>NC_134572.1:104381508-104981508 GCF_050947875.1 Dermacentor variabilis
GGTAATACTTGAAAACGTTTCCAATCGAAGCACATTAAACTGAGCCACGCTCGCCAATGTACAACACAGTCTTCAATATCCCTTTCTGAGTGGCTGTCTTTGTCACAGAGTAAGGATCATAAAATTTGGCACTGGATTCTCTTACTCCTTTCCTAACTAGAATGAGGTCGGTGACTTGAATGTCTGGGATATCTGAACAATGTCTCTTGTCAAAATTTTTTTTCATTCGTTTACGGTACCTGTCCTCCTGCGATTTCTGTTTCCTCTCCTCGACGATCTTCAGATTTTCCAACAGCCCCAGTTCACGGTCCGCCTGAAGAATAGGCGTTTCTCCTGAAGAAGCGAACTGCGGGCTGCATCCCAAGCCACTGGTGTAGGAGTGATTGTGATGTCTTACAGCTGCTTCTAAAGAGCATTTCCAACCACCAGGGAAACTATCGTGCATCCTGATGTATTGTTTCACATCTCGTATAGCACGCTCTGCAAGCCCATTCGCTGCGGGATGGTATGGCGCACAGAATTGGATTGATATATTGTGGTCTCGAGCCCATCTTGCTAGCTTTTCCCTCTTGAACGCTGGACCGTTGTCACATACAATCGTCCTGGTTGTCCTAAACATATTCCGTTCGAGAAGGGCGATGACACTATTCGCATCTTCTTTTCCTGCCCGTGCCGCGACCATCCTGGTGCATTCATCTATGGCCAGAAGAAAAGCTTGCGTTGTTCGGACTCCTTCTCGTTTCTTATTTAACTCGGCGAAATCCAGGTGTATACCTTCAAAAGGCACGTTCGAGTGGCAAGGTATTATCATGGCGTCCATCATCCGTCGTGTCCTCCAGATTCTGGGCCATCGTGGTACAAATAAAGCACCCTGGAAACCAGCGTTGGCGGGACTTGATAGCGACCTTCCATAAAAATCAATTGTTCAGTGCCTTCCACAATTTAATTTCATTGATTTCTTCCGATTGTTCGTTGTTGGCCTGTATCATCAGTCTAGACAATGCATCTGCATCAGTCAAAAGGGGTCCAGGTCTGTGGGAGATGGTGAAATCGAACTGCTGCAAATAGTTCACCCATCTGGCGATACGTCCCTTAGGTTGGGTCATATTCAAGAGAAGAGCGAGGGCCTGGTGATCGGTGAACAAAGTAAACTTCGCACCTTCTAGGTACGTACGGAAGTACTGAATTTCTTTAAGGACTGCAAGAGCTTCCCTGTCAGTAGTGGTGTAGTTGACTTCAGGTGGCTTGAGGGTGTAGCTGTAGTAACCTACTACGTGTCGCTTTTCTCGGCCGGATGCTTCTGGACATTTCTGGTACAAGACTACACCTGTCCCATAGTGTGACGCGTCGGTATTCAGTTCAAAGGGTAAACTGAAATCTGGTATGCGTAGAATAGGGTCAGCAGAGATTCTGTGCACCAGATCACGGTAGACTCTCTCACACTCCTCATCCCACTCAAATGGAACTTCTTTCTGCGTTAGGCGCGTGAGGCATCTTTTTGATGGCAAAGTCTTTTATGAAGGGTCTGAAATGTCCTGCTAATCCCAAGAAAACACACAATGAGTGGACGTCATATGGTTTTACCAGTTGGGATATCCTCTCATGCTTTTGGTAGTCCCATCAAAGATTCTTCCAAGAAACACAACTTTTCTTTGAAAGCACGCACTTTTCTTAAAATTGACCTTGAGGTGTGCCAAGGTCAAGGCATTTAATACCTGGGACAGGTGTTCCTGATGCTTCGCCTCTGTTTTGGAGAAGACGATAATATCGTCTGTGTACACGTTACAAAAGACACCTAGGAAAGGCTTCAGGACTTCGTTCATAATCTTCTGGAACCATGCTGGTGAGTTTTTCCAGCCGAAAGAAAGCCGGTTATACTCGTACATGTCGAAGGGCATGATAAAAGCAGTGTACATCTTTGTTTCTTCGGTTAGCGGGATCTGCCAGAAACCTTTGCACAAGTCAATACGTGAAAAACATCGGCAACCACCTGTCTCATCTATAATCGCGTCTATCTTCGGCATGGGAAATGGTATAAGTTCTCTCTGTCGGTTGAGAACCCTGTAATCTGTGAACAGTCTGAAAGTTCCATCTTCTTTCGGCGCAATAGTTATGGGAGAGGCGAAGGGGGACACCGAAGGCCAGATTATATTGGCGTCTAGCATCTCCTGCAATTCCTTCTTCAACCATATCTTGCGCTCTCTTGACATGTTATAAGGTGATTTTCGGATGACGGTCTTGTCGGTTAGTTCGAAAGGCACCTTGTGTGACGTCATCGCTGGTGGACAGCTTCCTATGCATACCAGTTCAGGAGAGGTCGTTGCAACATCCTCCGCGCACTTGACAACTCGCAGGTTATCTTTTCTATCCGGCTGTGTCTGTTGCCTTGATATTCCTTCCACTAAAACCGCATCGTCCCAGTATACGTTGATTTTTAGTTTCTTTATATCTGGTCTGGATAGCAGAAAGTCATACGTCACCCCCTCAATCACCAGTACTTCACTCTATATTTCATGACCTTGGAACTCGATGTATACTGAGGCCCATTGATTATGCATTGTCACTTTTCCATCGTAGTCTTGCAACCGTAGTACTCTTCCACTATGCAGGTGACTTGCATCTACCAGCTTGGCATTTATTACAGACACAGAAGCACCGCTGTCAACCAAAGCCATCACATGTCTGTTTCCCGCTTTGACAGGGATGTGAAGTAGGCTAGAGCAAGTTAAATAAACAGTCTCAGTTGTGGTCATCGGGTCGGACTGATCACCCGTGTTTATCAGTTTTTTTGTCGTCGGAGCCTCTTCAGCGTCCGAAACTAGGGGGACAGGGTCGCTGTCGACGTTAATCACCCGACCTCTGGGAGCGCGCCACCCAAGTTCTCTGTGCCGCCTGCAAGGCGGCGCGGTTCTCGCTGATTACGGCTTGACTAATCCGCGCCGGACCGTGTGAAGTGACTGCTTGAGCTAACGCTTATATTTTCTTCTGAAGTAAATGGTATGTCGTGAAGGCACTCCAGGAGCCCGTCCATAGTCTTAGGTGACCGTATTTGCACTTGCTTCAGGACTTGCGCGTGCAGTCCGTGAATTATTAGTACTACTACGGCAGAAGGAGGAAGCATAGGCTCGGCCAGCTTTAAAAGGCGGCGTTTGTCAAAGAAATACTCGACGAGGGAGCCTTGCTTGAATTTGAAATTAAGCGCGGCGTCCCACCTTTGCACTGGGTTGCTTCCGAGTGTCGTCAAGAATTTTTCTTTCCACTGATTCCAAGAGTTGCCAGCCTCTTCAATAATGTGCAAATCATACCACTTCCGTGCAACACCGCTTAAGTAACTACGCATATTAGTAATCTTGTCCTCATTAGAGGGCTAATTGTTCTTCCCAGCGGCATATTCATAGAATTCAAGCCAACCTTCTGGACTTGAAGACATGCCGTCGAACGCATCGGGTTCTACAAATTTAGTCACCGGCTTCTCAGCGTCTAAAGAGCTTATAAGCGATGTCACCAGCTGGTTTTGTTGCGAAATCTGTTCTTGTTGCAGCCGAAGAGCTTTCAAAACGAGGCTCACTCTTCCGTCGACGACTGTGATCCAGAGTCCTTTCGACGCATCGGTTGAAGAACTAATTCGTCGAAGATCGCCAGACGCAAGTTCACTTTTACAGCACCCTTCCGACGTAGTTCTTCAGTGTCCATGGAAGCCTTCTCTAAAACCAGGTTCACGAGTCTTGCCGAGTTGAGTTCGCGAGGTAGTTCCACCGCTGGTTCATCTTCAGCTTGGTATCTCGAAAAGATGATCTTCTATGCGGAGGTCTCCTCAAGGAAAAATGTCACCCGCATGTTGGAGTCCGCTGTCGACTGCGCCAAAATAATGTAGCGTTCCTAGTTAAAGGACACAATAGACGGAAAGTATTGCTATGGAACTGGCGTCCATCTTGTCTACAATTTTATTCTCACTTCCTTCTTCTCTTCTCCTGAACCCAGACTCCTGCGCTTCTTCATCTTCTATTCCAAGGCTGATACCGCTTCATGTTATACCATCTTTCACGACGTCAATAGAAATCTTTGGAAGTATGATTTCAGCACCACTATCATCCTTGCAAGCTTGTTATGGGGGGTGAGCGTAAAACTTCCAGAATGTCCAATTTCATTATCACCACATTGACTAGTTTTGTGCCTTCATTGATGCCCATTTAGTAGCGCTTTTACCTGGAGGGTTTAGTGAGTCGCCTAAAAAAATTTGTCTAAAGAGGTGAATGATGATGGACATGAATTTTGAGTTTTGCCCTGGTAACCCTCTCCGTGTGCACGGCCCACCATTTGTAATAAGATGACCGTAAAGGGCGTGCGTCATGCAAGAGTAGATGCAATTTTCTCGGTAGTATTCCATTGGTTTTCACGACCAAATCCACCTGTCACATCATTACCATCATGTGAGCGAAATAATTCTATTAATTAAGTCACTGAGGTCGTCAATCGTCAGTTTTTTTTTTGCTGCTTGCAGGAATGTGTTTTGAAACGCGCCAAGCGTGAGCCCAACAACTGTTGCGAGAATAATTTGCATAGGAGATAGCGGTAAGTTGCAGTGGAGCTTCGCAAAGGCTTCCGCTGCTACGCCGTCGCTGAGAAAGCAGCGTGGCCTTTAAGAAAGCATGACTGAGCATGCACCGCTTCATGATAATTTGTGACGACATCAGTGCTTCTACATTACATTGCACCGGAGGCAGAGATTAAGTGTTGACCATGTTGACTGCCGATACATTTTCACTAGGCTAGTGACGGGTTTAACAGTCAATGGTGAAGCAATGAACTTACCCAGGTCTATTCACACCTCTTTCGTAGCAAATATCGAATTACTTGCAGTGATCATTTCTTACAGATATATGTACCCTTGAACAAAAACATCGCGCAAGCACTAGTACACTGCTACGCAGTAAGTTGTCGCAAATTTTACTACCTTGTTTTCGGCAAATCAGTTCTACTTGCGCAAAGATTTTCAGCAGTAAGGACAAAAGGTACAGTGCTAAGCCGACGAGGACGAAGTGAGGCACAAATGACAGATACGGGCGCCAGCAGAAGAAACTCAACCACATATAGATAAATCCAAACTCTATTACAATTTCTGATTTTGGCACTGATTCGCTTGTCAACAGATAAAAAGAAATGTCGCACAAAACCGGAGCTCCAGAAGATCCAATGCATATACCGTTTTCTTGAACGTAATTAGAACCACTAAACACGTGAGTGTGGGCTGTAAGAATAATTGTAAAATCTCTCAAAACTGATCAGAATTGGTGCCCGCATTGTTAGGGAAGTCGACTTCACCCGACGCTTCGACTGTTTCACGAACTGCGTTAAACAAGCCACGATGGGGTACCGCATAAAACGTTAAATGCAGACTCATTTGCGCGCGTGTGGACGCTTGCTGGAATGAACACATATCAGCGATACCATTTCTGAGAGATTCAGAATGCGCTGTAATGGCGTTGAGCGATGCCTATGTGTGCATTATGAGCGAAGTCCATTGTCCCGACTCAATTCGTCAGGATTGCTTTATGAACTTTGGGTTTTGTATAGATATCTTGGTAGCTCACTAAAACGTTTTCACTTATTCCCTGTTCTATTAATAACCATCGCAGGAAGCGCAACAGCGTAAAAGGCAACACTTGTATTTTTGTGCCGGAAGCTTTTTGCGTTCACGGCGGCCCTGACTACCGAATACCACAATATCACCTACGCCCATAACCTGCTAGTTAAGGTAGCTGTCTTTCAGAGTAGTACTCTTCAAGGAGCGAATGTCTCCTCTTCAGACTCTACTGATGAGCACTCTGCTACGAAGTTATTACAGCCAGTCACGTGGCGTTTATCGTGTTTGCTTTGTGTGGCATTGCGTTCTGCTCAAGTAAATTGTGCCTTCCGGTTCAAAGGCATTCTTAGAAGATTGGAGCCAAAATACATGCGCTGGTTGTAAAATTGATACTTATTGATCGAATATGTCGGCGCCTGCGTCAAGAAGCCGTTCTACGGTGCCTTCATGCAATCGATATTAGCCACACAAAGGCGTAGGTGACGCAATTTTTTTTGTAGCGAACCGTGCGATCTTCTTTACATAAGCGTGCGATACCATAGGCCCACCTAATGAGAACGTTGTCCACATATTATAAATCATCGATTGGAGATATCTGTTTGGAACGAAAGAAGTCAAAATAGATAAGCGCAGAGCCTTGCAAAGTGTTTAACTTTGCCGCCCGAAAATTAACCCATGAAAATTCAATCCATGGGTACAATCAGTACGATGATAACGGTAATGTAGGTTACAACAGATGAGACAGAGTGTGTGAAATAAACAAGAACCCCATATTGCAGCGCTTCGGATGTTCGAGATTGGAATACTTGATTTGCTTAATGAGTGGTTCTCTCTCATTGCAAGTCGCATATTTCTCCAGTAGCCCTTTTTATAACTGTTTAGAGTTATCAAGGCCATAAGTAAAGCTTCTTAAAACCACCTCACGAATAACAAGGAACAACAGGTGCATTTTAATTATTTTACTATAACAAATTACCAATACTGGCAGATTACCAATACACAAACATATGTAGCAGCACATAAACGGTGGCTTGTAGTTAAAATAAAGAAAATCGTAAACGATATTGTGGGAGCGATGCATTAAAGGGGCCTTCGAATACCTTTCAAACCACCAGGGAGATGATTGAGTATAATGAGTTTAAAGCGTGAATGAAGACGGAACGATAAGAAACACAGACAAGCGCTTCTCTGCGTTTCTTGTCAATAGTTTTCAGCCCAAAGAAACGCATGACGCTAGAGGAGGCCCACAAGACACATCGCTACTATAACAACTTAGCTGATGCTTTATTGCTCTTGGGCGCAGTATATATAGCACCATACAATAAAAGACAGAAATGTAGTGTAAAGTTACCGCAGCACCACAGATCGCCTAACAGCGTAACAATCAACCTCTACCGTGACAAGAAAAGAATTTCCTTTTCTGAAAACGCGAAAGATGGTCCGCTTACGCAATCTTCGTTCCTGTTTATTTCAAATGCCTCTACGATTTCTCTTGTCAGTTGGTCAAAATGACTGCCCATAACTCTACTCTTTTGAAACAAAAGTTTTCAGCCACAGCGCATGCAGTATGCAGCAAGTTGACTGTTTACTGCTAGTTTATCAACAGTGAGTGCTCTCATAAGCGATCGTTGAGACATTTGCCAGTTTGTCCCAAATATTCTTTCCCGCATGACAATGTAATGCAGTAAACTGCATTTTCCACACGTTGGTCAACAAGCGGTTCACGATGATTTGTAATACAAGCATTGCGCATCTGCTTGGCATTACCGACTTTCGTACACAAGCTTAGTGGGGCAGAAAAAACAACGCCCACTCCCACTCTTGCTGCAATCTTGTTGAGATTGTGGCCGACTTTATGTAGATACGGCACCACGACCATATTTTGACTTTGCGTGGTTGCAAGGTGGCTCCAGGACTATTAGTTCTGCTTTTTCTTAACATGGTGCCAGCCACCACAATCCGCAACTGCAAAGGGCATCCAGCTGCGCAGAGTCAAGAAATCTGGTTATCGAAACTCTTTTGCGCAAAACGCTGGCAGGATTTCAGAAGTGCATTTATAAAACATAGACTTAAACTTTCTAGCTTGTGGGCTAAAGTTAACAATCCCAAGCAGATACTGATGTAAAAAATCACTACAACCACAAAACTAGCCAGGGGCGCTGGCTATTTCACCTCTTGTGTGGTGGCATAACTCAGGCCTCTGAGCACAAAAGCTTCCCCCTGTTCATTCGTGTACGCTCGTGAGAAGCCTCGTCGCCTCTCTTCCTCGTCGTTCATTGCGCACCATAATAATAATAATAATAATAATAATAATAATAATAATAATAATAATAATAATAATAATAATAATAATAATAATAATAATAATAATAATAATAATAATAATAATAATAATAATAATAATAAATATCATTATCATCATCATCTCTGCCTAGTTTTGCACGTTGTTCTCGTGGTGCCGGTTGGTCACCTGGGAGCATCGTTACTGCCGCACCCTTTTTGTTGTTCGCGGTGCTGCGTTGTACTGAAGCTTAACTGAAGAGACGTCGCGCAGTCCAGCTTGCCCGACCAGCGTCATCAGCACAACGGGCTGACCGGAATCCGAGAACAATAACATTTAGGCAACTATGGAACGCGAACTTTCACAATATCAAAGACGCCGAGAAGTCGAGGTAGCCGAAGATAACTGCGCAATGATCGCGGGTCCGGCGCTCACGTATTCACCTTGCGCGCCTATTCCTATTGTCCTCCCTTGCTCCCGAGATCCTCGTATGGACGCTCCTTTCTTCATCGAAGAACTAGAGGCAATCTTCGTCACCATGACACACTGGCATCACATACTATGCGCTTGCAAGCCTTGGTCAAGAGGCCAGAGGTGCCCTTCTTGGCCTATACGACGCATCATGGCGTGACGACCTAGTCCCTACAACGTGGAAATCCAGTCGGCTTGTTCCACTCCTCAAGGCTGGCAAATCCCCGTTGAAATTGTCATCTTACCGTCCAATAGCACGGGCCAGCTGTGTCGGCAAGGTAATGGAGAGTATGATCCTTACACGGTTAGAATAGCACTTGGAATTTTACAACGTCTATCCAGAGGTAATGGCTTGTTTTCGACGCGGCCGCTCGTCAATAGATAGCGTTATCGACCTTGTAACATACGTACAACGCCAGAAACATTTGAAACGAATCACTGCGACCCTATTTCTTGATGTTAAAGGTGCGTACTACAATGTAGACCATCATGCAATTCAGGCCGCCTTAGAAGCTGTAGGGATTGGTGGACACACCTTTCGCTGGCTAGGCAGCTATTTGAATGGCAGATCTTTCTTTAATTTGACTGAAGACGGACCAACGCCGCCTAGCTGTACCATTCGTGGTGTACCGCGACGCGGAGTACTCAGCCCTACCCTTTTCAACCTGGTGGTCGTTGGTCTCGCTGATTCGTTACCGCAAACCGTTCAGCTCTCCGTATCTGCAGACAACATTTGCATACGGGCTTTCAGGCGTGACACGTGTACAAGTCCGCGCACGACTTCAGAAAGCCTCAGCGGCTGCGTCAACATACCTAAGAAGACAAGGCCTGGAGCTTTCCGCTGAGAAATGTGCACTCGTTGCTTTTACTCGCAAAGCGATGGCCCCGTATGCTTTGCGGATTAATGACCATATTATACGATATAGACGAACGCACCGATTTCTTGGCGTCATCATTGATAGCGACTTGTCTTAGAGCCCTCACATCTCGTACATGACAAAGCTTTTGGCCGCCATTGTGGACCTTCTTGCGTTTCTTGGCGGGAAGTCCTGGGTGCAACAGTACCGTCAATGTTGCAACTATATAAAGCGCTGTTCTTGGGCTTCCTGCGGTACCAGCTTAGCTGTGCTAGGAAACACTTGCACTACGACTATTCGCAAACTCCAGAGCGTGCAAGCAGAAGCATTCAGAACTTGTCTCGGTCTCCCCAAAACTACGTCATCGATTGCGACAGTGGCCACAGCCAGAGACGCGCCTTTGACAGTCTACATTGATACAGATGTCCTGAGAGCACACATCGGAAACCTGACTCGGATTCCCTCCCACCATCTTGCTTGATTGCCAGCAAAAAGGCCACTTTCAACTTTTGCCAAAACTATTGCAAGACATCAGTCCTACTTACCATCAGAATTTACACCCGCTACACGATTATCAGATCCATTGTGGTTTCTGCACCGGCCGCAAGTGCAACTGACAATTCCAGGAATCAGAAAAAAAGCTCGAGCGACATTGCAAGCTTTGAAACAAGCAACTTTGGAGCACATTCACAACGTGCACAGATTCCGGCAACATGTATACACAGATGGTTCAGTAAAACTCAACAGCTCTGCTGCTGCAGTCATCAACCCGGCAAAATCTGTAGAAATCAAATCAAGAGCTGCATGTGTGACCACATCGACGGGTGCAGAACTCGCGGCGCTTCGTGCTGCACTTGATTTCATTAAGCAGAAGCCACCGCAACAATGGACAGTCTTTAGTGACTCCAAGGCAGCCCTTCAGTGCATACGGAGCCCAATGCGCCACGGAGCCAATGAAGACCTGGCCTCAGAAATTCGGCATATATATCATCAAAGCCATGACAAGGGACACAACATATTCTTTCAGTGGCTTCCAGGACATTGTAACATCAGCGGGAATGACCAAGTCGACAAAGCCGCCCGATCTGCACATGAAAGTAGTCAACGAGTCTTCATTCCGCTTTCGCGAACAGACGCTGCGCCTGGGCTGCGATTGATGTCCCGTGATTGTACTTTGCCTCTGTGGGACTCAAATGCTTTCACCATGTGTCGGTAGCGTTCGTTGTCTCCGGACGTACGAGTGCACCTCCCGCCTGGGTTACCACGACGTGAACAGACCATGCTCTACCGTCTGTGGCTAGGCGTTGCCGTTACGAACTCATATGCTTTCCTCATTGGAATGGCCAATAGCCCCACGTGCGACACATGCAAAATCGACGAGACGCTCGCACATATTATCTGTGTCTGCCCGCAATACAGTGCTCAGAGACAAGTGATGTGCAGAGTACTGGACCAGTTGGGCAATCGTCCACTATCAGAACTAAAAGCTTTAGGCCAATGCTCCGAAAGAACATCCGCGTTGAAGGCCTTACTCGTGGTATTAAGGTTATTGCGGTCTATGGGGCTTCACGACAGACTCTAAGAATGCCGCCCCCTACCGCTCTGTAGCGTACGCGCTTTGTTCGTGCTTGTCTCCCTTTCTTTCTATATCCCCCTTCGCCTCTGTTTCTCTTTTTATTCCCCTTAACTCTTCCCCCTGGGCAGGGTAGCCAACTGGAACTACCTCTGGTTAACCTCCCTGCATTTCTCTGCATTATTTTCTCTCTCTTTAACAATGTAGGCACTTCGGTTTCTTTTCATTGGCAGCGAGGGATTACGTCACACAGGAGAGGAATGGGGGCAGAAGACCGCGCAAAATTTCATTTCAAAGCACGCATTTTATTCTTGCAGTTTGAAATTCAACGGCTGAATAACTCCTGACTGAGTATGCCTGTCGCTGACATTTGTGTTGCCTTTATCTCTCCGACCTTCTAATTACGTAACCCGCGATCAAGAAACGGTGACATGAAAGGTGTTCGAGGGCCCTTTAAATGGCGATTTGGTTAGGATTATGCTTCATTTTAACGCGACAGTGTTAAGGCCCCCGTGTCAGAAAAAAATTCGTCAACCGTCTTGTGAGCGACAAATCATTCCACGCCACGGATGCCGAACCACGCAGGCCCTCTAAGTGGTGCATAGGCGTTACTGAACTAATCGCATTTCTCAAAGAAAGAATGCGTCAGGAAAATCGTTAAGTAGGACTTACAACCAACCTACAGACATGAGAGCACCGGATGTTAATTTGAATATATGAGCAAACATAATTCTGTAATGCGGAAACTCAAACACCAAATCATTTTACAGCGTTTCTGCCATTCATAGAGCGGCACTCATCGCTGGGTTCTTTGTAACAACGCCAGCCAGGTGGCGCCCGTCTCCGCGCATCCGCGGTAGCAGCTCGCGGAGTCGAAAGTGGAAAGAAAAATGAAGAGAGCTGCAGTTGCCGGGAAGCGTGACAAGAAGCCAGGGATCTTTGAACTCTATCGCATTTCACTCTTAAAGGCGAAGCTTAACCATCCTCCAAATTTTCTCTTGTGTAACCCATGCCTTAAATTTGTTCTTTCCGCTATTGCAGTTCCACCTGCATCCAACTACAGAGGCTTATCAGTAGAGTATACTTCAACATAAAACACTCTTGAGGGAGCGTAGGTACCTGAAGGGTATCAGAAAAAATTGATATCTGAACCCTTGACTCTAGCCAAAGTAGCTCAACACAGCGGTTGAAAAAGTCGCTATGCTAGGATCCCAAAAGTAGTCTGTAATAATTTTGTTTTCTAATTATGAACAATCTAGTCTGTCAGTGGGCACTGTGAAGTCATGTGACTGTTCTACGCGGATACAGGCCCATTTAAACCAACACGGCGGAAATATTCTCCCTTGCCGCTAAAGGAAGGTAATGCGAAATTAGAACCCGTCAGTCAAGCGCAGATGAATAAATGACCCCGTAAAGCCTAGCGCATCTACTTTCGTAATTTCTTTTTCGCCGTGGAATTCTGCTATTCCGCTCTGATGACGTCACCGTTCTCACACCTTGACGCCCTATTTTTCGTCGTGAACAGGTAAACTTCATTGCATTACCGAACTATTATTCAATTCAGTTCACATCTACATAAGGCAATCACACTGCTTCATGCATTCATTCAATTTACGAGTGTGCGAAGCGTACTGTGCAGCTGCGTGCAAAAGTTAGGCATATCGCTTTGAGTTTCCTCCACAATTCCACAGCAAGGAAGTATATATAACACACTACCAGGAATCTGTGTGCGGCACGGTTTCGGCGAACCGGTTAACTAGAAGCTATATGTCATAATGTGGGGCTTACAATTGCATTTTCATCTTACGCAACTTGTAGAGCCAAGCAATATTTATGATAAACGGGCCGCACAGGTAGAACTTTTTATGCCATCGAGAGTTATATTATTACACCGTTTCCAAGCTACAATACAAACACCAAATCTGGTGGATGCACACTGCGAGGTGCGATACCGTAATCGTGTGGAGGATGCTGAGTGGACTCTCACCATGGCAGCTTTAACTTTGAAACTGTAACTTTTAACATGCTTCTTAAACAAGCTTAAACAAGCTCCTTAAATTGTCGACCGGTCTCTTACATGAAGGTGCTTCAAAATTTTCGAACATGTTAGTTATACAAATCTAACAAAACACCTTCTGGCTAACAATTTTTCGGTCGGGCAGAACATCGTTTTTGAAAGGGTTTTACGTGTTACCCACGTAAACCCCATTTACTCGCGACATTGCGACTGCACTTGGTTATATTTAGACAAACGGAATGTATTTTTTTTTTTCAGGTTTCGACTAATGCCTTTAATTATGTATCTCAAACTTTAATTTTACTAAGTCTTTCTAATCATAACATTTTTGCTGACATACTTGTTTGGCTTGAAGTCTATCCTACTAATTGAAACAAATGCGTTTTTTCAGATGGTGATATCATAAGAAGCCAACAAGCACTCACACCAAGGACAACATAGGGGAAAGTACTTGTACTTAATAAATGAAATAAAAGACGATAAATAAATGGAAATGACAGTGGATGAAAAAACAAGTTGCCGCAGGTTCCCCATCCACTTTCTTGGGTATTCATGTTTACTTGTGGAACCCTGGGAGTGTTAGCCAGCGCCACCACTCACAGACCTCGGCGGCGGATGGGGAACATCCTTTCTGCCACAGGCGTCAAGAGAACGTGATCTTTTTGGGTGAAGACAACCAGTCAATATTCTTCCACAAGCTACCTGAAGGCATCAGTGTTGCCGGCTTCGAGACCCTCGTTATGTATAAACGAGAAGAAATGAGGTGAACCGAGGGGCCCGATTTTTATTAGTCATGGGATCGTTCCCCCCCTGCTGCAAGTTGTGTCTTCATCCACTTTCAGTTCCATTAATTTATCGTTTCTTAATTTTATTTATTAAGCACAAGTAATTTCCCCTACGTTGTCCTTGGTGTCTGTGTTTGTTGGCTTCTTATGATATGAGTAATAAAAATCGGGCCCCTCGGTTAACCCCCTTTCTTCTCGTTTCTTCCAGATGGTGGGTTTTTATTACATATTACAGGTCTATCTGGAGTCCCACAATGCTCTGTCGTGGAAGCACTTCTCTTTTCAGTTTTTATAGGTGACCTTGTTGACCATATTTCCCGCCCCGTCCCGTATACGCTTATTATTGCCGAATTTATCAAGAAATGAGCGATCCGACTAATTCTGAACTGCTACAAAGAGATCTCAGCACTGTACTTTCGTGGTTTGTGCTGTGGCACATGAAGGGTAACGTTTATAAATCCAACGTCATTAGACCTACTAATTAAAGAACACTTTTGGTTACTGACTATTATATCGGTGACGTGAGTATCTCTGCTGTAAGTGAATACAAATATTTTGGAGTGGTTCTTACTAACAGTTTATTTTGGAATACCCATGCCGTGAATTTCATAGAGAAGTTGAGTCGAGTACTAAGCTTTCTCCGAGGAAGCTTCTGTAAGGCACCCTTAGTACTAAAACGAAGTGATATTATGAAACATCCACGCAATCCTAAGATACGCTTGCACAGTTCAGTTTGGGACTCTGTGACTCAATAAAACACAGAAGAATTAGAATGCTTGCAGAAACTCGCAGCACGTTTTGTGTGCAATGATTATGACTTCAGATAAGATCCAGTGTTCTTGTCAGAGAGCTTACTAACCCCTATGACAAAGATACTTTAGGTTGTGCCGGCACTTCAGAATCTTACGAGAACTAGCAGGTATTCACCAAAACGCGTAAATAAAAACTCAATGCTTCATTTCACGTCGTTTTGTCGCCGTCTTGAAAGTTAAATAACATAACTGCCAGACCAGTACTTTTAAATGGTCATTTTTTTTTTCAAGAAGAATGTGTACAACATCCACTGTTTTCCAGACTTCTGCAGGGGTTCATATTGTACCACTTATGAAAGCATTCTCATTACCGATCCTGTTTACAACCGTATCTTGTTTTGCGCTACTTCATAATATTTTGGGGTTTTACGTGCTAAAACCACTTTCTGATTATGAGGCACGCCGTAGTGGAGGACTCCGGAAATTTCGACCACCTGGGGTTCTTTAACGTGCACCTAAATCTAAGCACACGGGTGTTTTCGCATTTCGCCCCCATCGAAATGCGGCCGCCGTGGCCGGGATTCGATCCCGCGACCTCGTGCTCAGCAGCCCAACACCATAGCCACTGAGCAACCACGGCGGGTTTGCGCTACTTCGAGTCTCGTATTTGGGTTTCCTTTCTTGTGTGTTCTTATGAATTAGGACCTATACGCGTGATATTAAACTGCCCTGTTTCGCAGCGCTTATAGTTATAGTGAGAAATATGATGTCTTTAAATACCTCTGCACTACCTATGCGAAATTACGTCTAGTACTTTGTATGAATACTTCCTCTTGTAAAAATACCTGTAAGGGTGATGTAGGATATCAGTATAAATAAAATAAATAAATACAGAAAGAAATTGCCTATGCGATTCGTACTAAACATAGTGCCAATATTTGCGTTTAGCGCTTTTGCAAGCGCTTAATAGACAGCTTTTCCGAGCTATCTTGGTGTGACAAAACTTCAAGGCACACGGTCTCAGTAGCGTGGATCTATAAAAATAAGTATAAACAGCGTCATGAAACTGACTGATCTCGTTTACTGCGCAAGGATAACAAGTTGCCGCAACGCGGCAAGAAATGTTCGCCGAAGCGTACGGGATTCTCTCGTTTACGAAAAACCCACGATTTCTGGCGGACTGTCTTAAGCGAGAGGAGAAAAGCATCGTGCCTGTTCTCTGTCGGTGACGGTTGCTGCACCCGGGCGTCGGTTTTTCCTGCGGATCCTCTCCAAGGCGTTAATCCAAGCCTCCGAGCCAGGTTCACGTCTATGGAGGGACTGCGCCACTTACGTCACCGGGTGGCCCATGCGTCTAAGCCGCTTAGCCCACTCCCTTCAGATGACAATAAGAGCCGTCAATCCAAGAATTGTTTTCTACGAAGGCTGGGAATTCGGAAACCGGAGCTCACTATTGCACAGAAGGATTCCTATTGAACGAGCAAACGGTGCAGGGCTTGGGAAAGTGTGCACGCTCCTTCTGGAAGTGTTGTTAGAAAGTCAGCGGAAAGAACAAAGCGAACTAGCAAACAATAAAAGTGCAATGATTCTGACTGTCGCTGTTGGAGGCTTCTCGTGTCAGTCGGAGGGATGGCGAGAAATGCCAGGTCATTGAGCCGTTGCGTTAATACCACGAAAGCGTAATACCGCGGACGTCGTCGGAGCTTGCCAGCGAACAGTTCAGCGAACGCAGTCGCCAGTAAGTAAGCTGAAAAGATCCGATGGAGAAAACTACGGCAGGAGTCTCCGCACTTTGTTAGAAGCGCGTAGCGTTATCTAATAACAGATACCTATTTTGTGTTGCGCAGGAGCTTTATAGTAATGAAAAGAGTATCGCGTCGCCTTTCAGGGACATGACGGTGCTGCTAACAAAATTCTGTCCCCCGCTGAATTTAATTTCATTCACACGACACATTGATGCACGGTAAGCTTCCAACTGTAGCGGTCCGTCGCCAGAGTGAGGACAGCAAAGTAAGTAGTGGTGCGTGCTGTCTACGTGTGCCGGCCATAAGGAAACAAAAAATCGCTTGCAAAGATTTTATTTACCAACCGCGTGGTAGTATGAATCATTTGAGCACTACGCGTGCTTCGGAGCCCAGGAAAGCTTTACGAAATTCAACATGCTCAATATTTGAAAATTCGTAAGAAATGCATCTTATTTTTCAGAATAACCTTCGCGCGGTGTACGATGCTTTGCACAAGGGGCACCTATTCTTGCCTCCCTAAAATGCATGAATGAATAAATGCAGCTGATAAAAGCAGGGACTTAGTCTCCAGACAATAGACCAAAGCGGTAATCCCTTTCTTCGTAGAGGCTTTCTTCGTAGCATCTGCACGACTAGGTGTAAGGTTGTCATATGGTAAAGATGAGCGTTTATGAAAACCGAAAGATTTCAATGACTTGAGTGCGATTGCACACCGGCACTGCAAAGAGCTGCTATTTCCAAAATTTGATAACATGCTAGTTTGCAAATAAATTTGCAGGCAGTAGGCGCCCATGCTACGAATCCGCTTGCTTGTGGCGCGTTTTAGTACATGCGGCACGTTCAACAACGCCACTATTACCACGTCAAAATGAACTAAACTTACAGACGGGTTACGAGAGTGCGAATGTTCAAGAAAGTTCAAGTGTTAGCTGTGGTGCGGGCCAGGTGATTTCGTTCTCGACCTCCAACCCGCCGAATCATTTGGAGTCTGAAGGTCACCCATGACAATTTCGTAGAAAGGGTGTTTTATAGCCTTCTGGTTTAAACTACTACTGTCGCATCCGGAGTTCCCGCCGGCTTTCCAAGCACACACTGGTGCAGCCGGGCACGCTGTATAGTGTGCCGTGCATGAACACCATCTTCTGTAACCGCCATCCGGTTACAGAACGCCTGCGCCGGCACTCACTTCCGAAGTGAAATGCGAGGCGTGCCTGCAGCGCCGCAGAACTTCCATGACACTCCGGGCGAAATCGGTGGGTTGAGCCGGCCGCGATGCGTATGGTGCCCCGATGCCGTGTAGGTTTATAGGGTGGAGACACCACTCCCAACGTCGCCATCTTGGGGCACTGTTTACGGCGAGGTGCCACGTCGCCCTTACGCGAATTTGGAGATGTTTCAGGGTAAAAACAAAAAAAGAAGAGCAGATCCCGCGGACTCTAGGAATCGATGATGTGCGAAAGGTTTTGCAGGTAGCTTACTATCGAGCATCGGGCTTCGAAAGGAAGCATCAAAAACCATTGCTAGTTTCACGCTAATATAGAAAGCGTGTATTCGCTTTATGGCAGAGCAGGAGAAGCCTCTTTTGTAAAGGGACACATTCAACAGTTCAGCTGGTAGCGTTAAGCGTAACTAAGCAGTCAGGCGACGCAGAGCAGGAACAGCTGGATGGCCGAGAGGCTCTCTCTCACTCGTGCCAAGCACTGGCGATCCGGCTGGCTCAGTCGTTTCACTGCAGGCATCGAATAGACGATCTGGCTGGCCTTGTCCGTGTACTCTTCTTTATTAGAGAGTGTAAAATATTCACTTTATTTTGTTACATCCCCCTTCAATTTATTCTGGTTTCCTTTTAGACACAACAACTAAATGTAATAAAATGCAGCTTATGATTGGTAATGAACAGTCCTAAGAGTAGGTAATTATTTGTTGCGGGAACAACGGTAGGCGACAGACTTTCGACGTTAGCTACACGGGCTCGAAATACGCTTCGAGTCCAAGACACTGAGCACCAAAGCACACCTGACTTCTTACAATTCTGGAAGTCTGCATAAAGAAAACCAACGAGATTGGAGGGGCGGGGGGGGGGGGTGTACGGGGAGATAAGTGTAACGCAAACACTGAACAACATCCAAAGCAGCCATGACAGGCAGAAGTTCTTTAGCGTAGAAAAAAAAAGTAACATAAGAAAGAAGGCGGAATAAGAAAGAAAGAAGGAATAAATGTTTTTTTTCTTTTTTTCATTTTTTATCTTCAGGTAACAACGTTTACCGCTGGACTCTGGTTCTTCGAGCCTATTTAATTCGCAAGTATCTTCATAATTGACTCGAATGGCGAAGGAGCATAGAAAAAGGGGGGTAATAAGCGACTAGCGAGGAGGATGAAGGTTCGGTATGCAAATTTGTAAGTTACATTTCCGTGTATTTCCATCTCCTCTTACTTGATTACTTCAATATTTCAATTAAACATAACATACAACTTATATAGCCTGTATTTGAGTGGTTGTGCTTCACAACGCGAACAGGGCATCACGTCCTGCTTACTTTTTCACAAGAAACTCGTTTGGTTTCCTGTTTGTGACTGACTTGGCGAGAAACGAAATTTTGTTTGCTAATATTGTGTTAGTTGCTTTTATAATCTCGTGTCATTAGTGCGACGTATATTCTGTTCCTACTTTTACACTCGATTTCTTGTCGTTGCTCTAATATAGCCTCCATGGCCTGTCATCTTGCTTCAGAAGAGTAGAATTTTGAGCCTGTTGGTGATGCATAATGAAGTAAGGTGAAGCGTGATAGACGGGACAAAGTAAGGCAGGACCGGCGGTACAAGTGCTGCTAATAACTGTACTACTTACAAAGCGCTGTGGAGCGAGAAAAGCGGGTCGCCTGCCTACCGTACATATTTGTTTTCAAAGAAAAGGAAGCGACCAAGAGCATTTTAGCGCAAGAAAAATATGACCTACCAAAATCAGGATTCCATCCCGAGGCCTGGAGATTACAAGGCCAGTAATTGACAGCTAGGCCACCACGAATTTTTTTGACAGTGAAGATGTATATGGGGGGGGGGGGGGGTAGCAGATTCGACCGTCCATCGCCTCTACACCGTAAACTTTTCACGCACAGCCAAACGCGCATGCGCGAAAAAAGAACTAGAAAGAAAGGCGCGCGATTGGCTACGCCAGTAGTGACGTCGTTGCTCTCCAGTACCTCTCCGCAGTACCTCTCCGGCTCCGAAATGGGAGGTCACGCGCCATACGTATTCCTGAGGAGCGGATGCTTTCAATCAGCAACGCCGTGAGCAAAACCGGCAACAAGCTCGTCTACGCCATGACGATGCGCTAGCCCGTGCAGAAGAACAGGCTCGTCCAGCGGAGTGCAAGCAGCAACTGCATTCAGAGGGTCCTGCAGCTAACCAAGCCGTCGTTTAATTAACCGTTTGGATTAACTCAATGATACCACTGCCACACGTTTCAGCTTCGCTGGTTAACCAGCTTTACGGAGTGCTTGGGCAGTGATCTTTTTGTTACATGGAAACAAAACGTGATGATACGTCGTGAATAATTTACCATGTCAACACGCAGACGCAGTTTCAATCGGGGCTTGCGCGTCTCGCAGAGACTACAAATAACGCTTATGCCTCTACAAGAAAGAAAAAAAAGATCATTGCGTGTCTAATAGTACGCCCTCAAGTGGCACAAAACTTGCTGGTTTTATTAATACGATAAAAAAAAGAAATGTTAAATGAACCGCTGACACGGTGGGACGGCGTGGCTATTACTACCGATTTCGATAGCGACTACTCATTCTTTGCGCCAAAGAAATGGAACGCCATCTTAGTTCATCTTAGTTCAACAATGCTTTCCCGTTAACACGTCTCCGTAGTCCCATATCTCATCCAAGCAGGCATCGCTAAGTGCGGCAGGCAGCCTTCGGCAACAGCACATATATGTATATGATTACAACGCGTCGCATTGGCGCTCACCGCTTATATTTTCGGTAAGCGTAGATAAGAAAAAAAAAACGGTCTATTTAATAACACTGATTGCCAGAGCTGAATTATAGTACTTTCCAACTCGTTTATTTTCAAACGCAGACGGGTCGATCGCGTGGTGACGGGCTCAGCCAGTTCGCTATCGGCCTAACCTTAATTCGGTGGAATGCAACTATGTCGGTTCGGGTGCCTGGCAAGTAGTCAGCTCGCAGGGAGCTGACCATTAGACCCTGTTACGTGTATTTGAGCATAACGAGCTTTTTACTACTATTTCTTTAATGCACCAAGGCACGTGGACGCGGAGAGATTTCCTCAGCTTTGTTATCAGTACGATAACATCAATTGGCGCCAGGCTTTCTGTGGTTTCTTGGAACTCTTTCAAACGACTGCTGGGTTGCTTTGTTTCGCATCGACTGCAGGACAGTGCGAGATCACGCAATCATCGGTTGGGTCATCGATTCCGAACATCAAGATAATACCAGTAATGCAGCACGTCGCGGATGCGAGAATTACAGAAGAAATGTGCTTAAGTTACATTAAATGTAAACATGCATGCACAGCTGCTGAGCAAAAAGCCCTTGTTGACACTGACTGCGTGAATAAAAAAAAATAAAAAATACATACGGACATCTAGAATTGCGCCGTTATCAGTGTTTGCGTATTTTTTGTTCAGAAACACAGGTAATTACACCGTCCAAGGGAAATGCGAGCCACAAAAATGACCTTCAGTGTGACCTACGCATGCATAAAGGGAGCAGCTCACGTACCTTTATACCAAACTGCGACACGAAACGCGCATTTCTCACCTTGATATATGGCTTTATTTAGGAAAGGAGACTAGTATCTTCCGATAAAATTGTATCGCGCATTTAAAATTAAGCAGTGCCGGCTCCTGACGCATGGCAACCCGTGGGGCAAAAACGCAACCAGCGCTGTTTCCAGTTTGCACCGGCGAAGTGCAGCGAGAAACAGCGCGTTTGCAGCACTTAGCAGTGCGCGCCTACGTCATAGCAGCGCGACCAGCGATTAGTCCAAAATGATCGAGCTCCTCTCCAGAGACCTCACCGGTGTCCTAGTGACTCCTAGCGAGCGCCAGTGCCTGTGATGCCGTGCAGCGTCAAAAAACGCGCTGGTTTCACACTGGAAGGCACTGTAAGATGTTGCATATCGCAATTGGGACTCCAGGAACGAAGTCTACTATTCTGTGCTGCTGTCAAACGATTACTGGCTTTATGCGCTGTGAGCGTGTATGTTAAATTTTCTCTGCAAAGAAATCAGCAAAATAATTGTTGCTAAAGCATGTTTCGCATTTATATGGCAATCAGTAGGGTGGTATTGAAGTTTTATAATTGGATTAACATTTATTGACATCGATCTCCCTCATCAAAGGCAAAGAAAAATGACGATGCGGGCTTCGGTAACAACAACAACAACAACAACAACAACAACAACAACAACTTAATGGAAAGAAAGATGAGAAAGAAGGCTCTCCCCTAAACTCCTAAATAAATATTAAACGAAACAGCGTCGTTATGTCATAAAACCTGACTATAAACAGCATTCTGTTTAATTTGTTCAAGGTGAATTCATAAGCAAAAAAATGAATTTGTTATTATCGATCGAATATGAATACGCTCTGGCAGTAGCAACGTTATTTCTAAAAATAAATGAAAATTTTTCGCGAACATGATATTTTTCTGCATTAGACTTTCTCTCGTATTCAATAAGAACTTTTGTCGATACGTAGTTTTAACCGAATCTTGTGTTTTCTGCACAGGCACACACATTTCTTTAGCTCACCTAGAGGCAGTTCTTTCTCTTTTTTCCTCCTGAATTGCCCCTGTGGAACACGAAATCTATTTCTTGTTGTGCAAGGCATCGCCCCTTAGTTTTTCTAGCAGAAGAAATAAGAATGGAAAATGAAAAGAGTTCAGGCATTTAAGGAGGGTTCTCCAAGCTACACCTGCGTCTAGCTCCTCGACATAATAAAACTATCTTTGTTCCATATTTTTTTCTTTCGTCTTTATCATGCTTCAGGCGAGCAAGAAAAAAAAGGAGATTCGTTGCTTGTACTGCTAAGACCCTCATGTACCATAGTTTGAGTTTGTTCACTTCAAGAATGTTTCCAACCGTACACTTGACCCCGAGGAATCAACTTTCATTTCTTGCAAAGCACGAAGAGGTATAGAACAAAATAAATATTCATTTCTTTTTGCAATAAAGTTCTGCATCGTAGGTATCACCTAAACAGGGTCCCTGTTTAAAGTCTGTTCGTTCTACCGACTTTTTCAAAACGTGTTCTAGTTAAAGTGCTCGAAAACCATTCTTCCCTCAAGACTGCATAACTAAACTATGACTGACTCAACAGATTAAATCGCCTCGAGCATATTTTCCTAGTAGGACGCATAGTTCTACTTTTCATGTATCTTGTTTGACATCTGTCTTTTGCAGGCCGTCGTCGACTGCAACAGCGGCCTAGGGCGGAGGCGGAGGCAGCAGCAGCAGCAGGCCTCTGCCAGCGATCTCCAATTACCCCTGTCTTGCGCTAGCCTTCGCCTGCAAAATGCTATTTTATCACTGTACCTAATTTTCTGCCGTGCTCGGCGGCTTTTTCTTCCCTCGGCACCCACTCTGAAACTCTAATGCTGCACAAGTTATATGCACCACGCATTAGATGGCCTGCCCAACTTCATGTTTTCTCTTAATGTGAACTAGAACATCGGCTATCGCGTTTGCTCTCTGTTCCGCACTGCTGTCTTCCTATTTCTTAACATTATTCCTAACATATGTTGCTCAAAGTGATAAACACATATTTCGTTAGCACATACTGGTAAAAAAAACAGAGAAACTACATAGCTTCAAAAATAAGTGCCATAAGTAGTGATGCTAAAAGGCTAAATATTACCTCACCCGGTCAATGCAATGTGGTTATAGGTTAAAAATTAGACTTTGTATGACTCTATGCTAGGAGAATGGATATTGGTAGTGTTATTGTTTAAAAACGTCAGTGCAGTGAATCGTACGCCGAGAAGTATATAGAGGAGATATGGGTACCCAACACTATATAATGTCTTTGTAAAGAAAAAAAAAACGAAAGAAAACATAGAACAGTAAACGGCGAATGGAATAGAAGATGTCAAGCACGAAGGTATGGCCCAAAGAGGGAATCCCTGCTCTTAAGCCAGGGTGCGTTCACTTGTCTTCCTAGTGAGCAGAGGAAGCAACAGGATTACTCCCATTATACAGGTAAATAAATCTAGCACACGACAGGCACATATGGCTCACTTTGGTCTTTACCTAACAAACAGATCATACACTGGATAAGTTGGTGAAAGCACCTCCGAGTACCGATACTTTCATAACTCACAATTCAAGGCGGGGATGCTAAAAATAAAATGAAGGGAGCGACAAGAAAAAAAAGTAAGCAACGATAATCAAGGGGACACGTACGAGCTTTAAAGACTGTATTGTATCAGTCAGTGGCGTAGCCAGAAATTTCCTTGCGGGGGGGGGGGGGGGAGGGGGGGCTTAGGTTGCAGCTCGGCCTCCTCCTTAAAAGCAAACTTTTGCTCGCGTGCTCCAATCTAAATACATGTAGAAGGAGTATTCGTTTTTCTCGGCAACCACTGCACCAAAGTTAACAAGTTTTGTGATTTTCTAAATTAAAAAAAAACTTAAATTCCAGTGACTGTTTGTTTCGAATTTTTCATTTAGTTTGTCAACTTTTTATTAAAAATTGGCAAAAATCGCAAATTTTCAGAAAACGAAACTGTGAAGTTTAAAACTGTAACCCAACAATGAAAAACCATGTCACAATTCGGTGAATTATATCTAACAGCACATCTGCAGCGGACAAAATTGATGTGTCACGCATGAATATCAAAAAATTTAGTATGGAAATACGGCTTTTGCAGAACCCTTGTACACAACATAACCAATTCACGTAAGATGCAATTTGACAAACCAAATTTGTCCGCTTTGACAGTTACAGTAGATGCCGTTTACAGAACCGCGATATCTGTTCTTTATGCAGAGCTATTTATGCCGCCATTGGAATCTGAACCTGGCAACGTTTAACGTTAGAACGCTATCTAGTGAGGCGAGTCTAGCAGTGTTATTGGAGGAATTAGAGGGTACTAAATGGGATATAATAGGGCTCAGCGAGGTTAGGAGGACAAAAGAAGCATATACAGTGCTAAAAAGCGGGCATGTACTGTGTTACCGGGGCTTAGCGGAGAGACGAGAACTAGGAGTCGGATTCCTGATTAATAAGGAAATAGCTGGTAACATACAGGAATTCTATAGCATTAACGAGAGGGTGGCAGGTCTTGTTGTGAAACTTAATAAGAGGTACAAATTGAAGGTGATACAAGTCTATGCCCCTACATGCAGTCATGATGACCAGGAAGTCGAAAGCTTTTATGAAGACGTGGAATCGGCGATGGGAAGTCAAAACAAAATACACTATACTGATGGGCGACTTCAATGCCAGGGTAGGCAAGAAGCAGGCTGGAGACAAGTCAGTGGGGGAATATGGCATAGGCTCTAGGAATAGCAGAGGAGAATTATTAGTAGAGTTTGCAGAAAAGAATAATATGCGGATAATGAACACCTTTTTCCGCAAGCGGGTTAGCCGAAAGTGGACGTGGAGGAGCCCGAATGGTGAAACTAGAAATGAAATCGACTTGATACTCTGCGCGAACCCTGGCATCATACAAGATGTAGACGTGCTCGGCAAGGTACGCTGCAGTGACCATAGGATGGTAACAACTCGAATTAGCCTAGACTTGAGGAGGGAACGGAAGAAACTGGTACACAAGAAGCCAATCAATGAGTTAGCGGTAAGAGGGAAACTAGAGGAATTCCGGATCAAGCTACAGAACAGGTATTCGGCTTTAACTCAGGAAGAGGACCTTAGTGTTGAAGCAATGAACGACTATCTCATGGGCACCATTAAGGAGTGCGCAATAGAAGTCGGTGGTAACGCCGTTAGACAGGAAACCAGTAAGCTATCGGAGGAGACGAAAGATGTGATCAAGAAACGCCAATGTATGAAAGCCTCTAACCCTACAGCTAGAATAGAACTGGCAGAACTTTCTAAGTTAATCAACAAGCGTAAGACAGCGGACATTAGGAACTATAATATGGATAGAATTGAACAGGCTCTCAGGAACGGAGGAAGCCTAAAAACAGTGAAGAAGAAACTAGGAATAGGCAAGAATCAGATGTGTGCGTTAAGAGCCAAAGCCGGCAATATCGTTACTAATATGGATGAGACAGTTCAAGTGGCTGAGGAGTTCTATATAGATTTATACAGTACCAGTGGCACCCACGACGATAGTGGAAGAGAGAATTCGAAATCCCACAGGTAATGCCAGAAGAAGTAAAGAAAGCCTTAGGAGCTATGCAAAGGGGGAAGGCAGCTGGGGAGGATCAGGTAACAGCAGATTTGTTGAAGGATGGTGGTCAGATTGTTCTAGAGAAACTGGCCACCCTGTATACGCAATGCCTCATAACCTCGAGCGTACCGGAATCTTGGAAGAACGCTAACATAATCCTAATCCATAAGAAAGGGGACGCCAAAGACTTGAAAAATTATAGACCGATCAGCTTACTGTCCGTTGCCTACAAAGTATTTACTAAGGCAATCGCAAATAGAATCAGGAACACCTTAGACTTCTGTCAACCAAAGGACCAGGTAGGATTCCGTAAAGGCTACTCAACAATAGACCATATTCACACTGTCAATCAAGTGATAGAGAAATGTGCAGAATATAACCAACCCTTATATATAGCTTTCATTGATTACGAGAAAGCGTTTGATTCAGTCGAAACCTCAGCAGTCATGGAGGCATTACGGAATCAGGGTGTAGATGAGCCATATGTAAAGATACTGGAAGATATCTATAGCGGTCCACAGCCACCGTAGTCCTCCACAAAGAAAGCAACAAAATCCCTATAAAGAAAGGCGTCAGACAGGGAGATACGATATCTCCAATGCTATTCACAGCATGTTTACAGGAGGTATTCAGAGGCCTGGAGTGGGAAGAATTGGGGATAAAATTTGATTGAGAATACCTTAGCAACTTGCGATTCGCTGATGATATTGCTTTGCTTAGTAACTCAGGAGACCAATTGCAATGCATGCTCACTGACCTGGAGAGGCAAAGCTGAAGGGTGGGTCTGAAAATTAATCTGCAGAAAACTAAAGTATTGTTTAACAGGCTCGGAAGAGAACAGCAGTTTACGATAGGTAGCGAAGCACTGGAAGGGGTAAGGGAATACATCTACTTAGGGCAGGTAGTGACCACGGATCCGGATCATGAGACTGAAATAACCAGAAGAATAAGAATGGGCTGGGTGCGTTTGGCAGGCATTCTCAAATCATGAACAGCAGGTTGCCACTATCCCTCAAAAGGAAAGTGTATAACAGCTGTGTGTTACCAGTACTCACATATGGGGCAGAAACCTGGAGGCTTACGAAAAGGGTTCTGCTGAAATTGAGGACGACGCAACGAGCTATGGAAAGAAGAATGATGGGTGTGACGTTAAGGGATAAGAAAAGAGCAGATTGGGTGAGGCAACAAACGCGGGTAAACGACATCTTAGTTGAAATCAAGAAAAAGAAATGGGCATGGGCCGGACATGTAATGAGGTGGGAAGATAACCGATGGTCACTAAGGGTTACGGACTGGATTCCAAGGGAAGGGATGCGTAGCAGGGGGCGGCAGAAAGTTAGGTGGGCGGATGACATTAAGACGTTTGCAGGGACAACATGGCCACAATTAGTACATGACCGGGGTAGTTGGAGAAGTATGGGAGAGGCCTTTGCCCTGCAGTGGGCGTAACTAGGCTGATGATGATGATGATGATGATGATTAGCTTGTAAACGTCGTGCTTTTATTTTTTTCGAACTTTCAATTAAAAAAAATTTAAACAAGATTCAGGCCCTAAATGAAAATTCCGCTTCCAACAGACACTACAATTCAACTATCTCCCTCAAATGCAACAAATTTTATTAAAAGCGATCAAGGAGTTATCTCAGAAAAGCCTTTCCGTGTTTTACATGTACTTGAATAGACCCCGTCAGAGTTGGGCCATGGCTAAAGCTTCCTCTTAAACACTTCGCTGAGCGATCAAATACTTTCATAATAACTGCATTGTTATTTCCAAAGAGGCTGCAAACGAATTCTTGAACGCTACGCACTGTCAAAACAAGTAAATTGTGTACTTTTTATTAAAAGAATACTCGCATGTGCCAAAAATTGTGCCCAAAATAACTGATATCAATGCTTCCATGTTTTTTGTCTATTTAATAACTAAAGAAAATATCACACGAACTTTAGAATTAGATCAGTTCGAAACCCTGCAGCAAAGCACTGCATGCCGCTTATATAAAGAAATGCAAAGGCCATGAAATGAACAAGTTGAGGACAAACATGTAACGAAACTTTGTCGTTCAAGAACGTTGTTTACATTCTTGTACAGATGCAACGGCCAGTGAAAAATATCAATGATGCTGTCATATACGAGCGCTAGTCGAATGAAAGTGAGGCAATGCGAGTATATGAGAAACGGGGTACTTTAAGAGTAGCCTCCATGAGCATTCAGATATTTGTCCCATTGACTAACGAGTCGCGTGATTCCCGTCTTGCGACTGCTTGGGTTGCTGCTTCAAAAAGTCTGCTACTGACTCTTTCACGTCATCGTCCGACATAAATCTGGTTCCCTTGAGCTGTTTGTTCAGTTGCCCAAAAATGTGGAAGTCGCAAGGCGACAGGTCTAAGCTGTAAGGCTGATGTTGCAGCGTTTCCCACTTAAACTTTTCCAGTTTTATATTAATCACATCAGCGACGTGGCGACGGGCATTGTCGTAAAACAAGATGAGCTCATTCGTCAATTTTCCACGTCGTTTGTCCTTGATGGCAACACGCAGCCGATGCGGCGTTTCACGATATCGGAAACAATTAATAGTCTCTCAAGGTTTAGCAAAGTCTATCAGTAATGACCCCTGACGATCAAAAAAGAAATTCACCACCTTTCCGGTGGAAACTACGGCCTTTGCTTTCTTGGGGGTGGTGAATACGAATGTTTTCGCTGTAACCTTTGCCGTCGTGTTACATGCTCGTTGTAGTGGCACCATGGTCCATCGACGATCACAACTACAGACAAGAAGTCGTCACCCACACTGTGATACCGGATCTGATGAGTCATGGCAGCGCTGAACTTCTCCGTCTTCTGGCGGTGGTTGCAAATCTTGGCCATCCATTGCGCACACAAGAGCTGATAACCGATATATTCATGAATTATGGCGTGAACCGAACCGCGACTGATCACACGCTTTGCCAGTTCATCGATGCTTATCCTCCTTTCTTGTCTCATCAGCTTATCAACCTTTGCATTTTTGTTGAGGGTGATTGCACAGTGGCTTTGTCCCGGTCTTGGATCGTATTTGCAACTTTCACGTCCTTTTTGAACCGTTTGTTCCAACGCTTCACAGTGGCCAATGAAATGCAATGTTCAACGTACACGGCCGCCATACGGCGACCAATTTCTTTTGAGGAAACACCTTCAGCTATCAAAAACCTCACGGCACTACGCTGCTCAACTTCTGGAGTGTCCATTACGTCATGCAACCATGTTCATGTCAGTGTATGAGAGCATTAAAGAACATTTATCCTCACACCTGCGGGTCACTTTTGTAAATGAGAAATGCCTGTGTACTACGCGCATGCCTCGCAGATAATGAACGGGAGAATTATTGTGCGGGCTTGGTAGGCTCGCCTTCATTTGACTCGCCCTCGTACATTAGAAATGCGAAGATACAATGAAATATAGAAATGCGAAGATAGAGCTTGATAAAGGACAACAAAGTGTCACTGGAAACTAAGTTCACTGCACGTATACACAAAATCTCCCAACAAGATATTTAAATATACGCATAAGTCTCCAATAAATGTACGTATCTAAGAAAAAGTCACGGTGTATAATGCGTCAAACAAGGAAATAAACATGTTGCGCAATCACAGATTTACAGAATCCTAGATACCGCGCCCATTCCATCCACTTCGCTCGATGTATCGCGCGCGACGGAAGATGACTAGCTTGCTCTTCGCTTTTCTCCTTTGCGCACACAAGTCTTAGTCACCATCGTCGGCTCACCCATTCCAGCCCCCCCTTCCCGTACGCTTTCACTCGCACATGCAGCATGCGGCGCTCGGTAACGATGTTATCGCCCTTGGACTTTATACGAAACATGAGGGCGACGGTGACGGCAGGAATGCGCTTGGAGTGTCCACATAAATGCTACCGCAATAATATAATAAGAGTATCCGGCAACTGAAGCATCCCGTGGCCAATTACTTTCCGCAAGAAATCAAGTAACAAAATCGAACTTTCACCATGCAACAATTCGCTGCGCCGCAACAATGTTTTTTTTTCCTTTTGTGGGGCGGGGGCACCGAAATGAAAAAAAAAAAACTCCAAGGAAAATATGTTGGCCACAATTGAATGCCTACTTTGCGCACCTAATGTGGCTACCGAAGGAATATCGAAAAAAACTTGAGACGTTTGGTCCACAGCGAACCATACACATACTGCGTGGTATCCTACACCGGCGAGCCACGACTTTCCGAAGAGGTTGCCCTCAAGCGAACGCGATGCAATCCGTTGAGTCCAATGGCGGCGAGCGACAATGGCGGCGGTTGAACAATGGCGGCGAGCGACCATTGTTTTTTTTTCTCGTCTGCTAGCCAGAAAGCGTCTAAAACTCTGCCAGGCGAAAATCCACTCGGCCAGAGCAAACCGAACACGCACCGAAGTGCGCCGCGCGGTGGTCAGGGCCACAACCACCACAACGCTTCGTCTCATCGGACCTCGCTGCGTGCTTTGTCAACTTTTCTAATAGTGTGTTGATTTGGCTTGTCCCTTTGTATGTTCCAATGCAAGACTTTAGAAAAGTCAATGCACCTTTGGGGTCAAATGTTTATAACAGCATTAGACCCACAAAGTTCCGCAATTGAAAATCTAAAGCACTACTTTGGAAATGTCAGTGCACCTTTCACACCAAAAGTTTATGAGATTTATACCCATAAACTTTCGGAATTGATATCCATGCGCTCCGTAGATTCCGCGGCCTCCGCGAGACACCGCGAGACACCGCGGTGAGCCCGTTTGTCATCGAAACGCCATTGAAACTTTGTGTTCGGATGGGGCTGCTTGCGTTACGTGACTCCCGGTGCATGGGCGTTGCCACGAAATCCAGCCCGAGTTTGCAATTTTCGCGGTGATATGTCTTTTCGAGCATGACAAAGACCCCATTCTAGACAAAATCCAGAATGATTTCCGGTGCCGGGGATTGCTTTGGTCGGCGGTGCATTGAGAGCACGAGAAAATTTCGGAGGGGGGGGGGGGGTCTTAAGCCCCATAAGCCCTCCCCCTGGCTACGCCCCTGGTATCAGTGACTCATAGCAATAAGAGGACGTGCTTGAATGGCTCCTAAAACGTCACGATTGATAATCGTCTTTCTTGTAATACTATTTTGCTACAGCTATTCGCGAATGAGTATGCCAAGGTTATTGTTTTTCAGCTACCAATTGGCGAGGGGGCATAGGTCTGACATACCGTGAATCTATGTTCATTCGTATACTTGAGACCTGCACGTACGGAACGGTTGCGTTAATTGATGGATCGCGTGCACAAAACTGCCGAGCACAGGCTACAAAAAGTCGCAGGCGGCAGATCCTCACTTCGCATTTGTAGTCAAGAGAGAATGCGTAACTCATAATTCTGAACAGTGACATAGAAAGGAACAAACTGATGAAAAATGGACACTGCGTATGTGAAGACGCGTAATCACATTACTCCTCCCTGATAGGAAGTTAGCGTAGTTGTTGATAATTTACTACCCGCCTTTCATCTTCCTTTGTGCTTGACTACAATTGCCATTCTTTAGGGCTACTCAATCGACGAAAGTTGGTATGACGCATTCGCTGAGCGTCTGTGTCATCGCAGTGATTAAGCGCAGGTCAAACGGTCGACGCCACAGTTTCAGGCGTCGGCTCCCGCAGCCCTCCCGCAGCGTATATTCTGGGTTCTGCCGGCGGCTCTGACTGTCTTATACGCCGTGGCGATTACATGGACGCTCGAGCTGCATTCGCGCTGCCGTCTAGGCATGTACGGCACATGTAGGAGAACTTATGTTTGAGGTTCTTTCAACGAATGTATCTGTTCATGGGTGACGTCGCAGATCCTAGAACGCAAAAAATATTGAGATCGAAAGAATAGCGGTACCACAAATAGAGACGTAATGGGAGCAATAATTACTACTTGGACCAACATAACTTATTCCGTACTAAATCGGTGTACATGATGAGGGTACTAAAATATGCTTTCACTCACAACGGACCAACCAAGCCGCCGGTGATTCTAAACAAGTCTGGCGAAAAGTACAAAAACGTCGCAGTTTAGCCCAAAAGGCGAAGCATCAATTGCGATATCAAATCAGACAGCTTTACGAAGTAATGATTGTAGTATTATCAACCATATAAACTTGCAAACATTCGCTTACTAACTAAATTGACAAGCAAGGTGGTAGCGCGCACGGGCTAAAATGAACGTATCAATATCGATGACTGCGGACACTCGCTGTCAAAATTCTGGCGTGAGGAAGCGCCGCAGAAGCATCGAGAAGCACCAACGCAAACTGAGCGGCGAGAACGCCGCACGCACAAAGTTGTGAGCCGTCGGCACACCTAGACTCCTGACTGCCTAGACTCTCCCCCAACGCAGGTCGCTTTCAAAATAGCGCGCGCGCGGCCGCGCAATACGCAGTTGCTGCCGGAGTACAACGTCGCCGACCCCTGATTCTCCTCGAACTTGCGCGGGACGGAAGACGGCGCGCTTCTTTCTCACTTTCCCCCCTTGCGCGCGTGAGATTGAGCCGCGACCTGTCGGCTCCCCTCACGCCCTTTCACTCGCATATACAGTATAAGGCGCGCGGCGATGGTGTTATCAGCCTTGGACTTCGCGCGAAACGTTACGCGACGGCAACAGCGACGGCAAGAACGCGCCTGGAGTGTCCACATAATTGCTATCGCAATATTAAGTGGTAGTATAACATGTATATTCTTCCTTCCATCATTACCTACGGACGACACTGTTGAATACTTAAACACTTATTTTACTACCGTAGGTCTAGACCCAGCAGCACATCTTCCTAAAATTCCATACTGAACTTCTTCCTCCTCCTCCAAATTCAATAGTGAACTCATTTTTTCTTGGAGAGATAGATGCTGACATGGCTTCGGCTGTTTCATATATACAAAGCCATAAAGCTACAGGGCTCGATGGTAGTTCTGCCAGGTTCCTTGGATAACATTGATGTCCTATATATATAGGACAAGTATTATGTCGCATATTCAGCCATTCTTTTGAATAAGCAAGGTATCTAACTTTAAAAATTGCTAAAGTGGTTCCTATTCGCAAGGAATGTAATTCTTCTGAAACTTCAAACCACAGGCGGATATCTATTCTAATTATCATCAATAATATTTTCGAGGAAATTATATCAGTGCGGATAAACATATCTATAGATAATTACAACGTGCTTTGCCATCAGCAGCATGGTTTCAGTCGTCGGTAGTCAACGGATACTGCAGTTATGACTTTATAGCAGAAGATAAGCATAGGCATTACAACTGATTAAGCTAGTTGTTATCCTTATTGATTAAAAAACATTTGAAACTGCGGATGATTTAATTTTTATTTTTTGGGCGTTATGGGTATCGCGGAAAAGTGTTTGATACTCTTTCAAGTTACAAGAAAGGTCCTTGTCATGTACTGACAATCAACAATATTACATCCGCTATACAAAATATTTGGGCTGGTGTTCTGCAAGGTTCCGTGTAGGGTCCCCCTTTTTTCTTTATGTATAAATAGCCTTGAGTAAAGGACGGCTTGTGCAGAAGTACTCATGTTCGACAACGACACATGTTTTGTTGTAATAGCGGATGATTTCAACGAACTAGTCAAATGGCAAACATTGAGTTAAGCAGAATTTTGGACTGGTTTTTAGGAAACATTGCAGTACGGTGAAGCGATAGAAACAACAATTAACATAAAGATAGGAAAACATGTGGTATTTCACTCTCGCTTCAATATGGCAGATACTGCAACAATAATCTTAAAGATAAACATCGCCTTACTGGAACAGACTTGTTCCTACAAGTACGAGTACCTTTGGGCGATATTCGATAAGTACTTAAAAAGTGGGAAAATCACACAAACAGAATTTGGCTGCTACGGCTTAACTAGAGCTCGAGAGTACTTTCAATCCAGACTCTTAGGCCTTATGTATTTTGCTTTTATAGAAACTCATTTAAGGTCTACTACGTGCGCATAGCATATTAATGTGCGTTAATGCGGTCGTGAGATACAACCACCCATTACACGCTTCGATATTTTATTCATGCGAAACCAGAAGTGCTACTGCAGCACATATTAATATTGCATCGTATCGTAATGTATAAGGAGAACGTCTTCTAGTGTTTACACGCATCAAAATGTGGAATAAGTCGCGAGTGGGATCATTAATTCATCAAATTTACATGATGCTCTCAAACAATAAGACTTAATCATGTTAAAGTCACAATAAACATACACGTGCCATAATCAACTTTCAATACACAGAGCCAATCATAAAATTTTTAAGTTACAATTGTGGTTGACATAGTCAATTGAAGATACATTGGTGTATTGTGCTAATGTACTAATAATGAATTTAGTATTGCGGTATGCTCTTTAGGAAGAAGAAGAAGAAGAAACTTTAGTAAAGAATAGTCCGGCAGTTCTTGATGTGGTGGCCTCAGGTGTCGGCTCGAAGTTCTTGGACTCGAGCGGCATCTTTGGCTTGCCGGACGGCCCAGAGCTGGTCTGCCAGCTCTGAACTTCTGATAGCCGCCTCCCAGCGGCGGCGACGCCTACGGAGAAGGTCCCCGGCGGCTCCCGCATCCGGGGCGGCGTCGGGAAGAACGGAGCTCGAGCCTTCTCCTACTCTGGCAACAGCCGCGATTCTGGACGCGTCGCCAACTGAGCTGCTTTGATTACCGTTGTTGCCGGCACAGTCCCAGAGCATGTGTCGCAGCGTTGCTCTGTGTCCGCATGTTTTACACGCGTCTGTTGGATACAAACTCGGATAGCAGTGGTGTAAGATAGCGGGGCTAGGGTAGGTGTGTGTCTGGAGCAAGCGTAATGTTACGGCCTCGTTCCTGTTCAATTTATCGTGCGGTGGCGGGAATGTGCGTCTTTCGAGTCTGTAGTGTTGGTTGAGGTCTCTGAACGTGGTTAGGCGATCGCCCCACGCCCAGTGTGTTTCTTGTTGCTGTGTTTCTCTTGTAGTGTCCCGATCCGGCAGATCCGATGCCCCGCTCTCGGGGGCGGAGGCGGCCTCATAATCAGCGGCGGCTCGGCGTGTGAGACCTCGAGCCGTGGCGTGGGCCGCCTCGTTTCCCGCGAGCGGAACATCGGTGTGTGCCGGGGTCCAGAGGAGGAAGACCGTAGAATTTTGGGGTTGCGAGGGCGAGTCGCCGTCGTCAGAAATTTGGAGTATGCGGGCCGCTTCCCGCGAGACACGACCACGCGCGAAGCCGCGGATTGCCGCCTGCGAGTCGCTGATCACGATCGCAGCGTTCGGCACCGCGACGAGTGCTAGGGCTATCGCGGCTTCTTCGGCCGCCTCCGTGTGTCCCGTGGTCACCGTGGCGCTCGCGAGGCACCTACCCGAGCGGTCTACAACCGCTATCGCGTGCGCGCTTCTCCCTCCTCCATATCGCGCCGCGCCTACGTACACCGCCTCGTTGCTGTTACCAAACTTCTTCTGAAGGTCGCTTGCTCGTTTGTTGCGCCTCCCGGCGTGGTGCGTCGGGTGCATGTTTTTGGGAAGCGGCGGGATGATCAGGCGGTCGCGAACAGAGGCGGGAACCGCCGTCTTTTCTCCATGCTGAGTGTGGTACGCGATGCTGAGCGACTCGAGGATGCATCGACCTGCCTTTGTCCTTGATAATCGTCTGTATTGCGCAATGTCGTGCGCCTCGATTAACTCGTTGAGGGAGTTGTGAACTCCGAGCTCTAGAAACTTGTCGGTGCTCGCGTTGAGTGGAACGCCGACCGCCCTCTTGAAAGCCTTTCGGATCATGCATTCGACTTTGTTTTTTTCGGACCCGATCCACCTCAGGTAGGGGGCAACATACGTTATGCGGCTTATCGCGTACGCCTGCACGAGACGGATCGCGCACTCTTCACGCATACCATTGCGTCTATTCGTGATGCGACGCAAGAGTCGGATCGTGTCATCTACCGAACGACGAAGTATTCGCACCGTCTCTCCGTTATGGCCGTTTTCCTGCAGGTGTAACCCTAGGATTCTAATGTTCTCTACGTGCGGTACGGGAGTACCATCTGCCAATGTAATGCGTATTTTAGAATATTCCCGTTCCTCTTCGCGCAGGGTTTTACGACCTCTCCTTGTGGGTTTGTAGAGTAAGAGCTCGGACTTGGTTGCCGACCACTCGAGGCCCGTTCCACGCAAGTAATTCTGAACCGCATCTACTCCTGCCTGCAGCGTTCGCTCGACGTGACCGTCACATCCTCCTCCGGGAACCCAGATGGTGATGTCATCCGCGTAGAGACTGTGATGTAATCCTTCTACTTCTGTTATTTTCTCGGGTAGACCGAGTAGAACTAAATTAAATAGTAATGGTGATATGACGGATCCTTGCGGCGTGCCGCACGGACCCGTCTCAAATTCCGGTGATTCCTCGTCGCCGACGACGACGCATGCGCGCCTACCTGTGAGGAAATCTCTAACGTAATTATACATTCTTTGGCCTAGTCCTAATGTTCTAATTGTTTTTAAGATCGCTTCGTGCTTAACATTGTCAAACGCCTTTTTAATATCTAAGCCTAGAATTGCCTTAGTGCAGCTGGTAGTGTAGTCAATGATCTGGTGTTTAAGCTGAAGCAATACGTCCTGTGCTGAGAGGTTGCGGCGGAATCCTAGCATGGTCTGCGGGAACGCGTCATGATCTTCGATGAAGTCGGTCACGGGGGTGAGAACTGCGTGTTCCATGACTTTGCCGACGCAAGACGTAAGCGAAATCGGTCTTAGATTATCGAGCGTAACTTGCTTGCCAGGTTTAGGAATCATGATAACACGGGCCCGTTTCCACGCTTCGGGAAGGGAACCCTCTCGCCAGCACTCATTGACATAAGCCGCGAGTCGGGAGATTGACTCGTCGTCTAGGTTTCGGAGAGTCTTGTTGGTAACCCGGTCTGGGCCGGGCGCCGATCGAGTGTTGAGTTCGAACAAGGCTAACCGAATTTCCGAATCGCTAAATTCCGCGTCCAGTGTCTCGTTTGTGACGCCCTCGTACTATATATATTTAATCTACTGTGCACAGCATATTAACTTGTATCACTAATCTCACATGATATATATTTAATATAACAACTCTTACTGTTTGTTATTTAATGCGATAACTACTATTCTGCATAACATTCCTATCTCATTCGTGTTATGACGTACGTTACCTTGAACCTGGTTTTGATATTTTTTTATTGACTCTAGTTGCTGTGTCATCGATTATATTGCTGCTATGACAGATTCTGCCGGTATTTTCTTTATTGGACCTTCAACTAGCCTTTTGCTAACGGGCCGACAAGTGTTTTACTGTCGTTTGTGATGTGGAAATAAATGTCGCATATCTCATGCCTCTGTTATTCGTAGACACGCTAACAAACTGAGACTAGCTCAATGGGTGCTATTTTGTTCTAGCCTATCTGTATTTACGCCTTTGTCACGAGTATGGGGAGCTATCAGCAACTTTTTTACGAGATGGGGCGACCATGCAGACCCTTTGACACCCTGACACTATACCAACGCAAGACGCTGGAGGCCGTAGCGGGAAATTTTGCGCATATTTACTTTGGCTGGACAATTGGCACTGCGAGCAATGCGCAAGCTTCGCCATAGTCTCCAATGAATACGCCATTTACATTCCAACAGCTGGAAGTAGCACTGAGCAGCTTACGACGATGTTGTGCGGTAAGTCTTGATCTTACCAGCAATCGAATGCTCATAAATTTGCCAACTAAACGAAACCAGGTACTTCTGCAACATTTCAATGAGATCTCCACAGAAATGTTCCCCAGAAATGTTCCACACATGTAGTATATGGCGAGGGTTGTACCAGTCCTGAAGCCCGGAAAAAGCACAGCGGGACTTGATTCGTACCGCCCAGTTTTGCGGATACTTTGTGTCGCAAAAGTGATGAAGAAAATAGTGTGCTCAAGGTTAACCTTGTACGTTGCGCCCAAGCGAAAACTTCTATCATGTATGACTAGCTTCCGGCGGCGTCTCTGCGCGGAAGAATGCATTTCTTTGATCTATTTAGCCATAATGAGCACAAGATAGATGAGGGCCTGTCGACGCTTGTAGTCTTAAGGAATATTTCCAAAGCGTACGATAGTGTATTGTAGACAGCTATTCTCCCCTAGTCGCAAGCCATGGGGGTAGCACAAAACATGCCACGACAGGATCATTCAAGTCTGACTAGCAAATATTCTGAGCGAAGAAAGTCATTTCCGGGGGTGTCGCGGGAATGTATTCTACCCCCTACACTTCAACGTCGCCTTGGCCGCACTCACACAAGTGCAAGTGTGCCGAACGCAAGTCAACGTGAGCGATAAATCACGGCAGGCACTTCATAAATAAAAAGCAACTTCCAAGATGGGCTGGGTGGGAATCGAACCAGGGTCTCCGGAGTGTGAGACCGAGACGTTACCACTGAGCCACGAGTTCGATGCTTCAAAGCGGTACAAAAGCGCCTCTAGTGAACGCGGTGTTACCTTAGAAGGCTCAGGCGTGCGTCGCTTGCTGAGGCGCGCATTTCGTTGTCGCGCCGAACGCTGCGTTGCTTGACGCTCACCGCGTCCGATGCGGGGCGCGTTGTCGCTGCGCCGTAGCCCAATACCCCTTGGCGGGTCGACGGGAACGCTGTCGCGTTTTCACTGATGAAATCTGTGTCTGCGTTACAGGATTCCGGCACAAGCGTCTAACACAGATAGGCCACGGGGCTATTTCATCACTTGAGACCTACAATTCAAACGGTGGTGTCTCCTTATCAGCCGCACTCATATTTTGTGCTTCTTTCCTGGACTGGGTCGGCGATCAACGCGAATTGATCTTAATATCACAGATATTCGTATATGAGAAGTTAAAGGTCTTCGTTTTTGGGCATCGTTTTTAACAGGAAAACGGAATGGCTGTAGGCTTCGGGCTACATTGCAGCGTCCTCATTAGAAAGACAGAATGCGCCTAAACGCATTGCTCACATAGAGGTGGGTAATGAACCCACCTCTATGTTGAAACTGCACTCTGCACTTATTTTATGCAAGGTTTTAACCAAGTTCCAATAATGGCGCCTTCGGAAAACCAATAGGAACGCATGAAAATTATCCACAGGAGAGATCTTCGTTTACTACTACTCTGTGTTACTAAATCAGCATCAAGCAGAGAAGCTGAGTGCCTACCTCTGCGCCGTTAAGTCTCTCAGACTCCACTGATACAATTCCGTCGGCTGAATAAGGCTACCAAGTACAAGCCTTGCTTCGAAGAATCCGTGTTCGAACTCGCTTCCATTTCTATAGGGCACTGAATACCCTTGCCTTTTAACAACTTAAATGAAGCGAAAGTCGACACACCCTGGATGCTTGAAGATGCTATAGACAACCACAGTGTTACTTTGTTACTTTCCAGATGATCATTTCCTAGTGCGGAGGCTCGGCTACTGGTACTGAAACATTTGGAATTAACATGCCAGATTCACCTGCAAGTTTACTTAGATGGGTGGGTCAGTATAAGTACGGCTAGTGACACTGCTGAATTTTGCATTCCTTCCGTCAGCTTCCGCTACATTGGAATACATAAGTTTGTTTCACCGACGGTGAAACTGCTGCACTGAAAAAACTGAAGAGATGTACTAGCAATAAACTCGCCATTATAGCCGAGGTAAAGCGCGCGCTCTTTCAGCTGTCGTATGGTTCGCCGTCAAACAAATTGCGTCGACGATCTCAAGAACGTTGAAGAGACCTCAAAAAAGGAATTTCCTGTCAAAATTTAATGAAAAGCTTCATATGTTGGCTTTCCTGGAAAGGAAAAACTTGACTCTATTGCACGTGCAGCGTTATCAAGCCCCAAAAAGTGATAGTGCTTAACATTTTCCAACTAACAAAGGACGCCATTAGCCGCCATTTTCGAACAGTTTGGGTGCCGACGCATGAGTCCTGCATGATGAAGATGCTTATGTGCTCGAAGGCAATGCTACTTTTTTGAATCGGATCCGCGTACACAGTACTTTAGGCATTTAACACTAATTAACACATTCGATTCCCCACTCTGTGGAGACTGCGGAGAAATGGGCGACGCGGAGCACTTCGCGTGGTCTGGCCGGCCTCACACTGCATAGCGAAACATTCTTTCTTACGCCACGAAAAGAAGAGGATTCCCAAACTGAACGAGGGACGCACTGCGCAAACAAATCAATAAAGGGTGGAAAGATAGACAACTAGTTCCCAAGAAAGCACCACTGGGATTCCCACACGGCTGCGCGCAATGTCTGGTGCTTCCATAAGATCACCCGCAGCTACGTACTACTCCTTTTTCTTGCGTCTCTTAGGGACAGTGCACTTTCAGAGATGCGGTGAAAAACTGCAGATTCAGGAAGGTGTGCTACAGGTGGAGCGACCACCGGCCTGGTCTATCATGCTAAGCCACGTCAAGATGTCACACCCGGATACACTTTGAACATAATTCGAAGAGTTCAAGCGAAACCAGGGTACTTCTATAAATTCCTTGACCCTGGCTGAACCTTGCTGTTGCTGTCAATGCTTGGTCCTTCGGACGAAACTGACACTTTTTTCTTTTCGTCTCGACTGTAGTGCCTCTAAAACTCGATCAAGGCATTCTCCGCAAATGGTATTCACCACAACCTTCGAAAGCTTCCGCAGCCTGCATGACGAAATTAGCCCCTTAGTTACTCTGCATTCAACGACGTTCTGGCTAAATATATCAAATAATGATACCATTACTTCTTAAAAAAACTTCTAACTTAAACGCGAATTTAGAGTCTAGTCACCTAACATCCTACAAGGTGTTCTTATATTCTCAAAAGGCATGTTGAAATGGCGCACCTGCCCCTATTTGTGCTTTACAGCTTTTAAATAATTCATTCAAGTAGCCCCTGTTTCAATGGGAAACAAAATTTTGAAGGCCATGAAAGTGTACATAGCTGCACATTACGCCCTGCGCAAATAGAGATAGAATTCGCTATTATGCCTTCTTCGAAATAAAGTCCCACAAAAATGTGCAAGATCTAAAACTAGATGAACTAGTTGTATTTGGGCCACAGTGCTTCTACTTATACTACGCTGCTAAAGGTGATTCTGGAACGTCAAGCAAAAAAAAAAAACATAACCACGGAGATTAGTTAATTCTAGTTTTATTCTCTTGATTGGGGTGGGCATGCGATTATCGATATTCAAGTGCAAAACTATTTACGATCACTGCTAGTTTGAGAGCAGGGGACAACGGTGCTTTTACAAAAAAAAAAAAAAAAAGAGAGAGAAGGCGCTAGGTTCATGGTGCATGACGCGAGAAGCCTGGTTGTTTTATTATTTGGGACTGCTCCAGGAAAGCGTAGAAAATGTCAAGGGAATGAAAGCAAAACATCGGTTAATCAGAGCAGCGGAAAGGTGATTGCTCTGCTCCTTTCATCCCAGCCCAGTAATAAGAAGGAGTGTTCACGACGTGAACGGATTTCCGCTGGACCGCAGAATACGCTGTAGGTTTGTTGCCGCAACTCCAGCTTTATTTACCTTTCCTTAGTTTTTTGTTCCCTGCCCGCAGTAGTTGCTGTTGGTTAGTAAACAAACATTCATATTTTGCCACACACTTTAATACCGAAGGCACATTCAGTGCCGATGAATGCTTTTGTTTATTATAACTTATGCATTCCAGTTTAGCGTAATAGCGTTAAACACCCCGTGTCGCAAAAAATCCCGTGTCGGCGTTCCGAATTACATTCACGAGGCCCTCCGCGTGGCGCAGAGGCGTTGCTGAACTAAATGAACGCATAAAACGAAAATAAGTTACAAAAATGGTGAACTACGACATAAAAACAACGTACAGAAGTGAAAACGTTGGATTATAATTTGAATATACCAGAAAACGTAATTATGTTACGCGTAAACTCAAAACACAAACCCATTTTCCAGCGTTTGTATCACTTATAGAGAAGCGCGGCCCACTTCATTCTTTGCAACATCATCCTCATAGCGCTCACCTCCGCGCATCCGCAGGAAACCTGCGGTAGCCGGGGAGCGTGACAAGCAGTCAGGGATATTTAAATGCTATCACGCGCCACTCTTAAAGGCAAAGCTTAACCGTCCTCCAAATTTTTTCAATGTCCTCAGAATATGGTTTTTCTGACATGTTGGCCCTTCTACCCTTGCCTATCAAATCACTCTGTGAAAATGTTTCTTGCCGCAAAGCAGAGAACTGGGACTAGAGCTTTATTTCTTTTTTTTTTTGCTATATAGGACAGCTGTAAGGAATGACAACTCCATTCTTAAGTTCTACTGGTCAGTAGCGAAGTGAAAGTTACGCCTCGTACTTGCGCATGACCAAGGCACTTACGGAAAGTATTTTTCGCCGATTAACTAAAGAATCATCGGTAGTGCAGTGGAGTAAGGTTGCTTTCTTTTTCTAACTCCAAGAAATACTTAAAAAGCACTGATCGAGTGTAGTTTGTGCTTTTAAATCAGCTGATTTGCCACAACGCTTTTTAGTCCTGACACCTAGAAGGTTATTATTCCAGAAGTGCCACCTACGTGCTACATAAGTGTCTAACTCTGACTTTTGAGATCGCAGCTCCTAGATGCCCGTTCCCGAGTTTCTCGTCGGCGTCGGCCCTCGGCGTCCTCCCTCGGCGTAAACGAGCGAACGAGCCCAGCGAAGAATGAAAGAGCAAAGCCAGAGCGCCGCGGGACATGAAACAGAGCGTTGTCGAAGAGAGCGCGAGGCGGAAAGCGGAGGAGGAGGGCGCAGCGGAACCATGAGGCGGAAAGCAAAGGCTCTGCATGAGCGGAGGTCTGTCAGCGGCGGCTGCTATGAATTGAGCCCGCCCGTCACACACGCGGTGCCTCTCGCACTCTCTCGATTAGCGAGACAGTTTCAGCACACTTTGCTCCGTTTGCTGTGTTGCCGCGCGAGACATATTTTCCGTGCCAGTCAATATATGGCGAAATGAAAGCACCTACAAAGCTGCGCTAAAATGTTGCATTAGGGAGTATGGTAGTCTTCGGTGAATCTTGTAAATGCTATTCACAGCGTTCTCGAACGTACAAGTCGGCGTAACTATTAAAAAAAATCGCACGCTTTATGGTTGGCTGCTGTGAAACGACCAGCGTACGTGGAGTGAATCACGCATACATGCAGAATGGGCTAACACCAGTCTTCGTAATTGGCAGAACGTTCTACATATAGATCATTTGATCAGTACAGATTCTGGAACTCCTATCACAACCACGACGTGTGGACGCGTGGTCAATTTTGTATACTTAGAGCTTATTTAGGCCTTTATACTCACTTAAGGCTTCGTAGTCCGGGTAATGTGAGGAACACATGCATGTGTTCCCCCCACTGGCGTTGCCGGCGAACCCACATTCTCCTCATTGTCTACATTCATTATTTAGACAGTGCGCCGGAAGTAGGTTAGTTCCATAATATTCGCTTTACGTAGTTGTTTTTAATCGTCCCTTTTGGCGAGTTGATTAGCATAATCTGGTCCAGCGATGCTCACATATTTACTCTGCAAGTTAAAACCCGATGCCAGGGCCCTAAACTTATTTGATGTGCTCTTTGGAAATTCGATTTCTTTTTGCGTCGGAAAGGCATTAATCATATCAGGAATTGCTGGCCATGAATGTGTTCTTGCACCCATATCGACGCTGCCTCCTCTCACTGCATTTATTCAACCGAGGATGGTGTATGTCTACCACAAAAGCTACCAACATAATTGTTTTCTTATATTTCACCTCTAAACAGCGAGGGTATAAATAAACTATAGCGCACATTGGTAACCTTTTTAGTACATTCTATATTTATTATGGAAATATGTTGCCATTAAGCAATCACCAGACTTATGACGCGAAAGAAGGTTGCTTAATACTATGAAAGATCTACTGTTACCGCTTTAAGAAAAGGTATTGATAAAAGAGACGCTAGCATGCGCTTGTTTACCAAATGGAAAAACCACGTCGAGCCCTGCAGGCTGAAATCATTTGCTACAGGAAAGCGCATTGAATCGCCTAACAGAAAGGAAGAATACGAACAGAGCGCTAATTGCAAGTGACGATTTATTTCTCCGTCAATGGACTAACTACAAGAAGGCAAAGGTGACAAAACCCAATATCGCCCCTCGCTTAATAAACCGATCGAGACTTGTCAAATGACACTTCAGCTACGCGTGACAAACAAGGTTTAAATAGAACAGAAAATATGTCAGCACAAAATTTCCCTTTTCTTTGCGATCAGGGCGTAATGAGATGGATTTGTTTTTGCTTGAGGAAAACAAACGGCAAGCTCACGTATGTGTTCAATAACTTTCGCTGACATGCTGAAAAATTTTTTGGGGGGCAGAAAAGGCCATTTGCACGTTGCAAGGTTTATCAATTTTCTTTCACCTTGGCTGGATTGAATAAATGTAAGACACCACCGATATTTTCTGTACCTGTTTTATTAGGTGTGTCTCGCGCAGCTGAAGGGTCATGTGACAAGGTTCGTTTCTGTAAGAGACGGATAATTTTTGTTTTTATCACCTTTGAATGCTTATGCCTAGTCCACTGGCATAGTAATAAATCGTTAGTGTCAAGTATATCATTGTGTGCGTTCTTCTTTTGTGCTACGTGATTAAAAGCGCTTTCCACTAGCGTCTTGCCAAGTGTTCAAGATTAGGTGAAATTAATGGACCGAAGCTCCAGTATTTTGATTTCCTTGAAGTAAAATGGCAAAAAAATCTAGTGGAGATATTGGGATTCACAAACACATCTTGCAGAAACCAAGTCGACGTGGTTTTCCTTCAGGTTGGCGCCAAAACTTACAGATGATATGCGAAGGCCAATCATACCAAATGAAACGCTGTCTTTTTTGTTCCTCCTCGCAATTGCTGACTCTAGAATACCTAGGAAGTCTCTTATGATGAAATGTTGCTCTAGCTATCGGCTGTCCTAGTATTTCAAATTTTTTAACGACATAACTGCTCCCTATGGGAATAATAACTGCCTTCACACTTATTCGTTGCAGGCTTACCCGTACTATTACGAAAAAAAAAGTTAGATGGGTTATTTTTAAATAATAAATTACTGGTCACCTAGCTAAGGCGCTAACAATATTCGTCTACATGAACTTGTTCAAAGAATGACATAGGAATTTACCGGTTCACGTCCCTCATCAGCGTACGATGCAAGATCAGTGGAAATATACAGTGTGTGGATTACCTCCACTTCGTCAATCTCTTAATTAAGAAATCTGTGGAGTACAATCAACCTCTCCATATGGCTTTCAGAGATTATGAAAAGGCATTTGATTCAGTAAAGAGACCAGCAGTCATAGAGCCATTGAGTAATCAAGGGGTACAGGAGGTATATGTGAATATCGTGGGAAATATCTACAAGAACTCCACACCTACCATGGCTCTCAACAAGTAAAGTAGAAAGTTACCTATCAAGAAAAGCGCCCAGCAAGGCACAATATCTGCAATGTTATACACAGCGCATTTCGAAAAAGTATCCATGCTATCAGAGTGGGAAGGCTTAAGAGTAAGGATCAACGGCGAATATCTCAGGAACCTTCGCATTGCGGATGACACTGTCCAGTTCAGCGACACCGGGAATGAACTACACGACATCCTTGAGGACGTTAACCGAGAATGTGTAACAGCGGGGTTGACGATTAATATACAGAAGACAAAGATATTGTTCAGCAGCCTGGCAAGAGAAGAATTCAGGGTCGCCAGTCAGCCTCTAGAGTCTGTACAGGAGCACGTTTATCCTGGTCAATTACTCATCGGCGATCATATCATGAGAGGGAAATTTAGAGAAGAAGAAAAATAGGTTGGAATGCATACGGCAGACATTCTCAAATCCTGAGTGGGAGCTTACCACTGTCGTCGAAAAGAAAGGAGTACAATCGTTGCATTCTAGCGGTGCTAACCAATGGGGCAGAACCTTGGATGTTAAAGGGACCGACAAGAAATTTTCATGGCATACATATATTTAGTGAAATGGAAAGCTTACCATTTAAAGTGTCCAATCATGAAGCGGTAACGCGGAAAATGCAGTAGAACATTTTTATCAAAATTTTTGGATGTGATAGGTGATCCCGATAGCGATTTTACTTGAGCGTTGGAGGAAGGCAGGCGGCAATTACGGCCGCAGATGGGAGCCAGCATTATTTTATATATTAGGCCGATATTTTTGCGATTATTTTGTCCCTAGTCTTAAAATATTTCTACAGTAATAGCTACATGTTTTTATGGTTTCATGTCCAACTGCTTTGGTAATTACCCAGTCAAGAGTGTTTTTTAGCAAGCCAAGCTAAAGTTCTCGAAAGCGAAACGACTTTTTTTTACACGTGATACGGAATCCATCATGTTACCATCGCCACGCGTGTGCTAATATTACCGTGTTCGCATCCACTTGCGGTACACTAAGTTGATGTCACTTTGTAACTCACAGTGAGACCACACAACGGAGTGCTTAATCGCAAGCTAGTGCGCGTATACGCAACAGCATGTGCGCCAGCCATGCACTGTGGGATGTGCGTGCTGCTCGTTAGCGTGGACTTTCCTTACTTCGTTATACGCACAGAACGAGGTGCAAGCGTCTAATAATATACGAATTGCAGTTTTAAGCAATAAGTGTGCGGTGCCTATAAGCAGCAAAGTTACGTACAGCAATCTAATACATCCGAAGTAACAGGATTTCACCGTCAGCCCACACCCCTCAAAGGTTTTCGAGACTTTCTTTGCTAATTTAATAACATAATTCGTACGCAAATCAAGAACAGCTTGCTGCGTTCTGCCATTATAAATTACGGTTATTTCCTTTCCAACAAAGTTCGATAACACAATGTGGCCAGTTGTCGGTCCCTTCAAAAAAGAAGCTCGAGAACAAGGTACGGACCACGCAACGAGCCATGGAACGAAACGTGTTAGGTGTAACGTTAAAGACACGAAGAGAGCGGTGTGTATCAGAGAGAAAACGGGGATAGCCGATGTTCCAGTTGGCATTTAACAGGGAAAAAAATGGGGCATGGAAGGGCATGTAATACGTAGGGTAGATAATCGGCGGACCATTAGATTTACAGAATGGGTGCCAAAGGAAGGGAGTCACAGTCGAGGACGGCAGAACACTAGGGGAGGGGCGATGACATTAGAAAAATTGCAGGCGCAAGTAGCTGTAGCACGACAGGTGTATAGGCTGCTGTTGGTGATGATTGATGATGATGACGTAGTGTATAGCGCCGTAACAAGCCACAAAGAAACCTGAAATACATGTCCCAAGTAGTCTAGCATTGTTTTCGAGCTGCTATTTCTTGCGCTTCCCAAGTGATTCAACTCACCTACAGCGTATGATCTCTCTCAAGGTTTTGTTAATGACTAATTAGTAGAATGCGTTTCTTGTGATTTTCAATCAACATTTGATACAGTTAACGATTTAATTGCCTTCACAAATTATCCTCCATTGGTATGACTGTGCCTGATTGCATCAGGAGTTATCTGATTGAAAGATAGACATCTTCGTATGACAAGCAGTGACAAAACAGAAGTCTTATCTAAGCAAACAAAAATAACGCATGTTTTCGCGTTAAGCAGCTACAAATAATTTTTAAAACAAATTTTAAGGAGCCCCTAATTGAAAACGCTGCTTATGCTAAGAAATCTCCCTCACAGCACATATGCTATCCACAGGAACATACTACTCAATTATGTCAAGGTAGCAGCGATCTGCTGTCAAAACTGTCGGCCTGAAGGTTTCAACCTTTATAAGTAAGGATTGTTCCGGAGACATTGTTCTTGCCTTGTGAAATGAGCCAGTTGATTTGCAGAGATAAAAAAAAGTATATCCTAAACAAAGATATTATTATGAGCTAGAAAACAATAAATGTCAAGCAGAAAACCTTTATTAGAGTCGCTCCTGTCGTCTGAAAAAGTAATTTTCTTATGGTGCTTCATTGTGTCTTGTCTTTCACTGCGCACTATTTCCTTACTGCCAGTCTACGCGGGATCCCGAAAGGAGCTGACTGTCTTCTGCTTCTGCGATAAATTAAAAGTTGAAACTGCCCTAAGCAGAGTTAAGACTGCACGTGGCGGCCATGCATTTCTCCCAATTTCAAAATGCAGTTGCGGGAAGAGGGCATTGCGCCTACCTGCCTGGTTCCATCCTACGATCCTACGTCGCTTCTTGCCCACTGCCGATTCGGGCTCCGGTTTTTCTCGGGAATTTCCCATCACTATATACCAAGCCATTCCTGAAATGGCATGGACTTGTTCATGTTCTTTTCCGTTCACGTCTCGCCAGATCCGCTACCTCAACACTAGGAGAGCGCAGGCAATCTGTTTTCTCCCCAGTCGAGCTCTTTCGAGCGTGTTTTGAGTAGAAGTGGAGGCCTTTTGTCAGGGTGTGAAAATGACTATATCTGACAGAAAGTCAAGGATAGTACAAATACAAAAATTTTCATATGGAATGATACGGTAATTGTTTTCATAAAATGTATTGTGTACTAATGGCACCGGATAACCTTTGCACTGAAAAAAATTAAATATCTATTGCGTACTAGCGCGATACACGGGACTTACATAAAAGTATAGATCCTGAAGCGTCAGGCTGGTCAAGCGGGTTCTACTCCTTCTTCAATGTAAATATTTTATACTACTCGTCTCACTGCTTCCATTCTACATAGATATAAGAGTATGTACATACACAGGTGAGAACGCGCGTCCTTCCGATATCGACTTCAGCACAGCCGTGTATAAAGCTCGAAGTATGGCATTCATAATTATTCCTCAAGAACCGTGTTAGTAATTAGCAATTGCACATTGTTATATTTAACTGAATCAGTAACAACGTCATGCTCATATCATTGTGGCTCAAACAAACGGAACAAACAGAATGCGGTTAACAGTGCTTACAAACACTTAAACAAGCAGAATAAATTATTTGCAGATTTCTTTAGTTTCCTATGCCATGAATATAATAAAATGTCCGGTGTAATTACGCATTCGAGCTTTCTTGAAATTACTACAAAACAAGCTATGAGCAGCAGTAGGTATAAATTGATTTAAGAAATATTACGCAACTGGAAAATGTAATGCGACAAAAGAACTGTCACTTTCGCAGACAACTAGGCAGCCTGTCCGACGAAATACATCAATGAAAACAGGCTGCAATACCGAAGTAAAATATCATGCCAAACGACGTCACAAACGGAAGACGTACCCATGCAGCGGCTTCACACGGAAGTACCGCCGAAGCTTCTTCTCCTAGACTTGGACCTTATCGGCATTCTGTCTCGGTACTCGATTCGACAACCACAAAAACGTCGATACCGGAGCAGAGAATGTCTATGGTAGCGAGTTCCGTGTCCACATAATACACGGTATAAGAACGACAAACACCCGGGCTTTGGGCAGTTTTGCTATGCAGAGCATACTATCGCAAAGGAATCGCATTGTTCGGGAAACAGCGTATTGACCACGTCGGGAAAAGAGGAACGGGAGAAACTACCACGCACGCAGACCGCCAGTCGTGTTTGGGCTAAGCCACCTTTCGGTGACCCGTACCACGAATCCGATAAAAGGACGTTTAAACTTGGACTATATTTGGTCGATAACGCTGCGCCGTTATTTTTCTTTATGGTGTTTGCATCCCTAGTAGGAAGCTTTCGCCCTTGAAGGATGCGTAAGAAGACAGAGGTCGTTGGAAGGAAGCTGAGCCTTGTACTTTTTCTAGATGCTTGCATTACTTTTTGTCCTCTAACTAACTTGTTTTTCCTCTTCTACACGGAAGGAAGATTTATTTCCGTATACGTGACGCACTTGTGCGTCCCATTGTTTTCTAGAACAGACCAACTATTCTGGTTGGGAATGCTGGCTCGGTTTGCACGTCGCAAGTCTGTCTGTGCGGTTCTTCCTTGCATAATTAGAAAACACAAGATACGGCCGGCCACCCGGTTTGAATTCATAGTAGTTGTAACGACAACTGGACCCAACAATTGTGCAAAAATTCGTCATTGATACAACCTATATTATATATATATATATATATATATATATATATATATACAATGGGGTTTTACGTACCAAAACCACTTTCGGATTATGAGGCACGCCGTAGTGGCGACTCCGGAAATTTGGACCACCTGGGGTTCTTTAACGTGCCCCTAAATCTAAGTACACGGGTGTTTTCGCATTTCGCCGTCATCGAAATGCGGCCGCCGGGATCGGGATTCAATCCCGCGACCTCGTGCTCAGCAGCCCAGCACCATAGCCACTGAGCAACAACGGCGAGTCGATACAGGCTATCATTGTCTCTTGTGCGCAGAGCAGCCTTTTTTTATTGACTTGGGCAAATGGAAACGTTACGCTTGAGTACACTGAAAAGTATCTAAGCAGCTATTTTCACCACACGCCCGAAGTCTTATTAAATAGCACATCGTGGACTGCGCCTGCTGATTTCTCCTGTACCTCAAGCGAGCCAGTTTTGCCGCAGATATTTAGCATGGTAAAAACCACACCATGATTTCAGTGAAGAAACCACAATGCACGTATACGATGAGGAAACCGTCGTATTGCCGGATATGATGTCTTTTGGTAAGAAATCAATGTGAAAGGAATATTTCGTTTGCAGAAAAGGTTGCAACGTTGAAACGGAGTACCTAAGAAGTACTTTGCAAAGAGGGGTGGAACGAAAAATTTGAGGCCTAACGAAAAGAGACATGAAGATAGTGGTGGGAATCAGAGAACAAACGGGGGAGAGCCGATATTCCAGTTGGCACAGTAGAAAGGAACTGAGCTGCTCGGGCCATGTAATTCATAGGGCAGATAACCCTTGGACCATTAGAGTTACGAAATGGATGCCAAAAAGAGGGAGTCATAGACAAGGACTTCAGAAAATTAAGTCGGGTGATGAAATCAGGAAATTTGCAGGTGGAAGTTGCTGTCTGCTAGCAAAAAGGGTTAATTGGAGATCACTGGAAGAGTTCTTTGTCCTGCTGCGGACATAAAAATAGGCTGATGATGATGATGATGACAATGATGACTTGTTTATTTGAACTATATGCAAAAATACGTCTGCCTGACTCCGGCTCTAGACCTACGGAATTGTTGAAACAATATCATTCTTTAAACTAAGGTGGTCTGCAGAGCGTATACGATATAATGACTCTTTAGCTCTCTTTTGTAATTGTTGCGACTACACATAATTTATGAGCTCAATTTTCATTGTGGCTGCACAATGTCCTACTCTTAAATAAAGCACGCATTTTTTTTTTTTTTGCTGCCTTAGCCAGAATGTACGAAACTAAACATTGCTGATATACGTTAACAAGTACACAAAGGTCAGTAAATGGGGCTACCATGTCGCAACTGGCGCTTCCCAAGATGATGATGTGTAGTGTTTTATGGTGCAAGGGCCAGGGATGGCCAAAGAGCACCATGACAAAGGTAATGTTAACAGTGCATTGTGAATGATGCAGGCAATGAATTAGACAATGAATTTCTCATGGTGTATGTGACATGGCTGTAAAAAGGCCTAAAATCGGTCGCTCTGGATGGCGTAAAATATATAGTCGCTAAAATAATGACTCTAAGTAAAGCTGTGGGCTATGGTAATGAGGTTTCGTTAAAAGCATGATGCAATAAAACATAGCACTGACACTTAAGATTCAAGAAAGCCTTTGAATACAAGGCTGGTATACGTGAGCTAAAGATGTCCTGGCCAAATGATTTCGAGACTGTTTGTTTCAGCTAAAAACGCTAAAACTAGATTCGGATTAAAAAGCGGTTCATTGCCGAGAAAAAATTTCGGGTGAAGAGGAATATTTTCGCGATATGCAGAAATGAAATACTTTTTCCTCTGTGTTTCTATTGCAGGGCATTGAATAAGAACGTGCAGGACTGTGAGGTTTTGGCCGCACTTACTGCAAGTGGGAGGATCCCCCCCAGTCAAGAGGTAAGAGTGAGTGCCGTAAGTGTGTCCTATTCTTAATCGGCAAAGGAGGACTTCGTTATATCGTGACATTCTCTCCGATACCCAATATCCTAATTTGGGTTTTATCAAGTGCAGTTTATTTGATATCTCAGCATTCCACTGTTGCTGCCAATGGATTTTGAGGTTATGACGCAGGTATGCTTTAAGATCTGTGGCTGGGATGGGTATGTTTATATCCGTATCAGTAAAAGCTACTGAAGTAGCTTTCTCGTCAGCAGCTTCGTTGCCCTTTATGCCACAGTGGCCAGGTACCCAGCATAGGATGATCGTTTGTTTAGCACTATAAGCTGAGCATAGCAATGTATACAGTTCGTTAAAGACAGTGTTTTTAAGTTTACGTACGTTCATAAGGGCTCGCACTACACTCAATGAGTCTGTGAATACTATAGCCCTAGTAAGATTCGTTTGCCTGATGTGCTTCACTGCAGAAAGTATTGCATATGCTTCCGCTGTAAAGATACATGTATGTGGGTTCAATGTACCGGATATTAAGAATGCTGGTCCTAGTGCTGCGTAAGCAACCCCAGAAGAAGACTTAGAGGCATCTGTGTAGAATTCAGCACAAGAATATTTCTCCTGAAGCTCGAGAAAATGTGACCGTATGTGTGCCTCAGGTGCTCGTTTTGATATTTCTGCAAACGACACGTCACACTCGATAGTCTTCCACTCCCAAGGCGGTGGAAGCCGTGTAGTTGCCATTATGACATTCTCTAAAATCGGCGCACCTGTTTCTTCGGACAATGCTTCCAACCGAAGGGACAGAGGAGGTCTAGTGCCTGGGCGGTTACGGAAAAGCCTAGCCGTAGACAGGTCGTAAATAACTGAATGGCACGGATGATGGAAATCTGATTTCACTTTGAGGGCGTATGAGAGACTTAAATATGTTCTTTCAAGATGTAGGGACCATTCGTTAGATTCAGCATACAGGCTTTCTACGGGGCTAGTCCTGAACGCACCAGTAGCGAGACGGATACCCAAGTGGTGAACGGAATCGAGCATCTTCAAAGCACTAGGCGTCGCAGAGTTATACACAATGGCTCCGTAGTCAAGGCGTGACCGTATAAGGCTTTTGTACAAGCTCAAGAGGCATCTTCTGTCACTTCCCCAAGATGTGCGGGACAAGAGCTTCAGTAGATTCATTGTCCTGAAGCATTTCATTTTCAGATATCTTAAGTGTGGGATAAAAGTTAGTTTGGAGTCTAAAATGAGGCCTAGAAATTTATGTTCATGACTAACAGATAGCCGTTCTCCATTAAGATCAATAACGGGCTCCGGTATTACCCCTCTCTTATTGGAGAAAAGAATGCATGTACTTTTTTCAGGGTTTAGTTTAAAGCCGTTCTCGTCTGCCCACTTAGACAACTTATTCAGGCCAAGCTGCACTTGTCGCTCGCAGATACTAAGATTACATGACTTGTAACCTATTTGGATATCATCCACGTATACGGAATAAAACATTGTACGTGGTATGATAGTATGGAGCGAATTCATTTTTACAAGGAATAAAGTACAGCTCAGCACTCCACCTTGTGGCACACCTGTTGCCTGAGTAAATAGACGAGACAGGACATTACCAACACGAACATGAATTGCGGTTGCACAGATAACTTTGAATCACCTTTAGCAAGTTGCCACGGACGCCCATTCCAGCTAGATCACGAAGAATTCCGAAACGCCAAGTTGTATCGTATGCTTTCTCCATGCCTAGAAATACGGATAGGAAAAACTGTTTGTGCACAAAGGCATCCCGGATATTTGTCTCGATACGGACAAGTTGATCTGTTGTGGATCTATGTTCCCTGAAGCCGCACTGCAAGGGATCTAGTATCTTGTTACTTTCAAGAAAGTGTACAAAGCGACGGTTAGTAATTTTCTCAAAAAACTTACATAGGCAGCTTGTTAGGGCTATAGGCCTATAGCTGCTGGTCAAAGACGGGTTCTTGCCCTCTTTCAGAATGGGGATTATGAGTGCTTGCTTCCAGGCTGACGGGATGTAGCTGGCAGAGAATATGGCGTTAAAAAGGGAGAGGAGCGTTTTGTGTGCTTCGGGATGCAGATGTTGGATCATCTCGTAAATTATTCGATCGGTGCCAGGAGCTGATTTATTAAAACTATGTAGTGCAGCCTGAAATTCAGCCATATTGAAAGGACGGTTGTACGATTCACTGTTCTTTCCTTTTAGGTCCAGAGGCCGTCTCTCAGCTTGTTTCTGGTATCTAAGGAATGCATCGGAGTAATGGATTGGGCTAGAAATGTTTTCAAAATGTGCCCCAAGAGAGTCAGCTTGGTCCTGAAGGGTATTTCCTTGCGTGTTTACTAATGGTAGAGGATGAGTTTGCCGACCTTTGATTTTATTCACCCTGTTCCAGGCTTTTCGTTCGTCAGTATAAGAGTTGATGCTAGAAATATATCTTTGCCAGCTCTCCCTTTTGGCACGGCGCCGCGTTCTTCTACCTTCAGACTTTATTTTCTTGAATATGATCAAATTCTCCGTAGTTGGAGCGTCTCGAAGGTTGTTCCAAGCTTTATTTTGGTTTCTACGCGCTTTCTTGCAGTCATCGTTCCACCATGGAACACGTCGCTTACAGGACGATCCATTTGTTATGGGGATACATACTGACGCTGCATCAACTATGAACGCCGTGAAATATGTCACTGCATCTTCAATAGATAGATTACAGATGTCGTTCCAAGTCAAATGTGTCAGCTCCCTGTATCGTGTCCAATCGGCACAATCGACTTTCCACCGAGAGACATGTGGGGAGCACTCGTCACCTTTTGTTAGTTTTATGACAATGGGGAAATGATCGCTCCCGTAAGGATTCTTAATTACGTTCCACTCCAGATGCGGTAAGAGTAAACTCGATGCGATGCTTAAATCGATAGATGAGAGTGTTTTGTTTGCGACACTGTAAAATGTAGGTTCTTTCCCATTAAGCAAGCAAGCATCTGTAGTGAGGAGGAAGTTTTCAACTAAGCGTCCTCTGGCATCACAACGACGGCTTCCCCAAAGGGTGTTGTGTGCATTAAAACCTCCAACGACAATGTAGGGTTCGGGCAGTTCATAGATAAAGGTGTGAAATTCTGTTTTTGAAAGTTGGTAGTTCGGGGGGATGTATACAGAGCTAATTGTGATAAGTTTATTAAACAGTACCGCACGGACTGCAACTGCCTCTAGAGTTGTCTTAAGCTGTAGTTGCCGGCAAGCAACACCCTTATCTACTATTATTGCCACGCCGCCAGACGAGGTGAGGGCGTCATTGCGGTCTTTTCGATAAATGGTATACTGCCGGAGAAAGTTCGTGCGTGAAGGATTAAGATGTGTTTCTTGGACACACAGCACCTTTGGACTGTACTTATGTAAAAGTTCCTTAATGTCGTCTAGGTTGTGGAGTAAACCCCTGAAGTTCCATTGTATTATCTGTGTATCCATAATGTATGTGTTTTGTGCTGTGTGTCTAAGAAATATGGACTAGATTATCTCACGAGATCTTTCCAGGCCCCGTGAAACGAGATCTCTCTATCTTCCGGGCGCGCTCAAGGGAGCTGCGCCGTTCCTTCGGCGGCTGAGACGCCGGATTTGTATTTGTATCCATCACCTCGTCTGAGGCGGTGGATTGTGCCTGCGCAGCGGGCACGTTCGCGGGGGTGGTGGGCCTATCTGCACGCGCAGTGGCCTTTGGTCCAACAGGCCCGGGGGTCTGCTGGTCCTCCTTTGTGGGGGCCGGTACAGCGCTGGCTGTTCCAGCCGGGGGGGCTGATGGCGTGATCGCCGTCACACTCCGTGTGACTTGGGCGGCCGCCGAAGGATGTAGCGCTGCCCCCCGGCGCGCCACATCGGTGTAGGATGGACTAGATTGATTGATGGAGAAGCGTTTGCGCGCCTCTTGGAAAGAAAGGTTCATTTTTACTTTGATTTCGATGATTTGTTTTTCTTTTTTCCAGGATGGACAAGAACGAGAGTATGCTGGGTGATCCCCTTCACAGTTAGCACAACGGATGGTGGAATTGCAAGTGTCAGACGAGTGCTCATTTGATGCACATTTTGCACAAGTAGTGCGCCCTCGGCAGCTTTGCGAACCGTGCCCGAACCGCTGACACTTGAAGCATCGGCGTGGGTTAGGAATGTATGGCCTTACACGGAGTTTGCAGTATCCTGTTTCTATTGAGTCTGGTAAGTTGCTAGTTCCAAAAGTGATGATTATATGCCTGGTTGGTATTTCTTTGTTATCGCGCCTTATTTTTATCCTTTGTACCTTGACGACGTTCTGTTCTTGCCATCCTTCTAGCAATTCTTCTTCGGTAAGTTCGATAAGGTCATCTTCCGAGATGACACCGCGCACTGTGTTCATTGACCTGTGTGGGCCCACAGAAACGGGAATGTCTCCAAATGCAACAAGTTTCGAGAGTTTGTCGTATTGTGGCTTGTCGCGAACTTCGAGTAGAAGATCGCCGCTTCCCATCTTCGTTACTTTATAACCGGGGCCTATTGCGTCAGTGATAGATTTGGCTACAAGAAATGGTGATATCATTCTGACTGTCTTTGTTTCGTGCTGACTGTGGACAACCTGGTATTTGGGAAAGGACACTTTCGGTTGCATGAAAAAATTGAACTGTTCATCGGTGCGCCCCCTCTTCAGGGAGCGATCAGGTATTGGGGGAAAAGCTTCTGCCATAAAAAATTTGAAAATTCGGCGGCGATGGTGGCAACCCACCACGGAGCCCAACAAGGGGACGCTACAGGATTGGAAGCCTGAAGACGCCAGCCATGCATCGCCACTATAACCTACTATAACGTACCCAAGGTTGGATAATTACACCAGGTTAACCCTTGCCGCCAGGAAATACGGAAGTAAAAGAAGTGAAGAGAAGACAGGAAAGATGTAAATGTGGGAGAGAAAGTCGAAGATTGGAGAGGAGGACAGGAAGAGGCGACTACCGATTTCCCCCGGGTGGGTCAGTCCGGGGGTGCCGTCTATGTGAAGCCGAGGCCGAAGAGGTGTGTTGCCTCCGCCGGGGGGCCTTAAAGGTCCAAACACCCAGCATCGGCTCAACCTCCAGGATCCCCCTTTCCCCAGACACGGCTAAGCCGCGCACGGCTACACGCGGGAGGGTCCAACCCTCGTGTGCTCGGGTCCGTGGTGTCGCAACACACCAAACGCCTGCTGACGCAGACGCCCCTGCGGGGGGCGCTTCCCAAGATTTTGTAACCCTGCAACCTAACAAAACACATCCAGATATGGACGCCGTTTTTTATGTACATCAGGGGATGAGTAACGCATGAAGGCGAGGCTGTTCACGTTTCCTTTGATAAAATCACAATTACGTCACTGTTCTTTACGGAAAGTTGGGTGCTCTTGAGACTAGTGTTTCCAGAACAATGCCGCTGCTCGTTGCATGCCCTGTTCTTTTTTTTTTTTCATAGAATATGCCGGTTTTACGTGCATTTGCATTCTGTGTTCTGTTACAGTAATAAGGTCAGGGCAATTGCTGGGGAAAATGCAATTTACCGGGACAGAATTTTGCTAACCTTAAAACCATGTTACTTCTTTTGCCCAAAAATTTAATATGCAGCATAACTTTCTTTTGCAGCAGATATTCAAACTGATATGATTTAAACTAAAAATAATTGCTTGCTTTTTATGTAAAATGAAGCACGCTTTTGAAGGAATAAAACCGTTCGCTTAAATACGAAACAGAAAAGAACCACTTACTTTGCAATTTACTAAGTAAATCAAAAGTAAGGTCCTTATAGCTCCTATAACTAATCAATTTTCACACAATTCCTAGCAAAATTATTGTAACTATTATATTCACAGTAAAGCGGACAAAAATTCTAGTGTGCCTGTTTTATTACTTCACATCTGCTGCGTCCTTTCAGTTTTCATGCTGTGCGCCCATGAAAGCCCAGTGCACCGCTTTTATTTTTTGCGCACCTCATACTGCGCTACTGAAGCATAGTAATGCTCTCTGGAGTGTGCAGATTGTTTATATCACGAAGTAAGCGAAGGAGGGGCAGAGAATTCAGGCCTCTATATTCTCACCTTAGCACTCACCTTAGCAAGTGTTTGCTAAGTGAACGGTGAGCGTGAGGGCATTGACCCCCACTGTTCCCATCTTAGTTTTTTTCTATGTGTTTGACTTGTTTTGTACGCACTATCTTAGCTATGCAGCCGAATTCCGTTTCACGAAATTAAATGTATGCCCTACTCCGGGAGCTCTGGTGAGAATTTTATGAAATTTGATTCTATAGCAACGCCGGTATAAGGACACCAACGCGTACTGTTTTCTGTTTTTGACGAATCGTAAACATCTCTTGCCATTCATAAGCATTCGTTCAATTTGCTACGCGTTCTTGTTACGTCTCTTTATGCCCACTTTCCCTGTAGCAGACCCCAGTCTTCTTCACTATGTTACTATCGCTACGTAATGCGGTTTCCCCTAGAATTGGGTCTCCTATAAGCTTGAAATCTACACTAAGAGGAGTCGACATTAGTCTACGCTTACAGTTCTTATGTGCGTGTACATTAGAGTTCCTACTTTTGGAATTCATCTCGCCTATGCGCATGTTAACATACTCGCTGACCAAATTTGACGTTTTCTCTTTTAGGCACTTATTTCACTCATTTTAGAACATGTGAATGAAATCGTTTGGCGAAAGTCGATCACCCATAAAATACTGTTATCACTTCCATGCCTATATGTTATTATTCCGCGTATTTTTCCCGCAAATTCATATTGATTGAGCTGGGGGGACCTTACAGGATCTTGATTACTTGGGAGCTATACCCAGTTTGAGGTTTGCGTGCATCTAATATTCCACCAAGTGACACCAAGTTGTCAGCTAGGTTTAGACTCTAGTTATGTGCTAGCTTCTGTCTTGACGAGCAGACCACATGTGAATAGACATCTCGCTGCTGTGTGGCGCAGAAGACATGTTGAGTCATCGGGTATACGGCAGCGGTTGGGTGGCCGAACAGAAAGCTTCGGCACTGTGTATGCGACGTTGCTTTCTGCTCATTCTTGCTCAGTGCCCTAGAACAAGTGTGCCAAGGCGACGCTAGGGGCGTGTAGCCTTACATATGTTAATTCGATAGCGCTCCATGCACAATAGTCGCGTCCGCGTAGAGCATGGCCACTTGATAGAGAGGCATCTTGAATTTGGACATGCAACCAGGATACACGGCACGCCAAGGTGACGATGATGATTATGATGATGATGATGATGATGATGATGATGATGATGACGACGACGACGACGACGACAACGACGACGACGACAACGACGACGACGACGATTCGAACCATTTCACAATGTAGTCGATCGCGAGATAAGCCGCTTCGTGTGTCTTCGGTGGCAATAACGCCTGTCGCTACATTGGCTTAGGGCTAATCGCATTGTAGCCGACATACATGGGGAGGTGGGTTTGGCCATAGTATCTTATTTTTCAAATAAGGAATGCCTTTGAAAATTTGAGAGTCATTATATATGGTTCCTGTTAAGCAGCGCGTTACCTTATTAAAACAGGTACAGTGACCAGCTCGAATGATTATTTAAGAGAGTTTGAGCGCGAGCTCTTTGGTAGGGATCCATCGATGAAAACAACGCTAAAAACACGGACGAGAAAGGAATCGTCATGCCTTCTTCCTTTATCGTCCATGCTTTTAGAGGATTTTTTATCGATGGGCAAATGATCAGCACATTTAGTACTTCGTACTAACCCTCACGTATTCTCTTTATACTTCAGCTTTGATATTTATGCTTCGGTCACCATGTCAAACTAACTCCCTGGCTATACGACGGTTATTCTCCTATAGAAAAGCTGATGAAATTCAACCAATATCGACTGTAGGGTGCTCCCGCGTGTACTGTTGACGCATGCAAATTTTGTGCTAGGTATGGAAATTTCCCAAGGCTTATTTTTATGCAGAAAAGCAGCTGTGCATATATACTACACGCAGGGATTCACACGGCTAAGAAACTGCATTTCCTTTTCTTGCACATCCCTACAACGTCATTGGCTTCTACTTTCCGGTCTATCCCGTTACTAAAGCCACATCACGCTTTCATATCGGCAATCTTTTTTCTCTCATGTCCCTTCGAGGGCACACTAGCGACTCTAGCACTTGGCGCATGCCCTCTTCAGCATCTTCACACTGGCGCATGCATAATATTGTCAGATAAGGCTTGGCCGTAAGCAGCATCAGGCAAGAGTCTATGTTATGTATAAGACAATGCCACGCATCGCTATTACTGTTTGTTCTCACTACACGCTTTTGTGCAGCTTGACATAGGAAGCATGTCCTTAGAGAGAAGCTGTTCGGTCCTTATCCCTAAGCGCATTCGTCTATCCTGGCACATTATATTTCTAGTACTTTTAGCGATGTTTCTAAAAGGGTTGAATGAATGGAACCCAGCTTCAATGCTAGTTTGAAGTGGCCTGTTCCTCGCCAGTTAAGTTAAATTATTACACGTATTTTTGTTTCAAAAATAGTTGTCTTTACGAGCATTTGGTCTCTATCAACACAAACTTAGAGATATTCCCGGAAAACGGCCACACCTGGTCACTGTATGCTCAATAACGAATTATTTTTCGTTTCTACAATGCAGCCACAGAGATCAATATTGTTTTATCAGGTCAGAAAAGGGCTACAAGAGTTATTTGAACAAGTATTCGTGGAAGGTAGCTCAATATTTTCAGGTCGTTACTTACTTTCAATACCGATTGTAATCTTTCGGTTTAGTGCGCTTGAATATCACACACGCGACAACGACAAGGACCCTAGCGAACACGTGCGCACATGTTCGTCCATGTGTCCTTTTTATTGTCCCTTGCGCGAAATTCCAACGCAGTGAGCCGAACGATGTCGTCCTAACCAATCCTAGTTGAAGGCTTTTTCAACCAAATGTCATTTGAAGATGGCATATTATAGAATTCAAAGAACGAAGCCAATGCACAAATAGGACGTTGAAGAAGCGCAAATATGGGGCGGGGCGGTGACTACGCTTCGAAAACAAAACAAATAAAAAACTCTGGAGTCAGTGACCGAGTTCTGAATTGTTAATGTTATCTGGCCGTGTCTTATTTTCATGGTAATGTCCTGCAACATTACAGATTAGGTAGAAATATACACTAATAGTCGTAATTTGCATGTAAATAATGCAGCGGTAATCTGCATAAAAAATCAATAAAGAAACGAGTATCATAAGAAAGTCGCAGTTTCGCCCAAAAGATGAAGCATCCATTGTGATAGGAAATTAGCAGAGAGCCATACAAAGTAAGGATAATACTTTGATCAGCCGTATCAACTTGTAAACGTTCACTTCCTAACTAAATTACCAAGCATGGTCGCAGCGCGCACAGCAAACCTGAACGCGTCACATGACCACGGACACTCGCTGTCAAGACGCTGGCGTGGGGAAACAGCAGCAGTAGCGAGCGAAGCGACCTTCATGCTGTCTATCGCTTCAGCGGAAATTGAGCGCCAAGAACACACAGCACACACAAAGCTACAAGCCGCCAACGCGACTTGACTATGCACCCAATGCAGATCGCTCTCAAGATAAGGCCACGCGACCGCGCGCAATTGCTGACAGAGTAGAACGGCGCCACCCTCGCTCCCCTCCCCCCAGTTCCTCACAACGTTTGGTGCATCGCGTGCGACGGAAAACGGTGCGCTTCCTGCCCGCTTGCCTCCCTTTCGCACGGGCGAGATTGAGCCGCGATCGCCGGCTCGCTTCGCACGCTTTCGCTCGAACATACAGGGCAGGGCGCGCTGCGAGGATTTAATCGGCGTTTCACTTTATACCATGGAGGAAGGAAACTGAGGAGAGGCCCTACCCCTCCGCGCGCTAGGAGAAAAGTGTGGAGGAAGTGACGTAGTAGGTTCTCCTCTTTTTAGCTGATTTTTTTATTTCTTTGCCGTAGCGGCCACGCCTTTCGGGCCTCAATGGCGGCTCTGTTTTGGTTCTGTGCGCTCACACGTGTTGCTCTGTAGGTATCGTACCGTGGGAAATGGGCCGAGCGGTCAGGTTTCCGTTGGTCTGATGTGTTTTATTGCCCTGCGTTATCTGGACCGCGCTCTCCCGGATGTTGCTGTGGCCAGGTGGGACACGAGGAACTAAGGTTCGTGAAATGAACGCGCATGCAACGCTGTACGCAATGTACCGCGCCACGGCAATGGCAACGGACGAAGGAATATCCGCGGGAAATGTTGCCCTCTTTGGCGGAATCATAGTAACGTGCTAGCGATTGTTTAGTATTGCTGCGGAGCGAGCGGGTCCGAGCAGCACGGTTGCTCGCAGCGCGGTGTGATTTCGCGAGAAATGTAAACAAGAGAGGAGAGCTGGCCCGTTAGGCGGAGCAACGTCATGAGCAACGCCCACTTCCGGTTTCACTTTAGCTTCACAAAGACTGACGTCAGGTCCTCCCCTGAGTTTCCTTCCTCCGTGCTTTATACGGTACCTCATGGCGACAGTGACGGCAACGACCACGGTGACTGCAGAAACGCGCCTTGAGTCAACGTTACTAGACTAGCTTCAGTTGTAAAACTCTCCGCCCGCGCGCATACAGCCGCTGTCGCCACTTCTGTGACAGCCGCCAGATGGCAGCGCCGTTCCATCGAGCTACAATGCAGACGCCTCGGCGCAGCCTTGAGCTCGTGCGGACGGGCAGTTTGCGCGTGTTTCACGCTCGCTGGCGTTCTCCCTTCTCCGGATTAGTGATACCATGAGAAAGCGGTATCCACCTACAGGAATAAGATTTATCGGGCCAGTTGGTTCATACTGAAGGAAGGGTACACTGCACGAAAGGAAGAAACGCATGCAACGAAGCGCAGAGGCTGCGTTTCTTTCTGTCGTCTTCACGTTTTGCGCAGTGGCTTAACATTTCGCGCAGCTTAGGCTCAGGAGCCTGAAGATCTGGCCAAAGTGCGTGATTGTAGGATGATTTTCATCCCCACCGAAGCTTCTCACCACACCAAAGAAGCGCTACAAAAAGAAAGATGAGGTCAGTCTGAATACACAAGCCACAAAAGAAAGAAAAAAGACCATCGGCTCTTCCACTCCGTGAAGATGGTTAACCAGCGAAGCTGAAACGTGCGGCCGCTGTGTTTATCACTGGGTTAATCCCGAGGGTTTATTAAAGTATTTCTCAATTATGAGGTCACACACGCAATCGGCTGCGATGGAGATAACGACGTCACTGACGGTATGCCTGCAGTTCGCCGTTGTCGCTTTTGTTAGATTTCTCGAGTTTGTTCGGTGGCGTGGTTAGCAGCCTTCGCCCGCCATTTGCCGCTTGTGGTTCTTCGAAATTAAATTTCTTCAAAATTAAATATGTCCGTTATGTAAGACAATGAGTGGCTCATACTCCCTTAAGCAACGGCTCATACCCCCGTAGACGCGGCCTCCCCATTACGACGACGGACGGGAAATTCTACGCTGGAATGATGAACGACAACGCAGCCAGCTGTAGAAGACGATGACGACGACGAACGCGGGGGCAGTGGCACGAGCACGTGCCGCGGATTTCGCAGAGAGTTTCCGGTCGGCACGAGGAATCACTCTCTTCCACGCCCAGCGAAGCGTCGCATTGCTGGAAGCACAGATAAAGTATTGCGCAGAACTGTCGACATCGCTCCGATAGCCGCCTATGCAGCCAGGTGCGCAGCACGTCGGCATCGTCTGCTGATATTCTTAAAGGGACACTAAAGCGAAACAATAAATCAGTTTAGACTAATGAAACATTGCTTGAGAGCCTATCAGGCAGTCATTTAAAAAAAAAAATAGTTTGGTGAGAAAAAAGTAGATTAGATGAGAAAATGAAGGTCCAAGTATCTGTATTTGAATTTCGCGCCGAAACCCCAGCACCGGTACGTCAGCGTGACGTCAGGGATTCCAATGTATGTTTTCGCATTCGGACCGCGTTGGCTGAATAAAGGTTCCCGAAACTTGCCATGCTTAATATTTGGTTCTTTTAGAACATAATGTAGTCAATCTGTACCGCTATATATAATTAGTAGGCCCTAGAAGATGCCATCAAAATCCAAGACGTCACAGCCCCCAGGTGCAGGAACGGAAGTAGGCGTCGCCACACGTATTTCGTTCTTGCGCTTTTTGTGGCTTACCAAACGTCTTAGCGTTGTAAGAGTGGTGTTTTTGGTGTTGTGGAACGTTAATTTACTGATGCAGAAGAAATCATTTTTCACTTTACTGTCCCTTTAACAAACTCGGCGAAGGCTACAGTTTCGCGGATGACATGCTTGCTGAAATTCGCCGTCAACAACGAACCACATAATACACCAACGATGCACCGCGTGCATAGTCCGGCCGGCCCACGTAGCCGGCTAGTGAGAAAGTGAAGCTGGGCGCGACTGCAGCGCCACGAAGGCGCTGGCGAGTGGCGGTTCCGCGCGACGGCGCCAAGTTTGAAAATTGAAGCTAATCTAGTAACGTTGCCTTGAGTATCCATATAATTGCTATCGCAATAGGAGCTGCCCGTAGGCATATGAGTTTCTGCAGAAAACGAGAAAATTTATTGTAAACAAATCGTAATAGTCCTATTGGCCTTCTAAGCGAGCCGCTGATGCCATGGTACAAAAATGGAAACAAAAATACCATAACGGACATCGCCTACAGCAAGCCGGCCAGTGCATACGCAGATCTGCAGCCTATAGGAGAAGTCAACTTCTAGCCTCAAGCACGAATAGCTACAAAAGAAACGGCTGCTTTTGAATTTTCCAGCCAGTTGTCAGTAAGAGTCTGTTGAGCTAGACGCCCACACGCAGTAGACCAGTCGAAAGCTAACTGCCACTAGACTAACAAAATACTGAAATTGAGAGACACCGTCATCTAGTTTTCATTTCCACGTCAGCGAATGTGCAATGGAGGCTTAAGGTCTTCGACAACGTTTCCTGCGTTATAAGGTATTTCAGCGTATTGTTAAAGCTACATGCCGGTCAAAGCTTACCAAAACACCTGACGCAGAGCTCAACGCACTGCTTTGCTGATTTAGCCACTGACGGTTAAGCACTGGCGTCGTTGTCATTAACATACGAGGAGTGTAAATTTACAAGAATCATACTTGGTGATCATCGAATCTCAACAGGGAGTCAATTGGCGGCAACAATACGTAGATGTATACGCAACATAATTTCGATGTTGGTATTTGTAGGGGTAGAACAAATTCTCCTCACATTTGCAGTATGCTGCAATTCTCCTCACATTTGCAGTGTTGTATGCTGCATAATTTGCAGCAAAGAACACCATCTAAAGCTTTGCGGAATCGTACTGTACTATGAATTTATGGACACCGACACATAAATTGGGAAAGTACACAAATCTTTTGTTCGTGACTATGCGCCAGTGTCTTGGTGTCTAACCTAAGCTGCGAAACTTGCGCATTAGAGTCATGACACACTAACTAGCCCCAGCCGAAGCCCTTCTGAACATATTGCGTGTCATCTGAGTCACCGAGAGACATAACCTCCTTTTCTCTTCTTGTTGTCAGAGCAGTGTCATAGAAGCATTATTCGGCTCGCATAACCTTGTTTTGGTGCCACCGTGCGAATTCTCGCTCAAATAAGTAAACGTTAAAACTTTTTCAATTGAACTTCGCGCAATACGCAACACTTTCGCTCATTAACTCACTTTGTTTCTTTTAGTTACGAAAATTATTCCACATGCGATGAAAGCGGGAAAAAAATGGCCAAGCCGCGCGATTCGTGCAAACGTAAGCGCACTGCATTAAAATAATATTATGGGGTGTGACACGGCAAAGCCACGATATATGTCTTGGGAGCTCGGTTTAGCGGAAGCCAGGAATACAAGTGTTGACAGTTTGAGAACGGAGAGCCAACTGCCTTTATTCAAAAGTACAAGCAGGTTTGCCGAGTGGCAGTGGAGGCTCCCCAGTCGGGCAGCCGCTTCGGTTCCTAGAAAGAGCAGGGGACAATGAACCCCCTCGGCGAAGCAAACACGATTCCTGGAACAAGGGGCAATGACCCCCACGGCAGGGACAACGAAATCATGGACGAAATCACCACATATGATTACGGAGCACCCCGTGTAGTGGAGGGCTCCGGGACAATTTTGACCACCTGAGGTTCTTTAACGTGCACCTCAGTCTAAGCGCACGAGCGTTTCTCATTTCGCCCACATCGACATGAGGCCGCCGCCGCCGGTATCGCGACCTCGATCTCGAGGTCAACAGCGCACGGCTATAGGCACTGGGCTACCGCCACGGGATGTGGCCTTGACTAGAAAGTCAAGCGCACCAAAGACAGTGTAAAACGACCCATATGACGCGCGAATAGCGAGATTGAGAAGAAACGGGTTAACCATGCACAGTTAGAGGTAATAGCCAGTGTGGCGTTAGAGCGAATAATGGAGTACGCAGTGGTAGGAAAACAGCACGAGTGATTCATGGCTGGCCCCAGGGAAAGTAATTAAGCTTCACTGACTACAGCACTGCGCATATAGAAGGGAAATACCGCTGTGCACTTTTTGCTTATTTACACAACGTACGTACACCATAGTAGCTGCCCTGGTTTAGAAAGCGTAAAGGAATGGCGTGTGATGAAGCACGCACGACCGGAACACCAAAACGCACATGAGAGAACAGTTTTCTGGGCACTTCCCTGGCCTGGAGCACGTTGTTCACTATAGACTAGCACTTCGTGTTTTTGTTCTTCAAGCTTGTTTCCTCGCTTGGCCGTGATTCACCATCGTGCTGCAGCCTTCGCCCCACGCGGGTGAAACGCGTTGCCACAAAAGGAAGTGACTAACTAAGAGATGCAATCATTGTCATTCGTTCGTTGAAGGACTCCTTGCCCATTTGAGAAATTTGCGCGGCCAGTAAATTCCACCAGCATGTGCTTCGCAACCCTTTCAGTTTTGCTTATTTATCGAACTTATATTGATATAGATGACACAGATCCACCTGAGTTACGGCTCAGGGTTGCTAAGAATGATGGTTGCAGAATTTGGGCGAGCTGATCTTAGGGACAGTGACACGCCTCCCAAAGAAAAAAAATTCGGAGTGCTCCCATTGCGCGAGAAAAAAAGAATGAGATTCTAGGGCTTTACGTGCCAAAACCCCATGGCCCCCCGGGATTGAGGACTCCGGATAACATTCGACCATCTGGATTCTTTAACATGCACCTAAATCTAAGTGCATGAGCGTTTTTGCATTCTGGCCCCATCGGAATGCGTCCGCCATGGCCGTGATCAAACCCACCATCCCGAGCCTACCAGCGCAACGCCTTACCCACGAAGCTGGCACGGCGGGTATTGACAAGTACATAGTGCCTTATAGGGATTACGGCCAGGGCGCACAGTATCTTTTCCGTAGAATTGTACGTTTAGTATATCGCAGTCTATTTATTTGTTGATTTTCGATATGGGGGGGGGGGGGGGCGTCACGTAGCTCTCTCGATGGAGCTGCTGAAACAGATTTAGTCAAACTTACGATTAGTGAACAAGGATATACAATGTTTATGCTGGCAACTTGGTGCCGCACCTTTTCTGCGTGTCTTGCTCTCCTACTTTCGGCAGTGCGCTACAACAGCTAACTATAACCTAATTGGGAAACGTTCCAACATACGTATGGTTACTACGATGAATTACTACGATGCGGAATACAGCATGTCGTCGCGACAACTAGATGGTGTCACCGAGAAAACAGAAAGGTTGCTCCCTGTAGCTGCTCAATTTGGCAGTAAGTTATACAAGCCAGGGCGTCTAACTAACGCTAGAATATATTTAGCAGGGGAGGAGTATTCATGATTCTCGCTCGTATAGAAAATTTGTGGCAGGAATATTTTGTGTTCTTGTTCCTCGAAACGGCCCTTACAGACCCGGTAGAAAGTCTGCACACTGAAAGTTTTAGAACGCCATCCAGGAAACGCCTTACTGCGAGCATTTCAATTTTTTTCCTAATAACAGAGACACAAGCAAATAAAACGTCGATTGACTGTGAGTGGCGGCTGCCAATTGAGACGTCTCCTTTAACCCCCCTCTCCTTCCAGTGCTTTGTTTCACATTAAACTGCAGGCCCTTCCCTTATGACATTTACGTCACTAACATCGTATCTTTTTATTTCTCCTCGCATCCTTTCATTGTACGTACCGCTTATTGATTGGTTAGAGTACCTGTGTTTTCGGTACTGCTGGTTTGGCCTTCACTGCGATCGAGAAGCGTGAAGTGGTAGGCGACAGCTACAGCTAGGACACAGCATTTGCTGACGACGAGACTAGATGCACTGAGAAAAAGTGCTTGTCCTTGTCTAAGTTCTTTGTCTTGTTTTGTTTTTGTCCTTGTTCAAGATGTCGGGATGTTTGACATTTATTCATGTAGAAATAACTAGCCCAATTGTTGACATTAGTAAACGCATAGGATTTCGTAGTAATTTTAGCATCGACACTATTTGGCGGCGTATATCAGTAGATGTCATTCTGTGAATAATATTGTCAAGGACAATATCAGCATAACACTCTCAGAAACGATTGTCAGTGCATGATATACGCAGCACACTTGTTTGTTTGCAATGTCAAAGCCAGAGCCAAAGCGGAAGTCACAACCGGAGCCACAGCCGGAGCCACGTGAAGTGATACAGCTGCGCACCACTGTAGAGTCCACAGCACGGGTTTCTGACAAATTGCCCGAAGGAGACCGGCAAGTGGTGATAATACTCGGGGTTACTGATGAGCACTTTTCGAATGTTCTTGAATAACCCGCAAACTCCATCAGCGTGAAGTGCAATGTAAATGCTAGGGGGGATACTCTCACTTGAGCACTTGCAAGTCTTGAGTAAGCATCATGGCTCACCCGCAGCATTCGATTCGCACTGAAGTAAAAACAACGCTGGGTTTTACTTTAACGATACACTGCCACGTACTGCAACGTACTGCTGACGACCAATGGCTTCTTTGACTTCAGAAGGTGACTTCAACGCGCATCACCACCTATGGGGAAGCATCAAGATTAGCATCAGACAGAAGAATGACGGCAGCCTAATGTATCGGTGGGGCACTTGCTTGGACTTGACTGATTTCAAGGAGCTTTGCTGCGTGCACGCACAGTGTTCCCTGTATCCAACTTTCTTCTTTTTGTTCCCCTTTTCACTACCCTCAGGGTAGAGAAGCAAACCGGACGCTCACCTGGTTGACCTCCCTGCCTTTCCTCTCCTTGCTATCTCTAAAAATTTTTAGGGGACACATTACAGTGCTTTTGTATCAAAAAGATAAAAAAGGAACAATAACATGCGGTATTATTTGAATCAGAGAGATGCAAATGAGAGAAAGGCAGGGAGGTTAACCTGAGTTAAAGTCTCCGGTTTGCTACCCTGCAATAGGGGAAGGGAAAGGGGAAGTAAACACGGAAAGAGAAGCGGGAACAAAAAGAAAGGCCTGCACAAAAAATGGACTGGATAAGGCCACTGCTACGTAAAAAGGTCAACAAAGCCTTGACCGACTTTCGGTGTGACGACAGTTCATGTCGTCATTCCAGGACTGTCTCTTTTGAAAGTGGCCTGTCGTCAAGGCGTGTAAACATGGCCGCTAGCGACAGCCGGTGCGCGCTGTGTCGAGGACAGTGGCAAAGTACGAGTCGTGTATTCTCCTCGCCGCCGCAGTAATTTCAAGCCGCGCTCTCGTCCGTACCGACTCAGAGGACAAAAAAATTTGTGAAAGCGACATCAAGCCACAGTCGGCAAAATACTGTTGTCTCGAGTCGAGAGAGTCCAGATGGTGGATCGAAGTCGGAGGGACGGGTCCAGTCACTGCAAACGTGTGTGCTTCAAGCTTGGTGTGTTCGATAAAGATCTTATGGCTTCATTTACAAGCACATAAATTTTCAGTGCTGCGCCTGTTCTTGAGAAGGGTATGGAGTCTTGCAAGCCCTCCTCATGTGGGGATTGTGCTGCTGCATGGGCGTGTTCATTGCACATTACGCCACAGTGGCTTGGAATCCACTGTAACGTGATGTTGTGTCTTTGCTCGACGAGGTGGGGAATCAGCTGTGTGATTTCTAGAACTAGTTGTTCGTGGGTTCCGCGGCGTAAGGCAGAAACCAAATATTGAAGAGCAGCCTTGGAGTCACTTAACACGCTCCTTTTCGTGGGTAGTTCATCAGAAATTACGCGAAGTGCACAACGAATGGCAGCGAGTTCCGCGGCAGTCGATGTGGTCTGGTTGTGCGGTGAGATAGCCGAATCTTTACGGTGGATGTTTTTGAAGGAAAGATCACGGATCCTGCAAGCCCATTCACCGTGGTTGAAGCGTTAGCATATAGTTGATGATGCTGTTTGTATGTCTCCTGTAGCAAGAGGAGTGAAAGCTGCTTGAGTGCTGGAGACGAGAGTTGTACTTGTGTTCGTATTCCCGGTACCATTAGCCGAATTTTTGCTTGAGCCAAGCACCATGGGGGAAACGGAACTCTCACTGGTGCTGTACAACCCGATAGAAGGTATGCACGATAGGACAGGATTCTCTGACCGAAGGAGGCACGTGGTTGATCCTCTGGCAATGAGGCTAGATGATATGCAGGCGCTTGAGCAAGGTATCCTATGCGTGCTCTGAGCGCTTCCATGAATATATGGGTTTTGGCTGGGAAGTAGTGTGCAATCGCAATTGTTTCAGCTGTTGACGAGCCTCGCGGCAATCCAAGACACGCTCTTAGTGCCTGGGCATGGACGCTTTCGAGTGTACGGATATTAGTTCTGCAGGTGTTGCTCAGCACAGAGAAGCAGTATGGCAAATACCCGAGAAAGGGCGTCCTGTATAGTTGCATATCATTGCATGTACTGTCGTACCCCAGGCTTTTCCTCCAAGAAACTTGAACACATTAGAAACATCCATCAAGCACTTCTTTAGGTAGGCCACCTGAGGACTCCAGCAGAGGTCACGATTAATTATAACGCCTAAGAATCGGTGCGTCCCGACATAAATTACGGTTTGACCGACGATAGAGACATCGTATTATTTGTATCAAAGCCACGAGGGATTGGGCAGAACGAGTAGCGGCTCGCGGCAAATGTTCATATTTAAGGCGTGATACCATGTGTTGCATGGAAAATGCAGCCAGAAAAAAGAAACAATGACTCTGGTAACACCGTCAAGTTTGATGTGTTTGCAGGTGAACGTTAAAACCCTATCGCGTAACCTACTATGAGAAATATTGAAAGACATTTTCAATTTGAGCATTTTTCTTCCGCGCACTCTTCTCCATTAGGACACTACTTTCAAACTGGACGAAGGCTCCTAATGTCACGCACTTTAGATGCCTCCAAAAATACGTACAAACAACGTGAGAAGCGTAAAGTGAGCACGGGGACGGAAACACGACGGGAAGAGCGGTGGACACAAAATACGAGCACTGAACACAAAATACGAGCGCGTAACGCAGAATATCCCAGTCATTAATAATGTGCGCAAAGTCTATCTATTAGGCTGTCACGCACAGTAGGTAGCCATGTTGGCTACCTACATCATGTTGGCAGCCGAATGGGTTTGGCGGAATGTGATCAACTTCAACCAGAATAGGGCCACTGATCGATCCACGCTGAACGAACTGAAGTGACATAACATAGAAGTTATGCTTCCTTTTTCTGCCAATGATGAAGAACATAAGAAATGAGCTTATAGGCAAAGCTAATATTTTCTCGTTATCGCTGTATGTTATAAGCGGCGCAGTTTACAGTTTATTGTACCTGAAAAAATATTAATGTTTTTAAAGGCTGACTGATCATGTCATCTTGAAGAAAAATACAAGGCATAACTTAAACTCGACAGCGTCGTTACTGGTGGAAGGTTCTGCTATCTAGTAAATTTAGACCTGCGCTCGTGGGCCAGCCCAAAGGAAAACAAAGTAAATTCCATTTACATGGTGGCGATGTCAGTAAAATGTAATTAATGAGGCCTCATCAATACGCTGCCAACGTCTGTAGACTTTCACCACTTTTGCCCATTTATTCAAAAACTGCCTCAGCAGCGTTGCAGGCGCGGGAACCTGTGTAGCAAACTTGAACCTGGCAACTAGTTAACGTCCTTGCCGAAACAGATGCCGCCGCATAGCGCACGCTGCTCAGGTGCGGAGCTAAGTATAACAACAGCATAATAAATGCGTCCTGCGTCGGCATGGGACCGATGCTGCGGACAGCAGATCAATTACGCTGAACCCTACACTAGCCCCTGGAGCGTCGTATAACCAGGATGTTTCTCCGACGCGTTGTAGAGAGAGGAAGCAACAATGATGCTTTCAACCTCTTGTAAATAATTTTTCCGTTTCTTCGCGCATGCGTGCGAAATAACGGTCGCTTCTATAAGACCCATGCCGAACCTAGGCGTAACAAGGCTTAGACGGGTTTCCCGCTATTCATCTTTGTCCCTTCTTTCTTCCAATTATCTTTTGCTTAAAAAAAACTTTGGAAGAAGGCACGCACGCGTCCTGCCACTTCCCACAAGTTTCCACAAAGCACCAATGTGAAACTATGTTTTGTTTGAACATCCAGGCCTATTTTACGCTCACTAAAGGACGCAGGTTTTTTTGCCTTCGATCGCCAACTGCTTCTGTTTTGCTACGAAAGACTTCGCGCTGTGTCAGCTAATTTATGAACCCCAGGTGATTAACACCACACACTGGCTGACCTGTAAAACTGTACTCACCTCTCCTAATGTCAAGTAGAACACCATCGTGAGGTCTGGTGCAGACCATTTGACTCCAAATTCAAGCACACTTCAAGAATCTTAAGGATGCCAAAGGGCAGAAGTCATGCAGAGGGAAACAAACATTATTCAGCTACACACACTTGGGAAATTCTGAAATCTCGTTTTTAGCTGCACTTTCTTGCAGCTAAGCAACTTTTGGGTCACGCTTCGAGCTCTTCAAGTGGCTTTTGAAGGTTCACTCATTTTAATACAACTATGTAAATCGAATTCTAGCATGATAGCGGTGTCCGTCTTCAGCCGAATATATACTGGCGACATTAAAGCCAAATGACTGAATCTTACTTTCAACTATAGGCATTTAACAAACCTAGGGCTTTGAAATCGAGCCATGATGGCGGCGGTATGAACAAATACGCAAAAGAAAATTAGTGGTACGGCTTGGTTGCTGCATCCGGCTTTGTCTAGGTTCGTGTAAGCAATGGTAATTTAAACAAGCCTGCCATTTGTGGCTGTGTGGACACCACGTTGCATTGCTGAGCCACCCTCTCAAGATAAAATATCAAGAATCGTTTCCCAAACTACTGAGGCTCTTCGATTCGTCGTCCCGCACTGCTGAGGACTGCCCGAGGGTGTGTTTTCAGCCAGAAGGCGTTGCGTACACTGCATCTCCGGCAGCCTTCTGCAGATTTTCTTACTTTCAATGTTCAAAAGTCGCCCGCAAACAGTTTTCTAGGATTTGAAGGAGAACATTTAGTTTTTTACGAGTTTCAAGGGCCCTTGATTTCTTTTTTCCATATCCAAGGGCATTAAGGGAACTCAAGGAGGTTTACGAAAACTGCATCAACCCTTGCTTGCTTTCTCTTCCGCATATTGCTTTCTGTGCGTCTTTCAACGTTGCCAGAGTTGCCTCAATCCGGGATGCCGCAAACTTCGAGATATCGTTACACAATGATTTTGTAAAGAAAGTCCACACATCTATACGTTGTTAGTTCAACCCATTCCTTTCTGTAATGCCTTTGAGCGCAAAAATGAATTAAACATAATGAAAGATATTATATAAATATACGTTAGGCAATTTCACCTACTTTGTTTACTCGTAGCTCATATAGCTTTCTGTAAACTTTACATTATAACCTTTTTTTGGTACGGTTACATGTAGATAATCATCGACGGTGTCCCTTTATGTCCGCCTTTGCGCAGAAGAAGTCAATGGCGCAATGAGACCCGAAGAAGTCGAACAAGAGGAAAACTCTCCAGAGAGCCTAGTGGCACAAGCGATTAACGTGGGAGCTTAACTTGAGGTAAAGCGCAAAACAGCACATGGGGGGAAAACAGAAAGGAACGAAGACACTGCGCTACTGGCAACTGAATTTTTGTTGCGCATATGATTACTCCCCCTCCCTATATATATATATATATATATACACACATATATATATATATATATATATATATATATATATATATATATGTATATATATATATATATATACGTGTGTGTGTGTATATAGAGTTACGAAGAGTTGCGAAGAAATGGCTTTCTTTACAGGCGAGGGATGATCGTAGCGTGATAGTAGCGCAGCTCGGCCTCTCAAACTCCTCGTTCTCTTCGTCTTCTCTTCTTTTCTCTTGTCCGTGCCTTTCGTATCTGCTACATTTCCCCGCAAGCAGACGAAGCCCGTGGGGCGAGTCAGGATGCACAAGCAGGGTAGAAAGGCTTCAGGCGAGCAATGTGAGTCAGCTGAGTTCTGCTTGATCGCCGACCATTGCACAGTAGGCGAGCTATGACGTAAGTGAGTTCACTCAGGCGGTGCACAACTACAAATGGGCCTAAATATTGTGACAAGAAATTTTGGCACAATCCACGCTTGCGTTGCGGTGTCCAAAGAAGAACCAAGTCACCTTTTTCCAACGATACATGTACGTGACGGTCGTCGTATCGCTCTTGCGAACGACTTTGCGAGGCCAGAGTACGAAGACGAGCTATTCGACGCGCTTCTTCGGCGAGACACAAAGTCTTCGATACAGAATCGTCACTGTGCAGAACGAATGTTAAGAAACTGTCCAGAGGGCTTCGCGGTAACCTGGCATAGAGGAGATAAAACGGGCTATAGTTCGTGGTTTCGTGTTTCGCCGTGTTGTATGCGTAAGTGATGAAGGGCAGCACGTCGTCCCAGTTCTTATGATTGGAGGAGACGTACATGGCAAGCATGTTGGTCAGCGTTCTGTTTGTCCTTTCAATAAGGCCATTGGTCTGTGGATGATACGGCGTGAAATGACGGAACTGTGAAGTGCACAAACGAAGTAACTCTTCAGTGACATCAGCCGTGAACTGGCGACCATGGTCGCTGATGATGACACGTGGTAGGCCATGACGAAGGACCACGGGACACAACAGGAAGACCGCCACGCAAGCGGCGGTGGAAGAAGGTATGGCTGCAGTTTCTGCATACCGTGTAAGATGGTCTACGCAGACAATTATCCAACGGTTCTTGTTGTTAGATAACGGGAATGGACCCAAAAGGTCAATGCCTACTTGCTCGAACAGCATGCTGGGCGATGTCAATGGCCGAAGGGGACCCGGGGCTGTGGTGGCCGGTCGCTTGTGACGTTGGCAGCTTTCACAATTAGCGACATAGCGCTTGGTTGTTTCGTACATCTTGGGCCAGTAAAAGCGCTCCTGCGTGCGGTGTAGCGTTCGTACGAAGCCGAAATGGCCTGATGTCACATCGTCATGCATGGCGCGGAGAACGTCGTAACGAAGGCTCTCGGGGACAACAAGCAGAAAACGCGCTCCATGCCCGGAATAATTAGTTTTGTAGAGTAATTTATCACAGACAGTAAAGCGACCGCTGCCTTGAGAAGTATGGGCGGCGACAAAAAGCGGATCGAGGGTAACATCACTCCGTTGTTCTCGCTGAAAGTCTGCCGCGTCAGGGAACGTAGAAGTATTAGCAGCGAGACAGTCGTCAAAATTCTCAGCATCGCAGTCGGTAGCCTCAAGAGGAATCCGAGAGAGGCAGTCTGCGTCAGCGTGACGACGGCCACTCTTGTACGACACCACAAAGTCGTATTCCTGGAGGCGCAGCGCCCAACTTGCGAGGCGACCAGAGGGATCACGCTAACCGACCAGCCAGCATAAAGAATGATGGTCGGTGATAATCTTGAATGGTCTACCGTAAAGATAGCACCGAAACTTCGTTATGGCGAAAACAGCTGCCAGGCATTCCTGTTTCGTAGCCGTATAATTGCGTTCAGATTTGCTCAGGCAACGGCTGGCATATGCGACAGCATGTTCTGCGCCACTGTGACGTTGTACAAGCACGCTCTTATCCCGATTGCACTAGCATCAGTGTGAACTTCAGTCGGGCAAGATGGATCGAAGTGACGCAAGAGGGGTGCTGACGTTAGTATAAACTTCAGTTGAGAGAATGATGCGTCACACTCTGGTGTCCAATTGAAGGATGCATTTTTTCGCAAAATACTTGTCAATGGGTAAACGATGTCGGCAAACCGGGGAACAAAACGACGAAAATACGAACATAGGCCAATGAATGAGCGGAGTTCTCGTGCTGACTGCGGTGGTTTGAAGGAGCTCACCACTTCAATCTTACGAGGATTGGGTCTGACGCCATCCTTGTCGACTAAGTGTCCCAGGACCAGTGTTTGACGTTCACCAAAGCGACATTTTTTTGAGTTTAGAACCAGTCCAGCTTTCTCGATGCAGTCGAGAACAAGGCTGAGGCGTTCATTATGTTCTTCAAACGTACAGCCAAAGATTACATCATCATCGAGGTAACACTTGCATATCTCCCACTTTAGACCACGTAGTACTGTGCCCATGAATCTTTCGAAGGTGGCAGGAGCATTGCAAAGGCCAAAAGGCATAACATTAAATTCGAACAGGCCATAGGGAGTCACGAAAGCGGTCTTTTCCTTGTCGGCAGGGTCCATCGGTATTTGCCAATACCCCTATCGCAAATCAAGTGTTGAGAAGTAAGAAGCAGCGTGTTAGCAATCAATGACGTTATCTATTCGCGGTAGTGGATAGACATCCTTCTTTGTCACTGCGTTTAGGTGTCTGTAATCCACGCAGAATCTCCAGGAGCCATCTTTTTTTCGGACCAGTATTACTGGGGCTGCCCATGGACTAGACGACTCTTGAACGACACCTTTGTCCATCATCTCCTTGGCTTGCTCTGCAATAACCTTTCGCTGGGAGGATGACACTCGGTAGGGCTTCTGGCGGATGGGGCGTGCGGAGCCGGTATCTATTCTGTGACGAGCGCGGAACGACGGTAAATGAAGGGGTGCATCTCCATGCGTGAAGTCGAATGCAGCCTCATGCCTGGCAAGGACATGTACCAGTGCTTGCCGTTCCGACGTACCGAGAGCCTTACTGATCATGCCAAGCATTAGCTCTTCAAAATGACCATTATCGCAACGAGAGCAAGCTGTAGAGGCGTCCGTAGTTAGGGCCGCCATTGAGTTACATGCGGTTTCATCGAAGAGAGCGATTTTCATACCGCGAGGAAGGACAACCGGCGTGGCGGAACAGTTCAGCGCCCACAATGTGGCGACTCCTTTCGTCATGCACACGGCAGAGCAGGGCACAAGTATCTATTTTTTAGCACAGTTTATGCGGAGAGGCCTAACTACAAGGTCAACACAATCAGCATCAACAGTAGTTGCATAAACACGAACGGGCGTCAGGCACCACGATGGTGCGATCACTTCACGAACACTGAGTGTGTCTGTGTCCCTGTCTTCGCCACGCGAGCTTTGTTCGGAATCTGCTGATATAATTAACTTGTTCAATGATATTTCGCCGCAACCACAGTCCACGGAAGCGCCGCACTGTTCAAGAAAATCAATACCAAGAATAACATGGTGCGAACAACGAGCAAGAACAAGGAATTCCGACACAAGAACTTTCCCAACCAACAAAACACTCACAGCACAAACACCAAGGAAATGAAGCCACTCGCCACCCACTCCACGAAAGGTAATACCGTCGTTCCAAGAAAACATAACTTTGTGGCTTAGACGGCTTTTGAAAGCGAGGCTCATCACAGACACAGTCGCCCCGGTATCAACTGACGCCATAGTCGGTATTCCGTAAATCGAGACATTCACTTTGTTTTTGAGTATTACAACAGGCAGAGGCATTTCTGGCAAAGACCGTCCGGCGACCTCACCTCCATTGGCCGCGGATGCTAGTTTCCCGGCGGCGGTGACCAAGAACGGCGCCGAGGGGACGGAGAGCGACGGGGACGGTTATTTGGTGGCGTCAAACTCCGCTCAGAAGTTCGCAAATCGCTGCGTCTGGTCTCGTGTAAGAAGTGGTCCATTGGAAGGGAATCGGTCGTCCGCAAGTCATATGAAGTACGGGTTCTGGGTGGCGAGAACATCGGTGGTGTCCTTCGTGATTGACGGCCTTGGCGACAATACCGAGCTATATGGCCTGTGGAACCGCAGTTATAGCACACGGGAGGGTCGCGGTTCACAGCATCTTCCTCGAAACGGATGCCAGGCTGCTGCGGGTGGCGAGAAAGTTTGTTGTGTGGATAACGTGTCTCTGCGGCTCGCTGAAATCTGTTATATCGTTCACAAGTCACGTCTTGGTAGTTGGATCGGTGCTCTTCTTGTCGCAACCTGACAGAAGTCACGGGGCCTCGGGGTTAAAAAGGCGGCTGCTCTCGTTGTGGCCGAGCGTCATAAGTAGCGCCTCTATCGTAGAGACGTGGCTGCTGTCGGGGCGTGAGTTCATAATCCTCGGTGCCCCTCGCCGCAGGATACGGGGAGAAGGATGCCACGTTTGGCTCGAAATCTGGTGATAGGCGGAAGCTATGAGTGCCTGGATGTGTCACTTGCGCGTGCAGGATCAGCTCTTCCCGAACTATTTGTCGGATTGTTGATGCAAGATCGAGGGGCTGGTTGCTGTCCACGCTTGCAACTGTTGTCACATTGGCTAGCCTGCCAAACTTCGGCGTGATGCGCCTCGTTTTCAGCTGCACGAAAGCGCGACACTGTCGAATGATGTCAGCGACGAAAGCCAGGTTGTCTTTTGAGACGAGGAAATTATAAACGCCTTCGGCAATTCCTTTCAGGATGTGCCCGACTTTATCTTCCTCAGACATTCCAGAGTCCACCATCCTACACTGTTTCATTACCGCCTCAATGTAGGTCGTGCAGGTTTCGCCTGGCACATGCGCACGTTGCAGTAACGTCTGTCGTGCTCTTTTCTTTTTCGTCGCGGAGTCGCCGAATCGCTCTTTGATTTCGGAAACAAATCTTCCCCATGTTGTGAACGTTTCCTCGTGATTGTCGAACCGCATCAACGCAGTATCCGTGAGAAAGAACACGACGTTCGAAAGCTGAGAAGCGCTGTTGCACTTGTTGGCGGCACTCACCCGGTGATAATGGATGAGCCATTCCTCGACGTCTTCGTCCGATCGTCCCGCGAAGGGACGCCCATCTCTCAGTTGTATAACGGAAGTTGTCGGCGCAGCTGCTGGAAGGGGCCGTTGTTCGTCTGCGTCGTGAGACATATTCAACTCCGGTATGTTTGGTGAGAGTCCAGCAATGCGATGGCTCAGTCGAAGAACTTCTGGTTCAGGCTCCGTCTTCGGGTGTCGATTACCCCGCACCTTCCACCACAACTGGTACGAAGAGTTGCGAAGAAATGGTTTTATTTACAGGCGAGGGATGATGATCGTAGCGTGATAGTAACGCAGCTCGGCCTACTCCTGGTTCTCTTCGTCTTCTTTTCTCTTGTCCGTAACTTCCACATCTGTTACTATATATATATATATACCATAGTGCAAAAGGCAAAACGGGACATCGTCGCAACATAGATTTATTATCGCCAAAATCATCCCACCATAGGCCACTCCACGATAGGAATAAGATTTCTTTTTTTTTTAAGTGAGACAGATGGGCAACTTAAAGTTATCGCTTCTAATGATTTTCGAATCCCTCGATGATCTCTGTAATCACTTGATCTGAGTTTCTAAATAACACATGTGATATATGAGGTAACCATGTGTAATAAATTTTTTATAGCGCTGTGTCTTTGTTCGCTTCTGTTATCCCACGTGTTATTTCGCACCTTGCCTCAGGTTATGCACTACGAACAAGCCCACCTGTCTGTTTCCTTGAACACGGGAGCAGTGCCATTGTATGATAGGAAGGCGAAAGAAGAAAGCAGCAGCGAAAGAAGCAGCCTTTCGGACGATGGGTCCGGGCTCCTGCCTGTGCCTAGTGCTCACGAGCCTACGGCTCTTCGTGTAAAGTAGGTGTACGTCTGCGGAGCGTCCAGTGGAGCACAGACAACAGCCTCTTCCCTTGCGGCCCACATTCCTGCTCGGTCTTTCCACGTCGTCTCGCCGCCTAGGGCATATCAGCTGCAGTCCACTCGACGCCTGTACCATGCCGGCCTTGAACTTCTCCAACACACCCGACCGAAGCACATGGTGACTTGTCAACTTCGATTGTTTAAGTAGCGGTGGTGGTGGTGTTGCAGCAAGCGGGGTTAGCCTCGCATACATAGCCGGCAGTTGTGCCGCCGTTTGATGATTTACAGTTACGTAGCTTTGCAGACTAATTATTGATTCTGTGCTAGAGGGGGGTTCGTAAATTATATTTTGTTCAAGTTATACAGCGTGTTTCAACGAACACTTTCAATTTCATAAAAAAAAATTGCCCGTGGCAGAGAGCACGATTCTAGTCCATGAGCTGGTCTGCTCGATGAGGCGGACATTGCGTGCACACAAAAAATTTAAATGCGTATCCACTTGTTAAAAAATAAATTCACAAATTTTCTTTTTAACTAATTACAGCATGACACATATTGCAATTTGTACATTCTAGCGGCTGAGACTGCAAGGCATATACCCTTGAATATATTTGTGTGGATGACACCATTTCCGAGATATGCGCCGTCAAGCTTGCCGTAAAAATACACTGTCGTTCAACTTAATTTGTTAGCAAAGCCTCATTTTATTCATTGAAGCACAAAAGTAGAATTTCACCGCAAAATTTGCGAATTAATATCTCCAAACTTTGTCATCCTCTATATTTGTTCGAAGTGGATGTGCCTTGCGAATTCCCCAACTGGAATTTGTAAATTGCAACGTGTGCCGCAAGGTAATTCGTTAGAAACCCGATTAGTGAGTTTTTTGTTAATTATACGCTGACGCATTTCTATTTTTTTCTCTAAGTAATGCCCGCTTCTTTGAGTAGACCAGTTCATGGACTAGAATTTAGCTATCTGCTACAGGCAATCTTAAAACACTTTAGAAAGTGTTTGCCGAAAAACCGGGTATGTTCTTGAAGTCGTATAAAGCATGTTTGCGTGTCCTGGACAGTGACCGTACGTATCGTATTTTATTTCCTAAATCTGTTGGCATTTAGCAAGAACATCAAACTAATACTTTAAAGGAATCTATGCTGTGACACTCCCCTACTAAATGAAAATTCTGTTGATGATGACAGGAAGAGCGGCGATTATAACTACGGTTTATGATGTCCCATAGTACAAAATAAAGCACAAAAGAAAGCGCGAGTGTTTGTGTGCTAGATTCAGAACCGTAACTGTAGAATGGAAGTGGAAGCACACTATAAGAAACGTTTGTGCGACGTGCTCCCCGAGGCTCCACACGAAGTAGCTTCTTCTAACAGCCTTAGACATGTGCTATTGACTTATCTGAAAAAAAAAGAAACGAAAATATCGGTGATAGCGAGTTGTGATTCCTTTGTAGTTCTTGAAGTATTCTTGCTTTTACTTTAAATTTATAAAAAAAGATATATCGCATTCCGTTCCCACTGCAGGCACATTTCTGGCGCGTCATGGATAGCATGGGTGTAGTGCATCATAGTTCGGTGACCTGAAAAAGAAATCCCTAAATAGCGAGAATCTTGCCACTGGCCGTCCGATTAAAGGAGCGGAGATGGCAATACTTTTAATGAGCATGCACGCACCCACGCACCCACCCAGCCAAATGCACTCGCACACAGTCTTTCGCAAGCTTCGTTCTTGAACTGAGGCCAGCACGCCCTTCTCGCGAGGAGCGCCCGCATCCACGAAATACTTCCGCAATCGAACTCATCCGCGTGCAAACATCGCTCGCACTTCTTTTTCACTTTTTGAACGTTGCTCCCACGGCAGAAAAAGCTGGCTCCAGCAAACCTGCTTATACAGCACGGACTTTTGGCCCTCAGAGTAGAGTCAATGAGCACCTGTCTCTTATAAATCATCATTCGATAGATGTCTGCAGATGATCGTGACCATAATGACGACGACAATTTATTGCGATTCCCTTAAAACGGGGTAGCAAAAAATAATAATCTAGCAGCCTGCTCGAACTAATCATGTAATCTATACTTGCTTGTCAATTTAGAAATTCGCCTATCTCTTCTTAATCTTTTCTCTCGTTCTGACAACTTCCATATCTGCCTTGTACAGTTACCTACGCCTGTAACTTCCGGTCCGATGAATCTGCTCCTACTTTTTTACAGCTATGCTCTAAATGTCTCTTGCTTATCTTGACTGCTGACTGAAGCTCCCATCCCCTTTGTACGCCAACACTTCTGGAAACTGAAAAATATCTACGGGTTTTGCTGGGTCAATAGCTTCGCACTACATTAGGATGGGCCGAGTTGTCACCGCAGTTTTTATGCAGCAAAAGTATGGCTCATGCTGATTCTAGGAGTCGGATTCCTGATTAATAAGAATATAGCTGGTAACATACAGGAATTCTATAGCATTAACGAGAGGGTGGCAGGTATTCTTGTGAAACTTAATAAGAGGCACAAATTGAAGGTCGTACAGATCTAAGCCCCTACATCCAGTCATGATGACCAGGAAGTCGAAAGCTTCTATGAAGACGAGGAATCGGCGATGGGTAAAGTCAAAACAAAATACACTGTACTGATGGGCGACTTCAATGCCAAGGTAGGCAAGAAACAGGCTGGAGACATGGCAGTGGGGGAATATGGCATAGGCACTAGAAATAGCAGGGGAGAGTTATTGGTGGAGTTTGCGGAACAGAATAATATGCGGATAATGAATACCTTCTTCCGCAAGCGGGATAGGCCAAAGTGGACGTGGAGGAGCCCGAATGGCGAGACTAAAAATGAAATAGACTTCATACTCTGCGCTAACCCTGGCATCATACAAGATGTGGACGTGCTCAGCAAGGAGCGCTGCAGTGACCAGAGGATGGTAGTACTCGAATTAGCCTCGACCTGAGGAGGGAACGGAAGAAACTGGTACATAAGAAGCCGATCAATGAGTTCGCGGTAAGAGGGAAAATAGAGGAGTTCCAGATCAAGCTACAGAACAGGTATTCGGCTTTAACTCAGGAAGAGGACCTTAGTGTTCAAGCAGTGAACGACAATCTTGTGGGCTTCATTAAGGAGTGTGCAATAGAAGTCGGTGGTAACTCCGTTAGACAGGATACCAGTAAGCTATCGCAGGAGGCGAAAGATCTGATCAGGAAACGCCAATGTATGAAAGCCTCTAACCCTACAGCTAGAATAAAACTGGCAGAACTTTCGAAGTTAATCAACAAGCGTAAGACAGCAGACATAAGGAAGTATAATATGGATAGAATTGAACATGCTCTCAGGAACGGAGGAAGCCTAAAAGCAGTGAAGAAGAAACTAGGAATTGGCAAGAATAAGATGTATGCGTTAAGAGACAAAGCCGGCAATATCATTACCAACATGGATGAGATAGTTCAAGTGGCTGAGGATTTCTATAGAGATTTATACAGTACCAGTGGCACCCACAACGACAATAGAAGAGATAATAGCCTAGACGAATTCGAAATCCCACATGTAACGCCGGAAGAAGTAAAGAAAGCCTTAGGAGTTATGCAAAGGGGAAAGGCAGCTGGGGAGGATCAGGTAACAGCAGATTTGTTGAAGGATGGTGGGCAGATTGTTCTAGAGAAACTGGCCACCCTGTATACGCAATGCCTCATGACTTCGCGCGTACCGGAATCTTGGAAAAACGCTAACATAATCCTAATCCATAAGAAAGGGGACGCCAAAGACTTGAAAAATTATAGACCGATCAGCTTACTGTCCGTTGCCTACAAAGTATTTACTAAGGTAATTGCAAATAGAATCAGGATCACCTTAGACTTCTGTCAACCAAAGGACCAGGAAGGATTCCGTAAAGGCTACTCAACAATAGACCATATTCATACTATCAATCAGGTGATAGAAAAATGTGCGGAATATAACCAACCTTTATATGTAGCTTGCATTGATTACGAGAAAGCGTTTGATTCAGTCGAAACCTCTGCAGTCATGGAGGCAGTGCGGAATCAGGGTGTAGACGAGCCGTATGTAAAAATACTGAAAGATATCTATAGCGGCTCCACAGCCACCGTAGTCCTCCATAAAGAAAGGAACAAAATTCCAATTAAGAAAGGCGTCAGACAGGGAGATACGATCTCACCAATGCTATTCACAGCGTGTTTACAGGAGGTATTCCGAGACCTGGATTGGGAAGAATTGGGGATAAGAGTTAATGGAGAATACCTTAGTAACTTGCGATTTGCTGATGATATTGCCTTGCTTAGTAACTCAGGGGACCAACTGCAATGCATGCTTACGGACCTGGAGAGGCAAAGCCGGAGGGTGGGTCTAAAAATTAATCTGCAGAAAACTAAAGTAATGTTTAACGGTCTCGGAAGAGAACAGCAGTTTACGATAGGTAGTCAAGCACTGGAAGTGGTGAGGGAATATATCTACTTAGGACAGGTAGTGACTTCGGATCCGGATCATGAGAGAGAAATAATCGGAAGAATAAGAATGGGCTGGGGTGCGTTTGGCAGGCATTCTCAGATCATGAACAGCAGGTTACCATTATCCCTCAATAGAAAAGTTTATAACAGCTGTGTCTTACCAGTACTCACGTACGGGGCAGAAACTTGGATGCTTACGAAAAGGGTTTTACTTAAATTGAAGACGACGCAACGAGCTATGGAAAGAAATATGATGGGTGTAACGTTAAGGGATAATTAATTTTAATTTAATTATGGCGTTTTACGTACCAAAACCACTTTCTGATTATGAGGCACGCCGTAGTGGAGGACTCCGGAAATTTAGACCACCTGGGGTTCCTTAACGTGCACCTAAATCTAAGTACACGGATGTTTTCGCATTCCGCCCCCATCGAAATGCGGCCGCCATGGCCGGGATTCGATCCTGCGACCTCGTGCTCAGCAGCCTAACACCATAGCCACTGAGCAGCCACGGCCGGTGTTAAGGGATAAGAAAAGAGCAGATTTGGTGAGGGAACAAACGCGAGTTAATGATATCTTAGTTGAAATCAAGAAAAAGAAATGGGCATGGGCAGGACACGTAATGAGGAGGGATGATAACCGATGGTCATTAAGAGTTACAGAATGGATACCAAGGGAAGGGAAGCGTAGCAGAGGGCGGCAGATAGTTAGGTGGGCGGATGAGATTAAGAAGTTTGCAGGGACAACATGGCCAGGATTAGTACATGACCGGGGTAGTTGGAGAAGTGTGGGAGAGGCCTTTGCCCTGCAGTGGGCGTAACCAGGCTGATGATGATGATGATGATTCCAATATTTGCTCCTCTATGTTTTGTTCCTTAAGCAGGCACATCGGGCCTCACATAGAAAGGCACTGGCCTTTGTGTTATCGTGTAGATTTTCCGTTCGGATTTCTTTTCTGCCATACTTATAAATCTTCATGATCTATTTCCTTTTCGCGATCTGCACATAATTTACTGCCTTTGTCTTTCTCGTTTTCTTTTTGATGACTTCTGGAGTTCTATCCACACTTTCAATTTTCCTTTACTATGTTGCAAACTTTTCTAGACCTCTTCTTCCATTCCGTGTCCACGCTTTTGACGTACAGATATTTGAGTGTTTTTGTTACCCATTTATTTGTCCTTGGTGAAATTCCACTAGTTCAGGGATTGTGATGAGGATGATGTGTTGTTGGCCGACCATTTGAAACGGGTAGTGGCAAATGGTCACCTAGCCCGCTTGAGCTAATCCCACAGTGATATACGTGCTTTTCGTTCCAGCACTTTGCCTGCATTTTCTTAATCTCGTCTCTAAAACATTTATATCTACATGGTACACTTAGCTATGCCTTTTGCGGATCCGGTCCTATCAATCTCTTCCCTACATTTTGGGGGGAAAAACTTCTCAACAACGCATTGCAGTGGCATGGATCTCGGTGGCCGTGTCAAAAGACATAATTCTGGCCAGATGAAATGCTTTCAGCCGCACAAGAGCCTGTTTATATGCAAGGTGGCCCACGTAACTTGAGTCAAACATTAAAAATATGCAAATGCCACGTAGCAGGACAAAATCAAGGCAAAGTTGTTTGCCGTCGCTTGACGATACTCAGGTTATTTTGCTCATTACGCCTAATGAGGTAAATAGAGGGAACTTCCCATACGGCTTTCTGTTGCTCGATACTTGCGACATCAAATTGTTTTTCGAGCGTGAAAGAAGCCCTCGAATACACGCAAAGTGCCTCGAGTGGCTCGTCACGCGGCAATTTTGCGTGCCTTTGCAGGCTGCTTTCACACTCAGAAAAACACTTATGTAGTGTGTATTGAGCAACGTAAAGCTGTAGCGGGAGTTTTTAATGTTGCTCTACAATTTTTTCATCGACACATTTAATGTAACTATATTATTTGAGAAGTTTATCAATTATTTCGACTAATTATTGAATTCGCCGGAAGGAAAAACTAATCTGAGAATATCCAAGCGACGGCAAGCAAAATTACCTTGTATAGCTACGGGGCAATTTCATATTTTTAATGTTTGGCTCAGTTTACGTGGGACACCCTTTATGGTCGGCTTTTGGGTACATATGAAACACACACAGTTCCAATAAAATAACGCAATATATTTAATCGTTTTGTTACAGAGGTTGGAAACTTATGACACAAGTTATTGTAATATCGTAAGTATTACATAAGAACAGGGTAAACTCGCTAAATGTATTAAAAAAAGCCCTTATGCACTTAAAGTGAGACAACGCAAAGACACCTGGGAAAGAACATTGGCAGTTTCGCTCGAAAGCGAAGCATTGAAAACAATAGCAAGGTTTAGCATTGTAATTCCTAATACTCAAGTTCACTTGAGTGATGAGAAGAAGGAGAGAGAGAAAAAGAAAGCAGCAGATCCAATGACTTGGAATCTACATAAAGCGAATCTTTGTGCCAGTGAATAAAGCGTCGAAACACGAGTGTGTTTATTGAATGTCCGCACAAAGTGGCTCGGAAGGCTTTATTGAGGCTTTGTTGATAGGCTAATGCAGTGTCTTGTGAACTAAGCACACACGTGCCATAGATCGCGGGGCGTGCTGGCGTTTTTATGGTTCTTTTGTTTTCTTCTCCCCGCAGGGCCGGTGCCGCCACTGCCGCAGATGCACGGAGGCAACCGCCATCTATTGGTGCTCCAAGAAACCGAGTTGCACTGGCGTCGTGCGCATACTCCTCTGTGTCGCAGCGAAGCTGTATATTACTAGGGTTCTGTACATTTTCTTCTCCGCCAACAAATATAATCATCATCATTGGCTTATACTCCCGTAAACACTCGTACCTCCATAAGCAGCAAGCAAGAATGGAATCACTCATTGCCCCGTAAAGCAGAGGCTACAGGCACTGATCAAAGTGAAGCGAACAGTGCTAGCATTCTTTCTAATTACGCATACAACACACAGAACGGCATACCCAAAACTGCCATCATCAGTGGCTCATACCCCGTAAGCAAGCAGACATAGCAATGGCTCATAGCCCTGTAAGGTTCATGGCTACTCACTTTGCGTGGGTTACATGGGATTACACTACCCCTGTGGTCGTTGTCGGTGACTTCATTGTGGATGTGTCGGCGCTGAAAAGGTGGTGGTTTAGGCATTTCGTGCTGCAGACATGTCGCTTGCGACGTCACACAGATCTGGCCCAACCTACAACCCAGCGGCGTACGGGCACCGATTTAGCATTATCAAAGCATGCGTTTGCAGTGGCAAGTATGCCGATCGATGTACATCACAGCGGTCCCTAGGCATTGTGACCGTCGTTACTAAGTGACAATGAGTGATGCAATAGTCTTTATCAGAAGTTTTCTCACCACTATGTTTACAGCTTCGCTGGCCATTCACCTTCACAGAGTGGCATGGCTCATGATTTATCTACAGCGAAGCTGTCTATGGCTAGGATCTGGAAAAAAAAATGTTTCCGAGAGTTGACAAAAACAAATCATGTGGGCCGATCCTGGTGATATTGCAGAAAAGGTCCAAGCTCAATGGCCCATATCCCCGTGGGCTCGGGGACCTGCAACGCGTCCTTGAATTACCCTTGTTACACGTGGCACCCAACGAGGTCCCAGGCACAAGAAGAAGAACAGATGTTATTGAAAAAAAATGTTTTGTACCATTTTTTTCAAAAAGGACTGTTAAAAAATTATCGGCGCCAACCACGCTAACGCGCTAGTGCCACTGCCCCCGCCTTCGTCGTCGTCGTATGCTTCCACAGCTGGCTCCGTTCTGCAAAAAATTCGCTGCGGCTTAGCTGCAGCTAACCCTGAATATGTAACGCGAAAACTTGGTTTAGCCTGGTTAAGTCTTAGTTCCACTTGTTAACCTTTGATTTAGCTGTAATTACTAGACTTAGGTATACAATCATCGTTAAGCCAGGCATGACGGTCTGCCTAAGTCGGTAGTTAGACATGACTGTGATTAGGCTTGGTTAGACACGCATTGTTCAACGGTGCGACGGCTGTTGTGCCACAGGGAAAGCGCAAATGCTAGACATGCAAAGACACGCCGCGAACATGCGCAGCATCGAAGCACACAGAGGGCGCGAACGCGGTCGCTACATTGGTCTCGACGGTGCGACGCCTGCTGCATTCCGGACCCTCGCCGGGAGATATCCGCGGGGTTGTCAGATGCCGCTTGGCGACGACGGCTCGAAGCCTCGCGCTCCCGCACAACGCTCAGAAAACACGGCCCGGCCTCCCTCTCATTCATGGCCAACTCGCACTGACTAGGCGAGCGTGGCACTCTTATGCAGGCGCGCGTCGAGTGACGTGGTGAGGCGGTGACCCAGCCAAGGTAAATATACCTGGTAGCGAAGCTTTCATAGGAGCCCGTACGTTAAAAACATGGTGGTTCATCGGAGGCTCATGGGGCTTAGCGCCATCTGTATGTGGAGGGAACACTTCCGGCGGGTAAAAAAATAATGACGCCGTATCCGTTAAAAACAGAAGCGACGTCATTTTGCTTTCGAAGGCGCGAAATTTGTTTTGTTGGCCTGATTTTCGAGCGATATATTCAAGTGTCCCGCCATTCGACTTGATGGGCGTTTCCAGCTTTCAGCGCGGAAAGCGATGCAGAAAAAGGCCAGCCTTACGACTGTCGAAATCGCACCCCTGCACAGAACATACTTTCTTTGGACGGCAACGAGAGCTTTAGGCGTAGAGTGCTGATCCTATCGCCGATGCCAAACCTGTCAGCCAGTGCGGTCACACGAAAACAACTACACAATTATCTGGTGGTCGTAACTCACTACTTTTGACTGAACAGATTAAGAAGCGATGAAGCTACCCGCATCACCAAATTCAGGTCAACTGCGACAAGCAAAAAATCACAACGTGTGAGGTGGGGCGTATTTCACAGGTGAACTTTACGAGCGCGCCTTTCTGCACATTTGAAGAGCTGCTTTGCATTTCGAGAGATATCGGCGTCAACGCCCCCTATAACGATGGGAGCTGAAAAGAAATGTATTTATTATTAATAATAAAAGTAAATAAACGTGTATTTTCTTAACTCCTCACGAACATATAGAATTGACCAGGAATGTTATTTCCGTGTAATGAATCTAACTGTGTCTCGCTTGAATGAAAAAAAAAAAACGCTTTTTTTTCTTACCCAATGTTCGCTCCCTCCAAACATAGTCGCGCTTCAATCGCTGCTCCCATAAACATCCTTGCTGATGTCGGTGACACTTTGTACTGAACCGTTTTCGCCCGAAGCTTCGCGACCTATTTGGCTCGACTTTGACTCACCTGCGCAGAGCGTATGCGTCAAGCCGGTAGCGGCAGCGTACCTCGGCGCGGCGAGTTGCCTAGGCTACGGTGCAGCTGTGGTCAAATGAAGGTCAAATTGCAGGCGACGGCGAAACTCGGCTCGACGCGGTTAGTAAAGCTTTCGATTTGAAACTGTCATCATCATCAATGACTCGAGCGCCGTCGTCTTCCACAGCTGGCTGAGTTGCCGCTCATCATTCCAGCGTAGAATTTCACTTCTCTTCTGCCGTCTTAATGGGGAGGCCGCGTTTACGGGGTTATGGGCCATTGCTTCAGGGGACATGAGCCAGTCATTGTCTTACGTGACGGACACATTTAATAACAGAGGTGATAGGAAAATGTTTGTGGATACCTATATCACCACGATGCATGCACAGACTAGGACAATAAAAAGGTTCGCAACTTTGTTCAATATACTGCGTCACCTCTAAGCTGTGCGCTAAAGAACTTCGCTGGTCATCCACCTTCACAGAGTGAAATGGCTCATGAATTTTCGGGTTTATTTTTCTGTCCCCTGCACGGCCTCCGCCACCACTGCCGCGGATGCGTGGAGGAGAGTGCCAACTGGTGGAGGTGCAAGGAACCCCGATGCAGTGGCATGGCGCGCGTCATTCGGTGTGACTGGTTGGCCTACTTGGAAAGAGAACAGCCACGCAGCACCCACGGTCACGAAAACCCGGAGAGATGTGCAAAAAAAAAGAAAGCTTCGCTTTTAAAGCATTCATCTTCAAAAGCTACGTCGTGATTAGCGTTCTAAGACTAAAAGTCTTCCCTCATGCTGGTGTGTATACGGTGGAGAAGAGTTCTCCACGAAGCGGTCGTTGGGCCCAGGTCGGCAACTCAGGCCCTTCATTTCAGTATTCTAGGAGAAAGCGGGTGGCATTGCAGCATGTTGGCTCTGGGACAGTACCAGTATAGACGTGCGCTAGTGTGGCTACTAGCCGCTCACTTCGCCATGAAGCGTATTTGGAGCTTATGAAGTAGAGCCACCATTGACAATGCGGGCGTGGCATCTCGATAATCTACAAATTTAGACCGTTGGGAAACCGTTGGCCTTCGTCAGCGCCAAAACAAAGAATTAGGCACATTTTGCTTGACGGCTAGCATCCGATCCACTCCGACTAGTGGATACCCTACGGTGTGGTATGCACACCGCTGCTTATCAGGTACCATAATGTGTGTGCACACCAGGCAAGCAGTTGCCCTGCGTCTCGATGAGCTGACTGAGCGGAGTGTGATGGTGTGTCCACTTGGATTCATCGCTTTTGCAGCCAAATGCACTGGGTGTATCTAGAGCTTTTTTTAATGCTCTATGCGTGGGCCGTGCGTGTGCGCGAGTACCATTAGAACACGGAGGTGATAGTGGCAGCCACGTAAAATAATACCACCAGTATAAACGCTTGTTGCGAAAGAAGACAAGTGTGTTAAGCGAAAGTGGGCTTCTAAAGCTTGTGTTCAGGTCAGATCCATTCGGCGCTCAACTCGCAGCGTGCGCGTCAAGGTACGAACGAAGCATGAATCTCCATTCTTAGCGGCGATAATTCTTCAAAATTTGTAAGCAACATACCTTGTGCTAGACGTAGACGAAATAGACGAACGAGCTCGATGTCGACCATCTAGAAAAGGGAACAACCCTGGAAGCAATACCTTGTTTTATAAGAGAGGCAGCCAAAACAATGCGCCAACTTCCTCGTTCGATAAGGATCAAGTTCTATACTCTCCTCGCGTTCTTTCGAATGCAAACATAAGTTAGCACTGCTGTTTGTAAACACGTATCGACCTTGCACCGGAGCTCCAAAACATTCACGATATATACGGAGGTGCACGCAAACAATGAAGTGGCAATGCTGCTGAAAATCCGAGGCACAAACGCCGATTCTGTATAACATAACTGCGTTCTCTAGTATGTTCTTTTTTAAAACGTTCAATTTGCTTTCCTTGGTAGTCCTCTCACATTATATGGCATTGATGCTACTTTGGAAGCCGATACCCTACACTGGATGACTTTAAAGGTGGTTTCGACCAAATCCTTGTTCACTGTCTTCTTTTTCTAACTTTCAGACTTCAGTGAGACGTAATAAAATTCTCCCGTTTCATAACATGCTCTTTGCGTACGTTTACGTCTTTCTCAGTTATTATTCTTTATGTTTATATTTATAAATGGCGTTTATTGCCAAACACTACCTGCCCCGCTATTTCAGTGCCTATGAAATTCTTCTGCTGTGTATGAGGTCTCGGTTTCAATTTCTAACCGCACTGGCCGCATTTAGATGGGTGTGCCATATGAAAACACTGGAGTACATAGACTTGGGTACAAATTAAAGAACCACACGTGGTCAAAATATTCTGGAGCCCTTTACTAACGCTTCTTGCACGGTTCTCTGTGCAGTAGGCGGTGGTCAACCTAGTTATGTATTAAGGTGGCCGGCCACACACACGCAAATACACAGAGTTTTTTAAACCAGGATCCTGGATTCAAATACTCCTTGTTTCGTGAACAAGGAGGTCTTATTTAGCTTACTCTAGCATTTAGGTGCAGGAAATGGTTCATTTTATTTTTGGCAGGTAATTTTTCTCATGGAATGTCGTAAAAGTGCAATCGCGCTACCAGTGAGAGGTAACTAATGAATCGCTAAATTGAGTAAAAGTTTGGTAGTTATGTAGCTAAGCGGGAAACCTGTGCAAAGAACAAGGATAAATACAATTTCATAAATATTAAGAAAGTAATAATAAAAAACTGAGCACAGTGGAAAAAAATTGCCAATTTTGCCAAAATATATTTCCAAATGTGCTGTAAATCCAAAACTATTCTATCATTTTTTGTTATAATTCATTGCAGAAATCTCGATGTGAAAAATGAGTGTCAATATGTTCATTTAAAAAAGTTTTTAAAGTTTGCGTGACACGAGGTGGAGCGAAATCTTGTTTTGAGAAAATCGCAAGCAAATCTTGACACCACGTCAAAAATGTGAAAAAAAAAGAAGTACACAGAAGCCTAAAACGCGCCACCTTCATAGCTGCAACCCCCCTGAGATGCACTATAATCTCCCTTTCTTCGTGAAACTGCTCAGTGACACATGTATATAGCAGCACAAATTTTATAGCTACAGGATCTGATGACAGTAGGCCAAGGTAAACACGTCTACGCCTTCCAAAATATTAGCGGTAGGGCACAATTCTGGAGGAATGGGAAATACATCATGATGGCGGGTAGAGATGCACACTGATGAGCGCGTTACACAGAAAGATTGCGTACTTGTAGCGGTTACGTATTGAGCAGCCTGTGCTGTTAGACGGCGCCTGAATGACGGGTTAGGGTATTAGTTTACTTTTTCTTTATTCTTGGGCTGAAGCCGCGGTTAGAGCATACCTTTACGAAGAATATATTGTAAACTCACTGTTTCTCCCATAACGTAAAATCTCGTGCGTCAGAAAATGACACAAACTCAAAAAAAAAAAAAAATATCACCTTTCCTACAGGAACCGACAGGGCACTGACACAGCGCTTCTTGTCTCATAAATATCCACCATGTGGTCATTTCTCCTTCAACCCGACGTACGCGTGCCTGCTGTCAAGAAAACCAGAGCCGCAGATCAATTTCGGTTCGGCCCTAAATCTTCCAACAGCCATGGCCGCGGTCCCTGGAGCTCAAGTCAGGTCCATTTTTCAGTGGGCCTCCGAAGAGGCGTCATGCAACGATGCACCGACGATGACGCATCTGTTTTATTTAAAATTCGCCTATCCTTTGCCAACCTTTAAAGTATACTTCCCACACATTGATATCGATGCCGAGCTTCCTACACTTTTTTTTCTTCACTTTTGCTCTCATACAGCTTCAGCTCTATTAGGCTGCGCATGTCTTGACACGAGATTCTCGTTCGCCCTATAGGATGTTCGCCGTCGCGGTATACATCAGAATGGCATTTCACATACGAGTGATATCAACGTAACGGCGTTGGTGGCCCGATTTTCTGGACTTCTATAGTGGCCGTCTTTTAATGCTCGTGTTCATCGCTTATTCAATATCTACCTGGCGGTTCAATTGTCACCAAGTATTGTTAGTTGTGGAATGCTTCTGTGTGGATAGGCACTCTTTGGAGCGAGCTTAATGTCTGCAGTGGTACAACGAAACATACGCCACCTTACTCCTCTACACTCCTTCGGCCTCCACTCTAAAATTTAGCAAAAAAATAAGACAAGCCTTTTCCAAAAGCAGACGTAATAGTACTTAGCGCTTCTTCAGAAACAAACAAGAAATGTAGTAAAAAAATCTGAGCACATCTAAGCACTTCTTACCAGGTGTGTAGGCGAACGAAAGCAATACTATTTAGTCCAACGCCACTGACAGATCGTTCCAGTTATAAACTCCTCGTGGGCGAGTGAGCCCGTTGAGGCGCTTGGCGGAGGCGCTGGTTTAGGCCAGTTGGTAAGACACTCTGCTTCTGAGCGCGGTGTTCTAAATTTGAAACTCGCTCTCGTCGACGTGTTTCCTCGGGAATTTATTCTTTTTTTTATAAATTTCCTTATTGGACGATTACCGAGGAGAAGTAGAACGCAGGCGAGCGGTTGCGCAGGCAAGGAATCCCACGGATAACAAAGGCCTTCGAGAGCGAGGCTGACGTGACGTCACGGCGATGCCATCTCCCCTGACGCAACACCTGGCGCTCTAGTCCGGCAGCAGCTGCCCCCTTTCAGGAGCTCTGCTCGGCCGAGGCGCCCACTTGTCGTGGCGTCGCAGCCGGTGGGAATTCAGGTGCCGTTTCGCTGTTACTGACCTGCTGCTTTTTCGATCAATGGGCTATTTGGTGCTTTCGCATCAATCATAAAGCGCTCATTTGTGTCCCAGAATGAAGACTTCGATACGCTCACTCTGTTCTTATAAAGAAAATGAGTGGGCAGATTAAAGCCATCGACAAAAGCAATTAGGCGACAAAAGAGAAGAACAAGCACTAAATGATCGATTACGATGGAATTTTATTTGTTCTTTACTGTTCTTACCTGCTCATCGTTTACTTTACTGTAATAGAGTGCTTAGTTTTCTATGAATGCGCTACTTTATTTACTCTCCAATAATATCTGTTTCATAATTGTGTTTTGTTTAATCTGATCACTCAGTCACGTAATATTCTCGTTCTTTTTCCCGTCTTTCCTTTTGTTTTGTGTGTGCGTTTCTGTTCCTGTATTGAGAAATTCTTTAAAACTATCTGTTGCCGCCCGATATTTGACCTATTGCTCATGAGGGTACGTGCCATAACCGCGGATCATCATTATCCCGTTCACAACAGTTCAAAAGGTGAAATAACCAGTCGACCCAAAGAACAGCATGGAGGTATATGTGTTCTGACCAAGATAACCAGTTCCCGGGCCTCGTTGTCTTATCGTCCTTGATACACTGTTCGAAAGCAAGAGCAAGGTCAACTGAGAGGAGCCATTCATCTTACCAGTGACGACCCTCACACCATCCATCTCCCGGCACGCGAACGCAATCGTATACTGACGTTGATGTCCCTTGGTAAAGGAAATGAGCTTTCCTTGCATTTGAGGCTCACACGTTGCACAATAAAAGATGCGGTATGTGACCCGTGTGCGGAATGTACGTGAATGTAGGTGGAGGGACATAGAAGGTGGGGCAATGGGTGTATTTCGCCATGGCACTGCGGCAAGTACATTGTGTCCCGACGTTGATGACATCATGACTATCGCGTTATTAGTAACGCAGCTGACGTCTCAACAAGACTTCCATACGATTACTAGCATGTGGTAGACTATAGCCGTATATGAAAACCTATAGAAAGAACGGTATTGCATATGAAGGAACAACCTGCAAGCAACAAATATGAAATATGTATAGTAAAACTCGTGAAGGGGGTTGAAGCTTGAGCGATGATTGGATCCCGAGGAATATTATTGCTGCGAAGAAGACTGTACAAAGGGCGCCATAAAATGAATTTGTGATACGGGTGGCGCATTTGTATGTTACGGACACAAAGATTAACACACAAAGGTAGACAGATAAACAACTTACGATGCTCCGCAACGATTCCGTGTCGACAGCAGACAGAAAGTTTTTCGAAAGGTACCCTTTTGACATTAACTGCAATTCTCTATCTCCATAGTATCTGCATTGTACGGTTTATTCGACAAAGAAAGAGACGAAGGACATATGCCAGGACAGCTATCAAAGGCGAGAAACATTCTTATATTTCATTCCGACGCGAAACTAATTTCTGAGTAAATTCCAATGCTCCCGTGACTTCTTTTCTGTTTCACTGTGTTGCCTACATTGGGGTCAGCTTTAATGCAATCCCTTACAAAAGGGGGAAGAGAAGGATAATGCCAAACCCTCCTAGTCAGCCATGTGCGACCCGCACTCATGAGCAAGCTTAAGCAACAAAAGTGACAGGGCAAAGTTACGGTGATTCTGGTGTACTTCATACAAAGGTACAGAGGAAAATAGGCGCGCAGTAATCTGACTTCACCACCGCACGCCTCCTAGAAATTGCGTTTTCACCCTGTCATTCCAGTGCATTGTCATGGGTGAGCACTCGGCATTTGCACTGCTATGATGAATAATTTCTTGGGAAGACATATTTATACCTCGTCGCACTGGCGGCACTACCATTCGACATCTCTACATTCAGGGACACGTTTTCTTAGCTCCCAGACAAGTTGCTTTGGTTCACATACCATCTGAAGCATCGGATTCCGGCCTAAACCTTTTCCCGCAGTCAGTTTCGTTAGCTTGCAAAACTTATGAAGCAAATATTCACGATGGTTATTAAAGCAAGCTTACAATGCTGATTATGCCATAAAGTTAAAATAAAATTACCACGCTGTAAGGTGCCCTGGACACTGCTCTACGCAGCGTTCAGTATACAGCGGTCTGCGTTGTGGTTCCTTTGCTGTGTCGCGCTGTTTCAAGCTGTTGCTTTAACAATAATCAGATGGCCGCAGCGCCTAACATTCATTGGGCATGGGAAACTCTCCTTCCGCAATTGAAAAAAAATTGCCAATTGCAACTTGTCGAGCGTATACAGCTCCTCATTCAGGTCCACATTACATTCTTCTCTAGTAATGGCATAATCTCCACCAAACATTTCATTGGTGATTTAGCGCTAAATGTGAGATAAATGCGTTAGCATTACGTCTCGTCTCTTAGAGGTCCCGGATTCATGATTTAAACCGCTTTCACCGCAGTGCAAATTGCTGTGCAGGAGCTCACACGACACATGTCCTGCCGCTTCCACGAGCGAGAAGCAACTGACGCTGGCCTGGAGCGGACCACCGTTTTCTGTGACCGACAATTTGTTTTGCTTGCCTTTCTGCTCTTAAACATCCGCTAAGACATACACAGAGTAGTGAAGGCACAATGCAGTGGATTTACATCGCAAAATTCTGAGCGAGCACCTTTTTCCACACGTATAACCCGCTTATCTAATTCACCATGGAGTTTAAAGTGCCAGTGTCGGTGCGATGCAAAACAGTCTGTTCTCTGTATACGGAGAGTACGTCAGCCGCCAGTCGCCATCTGTCATCTATCAAGTCTGACAATCATTAATTGGCTTACTTTAGCATCTGTTTTAATTTGGGGCACAACTTGTTTTCAACAATTTGCACCATGATCAGAAATTAATCAAAAGCCGGGAAAACGTTAGCCCATGAAATAATACTTTGTTCCATGAAAAAAAAAGAAAAACATTCGCTATGTCTTGCGCTCACTTTACAAACGCTGCCCATGCATTCCTCGGTAAATCAACCATTAATTTTTTTTTTCTCTGGGTGGGCTGCTTACACGAAATAAACAAACGAGCTTTGAGAATTCAGTGCTTGCATGGCCATTAATCACTGGTTGCACCGGAATCTGAGGACGGGCTCCCGAAAAAATTGAAGAACGTACCAAAACAAGCTGTGAAGCTTTAAGAAATGCTTCACCATGGGACGCTAATTTCAACACTGAACGGACAATCGCCTACCATAATCACCTGAGAAGCGACAGCGATTAATCTCACTTTCTAAGGTTTTCTTCGTCATGAGATATTACCTCGCCGGGAGCTCCGACACCTGCGGAGATATAATAAATCACTTGGAGTAGTAAAAAAAAAAGATATTCCCTGTTTATGCATGCGTCCATCATTTGTCTTTGCTCTTAAGCTGTTGCTCCCAAAATTGTGAAGCAATGAGTTTGCCGTGCATCTAGTAATATAATTGATAGTGCATATTTAAAACGATTATGTAATGCATTAAAGAGATATCTTGAGCAAAAACGAGGACGGAATCAGTAGAACAGGGGAGCGAAGTAATTTATTTATTATCTTCCCCGACGGAGGTAAAAAAATCAACATAATCACTCTTTGAAATGTGACATAATTTCTGCTCGAATATCTAGCTACGCAGAAGCACAACGGAATTCTACATGTAATGATGACAAGTTAATTGCTTGGGTATCGCAGACCACAGTTTCCATTATTCTGCTTCATAGCCTTACGTAAAATAAAAGTCACTGCTACAATATATCTACATGAAGCAATGTTACGGCTGTGAGAATATTTTAGTGAGGAGGACTAACGCCAAGCGGCAGATAGCGAAAGACCACGAAAGGGGCATTGGTCTGTTATTCTCTCCGCTGGATGTTACTACCGTTGCTTCATCCCCATCGACGCACGGAGACACAGCTCGTCTCGCAAAGAAAACATTAGGGGCGAGGAGTCAATCAGGATGCTGGTTGGCTATAGAAACGCAATTAGGCAAGCTACATATGCGTGACCTCGGTCATCGATGAGTGTCTGCCTCTGGCAGCCGCGCAAACTATCACGTGGCTCTCCTCATTGATATGATAGAGGAGAATGAGCGCTCCCATATAGCAAGTGAGTAGCTTTCAACGCAATTGCGCTCAAAAGTCTATATAACCATGGGAGGTCGCCAGAAGCCAAAATGACGCGTCTGCGTCCACAATAAACAGGCAGACTTTATGTTCCTCTTAGAAAGCCACAGTTCGTCAGCGAGCAACCCACCTTGGCCCTTCCGCGTTACAAGGTCTCCCGCGATTTAATGATCGTCATATGCACAATAAGAAAGGATAGAGTTCGATATGCAACGGGGCGGGTGAGCTTCAAGAATAAACGTAGACTGTAGCCAGCAGTTTCCTCTTCAAAAGCGTAGGCATCAAAAGGCAATCTTCTGGCTTAGTCCTTGCGATCGTAGCCACCAAACGTAGAAATCGTGTTGATAACTGTTTGTGCTCTCGTTCAGGACATTGTTTTGAGAATGACAAGGCGTTCAATGTCCAAACACGGAGGAACACAAGTGGAGGTCCAAGCGCAAATTCTTGTTTCGCTTGTGGGCTAAGGCATTTTGTCTTGGCCTTTCCATAATGATAGAGCTAATTATAGCCATGTACATATGTTCGTTACATTCCGCCAATCTTTCTGCTGCATGAGCAATGACACAGATACGATTCCTTGTTAAACATCCCTTATTAAAGCAACACTGCTTACATGTTTTACGGAAGTGAAATGTTATGCTGATGAGAATCCAAATCCATTTGCAAATATTGTCACGAAGGTAACAAGCGAAGCCTTGGCAAAACGGTGTTCTCTTAATAACGGCTGACACTTGTAGCGCACGTGTGCCACTACGCACTTCATCGTTGTCGTTCAAGTGGCCGGTGGCCACGGGTGACAGCCATTTGTCCCCTCTCAAAAGCGACCATCCCAGTCGGCTGGTGCAGATGCTTAAGCTAAAGTGATGGGACAGCTGTAATGGCAAGGTTCGTCACAGAAAGCCTAGAGTTACCACAACACTGCGCAGGAAATCGAAGGGCTCGAAGGGCGCACTTCCCTCGCGGGCGTAGTACGTCTTTATCCGTACTACATGCGCAACTTCGGGACGGCGACGTCGTCGGCTCAAACGAGAATCAACACCTTGGGGCACGACCTCGTAATTCACATTGCCACGGTGGCGCCACCGCAGACATGTGAATTACGAGGTAATTCCACCTTGTATGGGTCGAGGTATCGTCGCAATAATTTCCCCGAGAACGCAGGGTGGCGGGCAGCTGCCAACTCTCACACCTAACCACCAGCTTATCTCGCGTCATTATTTCGTACAATACTTAAAGCAGTCTAATAGGGCAATAATTTTTATTCTATAAGGGCTGCTTTCTGATTGGGTAATATTATTTTGCCAATATCAAAAGTGCTTAGTGCACTTGAAGTCATGAGGTGTTGTCTGTAAAGGGCAGCAATCTCTTTGAGTAGAATATCTTTACTATCGTTTAATATATCGTGCGTTGTTTCATTCGCTCCTGCAACGTATCCTCTTTATTATATATTTTTCAAAGCTCTTCTAACGTTATGCAGAGTTAAACGCATGAATAACGTTTCCTCTCTGACACTACGTGTAATCATGTTTGCAAGGGTGTTCGAGGTCCTGCATATGTCAAGTATAAAATGTGTCTGCTGCCGTTATTATATTATCGATATCATCAAAATAGCTCCTTCTTATTCACTGAATGCGATTTATTTTCTACTAATACCAAGCTTCTTCTTTGCTCATTTCGTGCTTTCCTATTCTTTGATGCTTCCTCAATCTTTACAGTGCTACAGCTTCGGATATCATCTAATTTTGACTTATTTTCTATCTTATAATCGAACCAGTTTTGTCTGTCTCTTGGCTTTCAAAATTTGGTGTATGTTACTGCTTTTAGAGTGCAGACCTTAGGCGCCCGTTCCTGCGGCGAGCGTCGGCATCGGCTTAACCGAGCGAACGAGCACAGCGGAATATGAAAGCCAACGCGGATCGCAGCGGGCGATAAAACACGCGAGGAGGAAAGCGGAGGAGGAAGTTGCAGCGGAACCATGAGGCGGAAAGCGGTGGAGGAGGGTACGGCGAAATGGTGAGAAGAAAAGCGTATTGCAGCGATGGCGGCTAAGAGATGGCGCCAGAGTAGCGCGCGTCGTCTGGGAAGTCCGTTGGCGATGGCTGCTGTGAATCGCGCCGACGCGTCACCCACTTGCTAGCTTTCGCGATCTCCAGATTGGCGAGGTAGTCGTGCCACACTTCGCTCCATTTGGACCGTGCTGCAGGTGGCAGGTTGTCTGCGCCAGCCAATATATCGGGAAATGTATACACGTACAGGGCTGCACTCAAATTTCTCATTAGGCAGCATCGTAATCGCCGGTGAATTTTTTTTTTGATGAGATCTATTGGTGCTAGGGAGAGGTTACTGGCTTCTTGCCTCAGTGCCTCTTGTTCGACTTAAACTGCGACCTGTGTAATAAGTTACAAGGAAGTCTTATTCTACGCTTCTATACTGTCCTTAGCCTTCTATTTTAAAGGCCGATAATAGTTCGCCAGCTCTAGACACGATTTCTCCACTTTTCTCTCGATTGGTACCCAGTTGGTTTCGTTCCAACTGAAACTTTTCCCTTGGCTTAATTACATTGGAAACAAGCCTAGTCATGTCCAACCTGTGGTCACTGCCCCTTTGCCTTCCTTTATACCTCTATACCCTGTACAATAATACGTCTGTACAACGTATGAAATTTGTTTTGTTGCATGTTTCCCAGTGTGACCTTTTTTCATGTAACTGCTTTTCCAGAGGAAGGTATTGACTGTTCGCCATCGTGTCTATTTTCCTAGCTTACCTCGTCCACTCTTTCTAGAGTGAATGAGATAAATTGACACGCCTTACACAATAATTTCTATACTATAGATCACCCCTTTGTATAACTCCCATCTCCACTATTCGCGGGTTCCGAATAAACAGGAGAAGCTGATTTTAATGAAGATAAAGGAGGAGACGTCGGCTTGGAGAGCGTGTCTCTAGCCTCTTACTCCTCATTTGGGTAAGGGAAATGGGAAATACAAGGAGAAGTAGGTGGCACGCGATAATCATATGGTACAATGAGCTACTAAATACACGTTGTCCAATACGCGGATGTGCGCTTTAAACACACTGCGCGCAGGATTAATCTTGTCCTTTCAGAACGTCATTGCGCAAGCACATTTCACACTGCCTTCATGTCCCAAAAGACCTGTTTTCACAGGTCCCGGAGACGACCGTCTAAGCCAGTCTTACACAGAAAGTTCAAGAGTGATCTTACAATTCGTTGGGCATGGTCAACTTTTCTCCACGCACGTAGAATCTTTTCTTCCGAAAAGGAGCGAAAGTCCAAACAGTCAACACTAAACTCAAGTGTCGTTCGCTCGGCCGCATATTGAAGGAACACGCAAAGCATGTGATCTATTATATCTAGGGTGTAGCAGACGCTACAGTCAGGTCCAGTGCTCGTCCAGTCTTTGAAGGTATCGGCGAGTGGATGCTACGACCGTCTCGTAATATACGGATGAGTGTTTCCTGTCCTATTCACATCCGATGTGCAAGCCGGAATCGCAAACAAGCGTCAAGTCTATGGAGGCGCTCTTGCCAATGTTCGCGGTTGTTCCCTCATCACGCGATAGAGGTTTTGACGCAGTTATGAAGCAAGACGTTGATGCCATACTGGGAAAAATGAAGTTTTATAATCTTCTCTTCAGTGTGTGCTATTTTCGCAGCCACGTCAGCCTACGCATTTCCAGCTATTCCACAAGGGCTAGGAACCCACTGCAGCACGATGGCACGCTCGGATTGAGGCGCCTCAGCAAGCAGAGCCACGCTGTCGTAAAGCAGGGTACTATATGCGTTTCTGTGCGTTTCTTCCAGACATACGTCGAATGAGTTGAGAGAAGCTGTCCAGCTTTTCTCTTAAAGCAGAGATGGGCTTCGACCAAGATAAGTCACGGTCGATGGTGAGTCTGAGAAATTTGTAGTAGGTTATCGAAGGCATATACTTCCCATCAATCATAACGAAGTAGCATGCCATTAACTTCCGTGTAAATTATGTGGCTACGCACTTCGTCGGTGGGAGCTGTAGTCCACGATTATATAGGTATGTTGAGGCTATTGACACTGCACGCTGTAGTTTCATTTTTATTGCAAATGCGTTAAGCTCGCGGTCCAAATGCAGGTGTCATCTGCGTACACGGAGACCGAGACAGTGCTTACGAGTTCTTTGACGAGTCCAACCAGAACAAAACTAAGTAAGCTTGGGCGAAGTACACTTCCCCGAGGCACCTCAGGACAGACGGGATGGTTCCTTGTATCACCGTCTGGAGTTTTCATAAATACCGTTCTGTCTTGGACATAGCTATCCACTGATCCAGACGGCCACCAATGCCGTATTCTTCAAGCGCCTTTAAAACTGCATCATGTAGGAAATTGTCAAATGCACCCATGATATTGTTACGGAGAAAAGATAGGTTTGAATATATTTCCAAGGTATTTCCAAAGCATTCACTGGCATAAAAGATGCGAGACAGTCCGCGTGACATCAGCCAGCGTTGTCGTCTCCTGGAGTGTCGTCCTCAGCTTCGTCTCTGGATGTGCTTGGTAACAAAATCAAGAAAGGCAACAGCCGTAAAAAAAGCCATGCGTTCCGTGGTTTTTCCTATATAACTGCAAAGCGCCACCAGTCAGCAGGAAAGCATATCCTGGGGTGATTTGCCTCCTTTCAATAATGCCGTGATCTTACTTGTTTTCCATTGTGCAGGCGCAGGTCTCAAGGCCCCAGAGAGATTATATAAAGCCAGAAGCTCTTCAGTCGCTCCAAGGTGCAGGAGTGTCTTGAACGAGACATCGCAGCACGTAGCTCTTGCAGTGTGAATGGAAGGTCGAGACGATGGTCTGTTTTTGGAGGAGGGCACCTGAGCTACGAAGGTACCGCTGTTGTAGAGCCGGAGAAATACAAGCACAAATCACTGCAAGCAGTGATAGGTATATCGCTGGTTCTGAAGAAAAAAAATGTATAGATGCTTCACCATTGTAGAACACACACCTAGTTTAACTCCGTCTGCATCGTGAAACGCGATTATGTGCGCTTGGAGACAAGTCGCATAATTCCGTACTTACCTATTTCCGAAATTTTCCGCACCGTAGCATTACCATTCTGCAAATTTCCGCAACCTGGCTTTTTGGGCTTGTTGGTTCATGATTTGAATAGCAACGAATAGTGCAAGGGACGAGACAGTAAAAACCAGACACACACGAACAGTGCGAATGAATTTCCGTAAGCAAAAGATTCACGACCCCCAATTTCTTGGCAAAACTAACTTCAAGTAACACTCTTATTAGGTGCCAAAAATCAACATTTATGGCACTTCACTCGAATCCATCGAAGGCCTCGCCCTCCGACGCGGTCCAAAAGTTCAATACTTCGACCAGCCGCGTCGCACGGTCACCATTATCGGCCTTTGAATCACATTTAGAGACGTTGTAGGTACGTCGCGTGCATTGCTTCTGTACCATGATGAGCTAGGAAAAACAGAGGCTCATATCGGTCGTGCCAGCATGCATGGATTTTTGCGCAGATAAGTCACCATTGTATAAAACGCGACGAAGAAAATGTTAGAAAAATATCCGCGAGTTATAGCCAGAAAAATACGGTAATAAAGGATATGAAGACGAGAACTGTCCAGGTGCAAGCAGTATCGCCCACGCAGTGCTCTAAATAGCACTATAAACCTCAAGTAGTGCACATCACTGTAAAACCTTTAAACATAGAGCCCTCGCAAAGTAAACCTTCTCTCATCTTGTTTTGTGGTCTGCACTCTTCCAGACTTTCTCACTTAAATCGCCCATGACTACAGTACACTTACTTCTGACGTTTCTCATAGTCAATTCAAAGTCGACATAAGAAATATCCAATTCGCAATCATGAATGGACGTTGGTCCACGTACTTATTCAACGTATTGCTCTCCTATGCCTTCATTATACCGGCTGCAACCTTTTACTTAATCCTTCAAGATTCATTGGTGTTATCCCCTATGTTCCTGTAACTTTAAATTCTGCCCCATAATCTCTTTTGTTGGGAAGCCACTGCCACATAAGACTTTCCGCCCCGTATACATGGTTCACCAGCTGTCCCAACCTCGCTAGGCCCAGTTACATTCCAAATAACACTGAGAATTTCTTGAACCTTCAATATCATGAATGAAGTCAAAACACAACGCTAACATAACGAGCATTATGCAAGCGCACTGACAACAAGCAAGTGGACACAAATGAGCACTTGGTTTTGTCCACTTCTTTGTCTCCGTCTGTGAATGTATTAACACAAGCCTAAGCGTGTCTCGCGAACACGGCCGAACGTCATCGCTTGGCAAGCAACAACAGCCGCAAGTTTTATGCCAGGCGAGAGCACCAGCAGCAGATATTGCGCTAATGTGACGATGCGGTTCTATGGCACGAGCAAACCGGCACGCAGAAAAGCAAGAAGGCATGTATAAACGTGCGTTAATAGCCTTCCACACATAGATACTCCCTAACAGTGAAACTCCCATGAAAGCGCCTTCATGTAAGCCGGGCATTGGAAGCGTGCCGCACGGAGATTCCGGCACATTTTCAGGCGTTGTCGAACCGATGTTCGAGCCTAGTGGAGCGGTCGTTCTCTTGAGTAGAGTCGCGTCAAAGCAGGTGAACGAAAGGTTCACGCTTTTTAATGAGTCCTTGTACGAAACCGTTCTGTAATTGCGACAAATGACGAGTAATTAGGGTGATGGCGGCACCTTCATTAATGAGGCGCAGGCAGAGCATTGCCTGGCAATGGCGCCGATAAGCAATTACTGGCAGTTAGTGCCCCCGGCCGTTCGTTGCCGCGTGCACAAAGTGTACAAAAGGAGAATTCACTTCCGACATTCCATGAACGCCATTATTGCTTCTATACATGCTTTACAGCAGGGTCTCTTCTAATCAGATGTTGCACGTAGTTACAAGACAGCATTTGCAACTGTTGTGAAACTATTCAACACACATCACTGAGGGTGTGGATCAGCTGCCAGATTACAACGCACGTAGGACACCTTTAACATTTGGAACAGGACAAGCACGGCATAGTTGTATTGCACAGCGCAACGGCTGACCCCAACGTTACGCTTCATTGCCGATTGTTTCCTTGACTCTATGGCTACATTTTCCGCATTTAGGTTCGCAGCTTTGCACCTTTGTCTACGTACAAAGTTGCAGCGTTCATGCAAAGGGGAACATAATGTGTTATCCAAAGAGGTACGAGCATCGCACATCTATAGGCGTAAGTACTGCCGATGAATAAGCCTGGCAGTAACGCCTAATGTGTCAGCCAACATCAGGGGCGAATATACACAACATATCACTTTACAGAAGCGCGTATTAAAGGCACTACAAGAAAGCACGAGAGGTTGTATAGGGATAAAAAATTATGCACGAAAAAAGAGAAAAACAAACGAGAAGCACGTTTCATAGCGTGTGAAAGGACGCCAATCATTACACCTTTCAATAGGTTGCGTGTTGGACCCCCTTACCCCGCGATTGCCTAGCATATTTTTGTTAATTATTATTATGTAATTAATTAATAATTATTGACGGTGACCTTCTTATGACTTGTTTGCAAGCTACACCACATCGCCAACCTTTCACATATGTCCCTTCGAACCGTTCCATGTGCCTCTAAAACTGTAAAAAAATCGTGCATTAAGGAGGTGACTATTAAATAAAATTATGACATTACGAAATAAACAGACATACTTTTATTTACCCAAATTTCTCGACGGGGGGGGGGGGGGGGGCGTACTCCTTCTACCAACATAACAGACTACATGGCAGCGGAGTGACTTTTCTTCAACGTTATATACATATCACACTAGCGTACAGTCTCAGTATTCCTGCTAGGTTGTTGCCGTTCTTAATTAAGATATCGTCCATTAGAACGAAGCAGACAACTTGAACTGTATCTTCTGCTTCATGTTGCTCTCCTGTCTTCGTACGTCAACCATTCATTCTTTTCGTAGAGGCAGCGCACTTCTGTACGTTCGTACGAACACGAGTGCTGATTCTTCGCTGCCTTCGCGTCATTTTACGGGTGGCAAAGTGGCGAAGAAACCTTCCCTTTATCCATATTACAAACGTTTAGAGGTGTACATGATGATGATGATTTAGTGGCATCCCCTTTGAAACAGGGCAGGGCCAAATGATTACCTAGCCTGCTTGAGTTACTCATGTATGGTATATCAATGCTTTTCCTTGTAGCATTCACGATCAGATACCACGGAACGTGTCAATTCGGTTGTTGACAAAACATCTACAGCGTTCCTTGCGCCACATGCCTAAGTTCTGACGCCAATTTCGGTAATTAGTGGTGACGCGAAATCCATATAAATTATGCACCTCGAGTCCCCGAAGCACGCAATAATGGAGCAAGAACAATTACTGGTGCTCAAGGTACAATGATTTTTTTCTTGACATTCCAGGGGTCTCCTTAAAACTGCTCGCGTATGCTCCCGTCCCCGTTATATCTACCTTGTCAAGCAATAATTAAGACTTCATCTTATCCTGTGCTGCGAATGTTTTATATTCTCAAGGTATTTATTGTGGCAATACCAATACCTGACCTCAGTGCGGCAATTCAGCTACCTTAGAACATATGCTCTGGCGATGCCCCTCGTTACGAGGCACCGATCAAGCAGACCTGTCAAAATGGAATACCTCACTACGAAGGGACCGTCCAGAGAGCCCACGATGCGGCGGCCAGGCTCGGCCTGCCCGTCCCAACGTGGGAGCGGCGCACTGCACGATAATCACGTATCTCAGGACTCACTATAAAGTTTTTCCATCCATCCATCCATACAAGTGGTCACGAAAAGCAAGTTGACTACGCATTTAGGTCTCTCCACATTAGGCCCTCGTTCGATCAAACGGCGTCTCAATATGTGCTGTCACATTAAGTGCTAGCTGAGCTTCGACTGCGATATTTTCCGCGCCTTGAGCGTCTGTGGTGGCCTTTACGTCATGTTAGAGAACTGAAATTGCGGTAGGTCAATGTTTACCTTTGCTCTAAGCACAATGTACGTAGTAGTCGAGGCAAAAAAAAAAGTTATATAAAAGATGCCATGAGAAGAAGTTTTTTCGCTGCCAAAGACAAACTTTGTCGAAATAATGACTCTAGTGACATTGCTTTATCGACCACTGTTGGTTAGTACTTATTACTCGGTCACACACAGCTATTTTCCCTGCTCATGGTTATTAGAGTGTTGACATCCCGAAATCCTAACTCACTTTCCCATCAGATATCTGAATACTTTCGCGACATTTTCAGTGACACCAAAGGTTAATAATAATAATAATAATAATAATAATAATAATAATAATAATAATAATAATAATAATAATAATAATAATAATAATAATAATAATAATAATAATAATAATAATAATAATAATAATAATAATAAATGAAAACTACGAAAGAAGAAAAGAATCGATAAGTGCAATCGGCCGGCGCTCAGTTTGTGCCAACTTTGTTCTTTGCACAACGCTCATGTTTTCTTTCTGCCTATGATGTTGGTTTCAGAAATCTAGACATGCGCATGAAATGCGAAGTGCTAACTGTAACCACAGCACACTTTTATTCGCAGTTACATTTTTTTGTACAGTATCCGTCTGAGAAACATTTGAAGGCCTTGCCAAACAATATGTTGTTGCTGCGGTTGCGTCCAGCAATTATTGTTCTTTTTCGTAAGCAATGACGCTTACGTATTATGAGAGATTGACGAATTGGAATTGTTTAAGGCGTCTCATTGCACTCATACGAAGAGAACTTGAGTGCTGTCTAGCCGCCATCACGCCATGTAAAAAACACGGATGGCTTACTTATGAATACAGACCTGTATTGTAAGCGTCTTTGCGAGGGATCAAACCTTTGAAAAGTATCTGAATCAGGATGATGCCTAATGTTCCTTTTGCAGCGTGATACCTTTTTAAGGCCATGCAGCCCTCATGGTTTCGGCTTCGTCGATGTTATGGCGGTACCATTGGTTGTAGCGTCAATTTTTCAAGTCTACGTACTGATTTCAGTATCGTTTTCATTATTCTTAATATTCACTATTTTTGTTTTATTTCCTCCATGACATGATAATCGTACACAGGAAAGCTAATATGAAGGAGGCTAACAGAGAAAGAGAGAGAGAGAAAAAGAACTTTTATTCTGAGCAAGCGCAGTCTGCGCCCTAGGTGGGTGGACTGCTTAGTCCATGTAGCCGTGGGCCATGGCCACCTCCCGTGCCGTTCTTCCACGTCACCCCGCCGCAACAGCTAGCGCGCCGCGACAGCGAAGAGCGCAAAGCCTCAGCGCGCTCACTGGCCGCTGCTGGGTGACGTCAGCAGAACGTCGCCTCGAGGGGCACGGCTTTGCTCTCGCTGCAGCCTCCCAGTTTCGGCTTCGCGCGCTCTGATAGCCGAAATTCGTCGTGACACAGTTCCGCAGGCACTCACATTTCTTCCAGATTCAAAAATTGATACGACTTGCACGGGCCAGCTGGATTCGATTTCCAAATTACAATAGGCCCACTGAAACGAAGTTTAGACGTGATTTTTTTGTTAATTAGTGACTAATTACCACCTACTCGTTACCCAGTGGTCGCCACCACTGGTGGAACGTCTCTGAAGAACCCACCATCTTATTTCGAAACGGCTGTCTTGAAATATCACTTAAAATATTCAAGGAACACCCTGTGCACTGAGTTTTATTTCGTCCTTTTGCATAATGAAGCTTTAAGGACGCTCAGCACCTCCTCTCTCGAACTTGGTTCGAGCCATTCCTTTAGGACATGTATAAAAGTTTGTATCGGCTTCTGTCGTAGTGGCACCTCTTTACTTAGTCCCCTTTTTCACTTAGGAACATCATTTTATACTTTCTCCTCCTCATGCAGCAGTTTCACTTAAAGCAGAGTTCGCTAGAATCGGCAAGAGATCGCTCAGCGCATTTCAATTTCACTTTTTTTTCACCACCGCCGTTGCACGATCTGAAAGCAAGCAATAAGCGTACGCCTGCCAAAATGCGGTGGAAAACGTGACCTCAGTGGTGCTTGTCAGGACAACCGTTCGAGCGAGCGTTTTCCGAAAAAAAAAATACAGAACAGAATAAAGCGCAAAAGTGAAGCGCGCGAAAATCGGAGTGATAACAAAGCGTCCACTGAGAACCAGACCTAGCTGTCTGTGAGGTTTCTTTTTTTTCTTGAAAGTGCGAAACACCGATTTTGATTCAGAACGACCGAGTTGTTGAAAAGGGACTGTATAAACGAGCGCGTCCATCTACAGAAGTACATAAGCACAAAAAATTTAGTAGAGGTGTGGGTTCGACCAGACGTGGGCGACCAGTAAGGGGCCTGTCATCGGGCTGCTGACCATAAAGTGTCCGGCGCACCTCTAACGAGGGGAACCTTTAACGCTGCCGGAAGCAAGGGCCGCGATGGTTGTACATTCTTTCTTTGCATTGTTTTCTTGTTCTCGGCCTCTTTTTTATTCAGACAAAAGGCCGGTACATTTTTGCAGAAGCCATTTGAGTAAAAAAGAAGGAAATCAAGAAGAAAAGGAGGACGGATAGCAAAATGTACAAGGCGCACCACGCTCTTCTGTTTTGACAGGATTCACACAGAAAGCTCGGAGTGTGGAACGCCCTTAAAAATCTTCGACAGCAACCGCCACCTACACATGTTCAGAGATTTTTTAATCGTATTGCTCTTAGTTACGGCCCATCCATCTCACAGTTAAATGTTTCTATTTCTTTATTTATTTTCCAACTTGGAAAATTATAAACAGCAGAAGGGTACTGATCAGCCTTCGGCAACCTATCATATTGCATATAACAATGTTTTAGGGGCCTAATATACTGCCTACAATGCACCACATTGGCCACCATGCTTTCTTTCGTAATACAAATCATAACTAACACGAAGTAGTGCAGTGCTTGGGTACAAGCATTGATTATCGTACAAATGCATTCCACGTACAGCAGTCGCTCCGAAACCCATTAAGTAGGAACAATCGTAACTAAACAGACATTAAATGAGTGCATCTTCCTGATACGGTAATAGAGAATACAATGTGCATAATAATGAGGAAGCATCGCCCTGCATTCAGTGCAAATAGCGTCTTGAAGGCAAACGTTTTATATATATTTATATATATATATATATATATATATATATATATATATATATATATATATATATATATATATATATATATAAACGTGGTTTGTTCAAAAACCGTAAACACATCCCTCTTCATTTTCTAGCTTTGTACACTTTGCTCGCCGCGAAATTCCTCCTGGATACGACGACTTCAGTGATTATTGCTATCGAATATTGCAGCTGTGATGTGCGGCGTACAAGAGTATATGGGTGAGCGAAAATATTTAAAAATAATTCCATTCAGTTCGATTCTCTTCATTTCAACACCAACGTGTTCAGGACTAATAACAAAATGACTTTGTATGGCTTGGCGCTATAAGTCTGCAAGCAGATGATTACAAGCCTCTTCCAAACACTGCCTAAATGTAATCAAAACTTCACAAAAGGTTTACTCTAGACATGGAATTATTTTAGTAGTCAGGTATGGGACACTAAAGAGAAAAGATTATATATATATATATATATATATATATATATATATATATATATATATATATATATATCGGCAGTTCTCATGTTGATCTTTATTAATTAAAGCTTGTAATGTAATTTTAATATTTGCGCAGTTCATTCATTCATTAGGACTATAAAATTAGGTCAAATAAAAAAAATAATCCCAGTATCTCCTAGTGATGGCAAGCAACATTACTATGTTCTGTTCAGCTACGTGGCATTTTGATTTTTTTTAATGTTTGGCTCAAGCTACGTGGGACGCCCTATATATATATATATTCTTGATCAGTTCTATTTATTACATCAGACTTACTTATTTCGCAGTAATCGCTGAAATATTATAAAAGAAAAGGAGGTCAAAAGTCTACGTTTCTATTTCGCGCCGCAATCCCAGCATCGGTACGTCAATGTGGCGCCACGGATTTCAAGGTATGTTTTATTATTTTGGCTGTTGTCGTGCAATAACAATATCCGGAACATGCTGAGTTGATAGAAGGTAAGGCGTGCAGCGACGGACACTGCGCGTGCGCGTGCTCTGCGTGTGCTCAGCTATATATGGTAGCGCCACCTACGCGCGGGCCTACACGAGAGTTAGCTGTTTAGGTAATGCATTGACTCTTTATGTAAGTTAATCGAAGGATGACTGACGCATGCGCTTCTACTACTAGTTGTATGCCAATCCTCGACCATTAGACGCGTTCCTTCGTTATAAAAGAGCGCATTAATCATACACCTTTCGGAAGCCCAAAAGGTATGTTGTGCCGCTACGCAATATTTAGAACTTTTCATGCGCTTCACTATATTCTATTTTTCTATGGAGACTTGCGCTTTTCCTTAATAGAATGTACCGCACAATTGTGCCCATAAGAACAGATACTAAGGGAATTTGTATTCTGACCAGTTACAAACATAGTCTCAGGATACTAAGTTGCGAAATGTTCAACACAAGACGGGTGTACAAAGTTTCGGGATAATATGAGTAATATTAATCTTAGCCAAAAGGCCCGGGCGCCATATCAACGATATGTCTATATATTTGCGCCCCTCCTAGCTGGCCTCTAACGTAGAGCCTAGGAAGCGCAACGACAGAAAGAAATATTATGACTTATTGGCTAATATAACCCGCGAAAAGGAGTTGTCCATTCCATGGAGATACCCGCAACTTCAGTTTCATTTAATATTCATTGAGGATTACGTTTCAAAGAAAATTTATCCCTCCGGCGCAGGCTGCGTTGTCAGCATTCATTAACAATTGATACCAACTCATTGAAGCACACCGCAGATCACACGTTCACCGTCTACAAAGCAGCAAGACCGGACGCTGGATCCTCGCTCGAATGGGCCTCAGAGCGTCCCCGGTGGGCAGGGATCCCGCTAAGTATCCCACCACACATAAGAGACATGTTCGTCATCAAACCGCTGCCGAAAATCACACTAGCCGGCCACCATGACGGCAGAAGAGCGAGGGCCAAGGCCTTACACAGGACGTACAAGGCCTTACAGTTACTTACAACCTGCTAAATGTTATCGTAGTTCTAATCGTTGTACAGTAGCGGTGTCGTGCCCCACCAACTTTCTGTATGTTTTGCGAAAGTGCCTTGTAGGGTTGGTTTCTGCTATTTATGCTGTATCGAGTGTTCTGTTAATGCTCTCGGGAGATATCGAGAGTAACCCTGGCCCTAGAACCAATGCTGCACCTACAGGTTCTGACAGTGCCAAAATCACGGAAATTTTTGAAGTTGTTAAAGGCTTGGAAACGAATCAGGCGAGGTTTCTTCAAGAAATACAAGTTGTTAAAGAACAACAAAATGTGCTGAATACGTCAGTCCAGGCCCTTCTTGGCAGGGTGAATCTTCTGGAAACTGATATGCGTTCTCTCAAACAGATTGATACGCTCAATGCAGCTTCAGCTCCGTGCGCTCTCGACGCCCTTCGTCATGATATGATGAAGCTTATGGTGTCACTTGATAGCGAGAGCAACAGATCCAGAAGAAACAACCTCATTATTTTTGGCCTGGATGATTCAACCGATGAGACATGGTCTGTATCGGAGGAAAAAGTACTGTCTTTCTTCGAAACGCAACTGGATGAACAGGTTACCCCAGAAAGTGTAGAGCGTGCTCATCGGCTTGGTAAATCCCAAGGAAGCAAAAACAGACCTATCATTGTAAGGTTTGTTAACTTCAAGGATAAGGAACGTATCCTATCTCGTGGTATCAGGCTCAAGGGTACTAACTTTGCGATCCGTGAGGATCTCAGCCCTGACGTCAGGCTTGCGCGATCTAAACTTGTAAGTTATGCAAAAACAATGAATTGCTCTTTCAAGCTTCGATACGATAAGCTACTCATTGATAAGAAGTGCTATGTTTATGATGGAACTCAGGATATTCTTGTTGAATTGAAAAAGTAGCAGAAGGGGCGGTACCCGAACAATAAGTCCTCAAAGCAATGTGTGCGCACGGGACGTTCCGCTCATCCAATTTCAGAGCTTACCATTTTAGTCGTGAACTGCAGAAGTGTAAAAAACAAAACTGATGAATTCGCTACTCTGACCTCTTCAGTAAAACCCCACGTGATTATAGGTACGGAGTCTTGGGTCGACGAAGCTGTTGGTAGTTCCGAAGTATTTCCGCCTGGTTTTCACGTCTACCGTTCCGATCGCAATGCGCATGGCGGTGGTGTCTTTCTACTTGTTGACTCGTGCTTGCAATCATCTCCCGTGTTAATCAGAACTGATTGTCCTGAGTCAGTTTGGTGCAATATCCGATTTGAAACTGGGCAATTACTGACAGTTGGCTCCTTTTACCGTTCCCCCGCTTCCACATCGCCTGAGACCTTCACAACCCTATCCGAGTTTCTTTCTACAATAAATAATGACTATATTGTTGGCGGTAATTTCAACATGCCTGACGTGAGGTGGGTTCACTATAAGCCTGTCCTTGCTAATTCTTCCGCTCTGTCTATAGCATTCCGCGAGGCAATAGTTACCAATGACATTTATCAGTTTGTTACTGAACCTACTAGGTATGGTCCGAATAGCTCTTCTATCTTAGACCTGCTTTTTTCAAACCAGCCATTGCTTGTGTCTGATAACGCCGTAATTCCCGGTATTAGTGACCATGACTGCATTGTGGCGCATGCGCAGATTGTCCCCTTCTCATGTGCACATGATCACCCAAGGAAGGTATACTTTTTTGAGAAAGGCAATTATGTTTCATTGTCTAATGATCTTGCTATATTCCTGCAGGAATTCAGTCATTTAGCTCAGTCCGCAGATTGCAATACCCTATGGGATACATTTTCCTCCACACTAAAGCACCTGGTTGAAAAACATGTTCCATGGAAACATTTGTCTGCAAAAAATCGTAGTGATAAGCCTTGGGTAACTCGGGAAGTCAAGCAATTGATTAAAAAGAGACATCGCCTTCTGAATGCTTATAGAAAGCAGCGTAACCCTTCTGTATTTGTATTGCTAAAAACCCTTGGAAAAGATATAAAAGTAAAAAACAAGGTTGCTAAGGAAGAATACTTTTTAGCATTGGGCCCAAAGTTACAAAATAACCCGAAAGAAATGTGGAAGTGTTTAAAAACGATTAGCAAAGAATCAGTTGGCATCCCGAACTTAAAAAACGGTAGTGTACTTCTTACTAATGATGTCGATAAAGCTTCTTGCTTCAATCTTTATTTCCAATCATCTTTCACAACTCCCTGCCAGAATGAATTACCGCCTATTCCCGACAATGTGTTTGAACCTATGCCGGAAGTGGTCGTGACACGTGGTGGTATACTTATGTTCCTTGGCAATATAAATGTCTCTTCTGCAAGTGGTCCTGATGGTATACCTTCTTATGTGTTAAAGACTTGTTCTGAGACAATCGCCCACTATCTGGTTATTATTTTTGAGAAATCGTTAAGTACTTCTTGTTTACCTAAGGAGTGGAAAGTTGCAAACGTGGTACCAATCCATAAAAGTGGCCCAAAAAATATTGTCTCCAACTACAGGCCAATTTCTCTAACTAGTGTGTGTAGTAAAACACTGGAGCACATCGTATACACTTCCCTAATAAAACATCTAGAAAACAATAATTTTTTTAGCAAATATCAGCATGTTTTTAGGTCTGGTCGTTCTTGTTCGACCCAGCTCCTAGAATTCAGCTACGATCTTTTTCATTCATTCGATCTCGGTATACAGACTGACTGTATATTTCTAGATTTTAAAAAGGCATTTGATTCTGTTCCCCATGTTTTACTGTTGTATAAGCTATCATCCCTCGGTATCTCTCCTTCATTGCTTGATTGGATTAAATGTTATCTACAAGAACGCATGCAACGTGTTGTAGTTAATGGCTCACAATCTGATTATGTTGATGTTACATCGGGAGTTCCCCAGGGATCTGTTTTAGGGCCATTGTTGTTTTTGGCCTACATCAATGACATTGCTCAGGTTGTGTCATGCAAAGTGCGTCTGTATGCGGATGATTGTGTGATTTATCACTGCATTAGGTCTGCCACTGACCACGAGTGTTTGCAACGCGATTTGGACTGTATAACACGCTGGTGCGTTAGGTGGCAAATGTCTTTAAACCCCTGTAAGTGTCAGTACGTGTCCTTTACACGTAAACAAAATCCACATCTATTTCGTTATACAGTAGACAATGTCCAGCTATTGCGAGTAACTCAGTATAAGTATCTTGGCGTTTATTTCTCATCGAATTTAACTTGGACTAAGCACGCTGAATATGTTACAGCTAAAGCCTGTAAAATGCTAAATTTTGTTAAGCGCAACTTCCGGCTAGCTCCTCCCAAAATTAAAGAACTACTTTATTTTTCGAACGTAAGACCCATATTAGAGTATGCCTGTATGGCCTGGGACCCGCAAACCAAAACTCTGTCTAATATGCTCGAGCATGTACAAAACCGCGCAGCCCGTTTTGTCTGCAATAACTATGACTTCACTTCTAGTATTACAGCACTTAAGGTTAACTTGGGCTGGGAATTATTAAGCACACGCAGAAAAAACATGAGGTTGGAAACGCTTTTTAAAATTTATTTCGGCCTGGTTAAAATAGATAGAGAAACTTACCTTTTACCTCCTCATTTCTTATCTCACAGAAGTGACCACTATTTAAAAATAAGAGAACTTATTTGTAGAACAAACGTCTTCAAACATTCATTTTTTCCACACACAATATCACAGTGGAATCAGCTACCGCAGGAAATTGCTGATTGTCACACTGAAGCGTCGTTCAGAGCATTTCTGCTGAGCATTTAGTGGCGTGAATTTTTATATTGTTGTGTTATTTTTTGGTTGACCAGTTCTGTATTTTGTCGAGCTTATGTACACTGTACATTCCCCCCTGCAATAATGCCTTCGGGCGCTGCAGGTACTTGAAATAAATAAATGAATAAAGAAACCCCGCCGTGGCGTACGTCGACGCAGCCAAGTACTCTGACTGACCCCACACCTACAACATTTGCATCAATACAGGCCCAGGACTCAAGGCACAAACAGCTTCGAGCTCTCTACGCGCTGCTACACCCACCTAAGCAGACGAAGCCGCCATTGCGTTGACCGTGGCCTCAACAGACGCTTGTATAGTTATGAGCGACTCCGAAACCGACATAACAAACTTTGCGCGAGAAATTGTGGCACAGACTACACTAAAGCTTCTGCAATTACTGTACAACAAAGAAGAAACACGGTCAATAAAGTTGATATGGGTCGCGGCTCACGCGGGGAAGCCAGGGAACAAAGCGGCCCACGAACATGCTCGAGGATATATGAGCCGAGAGGAGGGCCTGCCGGAACCGGAGACCTCAAACGATGTCCTGTACTCATATTATGACATAGCCCAATATTACCGCCTTACACGATGCACTAGGCCCGTGCCACAAAAAAAAAAAACTAAACAAGCGTCAGGAGATCACCTGGCGCAGGTTACAGACACACTCATGCCCGAACCCTTACGTATACTCGCACATTTACTCGTACAGAGTAAGTACGTACTGTCACTTGTGCGGCGAGCTAGCTACGCTCAGTCACATTCTCTGGGACTATGAGGAGGGCCTCCCTCCCCCCGATCATCTGGCCTCTCCCTCACCTTCATCGAGGGAGGAAGTGCTGCTTAGCTCCAGCCCGGACGTGCAACTTCGAGCCGTGGAGAGAGCCGAAGAGGTCGCCGTCACGCATCGCGTGGCGGCCATCTGGCCTTCCTAACGAGCCCACGAATTAGCTCCCCACTTTGACGAATAAAGTTCTCTCTCTCTCTCTCTCCGCGGCCACATGCGGACCTTCATCGGCTTTCACCGTTGCCGTGCAAAACCGTCCAGGAACTCCATTTAACAGCTTCGCGGTTCAACGGCCGGGAACACAAGCATGGGATGCGAAGGGAAAAAAATTAATCACTGTGAACTTCAGGCAGATATTATTTATTCGCAACCATTGACACTTCCGGATACACTACTAGCTTTGGCTGTCTATCAATTTTATACACTGCAAAAATAGATGAAGAAAATTCACTCATGTTTTCATTTTTTTTAAAGAATCAGAGCGCATGAGGATGGCGTGAGTGAGAATGTGTGACTGTAAATTAGACTTTCTGAAGACGCAACATAGATCATCTTGTTGTTGTTGCCGCCTTCAACCACAGCCCGCTGTGGTTGCTCAGTGGCTATGGTGTTGGGCTGCTGAGCACTAGGTCGCGGGATCAAATCCCGGCCGCGGCGGCTGCAATTCGATGGGGGCGAAATGCGAAAACACCCGTGTACATAGATTTAGGTGCATGTTAAAGAACCCCATGTGGTCGAAATTTCCGGATTCCTCCACTACGGTGTGCCTCATAATCAGAAAGTGGTTTCGGCACGCAAAACCCCATAATTATTTTTTTTTCAATATTTGACAGTAGCCACGAGTGGGGCTCTCGTAAGTTTTCTGTGCTGTACTTCGTTGTTTTCGCCACAGTTACCGTTGCAAATAATATGCTGCCTTTCTTACGCATGCGTGTGCACCTAATTGTACATATATTCTTTGACTTTTTTCAATAAAAAGCAGTTTCGAGCCCAGAGATTTGCTGCTATGGTTCGTCCTGCTTTAAATGGCGCAAAGTTCAACAATGCAATGCAAATAATTTTCCCAAGTCTCGATTCCCTAATCCTCGTCAACATCAGCCTCTCAGCTTCACGGCATGCTTTACGTATGCTAAGTTTTATAAACGAGTATCATAGTCCCAGGTCAGTAAAGAAACTAACATAACGACTTGACGCATTTAGAAATAAATTGTACAAATATTGTGGCCACATTATGAAGGATGAAGTTTGTAACGTATCTGTACACTTGCACTCCTGTAACGCAACGTGTATGCTTCATCCCTTTCACATCGCCGATATCACCAAGAGCCATACCTGTTCATATGCGCCTGCAGTAATTCCGGTGTGATCACCACTTTCCTCTAATCTTGCGTCCGCCACTATATTGTTCTTTAGCAGCTACGTTGCTGCAACATGAAATAAACTATGATTGAACATCGTCTGCCCCTGTCCTTGTGAAAAGCCACAAACAAGACAAAGATTTATGCAGCCGGTTCAGTAAGACGATGACGCATATAAGAACTGCAAGATGTGGTAAATCACGTTCTTATGTTGAATGTTAACGAATTCAACGCCATATACTCCAAGGTCAACGCATGCATAATTCCGCAGGAGTGCGCTCAATGTCTAACACTGGCGCGAAACTTTCTTTTTTCAGAGAAATACCAAAGACATGACTCGTAATATGCCTTCGGCGGAGCATTTTATGACTGACTGTGAACAACACGACTAAATTAAAGCTTAGCATAATATTTTTTGAATGTTTGAAAAATGTTGAGGTCCATTCCGTATGCCTTTTACTCTGCACATTTACTTACTTCAAGCACAACATAGGCAATCAAGGCGACATACACTAGAAAAGTTAGACGCCCATAGAGAGCTTCAATACAAAAAGAAATGAGAAATCTATGCAAACTGTTACCAGGCAATAAACCAAGTACAGCATAACTTGACAGAAAACTTTAAAGGCTCTCAACAATTTGGAAATGAAAACTTCAAATCCTCAACGAGGACACTCGCAGCTGCGCATGTTTACATGAAGATCGTTATGAACTGCGTAAGCCCTCTTGCGGTAGTCATGGAACCCGGCTTTTGTTTCAAGGCACTTACAACATATGTAAATAAGTTAATAATATTTGGGGTTTTACGTGCCAAAACCACTTTCTGATTATGAGGCACGCCGTAGTGGAGGACTCCGGAAATTTTGACCACCTGGGGTTCTTTAACGTGCACCTAAATCTAAGCACACGGGTGTTTTCGCATTTCGCCCCCATCGAAATGCGGCCGCCGTGGCCGGGATTTATGTAAATAAGTTCATAATGATGTTATGCCACATGGCAGCCTCAGAAAAAGAAGTATATAAATACAAGCTTCAGCAATTGATCATGCTTTCTTCAAGGCTGTCGCACGTAAGTATACTTAGTTTCACTTCTGTGCGTCTTTTCGTCTGGCACGTGCTGCTTGCTTAAAGATCGTCCCATGTAGCAGGCCCCCGTAGCACGAGTGGACGAACTTGAGAACAAATTTTGACCAATTGGGATGCTACATAACGCTCGGCATTTAAATAGTAACATAACGGCTCCATTGTGTTGCCAGGATGGCACGTCTGACAAACGCGCTTTATGGTAATGATTGTCAGTCATACAGGTAGTATAGTAATAATCCCATCGAATGATCAAGAGGTCGCCTACGTTTATGACTCCTGCTAAAGCGCAGTAACTGCTGCAACGTATTGTGGCGTTAGATGGGAGTTGGTGGGGAAGTAAGGATCCAATCACATTTGTTTTGCATGCTGCATACAATTTTTAAACATCAATGCTTAATATTTCAATCTGCAGCCTGACACTATTTCATGTAGTGAATACGGTCTGCTGGCCACTCTCGTTTTGAATCAAGGGTGCCAACCATCGAAAACGAGAGCTTACTCTAGTCGCCTCGCAGCAACAATACGGAGTATCTTTAGCAAAATGAGGAGCCGCATAGTCGACATTATTGTATCCGAATTATTCTAAATATGCTAAAATAAAAATGAAAAATTACTAACTCGCTGTTCCTTTATATTTTCCTTTTCGGTTTTTCTATAAATAAAAAAAGATCTGTGAACTAACGGTAGTTAGGTGAATGTGCGCAGGCGTATTTCACGAAAACAACGTTATTCTTCGAAATAATTAGTTAACCTGCAAAGTTTAAGCAAGGTGCTTTGGTTTTCTTTCAAATTTTTTTTCGTAATGCTCAAGGGCTACATTACAAGTAATGTGTACGACACGAAATGAATAAAACAGTGCATTCATTCTTAACTACTTACAACGCTCGGGGTGAGGGGAATATTTAAGTGAAGACAAAGCAGAAAAAAAAAGCTCCATTATCATAAATCACCCCTTCTTTCAGGAATTGGAGTCCCCTTTGCCACAGTGACATCATTAGAGAAACAAAGCAAAACAATACAAAGGACGGGAGACCGCTGCGGTCTCAACTTTCACACTTGCCGTACAAAACCCGATAAGGCTTTCGGGTGTGCTTAGTGAGGGATAAAAAAAAAGGAAAAGAAACAAAGCCTCGCCGAAAGGCCAAAGTTGAATTCAATCCAGCACTACACGATCTGCTTCGTTGCTTCCTCCAGCGTCACTGTGTCTGCACAGCTCCCCGTCGTTGAGAACTTTGTGTACAACAAACTCCTCAACGTAGCGATTGCGTTTTCATTACATTTTATATTTCGTTCGTTCCTGCTCTATTCCCCTTTTTTTCTTCTGCGAGGACAAGATTGAAATTCAATACGTGCATCCATAAAGCTTTCGAAAGCCGTGCTCGAAGAGGCTTTCCTTCTTCAGTTTCTTTTGTGAATATTTGTGCCTGTATTTTGACAAGTCTTCTCCACGCAGTTGCTTTCAACGCAAAATAAGTATTATTTCCTTTCTTGACATAGTTTGCCTCTTTTTCCCCCTTTTCCAGAGCTCATGTGTTTTTTATATTTTCTTCTATTCAAGCGCCTACATTCAACCTATGCGATTACTTCAGCGGCAACGTTTCCCGAATGCCAACTGGAAGAGATCCCTAGAATGCCATTTTGTTGGTTTCAACTTTCTACGGCAGAATACACGAAACTGTCAAGCGCGAACGTCAAATTAAGCGACATTGACAAGGTGAAATACTACTAATGAAATAAATATCATGTTTGACAGGAAACACAGCGAGCCAAGACGTGGAATAAAGCAGAAAATTCTTCGGCAAGTATGCCAAAATTATTTTCATGTTCTGAGAATTTCTGCTGCCCGTCACTCCACACAATAACTATATTCAGAGTAGCTGACATGCACTTGCATGAGGCCACGCAGAGCTATGTAAGATGCTTGAAACGTCTGGCACAAGAACAAATTGAAGATTTTTAAAATGTGGGAGGGCTCCCAACTTTAGAATAGGAAAAAATATTGGGTCATTTGTCTGAAACATTAAACTCGCAAGTGTCTCATTGGTTTCAAGTTACCAGCAGGCTGGCACGATCACGGGCGAGCATACAAGAAAAAAAGCAAGAAACACAAAAGACAAGGGGTAGGTTTACCGATTTAGCTCAATTTCCAACCAACCTGCCCATTCACTTACATTAAAACCAAGGAACCAAAGTACACGTGTACTTTAGCCACATTTATTATGTTTGAGTTCACCTTGGCTCTAGACCCCGGAAAAAAAGAAATATAAATTCTGGACAAGCCTCGTCCCACGCGCAAGGTACAAGAGCTCGAGGGTATCGCGGATACGGTGCCGCACAAATTGAAATTTCTTCATTTTCCTGGCCCTTTAATTGAACATCCATGAATAAACAGGCTTTTGCTTGTCATCTCCTATGAAGCAGCAGGTCTTAGTGACTATGCCCTTTCTTTAGCGCTGAATCGCGATTCTTGGTGTATCTTGCTACAACAGTGCGCACGTTTTAAGAAATGTCGCAAGAAATGCACCTTCCGAATGTGTTGTTCTACCTCAAACTGTAATAGCTTTCACCACATTGTTATTGCCCATAATCTCATGGTGCGTGGGGTCGCGCACAAGCCCCTGCGGAAACACCTCTACGACGTAAACGCATTCGCTGCGTAGGAACGTGTTCGCCGAACAAATAGTTCCTCGTGTTATCTTTACTGACGCCAAAAGAAAGTGCGTAGAAAAGACACAGCAATCAAGCAGTGTTTGCGTTTGTTTAACAGTTTAGACCCGTTTTTGGTAACTGCAATAGATGCCATATAAAAGAAGAAAAAAAAACATTTCAGCGTTGTCTTCATTGAACGTGAGCAAGGGTTACCACACACTACTATCTGTCAAGACGGGTATGCCCCCTCCCGCACCCCGCCTTATGCAGGGCGCGGGCGGTGACCATTCGACTTTTTCAAGCCCGTGCGTATCCTAACCTTGTGGTTCCTCATGCGATATACCCTGAATTGTATCCGAGTGCGGACTGCCCTGCCTGTGGCCTAAAGGCAACATTGGACCATGTGTTCTGGGAGTGTGAAGCCATCGGTCCCTCTTTCAGCGAGGATGGGTGGGCTGCGCTCTTGGGCAGCCCCGAACTCAACGACGAAACTCTGGCCGTCCAGAGTGCCCGCGATCGGGCCATCAAGCTCGGCTTGGTGGTCCCTACGTGGGACTCGCCGGGTGGCGTCGGGTCTCCCCTGCGTCTTCTCTGGACCGAAATAAAGTTATTTCACTCACTCACTCACTCACTCACTCACTCACTCACTCACTCACTCACTCACTCACTCACTCACTCACTCACTCACTCACTCACTCACTCACTCACTCACTCACTCACTCACTCACTCACTCACTCACTCACTCACTCACTCACTCACTCACTCACTCACTCACTCACTCACTCACTCACTCACTCACTCACTCACTCACTCACTCACTCACTCACTCACTCAGCGTTGTCTTGAGCTCTACTCATTCACTGTGGTAGCAGCATTCTCTCACATTGAATACTGACATTTTATTGTGTTTTATTTGACTGTCGTGGTTGCCCGCTTCTTCCTCATATAACTGCGTTCACCCATTGCGGTGAATTGGACAGCAACAAAGTCGATTTCTTAAGCAGGAAGGGTGCGGTGTAATTTTTCAATTTATTGTAAAATAATAAAGAAATAACAATATTGTTACGTTGCAGAAGTCACATATCAAGATGTATTTACAATATTTAAATGCGAGACAACGATTCATAAACAAGATGGCTGTCACGACCAATCCTACCTATACACGTCAAATCGTCTTCTGCTGAACGGCGCCACTCTTGGTTGCGCCGTAACATAGCCCCCGCCTATAAGAACGCTGTCTCGGTGCTAGCAATAAGGAAAGTGAACTCCCGGCAAAGCAAAGGCTCCAGCCGGGACACATGCACAACGTCTCTAGGGACAGGCGAGTCCAGAGGAGCAATGCCGTAGTTGATATCGCCAAGCTGACGCAATATCGTGTAGGGCCCTGTGTAGCACGGCAGCAGCTTTCAGACAAATCGACGTGGCGACATGGTACCCATAGAAAGAGAACGCATGCAGGAGGACATCAAACTTCCCTATGTCGGCTTTCGTAACGGATCTTCTGCGCCGCCTGAGACTCAGTGAGCCGGGAACCGTCAAGCTGGTGTGCCGTGCGATCCCGGGCGAAGCCTTTAGTTAATTCGGGTTTAATGGCGCAAAAGTGACTAAGGCTATGCTGCGCCAGCCACAAGATGTTTAGAAATCAAATGTTAAAGCAGCGAAAGCTCCGTTACTTTAGAGCTTGTATAAAAAACCGGTTTCTTCTAGAAAGCTGAAAAAGTCAGTGAAGGGCACTAGCGGTTCATCTCCGAGTATTGAGGCTCTAAAGGTATGTCTAAGTTATAGAGTTTATGTAAAAGCTTCCGTCTCTGTGTTTCAATATGTGGACATGTCATGATAATGTGCCTTACTGTGAGTGGTTCGCGGCACTTCTCGCAAGTTGGTGGGTTTTCGTTTTGAAGTGGAAAATTGTGTGTCAGGTGTGTATGCCCTATTCAGAGTCTACACAGGATCACCTTATAGAAGCGTTGCTGGTGACTGCACGACTTCCACTCGCTGAACAGGGGTTTTATTGTGTGACTTGTTATTTATTCAAGAGTCTTATTCTAGTTGCCATTTTGATGCCAGGGCCTTATGAATCGCTCGGATACTGTCTCTGTATGGTAGCGTTGTTTGTGTTATGCCTTTGTGCGCTGCCATGAATGCGCATCTATTTGCTGCTTCATTCCCTGGTATCCCAACATGGCTTGGGACCCAGCAGAATCGTAAAGTTCTTCCGTATTCATTATAGCCCAACATGTTTAAGATATCACCAAGTAGGGGTTCAGACGCGGAGTTAAGGTTTAGAGCTCTGAGTACGCTTAAATGAATCGGTATATACGATAGCATTCATCTGCTTGTCGCTGGTAATCATTTTTTACTGCCGTCCATATGGCAAAAACTTCGGCGGTAAACACTGAAGAAAAATTATTTATCCGAATGCAATTTTGCCAATTTTTGGTTGTTATTCCGACACCTACGTATTCCTGTGTTTTGGAGCCGTCAGTGCAAAATTCCGCGTAGTTTTTATATTTTTCTTGAATAGCTCGGAACTTTTGTATTTTGTGTTCTTGTGGAATGTCTTTTTTCTTTAGATGTGTAAGTGTTCAGTCAAATAGCTGTGAAAAGTTGTACCATGGCGGAAATCTTGGTGGCCTTTCAGCAGCCTGAAAGGCTTCAGGAGGAATATCATAAGTCTGACAGTACTCTCCGTGTCGTAAGATTAGTGGCCGAATCATGTTCGGTTTGTTTGTGTAGTGTATGCGTGACTTGCACTGTGTTACGATGCTGTAACATATGTGTTGTGGTGATGATCGATATCGTAGTACATAGCAAAGTGTAAGCAGTGCTCTGCGGTGCTGTAAGGAAGGCTCATTGCAGTCGACATATAAACATTGGACAGGCGATGTTCTATAGGCACCGCTCGCCAGTCGTAGGCCGAGATTATGAACTGGATCAAGCCGCTTGATGTATGACTGCCTAGCTGCACCATAAACTACACTACCGTAGTCGAGGATGCTACGTACAAGGGACCGGTATATACGTAGTAGAAAAGTTCGGTTCGATCCCCAGTGCTCGTGCGATAACACCTTGAAGATGTTTAATGGTTTATTTGCTTTAATTTTAGTTGTGTTAATGTGGGCCAGGAAGTTCAGCTTGATGTCAAATGTTACGACTAAATATTTGTGGTTGTCTTTGACCGGCAAGGCTGTACCATCCAATGTGAGAACTGGATTGCAGTGTAACCCTCGTTTCTGGGAGAAGAGATAACAGTTTTGTCTGTTGAAAACCGGAATCCATTTTTGTCAGCCCATTGTGTAAGATTACTTATGGTTATTTGTAGCTGCCTTTCACAGGTGGGTAGATTTTAGGCGCGGCAAGCCACTTGCAAATCGTCGACATATATTGAGTGCATAACAGAGGATGGAATGATCTTATTAACAGAGTTCATTTTGATTATGAAGAGTGTCGTACTCAGAACGCAACCTTGTGGAACGCCATTTTCCTGTGTAAATGTGCGCGAAAGTATTGTGCCAAGACGCACCTGAAATGTTATATTTGCCATAAAGTCAGATAGACAGTTTAGCATTCTGCCACGCACTCCCAAGTCAACCAGAGCTCTTAAAATTCCATACCGCCACGTGGTACCATATGCTTTTTCCAGATCCAAAAGAACTGCGAGACAGTACCGTTTGTGTAGAAACGCGTTACGTATTTCATGTTCTAGTCGTACGAGGTGGTCAGTTGTCGAGCAGCCCTTTCTGTATCCGCACTGGTGTATGTCTATTAGGTCTCTTGATTCAAGGATGAATGTGATCCTTATGTTTATGATACTCTCGTAGGATTTGGCTAGACAGCTTGTTAACGCAATGGGCCTGTAGCTTCTTGGGGGCGTTGCGGGTTTACCTGATTTCGAAAAAAGGCACTACTTCTGCATTTTCCAGTCTGTATTCATTACTCCAGATTCCGAGCTCTTGTTGAAAAATTTGAGTAGTGTTTCTACTGATGCTTCAGATAGGTGTGCCAGCATTGTGTAGTGCACACGGTCAAGACCTGCTGTCGTTTTTTTTACTGGCAGAGAGAACCTTGTTCAATTCTTGCATTGTGAGGACGTTATGATAAAGTTCATTTGAAGCCCCAGTAGTGGGCAGTCTCAGTTTCTCTGTCGACTTTCTATAATTTAGGAAAGCATTGGAGTAGTTTGCTGAGCTGGAGACCTTGTAAAAGTGTTCGCCTAATAAGCTGGCCTGGTCCTGTAGTGTTTTTTGTGTGTCTGGGCATGTGAGTAGTGGTATTGTGTATGACGTGTACTCTCTTTTAAATTTCGTCATTTTGTCCCACATTCGTTTTGATGTGGGGGTACTATTAATTAAAGATATGTATTTTCGTCATGACGATTTCTCTTCTTGTATTCGAATAAATCGTGCTGTGGCTTTGGCCTGTTTGAAATTTAAAAGGTTGCTATAAGTGGGGTACCTCCGCAGGATTCCCCAGGCCTTATTTTTTTTCTTTTTGGCTTGGGTACACTCGTTCGTCCATCAGGGATTTAGCCTTTTGCGCCAAATGCCGGATGACTGCGCTATTGCCTTTTCTGCGACAGATATTATGACCTGAGTGATTTTTTTTTGTTGAGTTCATCAATGCTTAGTTCTTGTGAAAATACAGCTGCCAGTTTGGCGTTTTCCATAAGAACCGGCCAGTCAGCGAGCTGTAATTGCCACTGACGTGGCCTATTGACTAAGGTTAGTGGTGGCGATAAAAGTTTGATGATTGCGGGCAAGTGATCACTGCCATAAGACCTGTCGAGGGCTTCCCATTTAAGATCATTAAAAAGAGATGGTGAGCATAAAGCTAAATCTAGACAACTAAAACTGCGGGAAGTTGGTGAAAAGTACGTCGGGGCACCTGAAAATAAAAGGCAGATACCATTGAGTAAGATAAATCTTCAACCAGCTGTCCTCTTTGGTCAGTTTTGACGCTGCACCAAAAAGTACAATGAGCATTAAAATCCCCTACTAAAACGAATGGTTCCGCTAATTGATCTGTTAAATTTTCTAATTGTTTAATTGTGAGGTGGGTGCGGGGTGGAATGTATAGTGAGCGAATGGTGATGGTTTTGTAAGATAGAATGGTGACAGCTATGGCTTCTAAGCATGTATTCGCTTGGACGTTTCGGGTAGGAGTGCCGCCCTGCAAGACTCTAGCCACTCCGCCTGACAAACGGCTGGAACATTTGCGGTCCCTTCGGACAACGGTGAAACCTTCGACAAATTGACTATATTTTGGACCGAGATTTGTTTTCCGAAGACATACAGCAAGTGGAGAAAAAATGTTGAAGATGTCTAATAAAACAATAAAACCTCTACAATTCCAATGGATAATAAAAGCCATATTGAAATTGAAAGGTAAGAAATGGCACTGCGGAAAGAATAGGATGTAGGTGTTAGGTAACCTGGATTTAAAAAGGCTAATACAAATGAGCGATAAACTTTAGGTTATCGCTTTCTTATTTTGAGTGGCCCCCTTGCCACGCTCGAGAGAGCGCTAGAACTTCATTGTCAATCACACCGCGGTTCTTGTGTCGACCTCCATCGCTCTCTCTGAGGCGCTGGAGGGCCGAGAGTTCGGCGCCGAGACACGTGCCTCGGGGCTTGGAGTTCGCTTGATCTTAGGGCCCTGCGGGTCTGGTGTTTGCAGGGCCTCTGAAGAGGATGGAACAGCGCCGGCTGCTTCCACCACGGGGGCGGGAGGGGTCACGGCGGGACCACTATGCATGGTCTCAGAGGACTCCTGAGACCTCTGTGATGCTGCCCCCGCCGGCGTCACATCGGCGTAACTTCTTCGAGGAAGGTACGATAGCCGCTTTCTGGCTTCATAGAACGACATTTTTTTCTTGGACAGTTAGAGCAATTACTTCTTTTTCTTTTTTCCATCAAAGGCAGGACCGCGAATAAGCTGGATGATCGCCCTTGCAGTTAACACAAAGTAGGGAAGAGGTGCAATTGTCAGTTTGGTGGTCGTTGGAACTGCATTTAGCACAAGTTGCTCGTCCCCGACAGGCATGCGAAGCATGTCCAAACCTTTGGCATTTGAAACATCGTCTCGGGTGCGGGATATATGGTCTAACATTTACCGTTGCATAACCTGCATCCAGCGAGGTAGGAATTGCACTTGTTCCAAAGGTGAGTATAACATGTTTTGTGGGGATTTCTTGGTCGTAACTGCGGATGACAATTTTTTGGACTTTAGTAACATTTTGTTCCTGGAAACCTTCCAGTAGTTCTTCGTCGCTTAGCCCAATAAAATCTTCCTCTGATATCACACCCCTGCTTGTATTAAGTATTCTGTGCGGTGAAATTGTCACTGTTGCGTTGCCAATACTGGTGAGTTCTGCGAGCTTTTGCGCTTGTTCTTTGTCATTTAGTTCTAGGAGGAGGTCCCCGCTAGACATTTTTGAGGGTTTGTTTCAAGGTCCGATTTTTCTTTTAGGCACTTGGCCACTAGGAATGGAGAGAGCTTTCTCACTGGTACGTTGTTTTCGCTGTGCAGTACATAGAGCTTGTGAAATGATGGAGCATTGCTCCGAAAAGAGGACTGGAACGTTGCCTCGGTGCGGCATCTTTTCAGACGCCGCTCATAAAGAATAGAGGCTTGCGCTGCCATGAGAAAAATGTGTATGTTCGGCAACAGCGCCGACCGCCAACCGCCTACTACGGAGCCCAACGCGGGGCCCGGCAGAGCTTGCGTACAAGTCAGCACGACGCCAGTCGCACGCCGTCACTATAACCAAATATGGTGTACCCAAGATAGCAAAGCCACACAAGGTTAACCCTTGCCGCCGTGGAGAAAGGAGGTAAACGGAAGGGAGAAGAAGAAAGGAAAGGTCAAAAAGTGAGAGATAAAGACGAAGATTTGAGGAGAGAGAGGCAAGAAAAGGAAAAGGCGACTGCCGATTTCCTCCAGGTGGGTCATTCTGGAGGTGCCGTCTATGTGAAAAAGAGGCCAAAGATGTGTGTTGCCTCCGCTGGGGGGCCTTAAAGATCCGAACAGCCGGCATTGGCTCAAACTCCGGGATCCTCCTTTTCCCGGACACTGCTAAGCCGCGCATGGCTGCACGCGGGAGGGTCGAACCCTCATGTGCTCGGCTAAGTGGTGTCGCGACCCAACGAACGCCTGCTGACGCAGACGCCCCTGCGTGGCCGGGCGAAGACGCCTTGAGCGTATTCAGTGGGAGTGCTCGTCGAGGAAGGAAACAGTGTGTCAAAAGGGAAAGAAGGGTGGCGGCCGAAAAGAAGGTAAACAGGTGAAAATCAAGCAGTTTAATGACGGGCTGAACTAAAGCTGAAGGTCACGAAAGGTAACGGGCTGTCCCGACCATAGTGGTCGTCGGAAATGTACATATACAGTATTTTTGTCAACGTGCAATTGAGCCACTGTGCCAGTCCGTTTGTTTGCGGTTGGTAGGCGGTGGAAGGCCTGTGCTCGGCAGAACAAGATCGAAGTAGGTTTTCAGCTACTCAGGACAAGAAGGTGCGAGGGTTGCATTGCATTTTGGTCCTTCTGGGCTTAAGCTGCGATGGTAGAGAACGTCGTCGTGGAGCACGAACATGTGCAGCGTGGGCTCTGAATGTCCAGAACTGAGACGATCGATGAGAATGCGTAAGCAGTTATCACGCCGTTGTTCGCTGCGGATATCGCGCCGATTAGAAATGGCCAGGATGCAAGAGTCGGTGTCACGTGCATCACATTCACGGTGGTCTAGAGGACGCCCGGAGAGGCAGTCAGCGTCCTTGTGAGAATAGTCTGACTTGTAATTAAACAGCAAATGAATATTCTTGGAGCCGTAGCGCCCACCTACGCAATTGCCCAGAGGTGTATTTAAGCGATGAGATTGACTACAAGGTGGGGTGATTGGTAATCACGGAAAATATGCAGCCGTACATGTAGGGGCGGGATTTCGCAACTACACAAACTAACGCCAAGCACTACCATTCAGTAATTGAAAAAAATTCTTTCGTTGGGTTACAGGAAGCGGGTAGCGTATGCTGTTACACGCTAGTACGCTCTTATATATTGCCCGCGTTTATATATTACAAAGCTTCTTACTTACGTCTGCGGCGGAAGACGGAACAGGAAAGTTCAGGACAGTGCGAATCTTGTTAAGGTCGGGTTGAACGCTAGCGTTACTGACGAAATGGCCAAGAACGGTAATTTGATGACACCCAAAGTGGCACTTGGATAAGTTCAATTGCAGGCCGGCGCGTCAGAAAACAGCAAGAATAACCGGTAGGTGCCTTACATGACTCGCGAAAGTTGGTGAAAAGACTATGACATCGTCTGGATAACACAAACGTGTGCAATATTCATAGCCGTGAAGTAAGGAGTCCATTATTCTTTCGAAGGTTGCCAGAGCATTACAAAGGCCGAGCGGCATAACCTTGAATTGGTGGAAGCCGTCAGGTGTTACTAAGGCAGCTTTCTCACGGTACATGTGATCTACCAAGGTTTTCCAATAGAATGATTGGAAGCCTATCGATGAAACCTGCTTGGCTCCGTACAAGCAGTCCAAGGCGTCATCAATACGAGGCAAGGGGTAGACATCCTTGCGTGCGATTTTGTTAGGCGTCGAATCTACACAAAAGCGCCAACTGCCGTCCATGTTCTTGACAAGGCAAACAGGGAACGCTCACGGACTGCAAGATGGCCCATAAACACTTTAATCAACTTATCGACTTCTCGTTGTATCACATGTCGTTCAGCATGTGACACACGGTACGGCCGGCGGCGTATCAGATTGGCGTCCCCGATGCAAATACGATGGGTGACCACCGATGTCTGGGCTAAACGGCGGCCGCCCAGGTAAAAAATGTCTAAGGTAAGTTTCCAAGAGACGGCGGAGGTAAGCAGCTTGTGCCCTAAGATCCGGAGTAATCATTTTGCTCAGTTCGTCTTTGAGAGTGGGTGACCCGGAGGTTCCTGCAGAGGGTGACGGAATCGTTCACAGGCGAGATGTCGCCCAAAGACATGACTCTGAGAAAAATTTGAGTTGGCCCGTTAAAAATAAGGAAAGGGAGCGAAGTATGACTGCCTGTAGCAATGAGCACGTTATTGGGAACGGCCAACTTTCAAACAATATGTCATCGGTGGGACATAGCACATAGACACCGACATGAACATTTGGAAACTACATTTGAGTGACATACGTAGTGGCTTTTGGCAATAGGCGGATGTCTTCGGGAGAGCATAATTGTGATTGTGAGACTGGTGGATTATAGCAGCTATAGCGTAATTGAAAAAATTAAATTACGTTATGGGATTTTACGTTCCAAAACCACTTTCTGATTATGAGGCACGCCGTAGTGGAGGACTCCAGGAAGTTTGAGCCCCTGGGGTTCTTTAACGTGCACCTATATCTAAGTAGACGGGTGTTTTCGCATTTCGCCCCCATCAAAATGCGGCCGCCGTGGCCGGGATTCGAATCCGCGACCTCGTGCTCAGCAGCCCAACACCATAGCCACTGAGCAACCACGGCGGGTCGTAGGGCAACTCAAGCTGAAAGACAAAAGACGCGCAATCAAAGAGGGCTGAATGGGTCGATAAAAGCCCAAGCCAAGTATAAATTCGTAAGGGCATTGTTCCAAAAACGGCAAACAAAACAATCGTTAGGCGCCCCGCGGCGCCAATGCGAGTGGTGCTCATACCAAGCACGGTAGGCGTTCCTCCATCGGCGATGCAGAGGGCGCAAGTTGCATCGGGTGCCAGAGCTTTGTTCAGGCATCGACGCAGTTGAGCACCCATCACGGATACGTGCGCGCCAGTGTGGATGAATGTTGGGACATTGACGCCGTTGACTAAAACGTCCATCAAGTTCCGTTTGGTCGGCGACGTAACCAGAGGGTTTTGCGGTCGAGCCGTCAAGGCAGCGTAACCTCCGGGAGCTGCATCGCTTATTTTCTGGAGACAGCAGTCCGGGCTGCATTGGGGACGGTGGACGAGGAGCCTGTGGCGATAGGAACGATGATCCACGTGCTGGTAGTGAACGGGACTGTGGCGCAGAATGATAACGAGGGACTGTTCCAGGGAGCACGAGCATCATTGTTTTGCTGTTGCGGTGCAATAGAGGCTGGTAACGATGCCCGCTGTGTTCGGGATGATAATAACTAGTGAATGGCGGTCGGCCATGGGAAGGAGACAGTACGTTTGTTACAATGGCGACCAACGTGACCAATACGCCGGCAGGCAAAATATATTGGCTGATCGTCTGCAGTTTGTCACTCGGCTTAATTTGGGTAGTATGCAGGATACCTCGGACTAGTCGATGGACCTGGAGTATGAGACAGCTGTGAAGCGGCAACGGCACATACAGAATGAACTCCAAGGTAAGCGAGTTTTTCGCGGAGTATTGTCTGCACAAAATGTGCGGGAGGCAAGTTCTGTTCACTGGGGCAGGAAAAAAGGGCTCCAGGAGCCATGGCTTCAAGTTCTCGCCGCACTATCCGTGTCAGGTCTATTGATGATGATGAACGCTGCACTCCTGGCTTGTCTTCACACGAAGATGTCGCAGCTGTGTTCGGCAGACGTGCGAAGGGCGATGCAATAAGGCGGCTATTGGCCTGCTCAAAGCGTTGACACTCTTTTATGATGGCCAGTACTGTTTCACATTTTTTCCCTATCAGCAGGTTGAAAGCATCGTCAAGGATACCCTTCAGTACATGCCCAACCTTGTCTGGCTAAGCCATATCACTGTTGGCCTTACGGCACAGAGCCAGCACGTCCTTGATGTAAGATACGTATGGTTCTGTGGAGGTCTGGGGACGGGTCGCTAGTTGTTTCTTAGCGGTGCTCTTGCGCCCGGAGGGACGGCCGAATACGTCCCTCAGCTTCTGTTTGCACGTGTCTCAGTCGTTAAGCTCTTCCTGGTGGTTGTCATACCACACCTTCGCTCTACCTTCTAGGTAGAAGACCAAGTTAGCCAACATAATCGTCGGACGCCATTTGTTGTAGGCATTTATACCCTCATACGTGGCGATCCAATCCTACACGTCGAGGGGTCGGTGCCGCAGAACCTTCCTCGGTCCCGCGGCTTAGCCGGCACAACCATCGGGGTTGTAGGCGTTGATGTGGGCGGCGCCATGTCGGGTCCTGTTCCGTCCGTCATGTTGCCTAGTCTGAGGTGACGACCACTGCGGAATTCCGTTGTTGTTTTTCGTGTGTAATCCGCTCCTCTCACCAAGTTGTTACGTTGCAGAAATCACATATGAAGGTGTATTTACAAGATTTACAAGAGAGAACACGATGCGTATACAAGATGGCTGTCGAGACCGACTCTGCCTCTACCCGTCAAATTGTCTTCTTACTCGCGCCATTCCTGGTTGCGCCGTAACGTTTAAATGTAATCATAATTATGTGACAGTGCAGAAATGAGACTTTGGAATAGATAAGTTCCTACCTTTACTTCCTTTGATATGCACGGAATTCGCTTCCTGTATTACCAAGTAGTGCATGTTGTGAAACTCGAACTATATACCTACATAGATAGACTTTAGCCCTCTCATCCTGCCTCCCTGTAGGAGTAGGCTATATTTATTTATAAAGCGGTTACCTTTCTAGAATCCTTAATTTGCAGCATAGGCAGTTTGGCCAAGGTCTGACACTAATATTTTTTGCCGTTGTTCGCGGTGGTTCAACATTTCACTACTATATATATTTTATTCAAATAATCTTGTTGCATCGCGTTTATTTTAGTTTGTTTTGTGAACACGCCCACATTTCGTTGCTTCCACTGTTCAGTAGTACAACATCAAAGCATCCAACTGTCTGACAAGAATGCAGCTTGGTACTTGAGGTGACCTTGAAGTTCGACGTCTCCATATAACATTTATTTTCATTTTTTAGCTAAATCAATATCCGCAGGGGAGGAGACACTAGCTGTGTCAAATGCTGCATTGTTTTAAGGGTCGATGACTCGTTCTGAAGGTGCCGCCTTGGACATTAAAATAGACTGGGTCGATGACTCATTTTGAAAGTGCCGCCTGGGACATTGAAACAGACTCTGAAGTCTATTTGAATGACGCAGTAGCATTCCAATGTGGGAATGCTTTTGCATTCCCGCTCGTAAGTCGCTTTGGGCGCCTTAGTGAAAGTATCTTTTTTTTCTGCGCGCTCCATGTCTACGCAGGCTCTCGCCTGCGTCTTAACATTTGGCCCTACCGAGGCGCAGGCCAGGCTCTCGCCTGCGCCTCGGTAGGGCCAAATGAAAGCGCGCCAAGCATCTCAACGCGTATTTTGCTCACGAGGAGTTCATAACTCGAAAGATCGCTTAACGGCATTCAGTTAGACATTAATGTTTTTGTATTTTATGGGAATGCAGCGGTGGCGTAGAGGTAGAACACCCGCCTCGCGTGCAAGAGGTCCGTGGTTCGAATCCTGGTGCCGGCAATTTTCCACCGGATTAAAAAAAAATCCGCGTGTTGACAAAATTGCACAAACAGGCCTGGAGTGTGGCCTGATCCCGGTGACCAGAACCGGTAACGCACTCCCTCACCAGAGCAGGATTGGCCAACCTGGTGCAGTACTTGGCCACAACCTCCTATGAACACAACAATCAAACCCCGGCCCTCAGTCCCCAGCAGCTGCGAAGCAACTGACCACGGCGGCGGTCAGACCTGCGACGCAGCAGAGGGTGCTAAGAATCACTGGCTCCGGACAGGCCGCCATTGGAATATGAACCTGGCAACGTTTAACGCTAGAACGTTATCTAGTGAGGCGAGTCTAGCAGTGCTATTGGAGGAATTAGAGGGAAGTAAATGGGATATAATAGGGCTCAGTGAAGTTAGGAGGCCGAAAGAAGCATATACAGTGCTAAATAGCGGGCACGTCCTGTGCTACCGGGGCTTAGCGGATAGAAGAGAACTAGGAGTCGGATTCCTGATTAACAAGAATATAGCTGGTAACATACAGGAATTCTATAGCATTAACGAGACGGTGGCAGGTCTTGTTGTGAAACTTAATAAGAGGTACAAAATGAAGATTGTACAGGTCTACGCCCCTACATCCAGTCATGATGACCAGGAAGTCGAAAGCTTCTATGAAGACGTGGAATCGGCGGTGGGGAGAGTGAAAACTAAATACACTATACTAATGGGCGACTTTAAAGCCAAGGTGGGCAAGAAGCAGGCTGGAGACAAGGCAGTGGGGGAATATGGCATAGGCACTAGGAATAGCAGGGGAGAGTTATTAGTAGAGTTTGCGGAAAAGAATAATATGAGGATAATGAATACCTTTTTCCGCAAGCGAGATAGCCGAAAGTGGACGTGGAGGAGCCCGAACGGCGAGACTAGAAATGAAATAGACTTCATACTCTGCGCTAACCCTGGCATCATACAAAATGTGGACGTGCTCGGCAAGGTGCGCTGCAGTGACCACAGGATGGTAAGAACTCGAATTAGCCTAGACCTGAGGAGGGAACGGAAGAAACTGGTACATAAGAAGCCGATCAATGAGTTAGCGGTAAGAGGGAAAATAGAGGAATTCCAGATCAAGCTACAGAACAGGTATTCAGCTTTAACTCAGGAAGAGGACCTTAGTGTTGAAGCAATGAACGACAATCTTGTGGGCATCATTAAGGAGTGTGCAATGGAAGTCGGTGGTAACTCCGTTAGGCAGGATACCAGCAAACTATCGCAGGAGACGAAAGATCTGATCAAGAAACTCCAATGTATGAAAGCATCTAACCCTACAGCTAGAATAGAACTGGCAGAACTTTCGAAGTTAATCAACAAGCGTAAGACAGCTGACATAAGGAAGTATAATATTGATAGAATTGAACATGCTCTCAGGAGCGGAGGAAGCCTAAAAACAGTGAAGAAGAAACTAGGAATTGGCAAGAATCAGATGTATGCGTTAAGAGACAAAGCCGGCAATATCATTACTAATATGGATGAGATAGTTCAAGTGGCTGAGGAGTTCTATAGAGATTTATACAGTACCAGTGGCACCCACGACGATAATGGAAGAGAAAATAGTCTAGAGGAATTCGAAATCCCGAAGATAACGCCGGAAGAAGTAAAGAAAGCCTTAGGAGATATGCAAAGGGGGAAGGCAGCTGGGGAGGATCAGGTAACAGCAGATTTGTTGAAGGATGGTGGACAGATTGTTCTAGAGAAACTGGCCACCCTGTATACGCAATGCCTCATGACCTCGAGCGTACCGGAATCTTGGAAGAACGCTAACATAATCCTAATCCATAAGAAAGGGGACGCCAAAGACTTGAAAAATTATAGACCGATCAGCTTACTGTCCGTTGCCTACAAAGTATTTACTAAGGTAATTGCAAATAGAATCAGGAACACCTTAGACTTCTGTCAACCAAAGGACCAGGCAGGATTCCGTAAAGGCTACTCAACAATAGACCATATTCACACTATCAATCAAGTGATAGAGAAATGTACAGAATATAACCAACCCTTATATATAGCTTTCATTGATTACGAGAAAGCGTTTGATTCAGTCGAAACCTCAGCAGTCATGGAGGCATTACGGAATCAGGGTGTAGATGAGCCATATGTGAAAATACTGGAAGATATCTATAGCGGCTCCACAGCCACCGTAGTCCTCCATAAAGCAAGCAACAAAATCCCAATAAAGAAAGGCGTCAGGCAGGGAGATACGATATCTCCAATGCTATTCACAGCGTGTTTACAGGAGGTATTCAGAGACCTGGATTGGGAAGAATTGGGGATAAAAGTTAATGGAGAATACCTTAGTAACTTGCGATTCGCTGATGATATTGCCTTGCTTAGTAACTCAGGGGACCAATTGCAATGCATGCTCACTGACCTGGAGAGGCAAAGCAGAAGAGTGGGTCTAAAAATTAATATGCAGAAAACTAAAGTAATGCTTCACAGTCTCGGGAGAGAACAGCAATTTACAATAGGCAGCGAGGCACTGGAAGTCGTAAGGGAATACATCTACTTAGGGCAGGTAGTGACGGCGGATCCGGATCATGAGACGGAAATAATCAGAAGAATAAGAATGGGCTGGAGTGCGTTTGGCAGGCATTCCCAAATCATGAACAGCAGGTTGCCGTTATCCCTGAAGAGAAAAGTATATAATAGCTGTGTCTTACCAGTACTCACCAACGGGGCAGAAACTTGGAGGCTTACGAAAAAGGTTCTACTCAAATTGAGGACGACGCAACGAGCTATGGAAAGAAGAATGATAGGTGTAACGTTAAGGGATAAGAAAAGAGCAGATTGGGTGAGAGAACAAACGCGAGTTAATGACATCTTAGTTGAAATCAAGAAAAAGAAATGGGCATGGGCAGGACATGTAATGAGGAGGGAAGATAACCGATGGTCATTAAGGGTTACGGACTGGATCCCAAGGGAAGGGAAGCGTAGCAGGGGGCGGCAGAAAGTTAGGTGGGCGGATTAGATTAAGAAGTTTGCAGGGACGGCATGGCCACAATTAGTACATGACCGGGGTTGTTGGAGAAGTATGGGAGATGCCTTTGCCCTGCAGTGGGCGTAACCAGGCTGATGATGATGATGATGATGATGATGATTTTATGCACTCATTTTATACAACCATGAAGAGGCGCCACCTCCACCGTAATTACTGCGCCGTCATGCGGCCAACGGAGCACGCACTATGGGCCATACATTTCGTCAGCCAGATTGCTGCGACATGACGTGCGCAATGACACAAGCATTAGGCACACATTTAGCCAACCAGAACCGCGGAGACACCATGGCGTCGGTAGTAAAAAAAAAGCCACCGTGGCGTCGGCGAAGTGTGCTCGTCTTGCACCCCGGAGGCCCGGTTCGATTCCACCAAAACCCAAATTTAGCTAATATCGAAAGGTAATAGTTTAATTTCTTTACAGGAACCTGCTGAGAAATGTGACCTCAATTCAAATATTTATTTATGTGGTTTCACTCTTTGCTGTCGGCAATTTATGGTACCATCTTTCTGTCACACTGCCATGCCGGATTTTCGCCTAATGGGTCATATAATGCTTTCGCATCATTATAATGCTTGTCAAATACTCCTCGTCACTGCTCATTCTGGTTTCCGCAAAGCATGTACAGGTGTCACTCCACTAAGATGATTCTGTCTGCAGTGCGAAGCCTTGCACTAATTGCCCAGCACTTGTATCAGAAGCGTTACGTTTTGGGTGAGTTGGTGGTAGATGGTTCTTATTATATGTTGCGTGTCCCTTCTTCGTTCGACGTCCTGTTTTTGTGCGCGCAAAAATCTGATAAGAACCTGTTGTATCAGGCTAGTTCAGTGTATATCCCCATAGAGTACATTTCGTAGAAAGATCTTTTAACTTCGCTTAATCAATTATCTACCAGAAATTGCTGTGTCGCCCCCTGTCAGAGATGCACCAACAGCCCCTTGGGCATTCTCAAAGGAGATTGTTCAATGTATTCGCTTTCTAAAGGCTCACTCTATCGCTCACTTTTCACTGCCGCCCTGAAAAAATATTTTTGCAGAACTTCTAGAGAGATTGTCTGCTGTCCCGTTTATCATGAACCTTACTGGAAATGCTATTACTTAGATGTACTTAAGCGGGTTCATTGAATCATCATTCCTCCAGGGGTCAAAACTTTTTAAGTTATGACCGGCGAACCTTTCTGTATAACCCTGATTGGAGGAAAGGTGCTGTTTCGTGCCGTGGTCGACAAGCCATCGTTTGTGTCCGCATGCTTAAACGCTTGATCCCTCTTTTGGAGACTGTAGGGATACCGTGTTCTTCTCGAGCATACTCCGAAAAAACACTTAAAATGACTTAGAGATCACACCACACACAATCGCTTTCCTGCAGGGTAAAAACCTTGGGACACATCCTGTGGCATGTTCATGTTACTTGGCCTACATATCCTTTGGCACAGTAGAATGTGCGACAGGCACGCAAAACCATCGCGAAGCATTCGGTCGTTTTTTACAGGAATCTGCTGCCTACGTCTGTAGTATGTAAGATGCATGAGAAATACCGCCGAACTGGAGGTTTTTATTCGACGCTTGCACGTGCTTGCCTGACGCTTGAATGTGTTTTGAAGTATCTGAAATTTCTGCAGAGCTTCATCTTTGTTACTTATCTGCTGCCATGTAATAAAGAAAACAGAAGTGTAAGGAGAGCTCACTGGTTTGCGCTCATGAATCCGAAATGCAGAATGCTTCGCTGCACGGTTTTAAAACCCAGTGAAGTTGGTTGAGGAGACATGTCATTGTTCTTCACGCTGTTGTAATGCCGAAGCTAGGCTTGACGAGGTGGACAGACAACAGACTAAATTTGTCGTTGTGTATCGCCGATGACAACTGTCGTCGTCGAGGTAACAGAATGACCGGACGGACAGACTGACAGATAAGGCAAATGCAGGCTTGAGTATTAGACTGCTGTCGCAGCAAAATAACATACGCTTCCACATTGTTTTACTGGCAACACTGTAATAAAAAGACCTCTCGCTTCAGTCGTGTTTAGCTGAACGCTTTTTTTTTTTTGGCTGGCTTACTGGCTGAGATTTGCTGCCGATGGAAACCTGACACTGAAAAGTGCTCCCCTGAGATATTCCCTCAACGGAGGCGACAATGCGAGGCCCACGACTGTCCCAGACGTCGGCATTCCAGCAGCCGCGACTGAAAAAACCTTAACCCAATGCACGAGACTCAGCACGTAGCTGTGTAAAAATAAATACTCTCCCCGGCAAAGTCGTAAATTGTTGGCGACGTCTGGCAAGCTGCTTCACTTACTACGATTCGAATCTTGCTTTGGACCTGCCGTAGAAGCATAGCGTTTATTTGCACTGCTGAACTCGACACTGGGAGTTCAGTCCCAGTTTTGTGGCCACATTTTCTGGGGATAGGAATTCAAAAAACGCTCGTCTGCATATATTTAAGGACACGTTAAACAAGCCCATTCGGTCAAAATTATCGTGGTGCACCCCACTACGTCATGCCTCATAATGAGATCGTGGTTTTGGCCTGCTAAGCCACTGAACCGTTTTTTTTCCTTTTATAGCAAAAATGTTTATGGCTCGGGTTCCGTGCATATTTGATCTGCGTGTGCATAAACCGCAGGCCGATTCCGAAGATAGTGCAATACCTAGCCGACCCATGGCGGAGGTATATAGTAGGCACAATGCGTTGGCGGGCTAGTTGGTGCGAATCCATGAATACTTTGTTAAGCGCAAAAAGACAGACACAAGAAAGACGACAGGACAAGGCGCTACTCTCAACTGACATCATTTTATTGCGTCACTCCTTTATAGACCGCTCAAACCAGAGCAACATGCGCAGTGAGCACCATGCGGTGGAGCCACCAACATCCGATCCCAAGAGCGCACTCATGCGACCGAATCCAAAAAACCAAATTCAGCGCTGTACAAGGTTAAGGAAGGCACACTAATGCACAGTGACCCCAATGACTGAATGAAAAATGCTTCTGATAACTCTCGGGCGGTGGTGTCACGACTCTTCTTCAAAATTGTGGTATCACGAAACATGGGTTTGCATTTGCATGTTTTACAATGCTGAGCCAAATGCGAACCTGTGCCTGTTGGTATGGATCGCTCATGTTCTCTCAGGCGCTCGTTAACACAGCGGCCTGACTGCCCTACATACACTTTGCCACATGACAAGGGAATTTTATAAACCACACCGACGCTGCAATCTACAAACTTCACGTGGTTCTTTTCACAATCCGGTTTTTTACTTGTTTGAGAAATACGGCTGCACAACATCGACAGTTTCTGAGGAGCGGAAAACACTACCGGAATTTTGTATCTGGTGGCGACATTCTTCAGATTGTGAGCCACTCTGTGGCAATACGGCACAACTTCAGGCCTTTTCTTTTGTGTGCTGCAGTTACTTTTATGCCGCTTGCCTTTCAGTTTTTGAAGCAATACTTCCGAGACTGACGTCACCACCACACTTGGGTAACCAGCAGCTTGCAGCCTATTTAACTGTGCAAGGAAACTCATGTTCGCAGAGTGATGACAAGACTTCTTTAAGGAAGATTCTAAACACATCAAAGCAATGGCGCGTTTCACAGTCTTTGAATGCGCAGACGCGTAAGGTAAAAGTTCTTTACGTGCACGTGGCGAGTACATCCAACAGGCGTGGCCTGTTTGTAAGGATAGCTGCAAATCTAAAAAACCTTTTTATCCAGAAAAATGGTGTGTGTATTGGTTCATGTGTGGCGCCTGCTCTTTGTAATATTTTTTTATCGTTTGTCGATCGCGCCCTTAAGAGTGCCTTAAACAATGACTCTGTTCAAATTTTTAGATATGTTGACGATTTTCTTGTTGTGATAAAACAGACTAACAACGAATGCTCCGTGACGGTAGCTGATATTTTAACGCTGTTCAATGACAATGGCAAAGGTCTAACTTTCACACATGAGCTATCTAGGGACGGTAAACTCCAGTTTTTAGATTTGCAGCTATCCTTACAAACAGGCCACGCCTGTTGGATGTACTCGCCACGTGCACGTAAAGAACTTTTACCTTACGCGTCTGCGCATTCAAAGACTGTGAAACGCGCCATTGCTTTGATGTGTTTAGAATCTTCCTTAAAGAAGTCTTGTCATCACTCTGCGAACATGAGTTTCCTTGCACAGTTAAATAGGCTGCAAGCTGCTGGTTACCCAAGTGTGGTGGTGACGTCAGTCTCGGAAGTATTGCTTCAAAAACTGAAAGGCAAGCGGCATAAAAGTAACTGCAGCACACAAAAGAAAAGGCCTGAAGTTGTGCCGTATTGCCACAGAGTGGCTCACAATCTGAAGAATGTCGCCACCAGATACAAAATTCCGGTAGTGTTTTCCGCTCCTCAGAAACTGTCGATGTTGTGCAGCCGTATTTCTCAAACAAGTAAAAAACCGGATTGTGAAAAGAACCACGTGATGTTTGTAGATTGCAGCGTCGGTGTGGTTTATAAAATTCCCTTGTCATGTGGCAAAGTGTATGTAGGGCAGTCAGGCCGCTGTGTTAACGAGCGCCTGAGAGAACATGAGCGATCCATACCAACAGGCACAGGTTCGCATTTGGCTCAGCATTGTAAAACATGCAAATGCAAACCCATGTTTCGTGATACCACAATTTTGAAGAAGAGTCGTGACACCACCGCCCGAGAGTTATCAGAAGCATTTTTCATTCAGTCATTGGGGTCACTGTGCATTAGTGTGCCTTCCTTAACCTTGTACAGCGCTGAATTTGGTTTTTTGGATTCGGTCGCATGAGTGCGCTCTTGGGATCGGATGTTGGTGGCTCCACCGCATGGTGCTCACTGCGCATGTTGCTCTGGTTTGAGCGGTCTATAAAGGAGTGACGCAATAAAATGATGTCAGTTGAGAGTAGCGCCTTGTCCTGTCGTCTTTCTTGTGTCTGTCTTTTTGCGCTTAACAAAGTATTCATGTATATAGTAGGCTTCAAGCACTCCGTGAATTTGCGAAAATAAGTTTAATATCTTGGCTTCAAATAGAGCCCGTGTCAGATATTAGGCTGATAAGAATAAATACCACACTTTGACCCGCGTGGGCCATGTCCACGTTCACACCACCCTCAGAGCTTGAGTATCTACTTTCCTTTCCATCCGCTCTCCCGTGGTGGTGGTCCCGTCGAAACCTCACGCATGTCTAGTTTCCTCCGGTTCCTAGGGGCGGCGATCCAGTCGTCCAGGCGAATATATATAAATATTACGGTAAATCAGTTCGCACCGTTGTGCAAAATTCTGTGTCACCGCTGTGTCGTGTGCTAAAAAGCTTCGCCGGTCATCCACCTTCACAGAGTGGAATGGATAATAATTTTTCTTTACCCTTGCTTAAAATTCATATAACGGTACCCGTTTGCAGTGTAGCACACGTTACGCCTTCCTGTCGTGCTATATGATATAAGCCTAATGTAGTGGCACTATTTCATTCAACTATGCTACTCTATCATTTTCGTAAGAGAAGGCTTTAGCTCCGGGGCTCCTATCTAAATACGTACATGAGAACGGATGAATAATTTTCCTTTGTAAGCACTTCAGAAAACTTGATAAGGTTTACGGGATTTAAAAGAATAAAAAAGTAGAAAGCTAATGACTGTATGAAGCGAAATTGATACTTACGCCGAAAACATTTTTTTTTTCAGTATCCTTGAAAATATCGAAAAAATAACTCAAATATCAAGTCAACGAGGTCACCCACTCCATTGCGCGAGGTCTAGTCAACCGCGCCGGAGTCACTGGAGATGAGTTGGACACCAGGGAAAGTCTGACAACTTATAACGATCTCGTTAAGGCATTTCACCTCAGTCGCCGAATCTTCCCCCCGCCTCACCCAAAGTTCAGCCGGGCGCAGGCTACCACCCTGCGTCTACTACAAACAAACACGTACCCTTCACCCGCCCACCTCCACCTTATATTTTCGGACGTCTACACTACCCCCAACTGCCGGTGCTGTGGAATTCACCCGGCTACGCTTCCGCATATGCTATGGGAGTGCCCAGCACAGTACACCCAGACTAACACCACGACTCTCTCGTCGAGGTTGCATGAGGCTCTGCGGAGCTCCGCCCTCGACGACCAAACCTGGGCGACCCAGCACGCCCGCGATGCGGCGGCGAGGCAAGCCCTCGACGTCCCTTCGTGGGAGGCTTAGGCCCGGCCATCATAAAGTGCTGGTTCTAGAATAAAAGTTTATTCCTCCTCCTTCTCAAGTTTACAACTTTGTACCTTAGCGCTGAAGGATGATATCCCAATACTGTGAAGTGCTCCTTATAGAATATCAAAGCGGGAAGAATTAGTGTAGGATACATCAATCTTAAATATACCAATAATTCCACAGAAGTAGCTTTGTGAAACCCTAGCAAAGGTTTTAACAATTTAAAAATTCGTAAACATCGTTACAATTAGACGAATTTGTTCGCTTCAGATGCTCTAACAAATGCAGTTTCCAGAACTGCGACACCTGTTTTTATTGACAGTTACGGGTTTCTAAACTTCTTGAATAGTTTTTTTGAACTCAACAATTTTCGAAAATGTTTCAAAAATATTTGTGGCCATAAGTTAAATTTTTCCTAACTAGAATCACTAGAATTTTACTTTGTATTTCGAACAAAGCAGTTCATACAAATTCGTTGCACGTTTGTCTCATTAAAGCAGTTCTGCATTTCACATATACATGATTGGAAACCGCATATGTCCCCGAGACAAAAGCTTCCTTTTAACTCTTCAATTCTTGCTCACTAATGATGGGCATTTTCGCGTATTCATTTTCGTGCCTACGATATTCTCATTTAGCCTGGAGGTGATATTATTAGAGAAGCAAGATAATATTGTGAGGGGCTCTGAGACTGCACTCTTGTAACGAAGAAGATGATGAGGAGGCGGATCAGGATGCCCTTTGAAACGGGTTTGTGGAGCATACGATAAAGGCCGTTCTTTAAACTTTTCTCATTTGTGATGAAATATGAGACGACGACAGCACCACAGCGCGGCCACAGATACAGAGCAATATGGTTGGGCACAATGTTTTGCGTTAGTCTTTCCTCTCTTTGAGACAAGCCTCAATATGGTACGGGAAATGAACTTTGGGGTGCCTATAAAAGAGGGTGTCAAATGTTCCGTTAGATTCTATATAACGGCTGCCTTTCAGTCAGAACAGCATACGACATCTATTGACACTCTTCGTGAAGCAGTTTGCTTTGGAGACACGAGATGGCGCCTTCGAAGGCGCACCGCTCGTTGCCTCAGCGAAACCACACGAATAAGAAACCATTACATCTTCAGCCCTGCTTCCGTGCTATTAGCTGTTGGAAATGTAACTGTGTTTTCACTAACGCAGTGTGCGCCATTCGTGCTGCAAAATATGGAGCGGTGGAATAACGACGTGGGCAGTAGTTGGCTGTAAGAATTGTGACTGGCATATTAAGGACTAGAATGAATCATTGGGTCCAAGTGCACGGACCGTTGCTACGGAAAGACTGCCTGTGTTGTCAACTCTTCGCAATACACGGATTCCCTCGAGGATAAAAAAAAGTTGCTCGTCTACCAGCGTTGTAGCGCTAACATCCCAGGAAAGAACTACAACCCCGGAACGTCTGCACGAGTGAGTACCACTCGTTATACAGTGCCGAAGGGAGTAACGCCACTTCTTGGCATATAGTAATTTTCTCTCACGTTATCTACACACATCCACCACAGTTCACGCGCAAACTTACGCCCACTCTATCGCCAACGTATCAAGAATAAGTGAACGGGCGCATGCTTCAATCAATGTGTCGAAGCAGGGGTGACGGCGACTACACCGACAGCACACCTACGTTCAAAGCTGAACGTTTCGTAACGGCAGGTCTACACAGTTAGCGCGTGACTAACAATAATAGACATTTGCTACTAACTATTTCAACGTATAGAACATCTACTTTTCAAGCCTTGTGCCCAGCAAGAACAACGGTATGGCAAATGAGCACACCCGCGAGGGATCAGGCAAAAGATAAACAATCAGATAGTGACCGCCCGGGGAACGCAACTCAGTCAGAAACGGCACAAGCCGCTGCTTGAAAGTATTCGCTAAATAAAGCAAGAAATGCCAAACAGACTGCTACTGACCAAATTCATAAGCGGAAAGTTACAATAGCAAGTAATAAATTTTTAGGCCTGCTTTTATTACAGCACCGTATACGCTGTTCGCCCCGCTTGGACAAATCGTAATGAGCTCCGAAAGCGCTTACATGTCCTTTGATGCTGTAGCCAAAGGTTCGCGCGTCATCCACCCCGTCACCGTCTACGATATGCGTACAAACAGAGGTGTGCAGAGCCATACCGGCGTCATGTACATCTAGTGTAAACGCAGAGGAAACGGAGGCAGCTGAGGCAAGCAATGGACGCATCACGACGTGATGAAACACGGCAGCGCTCACAGGACCTCCGTGAAAAGAGACAATAGAGCCAACAAGTGTTGCTTTATGTTAGTCCGAAGGCATTTTCCTCTTCCCCTTGTCTTGGCCATCTCATACAATCGTTATCTCATTCACTTTTTTACGCGGCCTACAAAGTTAATCATTAGGAAGACAACTGCGTTTCATTACAAACGAAGAGCCTACAGTAAAGAAAAGAGTACATAAGAGGTCACAGGCTATTGAACGTAAACCGGTAGGAGGAGCTAGTCACGGCACAGTGCCCGTAAGGTACCCTGAAATAGCGTAAAACATAACGTACACCACCGTAACGCCAAGGAGTGGCATTACAGTACCCCTGGGGGTAGTAGGAAATTGGGGCAATGGAAGAACAAAAAAGCTAGCGCGAACTAAGGACCGACACCCGGACGCCCCAGGAATGTTTAGGAGGAATAGGTGACCGTTCCACCACCTCATTCTCGGCGGAGCCGGTAGAACAATAGCACACGACTTCTACCATTGAAACAGCCACTGTCTTTATTATTGCAACAGCCTCGCCCCGACTGCTCCTCCTATTATTTTTGTTTGTCTCTTTCGTTTTCACCGATTAGCCATGCTTTTGTCCATAAAAACAGGTATATATATATATATATATATATATATATATATATATATATATATATATATTATTGTGTCACACACATATATACAGGGTGTTTCAGCTAACCTTACCCACAGTTTAAAAATATGCCGATGCACTCTACGACCACGCGACTAAATGCATGTTGCTCAATTTGGTATGTAGCTTGTCAGGCAATTTTTTATATTTTGCTTAATTAGACAATTAGTCAAGGTTACTTAACCAACTTCTTAAGCAATGAAGCTAGGCAAAAACTTACAATTAGGAAGTTGCAGAGTGCTTTGCAAAACTTCCGAATAAACAGTTTCTATCTTTCTATCAAGTATTAGGGTTTTTCAGCTTATTGATGATGCCCGCGCAATACAAAAAACAGGACATGACATGCGCGCTTGTGCGTCGTGATTGCACTGCTCCCAAACGTTCCGCGCCCAAACAGCCATAGGCGCTCTGCCGCTTAAATGACGACAGAGCGGCGACGCAGTCGTTGGCTGTGCCGTTAACGCCAGCGATGTGCTCCCGTGGCGACAGTTCTTTATAGCGATAAGCAGACGCATCGGTTATCACTTGTGATGCCGGCAGCAACAGGCTCATCACTTCGCGATAGCTGTAAGCAAACTCAACATTCCTAAATAACGAACACAGTTTTCAGAACGCTGAAAGTGGTAGAATAAGAGAATCTTAAATGACGAGACGTGGTATTCCACTGAATTTACGTTTATTTTTCAGGCGCCTTCACAGCAAGTACTCGAAGAGGTCACCTTGTGCAGCAATACAACAATGGGATCTTCTGAGAAAGCTTGCTGTCGCTTCCTGTAGCGCCATCGGTGAAATGTTGCTGCAGAATTCAGTTATCTTCTCGTGTAAGGCTTCAGGAGTCGTAATTTCTGTGTGTACGTGATCCTTAATATAGCCTCACAAGAAAATTCAAGAGGGCTGAGGTCGGGTGACCTCGCCGGCCACAGGACAGGACCGCTACTCCATATCCATTGCCCTGGGAAGGTAACATCAAGCCATGCCCATTCTTGACTGCACCTGTGGACTGGGGCCCCATCGTGCTGATACCACATTGCGTCAAGCCCGGCTGATAGCATGTTACAGCAGAAGTCTTCAACCGGTCCTTTTAGAAACTCACTCACATACCTCTTGCCGGTCAGAGTGCTGTTAAAAACATTGGGCTAATGATTATGCTATCGTATATGCCGCACCAAACGTTAAAAGACTACTGATATTTGTGGCCGTATATTCCTTATATTTGGAGATTTTGCTCACTCCATTAGCGCGCGTCGTGGATATTAGCTTGGCAATTTCGGGAGAAGTTCGCCTTGTCAGTCCAGAGTACCTTGGAGAAAAAGACAGAATCTTGGTCCTCCTCAATAAAAATCTGATTCGCAATGTCGAGTCTTTTTTTGGAAGTCCCTTGACTCCAGGCATTGATCCAACTGCAAATGATAGGGGGCAGTCCAGCTGTTTTCAAAATCCTCCAGGCAGTTGAGTTGCGCACACCAAGCTGTGTGCTCACTTTACTCGTGCTGGCGTGTGGAGCTTGTGAAGCTGCTGATTGGCTTCAGGGACTCGTAGGTGTTGAAAATTGTCATCGGGCTCGGTTGCGTACACACCTGCCACCTTTGAAATATTCTTGCAGTGCCTTTTCAGGTTAATTTTTGGCGCATGCACCTAGTAGTAAACATTTCAGATTTTCTACATTTTTCTATGCTACCAAATGCATATTAATTTTGACCAAAGCAACAATAATTGTTGGTGGCATGATCTAGTCAGTACATCATAACTAACACAACGGCGTTGGGTTTCCGTAAAAGAAAAAGAAACAGATTTTCCGAGAAGGACGGCCTGGGGGTTAGCTTCTTTCCCATATGCTGCATAGTCTGAGGCAAAGTGTGTGAACGTCACTCATGCTAAGAATATTTTTGTTGTCCTGCTATAACGTTCCCGACTGCGCCCGCCTTGCAACTGATGTGATCGATTGAATTTTTACTTCAAGTCACAGGCAGAAAAAGGGAAGTCGTCCCACATGCTTTAACCTGAGCGTGGGTCGAAGACTTTCAAACCATTAGCGTAACAGCATTTCTCTTGTTCGTCTATACTTGTTCATTTTACTTTGGTTGGCCAAATCCTTTTTCAGTCTCCAACTTCGGCGCTTTTATCTATTTCGAGACACCTGAACTCTCAGGGAAAGCTATCGGCCGCTGGCATTTCCTCATTTTCGCACGGCCACGGCCCCTTTAATGAGGCCCTCAGAAGGACTTCAGGATTGGCAGCCCATGCAGCCGCCTGCGATGCGTCGTTCGAAAAAGCAAGCTTGCGATTTCTTTGCCATTCGAACACAAGTTGTTTCTCTTTATCTCTCTCTCTCCCGAGTAAATGTCAAATAAAACTACTTGCACATGGTCCAAACTCATTACAAATTTCTGTTGGTTTGTAAATAACGAGAAAATATTTACCGATAATAAGAACAAGCTCCGAAACTTCTGACAGACATTCTTATGCTTGGACTTCTGAACCATAAGAGAGTTCTGCAGGGCTCTTTGTTCACGAACGACGCTGTGTGAAAATGGTTTAAAATTACTGAACATCCTCCATGGACCTTTAGGGCCAGTTGCTTGGCTAGTTAGCGCTCCCAAATGCCCCTACAATATGTTGTGAAGCAGAAGAATACAGACGAAACAGGGCCCTATTTAACAACGATTCACGCTCGTAAATGGTCTGGGCGAACGCTCAGTTGCAATTGTTAATAATATGACTTGCACCGAAATTGGGTGGCCTTTGCTCCTACGAGCAATGTAAATGCAAGAAATTTGTCGTGGAAATGAGACCGGATGTATGAACGTAGCTAATCTGAGCTTCAGAGATAACAACGGGAAGCTGATCACTTTAGCTTATTGTGAGCATGTGAGAAGCTGTTCCGGTTTAAAAATTCGACGCATTCAGAAGAAGACAGAATAGAACCGCTCTCAAGAGTAACCGCTAACGGCCGTCTGATACACGAGGTGGCACTTTCACGTAATTTCACTGCAATCAAAATTCTACTTGTCGGATTTTACAAGTTCCAGAAGAAACGTAGGCATTCCGAAACATAAGTTTTTCATTCCTTCATACTAGTATTACGTGTTTGAAGTTACACATAGCCATTTGTGCACTAGCTTTCTCTACTACCGCTCAATAAGATATATGTCTGACCATAAATTGCTGCACTTCCAGCTTGCGAATTTTCGTTTGATGATACTATTACTCTGAAGTGAAGAAGGGAATCATGACAGAACCAAAGAAGACGATAAATCAGCACAACCTAGGTGGCCTCTCTTCTACCTCCGTCAACTCTCTCCTTTCTAAGCATATTCTGTAAATAGTTTACATACTACGTCGTCGGTGAACTTTTTTCTATACTATTGGCGTTGCGCGTCATAGCATCAGCAGAAATGCGAAAGAAAAGGGTAATCTTCAGTAATTCTCAAGCTGCACTGGCATTACTAGAAAGCATACGCAAGAATTTGTGCAATACAATACTTTATTCTACGAAACGGTGAAAGTTCTCTCAAAAGCAAGTGCGAAGAATCGTGTCACAGCGTTTGAGTAGATACCAGGCCATTGCAATATTCCTAGAAACGTTGCTGCAGATGCAACCGCGAATCGGGCACACAATCTTCTTCTTTTATGCAGTAGAGTCCCCTTGCTCCCGAGACCAAAATACATGGTGTGATCGAGAGTTCCAGGTTATTCTTTATACACCGATGTAAGTTCGATCATATGTATAGACGGAGCAGATTGGGTGAGGAAAAAATCGCGAGTTAATGACATCTTAAATGAAATAAAGAAAAAGAAATGGGCATGGGCCGGACAACTAATGAGGAGGGAAGATAACCGATTGTCATTAAGGGCTACGGACTCGAGTCCAAGGGAAGGGAAGCGTAGCAGGGGGCGGCTGAAAGTTAGGTGGGCGGATGAGATTAAGAAGTTTGCAGGGACAACGTGGCCGCAGTTAGTACATGAGCGGGGTAGTTGGAGAAGTATGGGAGAGGCCTTTGCCCTCCAGTGGGCGTAACCAGGCTGATGCTGATATTGAAAAATTGTCATTTCCACCGAAATAAAGAGTTAAGAGGAAGCTTTAGCTTGGGTGTTCCTATGTAAATAGATGTAAAAGGAGAATTCGTTTTTCTCGGCAACCACTGCGCCACAGTTGACGATGTTGGCTGCATTTAAAAGATAAACTTTAATAATAATAATAATAATATTTGGGGTTTTACGTGCCAAAACCACATTCTGATTATGAGGCACGCCGTAGTGGAGGACTCCGGAAATTTTGACCACCTGGGGTTCTTTAACGTGCACCTAAATCTAAGCACACGGGTGTTTTCGCATTTCGCCCCCACCGAAATGCGGCCGAAAGATAAACTTTAAATCTAGCGACTGTTGGTTTCGATTCTTTGATTTAGGTCGTCCATTTTTTATTGAAAATTGGAAAGAAATCAAAAATTTTCAGGAAATGAGACTATCGAAGTTACAACGCTGGAACTCATAAATGAAAATTTATATCACAATTCTGTAAACTGCATGTAATAGTTTATCTAAAGCAGACAAAATTGACATGTTACACGCGAATCTCAAAGAATTTAGCAATATGAAAATACGGCTTTTGATGAACGCTTGCACACAACGTAATGAATTCACGTGAGATATAAATTGACACATCGAATTTGTCCGTTTTGAATGATCAAATGGATGCCGTTTGCAGACCCGCGATGTCTGTTCTTCATGCAGATCAAATAATTTTTGAACTTCATGCTTCTATTTCTTTCACTTCCGAATTTTTGAATATACTTTCAACACAGTACAGGCCCGAAATTGAAATTCCGCCTCCAACAGTCATTAGAATTTAACTTTCTCTCTCAAATGCTACAAGTTTAATGAAAATCGGTACAGGGGTTATCTCAGAAAAGCGTTTCTGCGTTTTACAGTTATTTGAGTATTCCGCGTTGGAGTTTGACCCCAGCTAAAGCTTCCTCTTAAAAGAAAATTTGAGACATTACTGCGACTTGGTGCAGCATATGTGCGGCACTTTTTGTGCAGGAGCAAATATTGCCCTTGTGCCTACATATACAACCGTAGGCATGTTCACAACTTGTGGGTCCCTGGACTCATATACAGAACTTTGTGATGTTGCCGAATGACTATGTTTTTTGTGAAACTTTGGCCCCACATTTTGTTAAGAATTTTCTGAGAATATTTTTCTTCGCCAAGACAGAAGGAATAGCCTGTCCCAGCTTAAGGCGCCAGCCTCTCATAAGACATCATGACAATAAATTATAAGAGAATCCAAAAACACCTACGAGCGGAACCTGAAATGGTCGAGAGTAATAGCAATAGGAGGAATAAACAGGAAAAGGTTAGGTTTAAAATAAGCGAAAAGAAACACTGCTCATACAGCAAATTTATGTTTCTTGATGAAAAGCAAGAAGGAAGGTTTCAGAATGTAAAACAATTACTTAGGAGAGCGCGAGCCTTTGTTGCGAACAGTACATAAAAATACAAGTTTTTATGCATTAAACTGTCATCAAGGAAGGAAGGGGCAGTCTGATTACCTTAAATGTCAATTTGCGTGCTCCACTATGAAAGTTACGAAGCAGCAGGAAATTCGGAGGACAGAGTAATGTACCGTGATCGCGGCCTGAGGGTAATGTGCGTGTCATAAAGCAACGCGAAATGATGTTATGATTTTCCGTTTTACTCAATTTCTCCCATTCAGTGTGGCGCATCAACGCTCATATTCCAAGGTATATTCCAAAGAAAACAGGCATTCGACAGCGGCGCGTAGCGGTGACATAGAAACACTTCGGTATGGCGTAGCTTTGCCGTTTTTCGCATACAGTAGCGTATATTACGATGTCTGTCCTTATATCCGGTCTTTCTTCGTCTTTAACGATTTATTCAGGGTGGCCACCTGATGACCTTAAAAAAAAGAAATTATCATGACACAGACATAAAAATACGCTAGAAAGGAAGTAAAGGCCTCGTTCCCTGGTATGGCGGCGATACTGCTCTCGAAAGCAGCAGCGCCACGGCAGCCAGGTCGAGCATACTCCCTTGTTGCCTTCCGGGCGCGTTGCCCGAAGTCCGATAATGGCATCGCGACACGAGCTCAATTTGCTGCATTGCGGCTACGTAAGCATTGGCAACGTTGACGAGCACTTTAAGCGAAGCAGTTTGGTTCTCGATGCCGGCATTTACGTCGCTGATTGCGTACTGGATGATGGAACAAATCGGCAGTATGCCGTCCGAAGTCTTCGCAAAGTGCATGTCACAAGTAAAAGGCGTAGAGTACGACATGCGCTTATATACTTGAGCAGGCTGTTTTCTTGCTACGCATTATCTTTATTATCGCAGTCCCTGTTTTGTATTACTTGCGTTTTAGGAAGCGCCGTGTTAACACCGGTTCTGGCCCATTCGCTTGGCCCATGCGCGACACACATTAGCTATCACGCGTTGGCCGGGACTACAGATGTGCAAGGGCCGCAGTTTTGGCAGCCCAGCCCGGTCTCGACGCTAGCAGAACGCGGGCCAGCCGGCCCGACACGATCACAAATATCTCATTCGTAAGTACTTTTTGCCAACAGCCGGCTGCCATCGTTATCAGCATGCCAGGCATAAGCATCGGTTGTAATTTTCTCTGGCGAGCAATTCTAGCGTAAAAGCTTTTGTGAATACTGGCCCAGCCTAAAAGTCAGCTCACACCGTCAGATTAGGCCGTCAACAAAGGTAGATGAAACGAACTGAACTGCGTTTTTTACTCGGTGCACCAGCATGGAGGGGCCCGAGTTTCGGTAGGTAACACGTTCGCTAAATAAATAGAAGGCGAATACCGCATTTTTCTAGGTACCACGCCAGCATTAACTAGTCAAAAAGAAAGAAAAAAAGAAAAGTAGCTATACAGTGTCATAGAATCAGCCTTAAACACATATTACTAGTTGTCATTAAAATCTGTACAAATGGCGTCTCATCATATTTAGAGCATAATTGCAATGAGCTTTAAAAGAATGACTAGCAGCTGTATGTAATATAGCTTTAAAATTACGCTAAACAAGGGGTTGCGGAAAGAGCAAATTCCAGAAGTTGCAAAAAAAAAAAATGCTGAAGCACTTGTGTGCCGCACGAAAAAACGTGTAAGAAAGTCAGTTGCTATAAAAACATCGCGGGTCGTAGCGTGAAAGTTAAATATGCTACGTGACTAGACTGCCGAACACATTATCTGACAGTCTACAAGCAATACTCACAGATTCTCATGTAGGATGCCGCCGTTAAATGAAAAACAAAACATTCGTTATAAATTTTGTTTCTGCATCATCTCGATAACGTTTGTCGCTGTTTCATTTCCGATAATTTTATATGCATTATTTAGCAGGTGGAGAACAGTAACAATACTTTAACAGACAGTCGGCTGTGGCGAAATATGTTACTCGAAAATGCTGAGCAATCCCTTATTGAATTCGAACACTTAATAATATTCGATTTGTATTCTAAGCTTAGAATACTCGCTCACCTCTACTAACGAACGAAAAGAATGGGCGCGACTATGTCCTAATAATATCTTAGGGAACAAGCAGAACAAAACTGACGAAGAAAAAAAAAAACGTGTTTGTTTACTCGAGCGTGCCTGACGGCTGCTATAAGCTTTCTATGATTTCCAGTAATATTAATAATCTTCCACCTTCGCCAGTTTTTAGCTGGTGCTTTTATAGTCTTTGTGACATCTATGCGAACAACAGTGGACAAAATTTTTTTTTCTTCTTTTTTTTTCATCGCGTGTACTCAGGTTCGCGTCGCTAGTGGCCATTCTTAGCCTTGCGTAGCGGTGAGCAGGAGACACAGATTATTCAGAGGCACTTGACACTGTGGTGCTGTGTGCCCGATTCGAAACAGCAGCGCACCGAGACCTACAGTCACACTGATTGTAACCTCCCACTACGCATAACACAAGACACTGCAGACATGAAGAGATCACTCAATAATCGCGCTTTCAGGTCAGAGTGGATTCAATTGATCGCGTTTTTTTGTCAAGTGATACAAATCTTCCAACACACTGCGGCGGTCCTACACACATAAGCAGTTACGTCTGTAGACATTCCGGCTACAGGTGAGACGACATGAACGCATTGCTTAAAGGCGCTTAAATCTCGCCACGTGAACTCAATGCGAAAGCAGTACACTCTTCTGCGCCATACTTTTATCTTGGTCATGCGCACAAATTGGGCAATGCCAATTTTGAGGGTGGGTCACCCAAAGTTTGGGGGTGGGCCAATTAAGTCAAGTTCTGGAAGGGACCAGGTCTGTTCTGAATGTGGGTCAACTCAATTGTCCAATAGGCAAAGGCAGTTTTGGGGGTGGGCCACCCAAATTTTAGCGGTGGGCCAAGTCAATTTTGGGAGTGAGCCAGGTCAGTTTTGAATGTGGTTCAACTCAATTTTCGTATTGGGCTAAGCCATTCTTTTTTTTCTTTGCGTTAGCAACGGCGTCCGTCCGACGCCGTGACTGCTCACTGGGGGAAATCGCAGTGTGAGCCGCAGCAGCTCCAGCGCCGGGAACGCGACGTCATCTCTTGGTCTAGTACGGTTTTGATACTATGCCGGACCCTCACCGAATTTTCCGCTTAATGGGGCACATAATGTTTTCTCATTAAAATGGAAGAATGCTGAATTAACGCGTAATATTCGTTTCCCTATAGAGCTTCATAGCACAGCGCCCACAGTGGATGCATCGCGGCGCTGGCGCAAGTAGAATAGCATCGGAGCAGGCGCCCGACGCATGCCAAAGGCGTTCTCAACATACAACCGCTTTTGCGCAAAGGTTGACTGCCATCACTGGCGCGTCAATGTTGTCGCCACAACATGCGAATCACCGGGCTGTCTCCGTACAGTGTTCAAAAATTTACATGCGAACAATTTTGAAACTACAACATCTTATTTCATTTCTAACGTACTAGCATTTGTAATAGCGGTGTAATTTTGCAGTTCTTAAGGTAGACATTTGAAAGCTCCATTGTTAGAAACCGTCTACAGAGCAATTTCACGCCTAAATTTTATTTAATTACGCGTCAAAGCGTCGAGTTGCTGCTTTTAGCCGCTCACGTTTCAGCTTTCGCTCTGCAGAGCTGCCTCGGAGTAGTGACAGCATGTTTCGTGATAGCGACAATGCCTAACATTTGTTGTGTTTCTGCTCGTTGGTCAAGTTACAAAGGTACCTCACTCACTTTACTAACTGTATTCATTATCAAGCTAAAAATACTAATTAACTAAACATTTCCTAAACAATAATGAACTAAGCTAATAAATTAGCTGAATAATGACCACCACGATACGGAACTCAACATAACTGAATAATAACTAGCCTAGGGAACAAGACTACAAGAACTGCCTAACTAATTATCCAACTAATACCTTCCCAAGCTAAGTAATAGCTAATCTAAGCCATTACTCCAAAGCGAAATTGATTATTCAAACTTGCAACTAAAGTAACGAACGAAATTCACGAACTGATATCATAACTTCATTATACTATACATAACTAACTTAGGTATATTTATATACTAGCATAAAAACAAGTAATAAAACTAACTGATCATCAGGCTAATAACTAACTATGCTAACGTCAGTTACCAACTAATTTAATTGCTACGTTATCTAAATAAAGGCGCCTTTCCTCGTGAAATATTTCCATATTCATGCCGCCCAGTCACCTGGCACGGCTGATGATTTCCTTCTATTTAAGCCAGCACTTTTATTACCAGCTTCTGTCCGTATATGAAACTGTTGGGGAAGTTTGCCGACCAGATGAAATGTATAGAAGAACCCTAGCAAAACTACTCCTATCTGTGTTTTTTTTTTCAATCTTTCTGACGTCAAATTTACGTAACGGCCCACGCCAGCAATGGACTGTGATGCGCTGCATTGTTTGAACCATCCAATAAGATGTTCTGCTCGTTTATAGGAGGTCCCACCTTTATTTTCTTTCAAAGCTAACCGCATTGTCTACCTGGACCGATCTTTCTGAACTATATATATATATATATATATATATATATATAGCTTACAAGAGAACGGGAGCATGCAGAAGTGGAGATGGTTTTGTCGAGGCCGAGCCTGCGCAGTGCATGTAGATAACTGGAAGAGGAGGATGGGGCCGGCGTTTTCGATAGGTCCGCTGCCCGCTGCTTAGCTTGAGATGGTTATTTGAAAATTACGGTGGCGTGCAACGGAAGGTTAAAAATGCCGCTAAAGTGGATCCTGAACGAAGAGTTGGCAAAGCGATGTCGTATACGTGTCGAAAGGGCACGACTACGTTATACTGCAGCGTAAACATTTTAATTATAAGGAAATAAATACGTTCTACATGGCAGTTAGAAGTAGCCAGTGCCACAGCCGTCGGTGTGCAGGGATCTTCTTTTCCTTTCGGAATGGGGCAGTCAAAATTCCAAAAAGAATTCAGTTTTGTTCGGCATATTAATGCATCTTTATGCGTACATGTCACTTTGACGGGGTGAGTTCTCGCGGTTTTTTTTTATGTCGCTTGACAAACAGCAAAGTGGGCAGAGCCCAAAAGATCTGTCGTGAGTGGAGGGCTAACAGCAAAAGAAGTGTGGAATCGTAAATAATTTTTTTCTTTTATATTGTTTTATCCCACATAATCACTGTGTACACCCCATATGAGATGGCGAGTTTTCACGATTTCCGTGACGTTCCGTGACAGACATTCGAGGCGAGGGTAGTCCGAAAAATGTTTGACCAGTCGTAAAGAGCTCACTGAATAAATGTAATAGAAACAGTTTGAAATAGCTTTAGGTTATAACACTCCTGGGGCGCTATAACGTAAAACTATTCCAAACGTTTCTATTAGAATTTTGCAATCGACCCTCCGCAATTGGTCAAACAATTTCAGGCCACCTTTACTTCGCCTGTTTGTCACACGACGTTACGGAAACCGCGATAGCTGCCCATCTGATATGACGTGTGCACATTGGTTATGCATCATTAGACCAAGTAACAGAAAAATAATGAGTTATGATTCGCCACTTTTTCGCTACAAGCCCTCAGCTATGTGTCAAGAGATTTCGGCCTGTGTCCACTCCACCTGTCTGTAGTGCGACCTCACAAAACCGCGAAGACTGACGTCGTCAAAGTTACATGTACGCGTTAAAGATGCATTAATATGCCGAATAAAACTGAATTTTTGTCTGAGTAGCCGGCGACTGCCCCGTTCCGAAAGGGAATAGAAGATGACTCATTGCCGATCCCTCACGCACTGGCTACTCGCACCTGCCGGAAAGCATGGTCTGATTATCATATATTAAAGCTTTTTGCATGGCCGTATGATGTTATCGAGGCTTTTGACCACCATATACGACATCGCTCTACCAAGTCACCTTTGCTGAGGATTCGTTTTAGCGGCATTATTAACATGCCATTCCACGCCACCGCAATTTTCGACCAGCCACCGCAAGCAAAGTATAGCGGGCCAATCGCAAACGCAGGCACAACCTTCTTCACCCGCTTATCTATTTTCATTGCGCTGGCTGGGCCCCATATAAACTCTCTCCGCTTGAGCGTGCTCCTGGCTACTTGTCAGCCAATTAGACAAAAAAAGACCGCTCAATGTAGCCAATGTTATTAGTTTTGAAAGCAAACAAAAGTGACCTCCATAAACGAGGAGACGTTTATTTGGGCTGTTCACACAACGCTGCGGTTCACCGCCCGATGCTTGCGTCGGCAGATTCGTAAATTTTACGTCAGAAGATTGGAATAAAGAGTTATTGAAATAGCTCTTTATTCGTTCTACGGTATAGGACCCCTATCTCACCCGATGACCACGAATACGAACTCTGGCAATGTTGGCGTGACGAAGAGCGCCTGCTACGGGAAGCAAACGCTTCGTGGAGCCTAGCGCTTCACTGCATTTCAGAAAGTTGATAATACGCGACCTATCTAGGCGCATGGGAAGTCAACACACATGACGACGCTAGTCATCTCCGCTCACCCAGCCTTTGCACCCGCCGCAAATCACCTTTAAGATATGGCGCCGGGGAGGGGGGCGTTTGTGCTCAGCCGCACGGACACTCATGCGCAGTCACGGCTGGGCTAAACAAGCCGCGTGCTCCCATGCACCTTCACCTACAACTGCCCCACCGCTCCATTACTTGAATGGTTGATCACGGGACCTCCAACAATAGGGAAGACGACGCGCATCAAGCCACCATTCAAGCTCCATCCAAATCGGTCACGCAGCTTCGGGCAGAAAGCGGTGCAGAATAAATGGTCACCGACACCGGCAAGGCGGGTTATGGGCGAAGTGAGTGTAGCGCGACTAAGTGAGAAGGGATGCAGCATTAAGAAAGAAAAACCGTTTTTAAATAAATCGGGACAGTTTGATTTCGTTAAACGAAATGAAAATCTTTAATGAATGTTTTATACGCGTGATGAGGAAAGCAAATTCATGTCCCCTTTACTTTATCAGTAAGAATATCTCTCTTTTAGTGCCCTCTTCAAAAAGGGGTGTTCACGCCGCTGTCAACTGCAATACAATGCAGCCGGTGAAGTGATCAGAGAAGCGCCCTCGTAACAATCACCTGCTACTACTCGCCCCTCTCACCCTTTCGTTGTTCTGCTCGTCAACATTTGCCGGAATTTCTGCTGGCATGCTGTTTTTTGGTGTGTTTCTTCGTTGTTGAACGCGTTCAGCCAAATGTACGAAGGTGCGTACGACCGTCAGAAAACTATTTACTTCCCATGCCCTCGTGCGGCTGCGCTGGTCGACGGGCTTGACGTCCATCAATGGCACCAATACTCGACACGAAAAGCTTCTTTCGGTCTGCAGAGAAACGACGTAGTGCGCATGGGGTGTGACCCGTACGGCGGAAGTGTTGCGGCACCGATTTCCGCGCTACAAGCTCAAAACACCCGTATCGTTTATTTGCGGGTCATTTGAATATTCAGCTCCAAGGGCAGGCCACCAAAAACAAATTTGGCGTGTTCGACACAAAAAATGACGTCGTTACTGTTTTTCACGGGTATGTCGTCGCATTATTTTTCTTCCGTCGAAAGTGCACTCTCTCGTCACACAGATGGCGCTAAGCCCCATGAACCACTGGTGAATCGTCATGTTATCAACCTGTCGGCTTCTTTTGAAGCCTCGCTGCCAGATAGATTCGACTTGCACCGTCTTTCTCGATCACCCTGGCACGATTTCTCTCGCACCCCCAGCCTACGGCGTGCTGTGCATGATAGGATCGTATCCCCAACAGAGCTTGCATGGAACGCCTGGGCAACAACGACGGCAAATTTTGTGCGGTGTGTCCATATATTTTTTATCACACTAAAAGCAATTGTGCAGAAGCGTTCCACGATGATTTTCAATATAAGCAAATAGACAAACGCTTTTAAAAGCTATTCTCTTTATATAGGGATGTTCAAGGTGTACTCAAGCCTTGGGCACCACCGCCACCACTCCCTTTTGATATGCCCGACTCGAGCTCTTACTGCAGTCAGTGCGAAAGCAAACGCACGAAAACGAAGCTGTTCTACCAAAAACGTAGCAGACCACAAAGGTGAGTCCCCCGGCTGATGTCACCGGAATGCTTTCGCAACAACGCCATCAGTCGCCGACAAGGCGGGAAATTTCAATCACAATAATAATGGGCCCAGCCCGCTTCCTTGAGGAATCCCCGCTGTCACGGTTAACTGGGTAGAATATGGCTGCGTTCAGGACAACGGACTGAGTTTTAATTCAGGTAGTTTCGTACCTAATTTTGAAGCTTTCTGTTTATTTCTGACGCAGCAAGCCTGGGATCGGAGATGCCGTGTGACAGTTAAAAGCTTTGAGAAAATCAAGAAACACCACGTAGGTATGGCGGTTGTTATTTATGGCTTGGGATACAAAATGCTGAAATTCTATTGAATGTGTTTTACAGAAATAACCTCCGTGAGCTCTGTGCTGAGAAGGTACAAAGAACGTACTAAAACGAATTGTGAATATTATCAAATAGCTCGAAGCATAGCGGCGCTAATAATGATTTCCCATTTTGCTAAATTTTTCGCATGGATAAGGCTGTTTTAGCCGTCATTTCCGAAATAATAATGTAAAGAAAACGAAGTTATGTAACAAAAGAAAGCGATAATATTAAACAAAATGCTTTTTCAAGGCTGTGTGCCTGTTTGATTACAAAAAAATAACATACAATGCTAAAGAAACGTAATAAACGATTCGAAAATGAAACTAGAGGCAACAAAAAAGCCTAATGAGGCACGTGGGATTCCAAACAATCATGTGGGTTATTAGTTGTGGAGATTATGAAAACCTGGAATTTCTTAGACTGAGAGGGGTTTGAGATTTGTAGGCTTCCGCTCTCTTTGCTGCTCAGTGTATTTACAGAAGGCACTAATTGGGACAAGCGGTATTTCGATCATGTGCCTTTTATTCCCCTCGGCGAACACAGTATCGATCGTTCTAGTAATATGTGTTTTATTCGCTACTGTTGCACATGTGATTACCTTCATTTTTTTCTTTATTAGCCAGCTTCCCCACAACGTCGAAAACGGGAACAACTTTGAGGCGTGCCCCGTGGCATGGCGTTTGTAATTACTTGCTGTGCGCTCTCTCCTACGGGTAGAGATTGCGAGTTACTGCTCGAACATCCTAGCTAGACAGAAAAAAAAAGAAGAAGATAGAAAAAAGATATCTTACGTTCCCTTTAAATGGAGGTTCATCGACCACTGCATATTCGGAAAGCGCGGGGTGGCGATCACGGAAAAAGAAAATGCCGGGAATTGGGTGGCGAGAAAAATTGGGCTGCCGCCGCCGGAAAATAGCGTTCCCTTATCACGCTTCGAATCATCCTCCGCCAGACGCAACAAAGCCAGGAGAACAAAAAAAGTAGAGCGAACAATACCAGGTCCCTCCCGTTTTCGTGCTCCTGATCGCGCTCCCTGGGAGTACTTCCGATGACCTAACGTTCAGTGCGGTTACACGCGTCCCCCCACCCCATCTCGTACATATTTTTGTGCCCTGATAGTGGGCGTTTCCAAGATTTGCATTTTTGCGCTAGAAGAAAAAAAAACTGGGATAGATGATCAGCCGTGGTGCCTTTTGATGAGTTTCTCTTCGATATGTTCACCTTTACTTGTCTTATGTATGCACGTGGACTTGCGGCCTGTGTGTGCTCGGAAATAACGAGTGCTTTCTGGTTGACCTTATTCGTCGTTTCCTTTATGCGTCCAGCAGGATATTTCTTGAAATTTGGTGTTACGTTGGTGTCGCGGTATGCTACAGGCAATCTACAAGGCCATAAGATCCGATAAGGATGGCCGTTCACCGTGGTCTCCTCTGGGTAATGCCCAATTATTTGCAGCTGTTTTTTCTTACGGGCTAAAATTTGCTCCTTCCTTACCGCCCCTGAAATCGCACCGGCAATATTTCTTGCGCACGTATACAGTGTAAGATATTCGTGGAGTTTATGCTAAACAGATGGGCCCATTCTTGATACACCTTCAGACCTTAGTATGTCTTAGTCGAACGCTTTTCCGTTCCCCGTACATTTCTTTTGTTCAGTCTCGAGCTCTTACTGCAGTCAGTGCGCAAGCAAGCGCACGAAAACGAAGCTCTTCAACCAAGAACGTAGCAGACCACATAATTTCTTTGGCAGCGATAGCCAAAAACCGGAACCTCACAGAAAGAGAAATACCAGCACAAGTTTTTTTGCACTTATGTGTTACATGACCTCGTCCTGTGCGTAACGCGTGAATTCACAGCAAACGCTGTTTGCTAAGAATGCGTTTGCTCCGCTGAAACGAAAGACTCATGCTCACAAAAACAGCAAATTGAACTGTCAACGCGCAGGTCTGCCCTAGTAATAATAGATACAACAATATAATATGTTTTTCTAACAAAAAAGCTGCTTTTATGCTTTGCCAGTCACTTATCTCTCCACCCTTTCTTTTTTTTAAATGTTAAACAAGTCTGTCTTCTCTAGAAAAAAGAATGAATAGTGACTAGTTTGTTCACACAGTGTCAGCCTTCGTATTCATCCATATTTTTGTCTGCTAGCCTTCCGAACATGTATGACAACAAAAATATTATGCAACAGTGACCATGCTTCTTTGTTGCTTGAATATGCCATAAATACTAAAATATATGTAAAACATTGAGGGGTTTAAGGTCCCAATGGTGTACAATGGACTACGACTAACACCTTAATGAATCGCTCTAGAATAATTAGAGCAACTTTGTATTCTCTAAGGTGCGCACACGGGCGGCAAACGAATGCTTTCGCAATCCACCCATAGCTCAACACGGCCGCTTTGGCCGGGAAGCAAATCCGTGGCCTCATGCTTGGCAACACAACGTAATAGCAGCCATGCACTATAACCACACTCTAAGAATATTTTGCACCCTTTTAATTGTATCGTGCCACGCAACAATAAACGTCATCTGTCTTGTCCACATTTCTTTAACGCTGCGAGCCCGGTACTTCCCAGTAAGGAACGGCAATCGCATTACCTGCCCCGACTGACAAATACGTAGCGCACAGCAGAACACCGGGACTTTTAGCCACTTACACTCTTTCTTGTTGAGCGTACGCTGAACATTATGAACATTGTTTGCTACTAAATACTGAGAAGCCTAAATAAGAGAGGCATGAAGCAACAATTCACAAACAGATAACGCTTGCACACAAAATGCTCGCTGGTAAACCACACACCATTTAGGTGAAAGAGTCCGTAAGATTCGAGAGGCTTCTAAGCAGCTCGGTAAGGGGTATAATTGTAAATCCCAGATTGTCAACTAAAGCTCTATAAAGGAAATCAAACACCCTTCATATATGAATTCGCTCCGAGGCCTTCATTTGACGCACGCATTTGATTACTTCATGAAAAAGAATTTTTGATGCTTTCAAATGTTGATGGTTACCCAAAACTATAGCTTTGCGTGCACATAACTACAGCTTTCAAGAGAAAGTAGCAGTACCAGTCAAGTTAACCATTTGTCGCAAGAATTCAACCAGCCGGGAAAGAACTAAATCTAGGAAAGGTGGTGCAACGCGGAGTTGGCATTTGGTAATACAAAAAACTAAACACTGTACTGCGCGTAAGTCCTCCTTGCATACCATTATTGCCTCACGTCATTGAATTGCAGAAGCGTCACGCCCAACGATTGTTCCTTCTGTAGCCATAAATTTTGTGGCCTACGCGGAACTCGGCGTAAACGTCGGCGCTGTCTCCATACATATCTCGGTATGCCAAACGTTTTAGCGGCTCCAGCCTTTGTTTTAACGAGAGAGCAATCTATGTACCGGGTTCAAAGGGAAATCAGCATTGTTTCGAAGTCTCCTTAAATAAACGATACGTTCCGTAGCGATTCCCTAACATGCTGCCTTCGAAGAAATTCAACCGTTAGAGCCTACGAAACGCTACCGCAGCTACGCGTCCGTGTTTTAACTTACTTTCGACACAACCTCTGAACTAACCCTGAAGGTGTACTGACGCAAATGTTTAGGGATGTTAAACAGAAATTTGTCTGGTTGGCTACCCTACTCTGGGGGACGCGAAAAAGAATAGAAAGATAAGGCTGTATCATCTGTAAAGTATCAACATTAAATGCAACTTAGTATGCATCTTAATTTAGTTTGAGGTTCGTGCAATCAACGAACTGGAAAGTGCAGTACCTAGCAATGTAGTAATCTGCGCAGGTCCTAATTTTGAATAGTGTTACGTCACGAGTTTCAGTGACAGATTTCGGGGACATGCGAGTCCTTGGTTGGTTTCGCCATTCGAAAGACGTTTCAGCACTGTTCGCAATGGGTGTCTTGCACGGACCGCCTACAAAGCGTACGTACGTGCGCCTTGTGAGCAGAAAGTTTAAGACATCCATTACAAACAGTAATAAAACAGCTGCCGATCGGCGAGACAAGCAAATGACGTCGCCTGTGACTGCAATTTATCATCGATGTGAGGCGTACGTATGGACACCCAAGAAGCGCACGGTCAAAGTTCTTACCGTTTACGGATTATCAGATTACCGATGCCATGGCCAGCAGTAGCTTATCTGGTGCCAATTTGTCCAACTAGAATGGATTACAGAAAGTTTCTTTTTTTCGCATCACTATTATTTTCGAAGAGAATTAACGTGCAATTAACAGGGAATTAATTAACGGGGGAAGCCCGCAAGGTGGAGAGAAGAAATTAATAAAGCGAAAAGCAGAAATCCACCAGTTCATAGCAATTGCTACAAAGGAAACCCATACGGGTTTGTCCAAAGAAAAGCCTCAGAGTTGAAGAAAAATTCGTCTGGTCCGGGACACGAACCCGGGAACACCGCCTTCCCCGGGCAGCCGCTCTACCACCTGAGCTAACCAGGCGGCTGGCAGATGGCAGGGCGAAGGCGAATTCGTCGTCAACACGAAGCAAACGTAAGTGTTGACGTAGTAGCTCTGCGGAAACCAGCAAGGTGGAGAGAAGAAATTAATAAAGGGAAAATCAGACATCCACCCGTTCGTAGAAATTGCTACAAAGGAAACCTATACGGGTTTCTCGAAAGAAAAGCTTCACAGTTGAAGAAAAATTTGTCCGGGTCCTGGACCAAGACGAATTTTTCTTAAACTCCGAGACTTTTTCTTTTGCGAAACACGTATGAGTTTCCTTTGTAGCAAAAACTACGAACGACTGGATGTCTGATTTCCCTTTATTAATGAGCTCTCTAGTTATATACTACGTCATCAGATGTCGCTACATGCGTTGTTCCCGCATACTACCCAGCAACCCCCAAACGGTAGGAACAGTGCAGACACGCTAAAATTAGGACATAACACTCTAATGCCGAAATCATACTGCGTGTATAGGACTTTTGCGCAACAAAGCTTTACGATGGTGTAGCAAGGTGGATGTCTTCCACAAAACTAGCAGACGAAACAGACGCACAGATGACATTGGTTGACATGGCGCTCACATAATGATCTCTGTTTACAAGGTTGCCTCTTACGACATGGGGCAAGAAGTAACCTTCAAGTTCTAAACTCCAACTCATCGTGAGCTACGAGCATAAAACTAAACCATCCTCGCACGCTGAAGCGAAGTTCTTCTAGCGTGAGTATTGAGGCAATAGCTACTGATTAAGCGCAAGAAAACAGAGCCCAAAGAATTTTATGCCAGGACTCCTTTAACACCACAGCTTTTTGTTGTGGAGATTAAGTTTATTCTTCTTATTCTCGAGTTGTCTCTTTCTTTCCTATGCAACAAAATGTCACAACTTGCGGCAATTATAGTCATGATGCCAGAAGCAAGAAAAATACTTCTCAAAATGAGTTTCCAACCAATTCACAAAGCCACTGAAATTCACGTGACAAAGGTGGTAACGAAAGCTGTGCGATCCTATTTTTAACGCTATAGTTACTGTCAGCGTTTGAACGGAAACCACTCGGGTGACTTACCATTTTGACTCTGGATAATGCAGGCTGTGCTTACAGTTGCTTTCGAGTGCGGTTTTTCGGGCTCCCTTCTTGAAGACAGGATAAGAGAAGTGCTGAATCAGCGAAACGGTGGCCGTGGCGAGTCCATACCGCATCACTGACTCCGCTAAGGACCTGCGAGAATAAGGAAGAGGGCCATTGCACTGAGTCCCCAGGGGAGTGCATGCTTCCAACATGACCCTCTCTCATTCCTTCTCTGTCTCCCTCTCTCATTCTAACCTATCACTGTTTACTCCTTATTTCTCGCCTCGGTTTATAAAGCACTTTCGTGTCACTCTTCGCAAGCAAATAGTACGGTTATACGTCATTTATTTTATTTCGTGAGCCCGGCGCTCACGTTGGGACGACCTTTTTGCCGAGGGTGCGACGCGGTTTTGCGGGAATTTCTTATTTGTCTTCGGGCGCCTGCTATAGTAAAACACTAAATTGCAGCAAGTTTCAATGTCTGTGTTAACGTCCACTGTGACGCATGCGGCAAAGACAACACTACGCGGCGCGATATGCTCCTTATGCAGGAAATTAAAAACGGGGGCCAACATGCCGAATGACCTTTATTATACGAGTGACGAAACTTACAGCCGCTACAGAAATTCAGCCAGCAATAGCACTCCTGCTTAGTGGAAATGGTTCTCGTACCACAAAGTTATGCAGAACCACATATGCAGATGCAGTTATGCAGAACCACACGCGAACCACTTCGCGTACATGGCCACAGGTGTCGATCTGATTAAACGGAACAGTACGATGGCTTCTGGGACTTCACGTACCAAACCATGATATGATTACGGGGCAAACCGGAGTGAGGGAGTCCGGATTATATGGACAAATAGGTACCTTTTACCGTGCACTTAAATCTAAAGACGCAAGCCCTCTTGTTTTTGCTCCCCATCGAATCCGCGACCTCGAGCTAGGAAGCGCAAGGTCATAGCCTGGGAACGATGGCGGATTTTACGGTATATCCTCGCGTAAATTCTAATAATAAACACAACAGCAACAGAAAGGTGGAGCCTTTTAAAACATGATGGGATGTAAAACATGATCTGATGCCTTAGGGGACAACATGGGGAAAGGGTCGCCGGCGCTGGTATGGTCAGGTCCAAATACGGTCCAAACTCCTTTAACGAATAATAGTCATGGTGCGAAGCAGGATCTAGTGGTTCCTTACTTGCGAAACGTGATATAGTGGTTCTTTATTTGCGCGTTTGTGAGGTAAACGTTCTTGCTTCTCTTCCGTTAGATTAGAGCAGCGTTGCCTATGCATGGCTGCTCTGGCGCATGACGTAGAGAAGCAACGGTCGCTTTCATTGGTCGAGGCATGTTTGCAGTCCGATAGCAGGAGCAGCAGGCGCGGAGAGCGGCGAGTATCGCCCAGTGTCCAATCATTGCTCCAATGAGCGCGTGCTTTCGCTCCAAGTGCGCGCGAGTTGCGCGGTAGCTGCGCCTTTAGCGCGTCAAGGGAACGGAGCTCTGGACTGTTGCGCGTGATGTGGCCTTTGTGGGCAGAAGAGCCACGGCCCGCATATTACCGTGTGGTGACGTCACCCACCTTAAAGGAACCCGCACTACGTATCTAATACCGACTGCCTACATTAAAATTCTTTAAGTTTGATTATCACTTAACACTCCCCTCAAAGACAAGAACTTGAGTTTTATGTTAAAATTGATTATGCACCACTGCATATATGCTCATGTTTATGCACATTATGCACACTAATATGTAAGGATTAAGATTGTAGCACTATTTTACCGGACTTGTTTGGGGAACATTGGTTTTGAAGGTGAACGGAAACTTTGGAAATGACCTTGCGTGACCTTGCTGAGAAACCATGTATCGTAACTTTATTACACTGGACAAGATATTACGGAGGGGTGGTCGGAGCTCCTCAGCCAAGGGCTCTACTCGCCTCTGCCGCCTGCCTGACCTGGTGAATTAAGGACTTTTGTCTTGCAATGTTGGAGCGGGCGAGCTGTGCCTTCCACTGCTCCATTGTTTTACTGTTCTTTGGTCTATGCATAACCTTGCTGAGAACTAAGCCTATTCTAAAAGGGGTATAGCAAGCATTAGGGTCGCCGTGGTAAACACCGGACTAGTGATGATGGAAGCTTACTAAACGGAATAAAAAAAAAACTAGAGGATGCGCCACTTGTGCACTGAATACGCATTCCCGCGCAGCTACACCCGCTCCCCTGCCTGTGACAGAATTAACGCGCCGCTTATACCGCGTCACGCCTCCCGCAAAGAAATTAGGCGGAAGATCCTTGAGACATCCACCCAATCGTACCTATTGCTAGAAAGGAAACCCATACGATTTCTTTTCTTCTTCAAATCGGAGGCTTTTTCTGTCGAGGAGCCCGCATGGGTTTCTTTTGTAGCAATTGCTACGAATGGGTGGATATCTAATTTCACCTTAATTACTCCTCTCCTCGTTGCGGGTCTCCGCAGAACTATTACGTAAAACTCTTGCCTTTGCTTTGAGTTGTAGAATTCGACTTCGCCCTGCCGTCTGCTAGCTGCCTGGTTAGCTCAGATGGTAGACCGGCTGACCCGGAAAGGCAGTGGTCCCGGGTTCGAGTCCCGGACCGGGACAAATTTTCCTCAACTTCGAGGGTTTTTTTTTGTTTCCAGAACCCCTATGGGTCTTGTTTGTCGCAAATGCTACGAATGGGTGGGTGTGTCATTTTCCCTTAAACAAATATAATCTATAAACTTGTAGATAAACAGAAAAAATAGACCTCTGTCGTACAACGCATAACTCGCATTCTATGACAAAACAAGTTGGTTAGAAAAATGCAGCAAACGTATGCCTACGCAACCAGATCTTAACAAGAGAGTCATGCTTCCGTCGTAATAAAAAATACGTAAGTGTGATTGCAACACTAAGAAATGGAAACATCCACTCGGAGTGTTACAACACGTGCGCTGCCTAAATCTTGCCAGCGAAACAAGGACTACAACTGATAATGCTAGCTAGGAGCAGACCTCCTATTTATCTATTCAATTCAACGCAGCCACAGAGCATGTCAAGACAGAAGGCGCTCTCGGAGACTCTGCGGCGGAGAAAAAAACAAAGTACCGTCTACATTGTGTTTTTTCTCGGGTCGCGGAAAAGCCTTGCTTTTTGGCAACAGCCCAATGTGAGAGACTTACAGCTCAAGCGCAAGCGTTTGTAGTCGGAACGACCCTCGTGGGCTCTTAAAAAAGCGCTGCGCATTCTATCTTCTGGTCAAAAAGTACAAACAACGCAGAACCTTTCAGCAGAGGTGCCCCGTTTGTATTAAAAACAACGGAGACAAGTAAATCACAGTAGAGAAGGCGAGACCGGATTTTTTAAAAGAAAGAAACATGAAATAAATCACGATGTAAACACGCGAACATAAAATCGGCGGCAGGGAGAAACGGGGAGTTTGCTTCCCGTCAACATGCTGGAACAAGTTGTTCTTTCTTCAAGAGCTGCTTTCATTGGAATTCCGCAGCCGTCACTGAGCCGCAGTTTTAGAAGTGTTTCTCTTTCCCGTTTCTGTATGCTTTTCAGATGGGAGTGACTCTGCGGCCGACTTTGTTAAAGAGGACAACAAAGTGTTACAGCCACTACGTAGAGATGTCCTTCTCAAGGTGCTTACATATTATCACCTTGAAGGCTTCTTGCTTCACCTAGCTTTCCTTTCACCTGGCTCTTTTAAATACATTGTGTGTTTTTGATAGATTATAATATAGAATAAACACAGGTTCAGTATATCAAATAAGCATTAAGGTTTATTACAAATAGACATCAACCCAACTAAACTGCCGTTGTCATTTTAAAATTTATTCAGCCTTGCGAAGGTCATTACAATTGGCTAACAAGCAGATACTGCCCTTCTGCTTTCGGAACGTCTACAAACCTTCAAATGCATTATATAACATTCATGAGCACAAGCCTTGCTTCCGGATCACAAAGAGATCCCGCTATTTGTTAATGACGGAAACTGTGCGAGCAGTTGGCACGTTAGGCTCGAAAAGCAGTTCATCTTCGTTCTCCCTAAACAAGAATATGATATCATGTGCGTGCAAAAGGAAAATATTTCCAGATGGTCATGTCTGCAGTAAGCTCTTTCAACGGACGATGATAGCTTCATAACACTAGTAACTTCGCAGACGCGTTATTACGAAGTAACACTGCTGGTGGGTCGTACTATTTACTTAGAGTAGCACTGATGCTGTATTGTCGCACTCAAAGATGAACATCCATAGTGAGCTTCCACAGAATACTGTAGAAGACATATTTTAAACAAAAAATTAAAATCAATGTAGGAGCTGCAGAAAGCAACTGTCGGGACTCTAGCAGTACCTGTCCCCTCCTTTTTTTTTCTTCGACCGATTTTATACCTATGGTTACGTTTCGCAGACAGTGCAATATAACTTCGTCACGCGATATAATTGACAGTTTACACCTTGCTTCAACGACGAATGGCAGGAAACGCGTTCCGTGTTCGATAGGGTTTAGGCTCAACGTCGTCATATATCACCCTTCGTATTCACCAAGCGACACCAACATCATAGTGGATGATAATAGTCGGCATGCAGTGGACGATCGTGATGGCGAATCTACTATTAGCTATTAACAATGGCGTAAGAAGAAGAAACCAATAGGAAATAATTATTGTGAACATCGTATATGGTGTAGCCAAGTCCTGGAATATAATCTCGTCTGCTTATAGGCACAGTTCTTCTTCAATTCATGGTCGCTGCAGGGGAAGAGGAAATCTTGGAATTGCAGAGCTGTCAAGGGTGAATGGCTGCAGGTAAACTAAAATACGAAAAGAAGGAAACGATTTTCCACTACCCTGTTATATGTACTTTCGTTTACCCTCGTTTTGAAGCTTATTGCAAGGCACGGAATTATCCGAAACAAAAACTACTTGCCTTTTTATTTTGCTGTACTTAGGAGATGGTGTCGCCTTTTATTGGCTCCGGCTGCTCCTTTCTACATAGGAATTAAGAAAGAACGAACAAGTCGTCACAACATTAGTTAAATCATAACACAGATTCCGTAACATAATTCCACTAATGTCATACTATACCTGAAAGACAACTCTAAATTATAAAAACACAGAGTCCAATCCCGTAAGTACACTGCCATACTAAAACTGATACAACTCAGTAACGCAGCAACACACGAGTCCAGTCACATATCTGCATTAAAGTAAACACAAAGTCCGGTCACTTAACTACACTAGAATAAGGGCACATAACAAATCACGGAATCAAATCTTATGAAGTTACAAAAAGCCAGGCATTGGATTGGTCGAAGTCGGTTAAAGAAAAGGCATAGAATGCGCCATCACATTTAAGGACTCTACTCAATACTTTCGAGAATATTGCTCGCTTCTACAAAGCTTTGAAGGGCCAGTAACGCTCGTCTTTGCAATGAGTATGTTGGTCAAGGACCTAAGATCTTCCTGAGGCTGAAGGGCCTGCGATCTAATGCCACTAAATCAAGTGTTAACCATTGTCTTTGTGCGTCGTGTCGCGGACATTTTAGAAGAAGCTGCTGTAGATCTTCATCAGCGTTGCTACAAGTGCATTCCACACTATCAGCGCTTGACATTTTATCTAGAAATTGTTTTGTTTACGCGGTACCGAGACGCAGATGGTGAATCAGGGTTTTAAAGGCTCTGGTTGTATTTAATATGGACGGGATTTTAAACTGAAATGATGGCTGAATACGAAATAAAACGGAATCTTTCGAGTTCTGATCAAACCATGTCACTTTGCACCGAATTCCAAGACAGATATCAGCCCATGGTTGCAATTTGCCTTATGTTAGAGGGAGACCATGTGTGGCGTTAATGCGCTTGTCCAGCTGCCTTATCTGCTGCAACATTCCCAGGCATATTGCAGTGGCCAGGTATTCATTGGAACGTTACGGTGCGATTTTCTTCACTTGCTTTGTGAGTTCCAGAAGTATCTCGTTAACTAACGCCATGTTTTGCGAATTGCTGATGTTACAACGAAGTGAAGACAAAGTTACCTGCGAGTCACAAGGGATGACCCATTGTTCCCCCTTTTGCATTGAAATTATATAGCGTAGCAAAGGCAATATTACACGAAACTCTGCTGTCGTTGATAACGTCATGTGAGGCAGTTTCAATTTTTGTATTTGGTTGCTTTCTGGAATGACAAGGGCAGCTGTAGAAGGAATTTGTTTGGAAAGAACCATCTGTATACGCTTGAATACAGCCAGGGTATCCAAAGTATATTTGGTATAGCACCAGTGATTGTGGTGCTAGCATAAACGTATCTCGTTTGCGAATAATTCCCTCAACCGAAAGTTCAATTTTTGGAGCTACGAGTTGCCATGGAGGATAAGGGATATCTGAGGGCCATAATTCGTGATGTGGAGGTAGACATTTTTGCGCCGGAATCGCCGAATTGATGTTTGCCCCGTCTCTCTCAATTAGCGCACATGCTAGTAGGTGCCTTTTGTGCTGTATTGAAACGCGAAAGTAGTGTCAACAGGTTTCAACCGTCCTCGTAATAGAAAATGGAGGATGACGTGCTTCTGCAATTATGAAGGAACTTTAGCTTGCTCAAGGAACGCCTAAACATACTCTAATGATCCTAGCTATTAATCGTGGGGGTCTCTCTTTAGATGAACGGGAGATCCAATGCACAAAATGTGAACAATATGCTATCCTTTACTTTATAAGTGCATTATGTATATTTAGTAAGGACAAAACTGACCCTCCCCATGTCGTGCCTACTACGGGGCGAAGAACATTTATTAATGAGTTTATGTGTTCTTCGAGAGCTTTAATCTGAGATCTCCAAGAAAGTTGCCTGTCTGCTATAACCGCCCAGAAATTTGTGCTTTTTCACTGGGTCAAAGGTTGCCCCTAAAGGCACAACTGTATATCCTTTAGATTGCCTGTGATCAAAAGTAACACAGCCGTCTTACTGTAAGACAGTTCTATTCCCTTTTCCTTTAAGATTTTGTCCACAATGTTTCGGCCTTTCTGCAAAGATGATTGAACAAGGCTGATACTTGAACCAGAGGCCCAAATGCAAACATCATGCGCATATGTAGAGCAGTGTAGTGAAGGTGGAGATCTCCGCGGTAAGTCCACCATCACACAGTTAAAGAGAAACGTACTTTAGACACTGCCTTGTGGGACTCCTTGAATAATATCAGAGGAACTTTTTCCTTCACTTGCTTGAATAAATATTGACTTGCGGTTCAAGAAGTTGGATATCCCCCGTACCGTCCTTCGAGAGTCTCCCAGTGCTAGTATGCTACGTAGTATATGAGTATGGCTGGCTGTGTCGAAGGTTTGTTTAGTGTATAAAAAACCGCTGTGACATTTCCCCTAGCTCGTTCGTGTTCAACATACGTAAAGATATCCAAAATTGCATCCATGGTGCATCGCCGCTTTGGAAATTCTTTTATGTGATAGCGAAGTGCTTCTGTATCCACACGCCACCATTGCTGCCTAGCGTCAATCATTGTCTCCATGACCTAGCATAAACAGCTCGTCAGACTCACAGGAGGAAAAAAATTCAAGAGAAATGTGTTTCGTCAGGGTTCAATATAGGTATCACTCATGCCTTTTTCCAAGAGTCAGGGACACGCTCTTTTTTCCACAAGTCATTGAATAATTCCAAAAGTGCCAATCGACCAGTAGGTCCTTTGTTTTGCGACATACCCTATGTAATGAAATCTGGACTGCAGCAGCCTTTGTCTTACAAGACGCAAGCTCACATTTTAGCTCCATCAGAGAAAATTCGTAGTCTAATTGTACATGCGGTGACTGAAAACACGCAAGAACTTCTTGTTTTGTAACTTCAATCGAACAATAAAACTCAGCACTAGTAATAGATACACTTGTTTTAGTTATAACTATGCAGAATTCCTCAGCAATCACTAATTCTGAAGCATCCTTGGCTATTGCGAGAGCACGAAATGGCTGTGTTTGAGCAACAAGGCAGCTTAATGCACGAATAATCATCCATACTCGTTCAATTGGTATCAGAGGAGACAGCGTATTGCAAAAATTAAAGCCATCTTCCCTAATTGTTCTAGTGAGTGGATTTCTACTGAGTGGATTTGCTGCGAATTTTTATATGCTTCTATATTTTCCCTCCGGCGATAAGCTCTTTCTGCTCTTCTCCTTACAGCTCTAGAAAGTTTGTATTCTCCATCAATTGATGTGTACTCGTCAAGAATGGGCACTTGTACACATTTTCATAGTTTCTTGTATCAATGATGTTGGTTTTTCTACGTCAGCTTCACAATCCACTCGACTGGACAAGCGTTGACGAAAGAGGTGCCAGTTTGTTATATCCGCGTATCTTCGTTTCGCAGTATTTTTTAAATGAGGGTGTGATATAAGAATTGGGAAGTGATCGCTTCCACGTGTTTCTGCATCTGTTGTTCACATAGCGTCGGTAACAAGATCATTAGAGCACAGTGTTACCTCTATGCAACTGGCGTAGAGATATCCCCGCATAAATGTGAGAGATCCATCATTCAATACTGACAGATTGCGTCTTTCCGGGGCGCACTGATATTCCTATTGCCATCACAGTGATTACTCCCCGATGATATGTTGTGTGCGTTCCCACATAATCATGCTTGACCCCGTGATGCTGAAGATATTTACCAATTTATCAATCTACATACGTCTCGATGCTTGCAGGTATATGCTTACGACTGTTACACATGGCTTGGAATATATACTTTACAGGCTACATATTAACGAAAATCTGGACTGCTAGATTCAATGAGGTGAGAGGGCAAATCTTTCCAACACGGATCATTCTTCTACTGTTTCCAGCTGGACGAGAGGAATTCTATATTATGCAATTAGCAAGACGGCCATCGTGACCTACTCCCGCCTCTTGTATGCATAGTACAGGGAAGCTGTATTGTGCAACTAACTTGCGAGAATCAGCAGATTTGGATCGAAGGCTATTAGCGTTCCCCTGAAATATTGCGACATTTTCGTAACGACTACTCAGGTTTGCCGTCCGGTAGCACTGATGTGGACAGCTGGCTCATTAATGCCTAAGTAGACAACAGTGCCTTTAGGTCTGCAAGCTTCATCTGAGGTAGAGCTGTGAAAATTGCTCGAACTGCCGCAAATAGCATGGGTAGAATCATCTGTCCGACACTGTGGCGCGGTGTTATCCTGGAATGCCGATGTTTTAATCGCCGTCTGAGGAGATCGCTGAGTGGTGTTCTGAGAAGGTCGCTGAGTTTGTCCTAGGTTAAGTCGCTGATGTTGTTGAGATGTGTGGTCTTGAGTTGCCCTAGCAGAATGACGACCCCACCGTCTCTGAGACCCTTGCGCAGCTTGGTGCTTTACTGTCGACGAATACGAAGGTTCTTTTGATTTTTGTTCAGTTGATGTAAACTGGGGTTGATTCGCTGGGCTCACTGCATCAAGGTTCGCACGGGGTTCCTTGTGTCGTGGTTGCTTACCAGGAATTAATTCATGTTTGCGTAGCATGGATGCGGCCTTGTTCTGTGGACATCCTGAGATAGAAGCCATATAATTACCCGCACAGTTTGCACATTTAGGCTGTCTCGCAGACTTGCATTCAGCATGATCATGGTTCTCGGAGCAAATTTTAGATCGACGTGTCCCACAAGTTTTTTGCCACGAGCCCAAACCTCTCAGAGTTATAACACCTCAAGGCATGACCAAGGTATTCTTCCACTGGGTGGCTGGTGAAGGCGAAGTTGATTCTCTGGGGCATTGGCTTGTCATCTCTGAAGTGAACGATTACACTTTGCAAAGAGAGCGATTCAGCTGTACCATCCTCCACACGGTAGTATCTTGCTTGTCGGCGGTCTGATATTACTCCAAAATCTTTCAAAAACTTGAGCAGTTGCTCTTCAGTGTACTGAAGTGGCACGTGACGATTTTTTCCGACATTTCGAGTGTACGAAGCCGGTATGTTAGTCCTGCGACTTCGTCCAGTAAAAGCAGGTTTTACGTAGATGCCACTGAGGTAACACTCACTGAAAAACTGCCTTCTCTGTTTACTCAGAGCGTTCGAAATTTTTTTCTCCGCCGCCGAGACAATTTCTGATGCAGCTTGATTTGGATTCACTTGCCAAAAATTGTGCCCTTCTGATGATCAGAACACCACATGAATCTCTTCACCGCTTTTCTTTTTGTCGGTCATAAATTTGAAAGGTTCTTCATCACAGCCAATAGCTTCATAATCGCTTAGGTCATAGCTTGAAGTACGGTCATTCTTCTCATTGGGTGTCTCATGAATAGGAGGTATCTTGCTATCAGGTTCGCTGGATTCCCCCATGGTCCCTGGAGGCGGGCCATGAGCACCTTGATGCTCAAGAACCAGCTGTGCCGGCTTGATGCTGTCATGCACATGGTGTGTGCTGGCACAATTGTGGACGCGTTCCTGCGATGCACTCATGTGCCTCAAAACACGCTGGTGGTCATAGGGCTGATGCCGCCGTTCCAGGCTGCCGACCGCCGTAGCGGTTGGAGACACTCCAAGGGAAAAGGCAAAGAAAAGTTCGTACCTGGCTTCAGTGGATTCGTAGGTAGCGGCACTTCCCCTCTCTGAATTCCAGAGCAATGAAGTCCAGGCACAATGTGAACAAGCTAGTTAATACTGAAGTAAAAAGCGAGCAGAAGGGAACGGGGTCACCGCCTCGGAGAACTTCATCTTCAACTACTTGGCTGTGTTGGCGGTTAACTGATGCGACCACAATATTCCTTTTGTAGTGCTCATATCACAAGAAACCAGCAACAAAGATACCAAGGATAACATAGGGGAAATTACTCGTACTTATGAATTCCAGTTGAAGAAATCATAAATTAATGGAAATGTTACTGGCTAAAATAACAACTGGCCGCAGGTGGGATACAACTGTCTTCGCCTTACGCGTGCGTATGATCCGACCATTTGAGCTACAGTGGCGCTGCTTTTCTATCCATTTTCTGGGGTATTTAGGTTTTACTACACTAACTAGCCCTGGGAGTGTTAGCAAGTGCCACCACTCAGAAACCTTGGCAGCAGATGTGGAATAACCTTTCTGTCGCAGGCGTTACGAATACGTGATCTATTTGGGTGAGGGAAACTCGTCAATAAACCCACACATGCTACCTGATGGCATCAATGTTGCCAGACTCAAGACCCTCGCAAGCAAGGACCTATAGAAGTAGGGGAACTAAAGTGCCCAATTTTCAATATTCGTACCATAAGAAGCCAACAACAAAAACACCAAGGACAACATATGCAAAATTACTTGTACTTACTAATTGAGTTAAAGAAATGATAACTTAATGGAAATGGAAATGGATTAAAAAAACAATGGGTCGCGAGTGGGCAATGGTACAAACGCGATAGTCGGGTCGCATAACAGCCCACGCTTTTTGCGCTCGAGTAGGCGCTGGGGACACCGAGCTCATGCATTATGGTACACAGTGAAAACAAGGGGCTTTGTGGAGTATTATGACTGTATTGAGCTCCCTCATGGCCATCCAGCGCTCACTGTCGATGCCAAGAGCTCCGGCAGCCACGCAATCCAATTATTTTGTTTGGATCACGGAGCACTGCAGATGCGCACGCTGAGCGGAAAAACGCGACCTTCTATAAAAAGCGGAGGTAGAAAAATAAATCGGAATATTTTGAACATTATAAAATTGTGCATGCTTCTAATCTACTTTCACTGCGAACCAACACATAATCCTTAATACGAAATGTAATGCGAAAGGTAGTTCTTGCATTTCATTCCAGCTAAACTGGCGGTTTTTTATTTTAGACAGCACATGTTTTTTAAAGGTTGTGAGCTTTGGAAACGTGATGCTTATGCAAAGGTGCTCCTAGGGATTGCTTTGCTACAAATAACGTAAGTTTTAGAATAATAATTACCGTAGTTTTATTATTTAGTTTTTGTATTAGAGCGTTGGGGTTGTTTTTCATGTAGTAAATTTGTAGACATTCACATTTCAAATTAATGCACCTCTTTATATTTAATTTTCACTATCGCACCTAATTCAAGATAATTATAATCCAATGCCAACTCTCAATCCAGATGCTACACCTAATGCGTATAAGCACCACAGAAACCTTCGCTACACACCTTTATTTAGACATACCATGGTGCCCAGCAGAACTCATTAGCCCATTAGTCCTGATGTGCTGTGATGTGCGTTGAATTGCGGTGATGTACTCTGTAACAGGTTATGGCTTTCTCTGCTGCCGCCTTTCGCATTTGTGAGATTACGAACACGCACATTTCTTTAGTGTGTTCCCAGCCAGCTCAAGATAATGCCATCAACTGTCGTAAGCTGCATCCACGGTCAATGTCCGCCTTAGCTATGTGTCGTTATTTTTTCATAGGAGAAGAGAGCGACCATGGTTGTCAGCCCACGTCAAAAAAAGAGCCTAGCGTTAGCAAAAGAAAGACCATTTCTGCTGCCGGAAATTCTAGATGGAATCCGGCTTACCCTCAGCGTATTCCTGCGGAAGCCGGGCTAATATGCCAAAGACAAAAAAATAAAAAAATAAGAAGACAAAATGCCCTTTTTTTTGCTTGAGTGCACTTAGGCGGAGATTGAAATGGGGAAGTAGCCCCAACAGAGGATTACTGGATAATCTGTAATGCAGGGGCTGCAAGACTCCCGTTCTTTGGCACATGAACAACAGTTGCGGAATGCCGCCTTTCTTCCGGTAACCGACTAATAGCCAAGGCTTTTTCCGACAGGCCTTGGTCACTGACTTGCTTTCCCCTTCATTCCCTAGAAACACATACAAGCAAACGAAAACAAACACACTTTGTGCATCCGTCTTTTTTCACATGCTGTCGCTAACCTTTCCATTTCTGAAACAATTGGCGGGAGTTAATATTCAGAACTGCAATCATATTGATTACATCCTTGACCTGTGCAAGTCTATCTGGCGTGGTTATTCTTCAGCATTTGATTTCTCTACAAACAGGTTTGATACTTCCGGACATGCTGCTATTGTACTGTTTACTTCGCTCTGCACTCTTCGTTTGATGTTTCTTAAGTGAATCGGTTACCACTGTATAGGTAACTTCACTTCTTTACTACCACTCACTTGTGCTTGTGTAATAAAATTAACTTACCTTTAACAAAACCCAGAATATGCTCGAATATTTGCTTTGCTCACTGCAAGTAGCTCCCAAGAAAAAAAATTACTGGCATACAGATCCCTCGTAAGACCAATTATAGAGCATTGAGCCGCTGTTTGCAATTCCTACAAGGTTTCCGATATAAACAAAGTAGAATTAATACAGAAAAAAAACAGTTCCCCTTCATCTACTGACGCTAAGCCAAAATTTTCATCATCGCACCTTGCACCTCTCGCATGGCTTCGCTCCTTTTTCAGAATGACGCAACCCTGAGTGCCTAATACTTTTGCACTGCTTCTTGAACTCATCAGAATGTGCTTTCATGAAAAATTACTTAACAAGTGGTCTATTGACAACTACACAAACAGTCACAAACTAAACATACTTCTTTTTCATCCTATAACCATATTATTTAGGTATGGCTTTTTCCTTCGGACGAAATAATTATAACATTGAATACCTGGCCACATCAACTAATTTTTCTACCAAAAGAAAGGACTGCAGAAGAACAAAAATGAAAAAAGAGAGTGATAAGTGATCAGGGAAAACTAGGGAGGTTACCCAGACTTTGTGCTGTTGACTACTCAGCTCTGAGGAAGAGAGATAGGAAACTAAAGGACCTGAACCGGGAGAGAAGTTCGCCGGGCACGCGCCCACACGAAATGAAACGTCCATGGTTGACTTTGTCGAAAACGATCGTATAAGTCGATACATTTCAAGAAACGTGTTAGCGCTTTTGTGCCATTGGACATCGCAGACGCACAAAAACACTAATCCAGGATCTTCTCGTCTGCGAAAGGCCTGTCATCGGAACATATCTGACCCATTCCTGTCAACTTATGCCTCTATAGTTTGCTTCCAGTACCTGAACACGCAGTGAACTAACTGCCCAATGTGTTCTGTCGCAGGTTTTACCGAGGACATTCACCACACATATGTTGTGGCTGTGGCCTCGAACAATGTATGCTCGAGAAAGGATGTTAAGCCGACCAAGATTCGAACGGATCAGGAAGATAGTTAAAGGCATTCGCTCATGCAATACAAGTTTGCAACTACATTTTTTGTTTTGCACGTGGAGAGTCTCCAGGCTTTCATGTAAATAAACAGCTATGCAAACGGGTTCACACACACAGAAAAAGAATTCCCTTAAGCTGTCTGATGGACGAGCATCTTAAGATTGGAGAAAAGAAGATAATATTGATAATGATCATGGTGATGAGCAAAACCACTTTGCGTTAGCAGAGAAAAGGGGTCCGCTTCGCCGCCGGCAATTTGATAAAGAAGTCCGGCTTATCCTCAGCGTGTCCTTGCCAAGGCGATGCTAGCGTGCCAAAGTATCTAAACAAGAAAGAAAATGCTTTCTGCTGGGAGGGGGGGGGGGATGCTTCTATTTGCAGAATGTGAAGGGCAAAGAGAGTCATTGACCGAGGCCTGTCGTATTAACATCCTTAAGTCTTAGCTGTCAACCACAAGAAAGATGGTTCTGCAAAAAAACTTTGTTCATATGCCGAAGAATGGGAGTCCAGAAGCGCCTTCAATAGACAAAACCCGTGCAAAAAATACGTAAATATTTTTGCAGTGTGGTTTATCATTACTTTGAACCGCTGTTTTAATTTACCTGCTCATTTGATACAACACTAATTCCGGGTAAACGGCTGCAATATTTAAAAATCATTTGATTAATGAAACTAAGAAAAACTGCTATAGCAAATAGGAAGCCAGATCATTTGGTTCTGGGAAACAGATTCTTTCTTGGGGTTTAACAAACGAAAGCAATTATGTGGTTATGGGACACTGAGTGGTGAAGTGCCCCGGAATATATTTCACCATCTGGGCTTCCTTAATTAACGCGCACCTAAATATAAACCCACGAACACATTAAGAGCGGAACTGGTATGCACTAGGTTCTGGCGGTTTGTGCGCGTAGGCGAAAAGAAAAAAAAAATATGGCACCCACCCCAGCGCTAAAAGAGCTAAATCATATCAAAGAGCTAAATACATGGGCAAAAGCAAATTGTTTGAAGACTAATTCTAAAAACACAAATATAATGTACTTTCTAAAGGGGAAGGTAATTTCTAGGCCGTTGAACGTGTTTTTAAAGCTCTGCTAATGTTGAAATAGCCGATTCTGTTAAAATCCTTGGTGTTTATCTTCAAAGCATTTGACTAGGAATGGTCATATTGACAATATTATAAGTAGATGAAAAGTGTATTCAGCTGTCGGTGTTATGTCGCGTTTGCGCGGTATTCTTCCTGTGAAGGTTAGGCTGTTGCTATATAACTCATTAGTTCTCTCTCTCTTGCAATATTGTTGTACCGTTTGGGGCACTTCAGATGTCACAAATTTATCCAGCCTTCACCTTCTTCAAAAAAGAGCAGTAAGATGTACTGCTGACCTGACTTACTGCTTCCCCACACTTGACTTGTTTTTAAATTATAAAATATTGCCAATCTATACTTTATACAATTATAAACTTTTAATGATCTACAAATGCTCCTCCCGAAGAGGTGAAAATTATATTTGTTGTCTCGCAAAACTTGAGAAAATCACGCAAATCCTGCAGACTGGAAATGAAGAAATTTGGTTAGTGCCGACACCTAGAGCATATTATACGGAGCATTCTCTTTATTATACTGTTCTAGTATTATCAAATAATTTAAACGAATAATTGTTTGACCCTTTCAAGAATTCAAATGATGCTATTAAGCGATTTTTCTTAGCGAAATTACGTGATGATATTGCACTCAGTTTAAAGCTATACCGTTTCTTCTTTTACCCATATCCTGTTATTTGCTTTTTTTCTAGTGCCTGTGTTTGGGCTGCAATAAATAGCGCTGCTTTTTACAAAGTGTTTTTGTTATCTTGTTTCAGCGTTTTTTTGGAAAAATTAAAACCTCTGCTTGGGTACAGTACTGCCAGGCTGATAAAGGGGACAATCTCTTACAAAAATGACTTTAGACTGTCTATAGAAAGTCTATAGACGTTTTATGGACGGCCTTGCCTTTCTATAGATTTGCAATTTCGTTGATGCAAAGTCTATAGACTGTCTATAAACAAAAGTCGATAAAGTGTCTATTTCTTTTTGTCTATTCGCAATCTATAGACGGTCTATAGAAAAAGTCGATAAGGTGTTTGTTTCTTTTTTCTCAGCTTCCCGTCTATCGACTACCTATAGACAAAAGTCAATACAGTCTTTATTTATTTTTGTCTATTATTTATCTATATATTTCATTTGACGAAAGTCAAAGTTTCTAGTTTTTTTTCTATTCGCAGTATATAGATGGTCTATAGAAAAAAGTCGATAAGGTGTTTTTTTGTCTACTTTCCCTCTATAGACTACCTATAGACGAAAGTCGATGCAGCCTCTATGTATTGTTCATTCTTCGTCTTTAGAGTGTATAGATGAGAGTTGATCAGGTGTATATGTTTTCTTGTCTATTCCCACTCTACGTACGTCGTCACAAACACGCACACTATCACATACAGCCCCCCATACACACACACACGCACACACACACATTATATATACATATATATATATATACACGCCTACTGCTGCGCCAGCGGCCACTCGAGTCACATTGCGTGTAACCTCGGGCTTCTTCACGCTCGGAGAACAATATGGAGCACGTGTTGAGCAACAAAATGCTGTATCGAGAGTTTCTACTGTTGCGCTATAATTTTATCATTGAGATATTAATTAACCCTAATTATCTAATCAGGAGAATGCAAAAAATAATCTCAGTATCTCCAAGCGATGTCAAACAACATTAGCTTGGTTCTCTCCAGCTACGTAGCATTTGCATATCTTAAAGTCAGGCTCAAATTAAGTGAAACACCCTTTCTACTTTAAAATTCGAATTATTTTCCACGGTTTCCTATATCACCACTGGTGAAGGCACTAGGGTGGGACGTCATCAAAGGTCATGTCAACTTGTGCGAACAGTCCGTATACGGATTGTGGTAAGGCGTGAAATGAAGTAGAAAACAGCCGACACCATGAAATACTTATTGCTTCAGGTTTACATGTCGTCTATAGATTGACAATAGACAAAAATAGTTAATCTGGAATGTACGCTGTAACCAAGCGCAGGTGCCGGTGGAGAATACGGAGCTGCATTTGATATAAACCACTGAAGTTGTGTACTGCTGAGATTGCTGTAGAGCCTATTTCTAGACTTTAGTATGCACACAGTGTATTCCTCCGCGTTTGTTGACCACATGATATGATCTACCTATTCACTATGGGCAATCCCAAGACAGTCTTCACAGTTCTCATAGGATGCATTTTGCGGCAGTAGAATAAAGAAAGCAAAACGCCGATCCAATTGTGATAACAGGTGTTATGAACGCCAACTTTAGCTACAAGTGGATTCCAAGCAGGCATCAAGCTAACAGCACATAGACTCGTAATGTTTGTAGGTGACAACGCGGGCTTTGTGAGTGTGGGATGAACCGATGTCGCGCATGTGTGCGCGCGATGTGTGTCGGCCGATTTTCAGATGCTTTTCACATTGTCTTCATATGTCGGCTGCAGCACTAACATCGCGTGGTTTTTCGTTGACTGATATCCTGCAACATAAACTCAAGAAAGTTTCTCATTCACTTAAAATATGTGCCAAATTCTCTGAGCCCACCCATCATTTCGCACGCGGTATGCCGGCGCAGCCACGCATATGAGTGCCTCAATGCTGTACTGATTGCTTTCACCTATCCTCAGCCCGCAAAATTTGCACTAACATAGGTGCGGGCATCATATTTCGCAGTACGCTGGAACATATGCAACAAATACGCTGTATTACTCATCGTCGCTAGCGGTAATGCATGCGCCTGAAGGGCCCTGTTACGGCTGTTACAAACAGCGCATTCATTCATGTGTGCGTTCCAGTTTCATAGGATAGCCCACAGCATTTGTAATACAAGCTGTCATGACGATCAGCGTTCGCCCAACACCAGGTACCAGGCTGATTTAACAAGGCTGCCATCACAGTTAAAGTTTTCACTGTATGCAGATGATGTGTGTATTTGGACATCTGGGTCTAATGCTCAACTACTTCAAATGGCATTGCAAGACGGCATAAATATAATCAACAAATTTTTGAGAGAGAGAGGAATGGTACTACCACACGCAAAGACAGCTGTATTGCCCTTCACTCGAAGGCAGTTAAAAATTTCACTGTTAATCTGGAAGGACACCCTCTAATGATTGTCACACAGCATCGATTTCTAGGCATAATACTTGATAGGCTGCTATCCTGGGCACCCCACATAAAAAAACTCGAAAACGAGGTCAATGCCATAGTGACTGTACTTCGCAGACTTGCAAGCACATCATGGGGCGGATCAGTATCGTCCATGCTGACTGTTCACAATGCATTAATACGACAAAAAGTTGCGTATTCCGCGCCCATCTTACACGAACTTTCCCACACGTCAGAAGAACGACTTCAAAGACTTTTAGCTAGAGGACTACGCCTATGCCTAGGAGTTCCACGAGCGACTTATAGTTCTCTTGTAATAGCTGAGGCTCGCCAATCACCATTTCCAGTTAAGCGAACTACAGAAACATGCCGGCATTATTTCCGTCTTCAAACCCAGCATAAAAACCACCCATTGGGTGTAGACATAATGAAACGAGATAGAAGTTATGTTCATGTAGAAATTCAAGAAAATCTTCACATATTGCCAAGAAATGAATTTTGGAACTCAGACATCGAATATCCTCCATGGCCGCTTACAGTTCCAAAAATCGAATTGTCCGTAGATGGGATATTCAGCAAAAGAGACATGTTCATTCGAGCTGCTCAACAACTAGCGCTGTACCAGATACATATGCTGTATTCAGGATACACACACGTCTATACAGATGGCTCCAGTACAGCAACCTCTTCAACTTCATCATTCATTATACCGCACCTCAACAAACAAGAATCATATAAGTTATCTCGTGCGACTTCGTCCACAACGGCTGAACTGTTCGCAAGCCTATGTGCGATAAAATTTATATTGTCAGTAAGAGATGCGCAAAAATGGGTAATTTTCAGCGATTCACAGGCGGCTCTAACATCACTCTGCAGCACAAAGGGGAAAACATTCATTGACAGTATCATATATGAAACGCTTAAAAACCTCACAAAGGCAAGCGAAGCGAAACATTCAATAGCATTCCAGTGGATACCAGGGCATTGCGACATTCCTGGCAACAAAGCAGCCGATTAAGCAGCACGACAAGCGCACCTCAATGATGATACGGCTCCGCTACCAATATCACAGGATGAATTACGCTGCATTATAAGGACAACGTCTCTCAAAATGTCTAGAAACACTTGGTTTGACCAGAATTCTAAGAGCTCGGACTTATATCATATTGATCCATTTATTGAATTCAAATTTTCATTGTCATTACATAGAACTATGGAAACCTTTATTCATCAATTAAGGCTAGGCACTGCCTACACAAAGCATTTCTTACACAGAATTGGCCGTGCTGAAATCCCCGAATGTGATTGTGGATTTGTAGACGAAGATATATATCACCTCCTTCTAGATTGCCCACATCACGACACACCAAGAAGCCGACTTAAATCAGCGCTAATTAAATTATACTGCAGACCTTTCAGTTTAAGGAAACTTTTGGGCCCTTGGCCAACGACGGCCTTACAGAAGAGTGCTTTAAAAGCACTAAAGACTTTTGTTAAAGACAGCGGCATTGCTGGACGTTATTAGCGCTTTCATTGTTCACTTCATTTCATTGTCACTGTATATATCCATCTGTTTGTGAATTATGTTATGTTGACTGTTCTGTTGTGACTGTATGTGATAATGCATTTACACGATGTATGTACCACCCGCTGACTAGACAATGTGTTATTAGGCCACAATATCTTTTGTACTTTTGAGACTTTCATCTACATAAGTGTGGAGACATTTACATTGTATATTGTATGTATCATGTATTCCTTACGTCATAGTCTTCCTGTGGAAACGTTGCGTACCATGTATTCTTGTATTCTTGTACCATGTACCATGTATTCCTTACGTCATAGTCTTGCTGTGGAAACGTTGCGTGATAAGTCCTGATGCTTGTGTGAAAAGACTATTTGATATGTAACCTTGAACCCTGTACAATGTATGACGGAACCACTCAAGAGATGAGGAGTAGCCGGCGCCTTAAACTGAGCGCCAACATCTCCTTAGATCATATCAATAAAAAAATACAACCTGCCAGCGCATTTCCTTCGTTCATAAAAAAAAAGATGAAAAATGGAAAAGAAAAGCAACACGTTCCGGCTCGCATGGCGCGCAGAGAGGGAGAGAAAGAGACAAAAAATAGAAAGGAAAAGGTGCTCAGACTCCTAGGAGCACGCACGCCCTAGCGCGCGGATCTCCTGCGCATGCGCCATGGCGGAGCGCCATCTGTCCGCGTCAATTTGAATTCTCTACGAGTGTGCCAGGCGCGTAAACGCTTGTAGCGGCGTGCGGTGTCTGCCTGAACGTTGGTGTCTATGTATGCGTGTCTGCTTTGTGGCATCTCACGTGAACTACAGTGAACGCTGAGCTTTAGCAAAGATGTTTTGCGTCAATGGCTCATGATTATGTGAGCGCATTTCGCAGCGCGAACCGGCTGCATGTAGCGCTGGCGACTCGGGTATTGTGGCGGTTTGTCGTTGACATGATTTGATAACGCGCTCTTGTTCTCGCTTCTGCTATGCGGAATGTTTTACGGCGAGCGATTGCTCGGGCTTGTTGATTTTAGCGTCATAGTTGATGCGCGTAAAAAAGGAAGTACACCATGTTTTAACTTGATAGTGAGCTGCCACTAAGCGGAATGTGTGTGTTGACCAGCCAGTATGGTAGATCTCATTTCGTGGCGCTCGATCGGGCCTCGATGAATGCTGCGCCGCATGTGTAGTGAAATTCTCGTGACACGCTATACGTATATATCTCGAAATTGTGTTAGCATGAATAATTTTTAAACACAGACCTATAGTTGAATAACTGCTAGCGTACTCGGATGAAAGGCCCTGTTTGCGGGGCATGCATCAGCAGTGTGTGCGCTGCCGTTTTCGTTTAGTTTAAAACTAGCAGTATTTTTAAGGTTCCTGGCAACCAATCTAAATAATTTTGGGAAGTTACCGCAAGCAAAACACGAGACTTGAAGAAATATCCAGATTCACGCAACCTAATTATATGCAACCACAACTGCTTTTGAAGCATGAAACCTGCGATGAGCTCAGTCACTCGCAGCTTCGCAACTTAGCCGAAAAAAATAGCGAACAATAAATTAGTCGCTCCGGGAAGCACCTTTAGACGTTTCAAACTGAAGGCATTACGTTTGACGGTAGTTGCAAGATATTTTTTGTTTCTTTTATAAACTGTTTAGGAGCAGAAGTTATCTTTCCGGCTATTTGAAAAGTGTTAAGCGCCTTTCGATGCTTCGGCTTCATGCAGTTTACGGGCTGTTAATCACTAGGCAGCTGCTGGCGCAGTTTCTCATTGTGCCAATCGGGCACGGTATGAAGCTCTTGTCGTGCATAATAAGTGTACCGGTTTTCGTTACTGCTGCATTTAGTGCCGTCGTTTTGGACACCCTATATTATATGCACTGTACAAAAGAAAAAAGAGCCAGATTATCCATTTCGTGCCCTTCTTTTAGTAGATAACGCACAGATTATTCAAATAATTTAGCGGACATTGCACTTGTTCTAACCTTATCAACACACCTAAGAGATCGTAATAGGTTTTAGTTGATAAGTAACCTTATCAATACGCCCGTATTCATGTGCATTCTACTGAAAGTGTGGCAAATGCATTCATCTAGAAGTATGAGAAAACAGACATTGCAGACTGTTCCAAGCGGAAATAAATTGCAATTCTTAACGTGATGATAGAAAACTGCAGTCACTATACTGAGCATGCTCGTTCCGCACGGGCATATTGCATTGCCACCTGAAAATGTGCACAGTCCAGCCGGGTATCTTATGAATAATTTGGGATTTAGGAATAGTTTGGGATTCTTGCATTTCTTTTATATTTATAAGTACGCTGTGTGTCACATGAACCCGTCTTGAAACGTATCGTTACCTGCACCGGCGACCATTACGGTTATGTAACTGCTAATCATACTGTAACATAACGAAACATCATAATGGTACTCATTCATAATGCCATATTGCCTTTAGTCAGAGGTAAACAAAGTTAACTAGAGGCATAATTGATGAGAGCAAATTATATAGAGAACTACTATTGAATCGTAAAAATAATAGATTGAATAGTTTTTCCTCACATTGTTACAATTGCTTTACGTGTGTGTCTCTGTGTCCTTGTCTTCCGTGCTGTACTCGTGTGGCCATCAATTACGATCTTGCCCAAGCTCTTGTCAGCTTTATTAAACAAGGAATTCAATTCAGTTGAATCTAATACTGCATGTCAAGTGACTGATGTGTTATTTGTTTTATCTAAATATTATGGACTGGCAGTACTTGGCAAGCATTAAACCACAATTTTTTTGTTGCACTTAAGAAGCGAATGTAATAGATTTCCAGAAAATTTTCATGGAAACAGTCAGGGAAGGCTTGGAAAAAGATCGGGGAAATTGAAAAAGACCACATAGGTATGCTCTCATGTTATATGCCACACAAAGTTTCCAGGAAATCTCTGTTAAATATATTTTAAGACGTTTTATCTCATAAAATGTTGAGGGAAATTGGTTCCGTTTATTGAAAAAAAATTTAAGTCAGGCATACTTACATGACATTTCTTACTCAATTTGTTTTTTTTTGCATTCACTAAATGTTTTGAACCTCGAAACCCTAGAAATTCTTTTTCATCTTTGAGAGCACCTTAAATAATTTACTCTGATAGCATTCATTCGAACTATAGTGTCAGCTTTGTTTCCTAGGAAGTGCATGTCTGTCGTGCCATGACGCAAAGTGCTCACGTGGTATTTCGGGTGCTCATGTGGTATACCAAACTTGAAAACCTGTTAGCATGCTCAAGAAGCCTCCTAAGCTCTAAGAAACTAAGTGACCATATTCATACAGTCAATCCATCTGCCTTCGGTTGAAGTTATCGCCAATGACCCATACAGTTAAGATAGTGAGAAAGAAATTTAAAGATGTATTAAGCAAAATAAATTACAATCTTTCGCATGATACTGTGAATACTCCGTCACGTTTTCTTAGCATATCCATCTGCTCGGGCATATTTAACTACCAGCCAAAAAATGTAGAGACAGTCCAACTAGGTAACGTTTCAGCAATAAATATAGAGATCATTTGGGATAAGTACATAAATGCATCATATATGAACGTATCATAAGATGGAAGATACTGTTGCTGGCACGAGCAGCAGTTGTGACTGTTTAATTGCTCACCATACCCTAAAAAAACATTGTATAATGGTACTGATTTGTATTGAGAAGCAGCATTACTCATAGTTGAAGCGGATTAAGTATTGTTTGAGCAAATATATTAGGCTGCTTCATGAACATAGAAAGAATACACATTTGTTATTTCTGCCTCACATTGCTGGATCTAATTATTTGCAGCATACCGTTGCAGCACCTTTGGGACTAATGACACAAAGGTCAAGGCCAGCCTGGCGACCATGCTTGTGAAGGGGAAGTAGTGTAAGTATTTAGTCTCTTTCTATAATAGCATATTACATGTGTTTTAAGAAATTCATCTAATTTATCGCTCAATAAGAACAGGTAAATTGTCGCCAGTGCATTTGTATTCCTTTTTGCATTACATGATTCAGCGCTTCAATTCTTTTTGTTTATTCAACAAATATGAGTACAACTGGTTCAGGAGCATTATTATCTACTAAGGTTAATGCATAAGTGCAGATGAAAAGTGACAGGTGTACATGCATAAATACATTCAAAATTGTTTGCTACCACATGTAAACAAAAATGTAAACTAACTTGCAGATAGCAGATAGCTTTGGACTTATGGCCTTATACACGCTTTGTAGACTTGTCTATAAAATGTCTGTCTATAGACTGTCTATAGAATAACGAAAATTCATGTTTGTTGACAAATGTCTGCAGAATGTCATAGAAAAAATTGCATTGGATTATATAGTTCTGTTATTGTAGACTGAAGTCTATAGAATGTCTATAGGTAGTCTATAGCCATTTGCTTATATACATTTTATAGTCTTCCGTCTACAAAAGTTGAACTGTATATATAGTTCTACTTTTGTAGACTGAAGCCAATAAAATGTTTATAGATAATCTACAGACATTTGCCAATAGACATTCCATAGACTTCAGTCTACAAAAATAGAACTATATAATCCAATGCAATTTTTGTCTATAAATATTCTGCGGACATTTGTCTACAAATCTGAATTTTCACTAATCTATAGACATTCTATAGACAGTGTATAGACTCAGACTTTTTATAGATTAGTCTATAAAACTGTACGGCCATAAGCCTATAGACTGTCTATAGGAATAGTCTATAGATAGTCTATAGGCATTTGTCTATTAACATTCTATAGACTTCGGTCTACAAAAGTAGATCTATAAGCCTATACACTTGTCTATAGACGTTGTGCAGACAATTGTGTGCAAACATGAATTTTCATTAATCTCTAGAGAGTCTATAGACACTATATAGACAGTCTATAGACTGAGAAATTTTATACACTAGTCTATAATATGTGCATGGCCATAAGTCTAGAGACTGTCTAAAGACAGCCTATAGAAAGTCTATAAATTGAGACTTTTTATAGACTAGTCTATAAAAAGTGTATGGCTTTATGTCTATAGACTAGCCTTTATATGAAATGCATATGTATAAGATATAAGTAAATGTATAAGAAATGTATATAGACAGTCTATAGACTTTATAGACAAATGTCTATAGACTGTCTATAGATTTTCTATAAAAACTTTTGTAAGGGACGACCTCTGTCAAGCTCGCGAGCTTTTAGTCGTGTTTCCTGCTCGGTCTAATAGAAAAGAGGGACTGAATTGAAGTGAATTGAATAGTGTTGTGACTCGCTATGTCATACATTGTAGTATTTCAAGGAACATCTCCAGTATCTGCTTATTTTAGGTTTACGTTAGTACATGCGTCTCCTCCTGCGGCTTAGGCCGTTTAGATGGTGCTGTTTGCTGCAGTTGTGGGGTTTGGATTGTTGCTTTTTGAGCTGCACACTCTCTTCTCACGACCTCAAGCTGTCTTTCTAGCTTAGTCATTTGTGTTATCTTTTGTTGTGCACATGTGGTTTATGATGAGAGGCTACTAGCGACCCAGCTGAACTTGTCATCGTTGGCTTTTTTCTTGTTTTCGTGCTGCTATTTGTGGTTTGGTCTAGGATTGCTTCCTTCCCCTTGAGCCGGACCTCGTCCTAGATCCTTAGTCAATTGTGTCAGGTTTGGTTGTGGTTTATAGTGAGAGGCTGCTACTGCCCAGCTCATCAATTGTTACTCTTGGCTTCTTTCCACTCCTTTTGCTGTTGTTGTGGTACGGTCCCTGGTTGCCTTCTACCCCTGGAGCCGTACCTCGTTGTGAATTCGCATGACGAATACTGACTTACTTCCACCTTTTGGTATGACAGGTATGTGACGTACGCGCTAAGTGTCTCAAAACGCTAGGATGCACGAGTGAAAGAATGGCATTGTTGTGATTCTCCTGCCTTAGTCTGTCTGGCACGCAGTTTTTATTATTGAGTGGCAGCTTGTGTTCAAAGCTTTCCAACGTCAGTGAACCGCGTAATTTTCACCCGCATCCCAATAAACGATGTGCTCTCTCGACGAGAAATCCAGCAGCTTCGACTCATGCCAACTGCAAGGGGAGGCAGAGAAAAAGATCGTCCCTTTAAAATTAATTCCAACAAAAGAAGAGCAGATGGTTTATTATAAATTGTTCCCCTTTTACAAGGACCGAATCATTCGAAACGCTGTGATGCAGGCGTAGGCACTCCACTTGTGCAATGCTCAGCATGGGAATAATTGGGGTTTCTAGGGAATCAATTGTTACGAAAGCACGTTTCTCAACCGCTCCCGTTTAATTACTGAGGAGCTAGGTCATAGTATTCTAGCCTCTCCATTCAGCTTCAACGACCTGTTAATCTTTACCATTTTCAGTTCCTTGCCTGAAGGAAGCACGTGCCCACCCCGAAGCTAAACAGCAAATACTGTAAGGCGCCTCCAAACGGCACCAAAACAGCTGCATGTGCCCGAATGGTCCAGTATTCTTTATTATCGTTACAAGTGCGTTTTCTCAACCTCCGGAAGACTTGTTATACGCAGTCGTACGACTTTAAAAGGTAGGGGGATTTAAAAAGGACGCTTATGCCTGCAGGTAGAATGCTCACTTGTGGAAGTGAGAATTTGTAGGCAGTCGAAACGTTTGGCGTGTGCTTCTTGGTAATAGGTAAAAAAAGAAATAGGTAACAGCTGGCACAGAGATTGTCTGGTGTCAAAAAAAGTGAGAACGAGAGACCAGCAGTCTATCTTTCGAAACTTTGCAACATACACTTACGTGCTAAGAAAGCTTTAGAAAAATCAACTCAGTCTTATTAGGAGACGATGATGGTGTGGTCCCACTAGCATGCGAGCAATGGCAGGATAATAATTTCTCACGGCGTCGAACGACCACATGACCTTTCACACTAGTTTCACCAAGCTTATATAATAGTCATGATTTGATCATGTGTCCGTTATTAGTTAATCGCATATCCCACAAAAAAGTTTAAATTTTTAATGAGTTCAGTAGCATAAATTGAGCTTTCAACGCAATCGTCATTGAGATAATAAAAATTCGAGAGAGAATTACATGAACCGCCTTTTGACACATAACTGTTACTTGCTGTTCCTTTGATTGAAGCGCAAACGGACAAATGTATAAACGAATGAGCGCGGCAGGTCAGTACGCCAGTGGTGTCCCATTCTGTCACTTTGTTGATACTTTGTATGAGCTATAGCTATCAGAATGTGCTTGCAGATCCAGCACTTCACTTTTGCAAGCAATAATATATTGAGTGACCAGAAAGTCACTGTGGAGTGCGATGAATGCTTACGAATATGATGATAACATATATGATGATAATTATAACTTATATCGCAATTTGAAATGCGATATGATATTGCAAGGCCTGAACGTCTGATAACGTCCTAATAAACAGTGTCTTGTGCATGAAGCGCTAGACACAGTTTGCAATGATTTCGTCATAATTCAAGTAAGGTCTTAGTGGTTCGAAACTCAGTACACCATAGCCTCGCGCTTAGATGACTTCGAAGACAGATCAAAGCGCAACAACTTTCTTTCACGGCAAACCCGATTCCCGTGAGTCATGGCTGTAAACTGGACAGAAAACTCATGATGCCCTGTCGTCAGCATTCAAAGTTTTGGATGCTCTGCATGGGAAATGCCTTGCAACCAATGTCAGCTGAACGGGCGCATCGAATTCGGACTTTTTTAAATACGAAGTGGGATCGGGTTATAATGCAACTGTCAAACGTTAAAATTAAGGAGACCATGCTTTCGTCGCGCCGCCAAGTTAAAGAAAATAACATTCAAGTATCTGATCCCTTCTCGCTAGCGACAAGGCTCGATAGAAAAAAACTACTGCCCAGCTCTCCAATTGTTAGTGTTGGCTTCTTTCCACTTCTTTTGCTGTTGTTATTGTGGTTTGGTCCCAGGTTGCTTTTTATCCCAGGAGCCAGACCTCGTCCTGGATTCAGATGTCGAATACTGACGTGCTTCCATTTTTGTATTTACAGCCATGTGGCGCACGCGTTACGCGTCTCAAACCGCTAGGTTGCACGACTGAAAGAATGCCATGGTTGCGATTCTCTTGTGTTAGTCTCTGTGACACGCAATTTTTATTACTGACTGGCAGCTTGCGTTCAACGCGTTCCGACGCCAGCGAGTCACGCAAATTTCACCGACACCGCTGTAAACAATGTGCTCTCTCGACGAGGAATCCGGCAGCTTCGACTCACGCCAATTGCAAGGGGAGGTAGGCAAAAAAACTTCACTTTAAAATTAGTTCGAAGAGAAGAAGAGCATATGGCATTACAAATTGCGGCACCTTTACGCGGACCGAATCATTCGGAACGCTGAGATGCAGGCGTAGACACTTAACTTGTGCAATGCTCAGCATGGGGATAATTGGGGTTTTTAGGGAATCAATTGTTACGAAAGCATGTTTCTCAACCGCTCCCGTTTAATTACTGAGGAGCTAGGTCATAATATTCTAGCCTCTCCATTCAGCTTGAACGACCTGTTAATCTTTACCATTTTCAGTTCCTTGCCTGAAGGAAGCACGTGCCCACCCCGAAGCTAAACAGCAAATACTTTAAGGCGCCTTCAAACGGCACCGAAACAGCTGCATGTGCCCGAATGCTCCAGTATTCTTTATTATCGTTACAAGTGCGTTTTCTCAACCTCCGGAAGATTTGTTATACGCAGTCGTACAACTTTACCAAGGTAGGGGGATTTAAATAGGACGCCTATGCCTGCAGATAGAATGCTCACTTGTGGAAGTCAGAATTTGTAGGCAGTCGAAACGTTTGGCGTGTGCTTCTTGGTAATAAGTAAAAAAAGAAATAGGTAACAGCTGGCACAGAGATTGTCTGGTGTGAAAAAAAGTGAGAACGAGAGACCAGCAGTCTATCTTTCGAAACTTTGCAACATACAGTTACGTGCTAAGAAAGCTTTAGAAAAATCAACTCACTCTTATTAGGAGACGCCGATAGTGTGGTCCTGCTAGCATGCGAGGAATGGCAGGATATGAATTTGTCACGGCGTCGAACCACCACCTGACGTTTCACATTAGTTTCGCCAAGTGTATCGAATAGTCATGATTTGGTCATGTGTCCTAAATTGGTTAACCGCGAATGCCACACAAAAAAATTTCATATTTGTTTGTGAATTCAGTAGTGTGAGTTCAGTTTTTAACGAAACCGTCATTCAGATTGTAAAAATTTGAGGGAGTATTACATGAACCGCCCTTTGACACACAGCACCTATTTGCTGTTCTTTTGATTAGAGCGTGAACGGACAAACGACTAAGTCAATGGGCAGGGCACGTCAGTACGCCAGTGGCGTCCCTATCACATAGTTGATACTGTGTATGAGCTATAGCTATCAGAATGTACTAGCAAGTCCAGCGCTCCACTTTTGTAAGCAATATATATTGCGTGACCAGGAAGTAACTGTGCAGTGGGATCAATACTTATGTATGTGATGATAACATATATGAGGATACTTATAATTTACATCGCAGTTTGAAATGCGATATGCTAGCTTAAGACCTGAACGTCTGATAACGCCCATGAGGCACATTCTAAGGACGGGTGCATGAGAACAATCGTTGCACACTGCACAAGCTACAGGCCGCCCGTGCCAAGCACTCTGCAAAGGTAACTTCAGCAGCCCTTCAAAGATTTTTTAGCGATATGCAACGTCGTGTGCCGAAATTGACCATCTTGACCATCTCCTGTATTGACATCTCATGTAGTGATCACTGTACTGGCGTACGTAAAACTTCAAATTTTGGAAACACTATTTCAACTGCACAGTTGTCTTCGGTCCCCTAGTAGAATTTAGGCGCAATTGCGAACATATCAGGACCCAATAACTGAAGAAATCACCACAAGAGTATTGACAGACAGACAGACAGACAGACAGACAGACAGACAGACAGACAGACAGACAGACAGACAGACAGACAGACAGACAGACAGACAGACAGACAGATAGATAGATAGACAGACAGACAGATAGATAGATAGATAGACAGACAGACAGACAGACAGATAGACAGATAGACAGATAGATAGATAGATAGATAGATAGATAGACAGATAGATAGATAGATAGATAGATAGATAGATAGATAGATAGATAGATAGATAGATAGATAGATAGATAGATAGATAGATAGATAGATAGATAGATAGATAGATAGATAGATAGATAGATAGATAGATAGATAGATAGATAGATAGATAGATAGATAGATAGATAGATAGATAGATAGATAGATAGATAGATAGATAGATAGATAGATAGATAGATAGATAGATAGATAGATAGATAGATAGATAGATAGATAGATAGATAGATAGATAGATAGATAGATAGATAGATAGATAGATAGATAGATAGATAGATAGATAGATAGATAGATAGATAGATAGATAGATAGATAGATAGATAGATAGATAGATAGATAGATAGATAGATAGATAGATAGATAGATAGATAGATAGATAAACCAGAAAAGAGTTTCCTGTTAAAGGGATGGGTTAAATTTTAGCAAAAAGTGTTCTCATTCGAGGTATTCACACAGGCTGCTGGACCACAAGAAGCGTGGTAGCACTTGAACGTCCTTCTGATGGGATAAGTTCCGACGACGCAGTAGAACTCTCTCTCCTGACAGAGGCCCGTCATTAAACTGGTTGAACACGATGGAAAGCGATTGCGTCTGTGCATACTACTGCAGACACTGGCACAAAACACGACGCATTTTTGGACCGTCGTCGCAGTGGTCGCAGGCTGCAGCGTCAGCAACTCCTGTGGGGCAGGCGTAGGCACTGGCAAGCTTGACACCAAGTCACATCCTAAACAAAATGGTCGCGTCTCTTCGGGAAGCTTTTGGTAGAAATTGAAGGCTTAAGATGGGATCCAACGAATATATACAGACCTGCCTCGAGTGTGGTTCCCGCGCAAGTTAATGGCAAAATATGACTCCCATGGTACTCAGGTTAATGGGAAGATCACCAGGTCATGACATTAAAAAGCGCTCACGGATGTCTAGAGCAAGAGACAAGGGCGCTAGCCGCTGTTTTTGTAAATATTTAAACCACAGGCAACGAAATGGAATGTATTAAGGAAAAGAGGTACACACGTCTTATTCGACTACCAAATAAACAGGCATTGCTTTTCATAACATGAAAACTTCTAATGTTACATTCTTACAACTTCTAATGTGTCCATTATTTTCCTTTGCTATAGTTTCGACAAATAAAGAACACTTCAAAGAAAAATAAGTTTTAATAACACTGTAAAATAGAAATTATACTTATATATTAAATTCATATTTCATCTGCTTAATAAAGGAAAGGGGGCCCTGAAGTACACGCTGGTAGATGCTCGAAGATGCTGTACACGCTTGTAGATGCTGAACCCGCAACATCTATATGCCGACGGCGATGCTGCATCCAATTAGTTGCTACTACAGTTCTCTTCTCACCAACTTTGTTGGATATTTGCGCGCATGCCTTCGAAGCCCACAACGGGGGAGCGTTGGCCCGAGTCACTCGTGGTTACGGCGGCGAACTCGGAAAAAAAACTTAACCGCAGACTTTAAGCAGTACGTATTCTTAAAGGTACACTAGCGTGTCAAAATAAGGTTCAGCAGTGTTACTATTACCATGGTTAACCTGCCTGCCTTTTCCTTAAGTTTTTCTCTATCTTTTTTTCATACATAGACACAAGATTTAATAAGCAAGAAAAAAAAGGAAATACACAGGTAACCACGGCACCTCTGTTTCCGCGCAAGCTCTCCAAGACGTCATGGGTATTCGCTACATCAGTTCAGGCTTAGTTAATTATTTCTTTAGGAAAAGGAGAAGGTCGCGTTGTATTCTTAAGAAGCGAAAGGTTTTGCAAGTTTTGAGAAATCCTGGTGGGCATCGGTTGCTCAAGTACGAGAATACCTGTTGAAAAGCGTGACGTCACACCGACGTTGGAGTAGAGGGCTTGCGGTGCCAAATTCGACAAATGGAAGTTTAGCCTCTGCTTTCCGTCCTTGTCGTCAAGCTCCTGGATGAAGATGCTCGGTTAGAGTATGTAAAAAAGCGAAAAAAAATCTAAATGCGGTTATTTTAAAATTTGAAGACTTAACCAGTCAGTCATAGGTTGCACCTTCTTTTCCGGACTAATATTTTATAGCCTTTCTTGAATATCCCGCAAATACCAGAAGCAATATTTATTTTCTTATAAAAAATCTTATATCTAAGGCACCAGAGAAGCGACAAAGGCAGTGTTATAAATTTCCAACAAAAAGAAAATATCACGACTGCCATTTTCTTTCCTTGCAACGAAAACTGCCCGAACAATTAACCAACTGCACAAAACGTTCGTAGTAAATACGGGTACTGCATTTACCTTCGGTGTTAGTATTGCTAGCGTAACGCATCCACCTTAGCTTTAACACGCTTTGACGCGCTTACTGCACCTAACAGTACGGATATACTCGCTCAGTCACGCAAAATTATGCTCACGTTCTGTTTCTTTCCGTGTGTCTGCGTTTTATTCATTTTTTTTTCTAAGATGTCACGGCGGCTAGATGCAGGTGAGAATGCCCGCTGGGCAATGTAAACTTCAACTGCAGGCGAAAGCTCATCAAGCGAATTTAACTAGAGCTAGTGAATTGAAAGAGAATGCAGATGTTTGGTATGTCAGAGGCAATATGTGGATGTAAAAAGAATGTGAGGGTAGTTAGGTGCGTTGTAAGAAATTACGAAATATTTCCTGAAATGGTGCGCTAGAGCTCCCGTAGAAGCTTCTGTCAGAACTGTTGTGCTTATGCTAATAAATCGCGGAAAGAAAAAAAAACTGTGTTTGAAGAGAAAATTGGCCGAGTTAAATTGTTTGCTAGTGTCCTCGGAACGGGCCTCCCTCTATTTGATTTCGAGCGAGTGATCAAAAACAGAATAGAAAAAAAAACCACGAAGCTTGCCATTCAGAGGAATGATTCAATAGTATTTACATGAACAAATGGAAACAAATGGAACAAACACCCTGGCCATTGTATGCGCAACTCAACATGAAAGATAAACATTGCTGTTTAACTTCGAGACTCGCATTACAAGCTCTCTAGAAATTGAACACAAGTCCATCGAAGCTGTCTGTCCAGAAAGTAATAAACAAATACGTTGAAGGTGAGCCAGAAATAAAAAAAATTAAATTCTGGCGTATTGCGTGTCATAAGGACGATGGAATTATGAGGCACGAACTAACGGGCATGTATTTGACCACCTAGAGTTCCCAATTTTGCACTTAACTATGAGTACACAAGCGTGTTTTGCACTTCGTGCCCATCTAAGTACGGCCACCAGGACCTGGATCACACCGGCAACTTCGACATCAGAAGCGGTACACCATAGCCACTAAGTTACCGCTAGGGTTAATTGCACAATAAATATAATTAGGATGACACCTACGAAAAAATTGCAAGTCCCAAACTTTACGTCAGTGATTCAGTGTGTGATTCGAATAAATTTTGAAGTGATAGTTTTTTTTAGCATGCCGTAAGGAGCGAATTCGCGCTAAATGATTTTCGTTTACTTGATGCTTGCTGAGGAACAAAATGTTCTGCTTGTGTAAACAACTTTACATGGTCAGATGTAGCTTCGCAAAAATAAGGCGTGCGCTCAATGGAGCACGCTTGGAAAATTTAGGTGTTTAAAGTACCACAAAAGAAAAAAAAATCATACAAACGGCCATCGAAACCTTCGAACATGTTTGTTTGGGCTAAGAAACGAACTTTAAATAAGTCTTGCAAGCAAACAGCTCATCAGTTCCTCATGAAAATGGTGTGAGGACAACGCGTAAGCGTGTGTTTCATGGGTTACAAGTCTAGTTGTGTTTTTGTTGTACATTGTAAGTGAACTCTTACTTAGCGTGGGCGTATGTGGGCTTCGTTTCTTGTTCTACTTTATTTTTTTTGTAGACTTATGGCTTCTTTTTTGTTTGTTTGTTCCTGCTGTGCGAGTATTTGCGGGAAAACTGGTAGTTGCCATTTCATAACTGTCTATAGTCGGCTCTATAACGTAGTCTGTCTTCCCATCTGTGTGCTGCTGTTAAAAATGTGTAGGTACACGTCCGACCAGCTGCAGTTACAGTGAATAGATGAAAGCAGCTTTCAGATATGGAAAGTGATAATTTAAGACGGGTAATGTGAGTGGCTAGGCGATAAACAGTGCTGGCTTCGGCACAACAGTTGTCTCTCGGTCCGGCCCTTCTATGAGGAGATGCGACAACGTACAAAATCGGCGAAACCTGTCGGATTCGCAGACGGCTACCAACCCAAAACGCCTGTTTTCGGGGCAAACACTAACACCACCAGGCCTTAATCACCTGTGTTTAGAGCTGTGTTAAAACTGTATTATTTCTCGCCGGGACCTCACTGTGCGTTCTAATTGGGCGGGAAGTCCAATACACGTGGTTGAAATAATGGTAGTAGACTGTATTTATTTATTTATTTATTTCGTGTACCCTCAGGGCCAGCGGCATTAAAGATGGGAGTGGTTACATCAAATACAGAAAAAAATTACAGTGCAGCAAAATGGTTAATAGTACAGAAATAGATGGCTCTCGGTTATACAATGTTATCTTAGTGTTCTTGAAGTGCTGCTTAATAAAATGAAATACGGTGCATGCAGTGCAGTAATACAGTGTTCCGGTAATACAAAAACAGTGATACAATTGGCAGTAGAAAAACATGAATGCAATGCTCCTGTTTATACAATGTTATCTAATACTGCCATGAAGTGCTGATGGTCAACAATAGTAGCGGTTGAGGCGGGTCGGCGATTCCACTCAGCAGATGTACGCGGAAGGAATGAATGAGACACGACATTGGTTTGGCATAATGGAATTCCAACTTTGTTATTTTGATTTAAACTTGATGAAATGTATTGAGGAGGCGAGATCAGTTCATTGCGAAGGGAAGGATGATCAAATATCTTATGAAAAACTGAAAGCCTAAGGCATTTACGGCGAGAGGCTAAAGATGGCAAATCAAGGTTTAATTTCATTACAGAAGTGCTGGCACTTCGGTTATAATTAGAAAAAACGAAATGAGCAGAATTATTTTGCACCATTTCTAATGAGTTAATTAGGTTTTTCTGAAAGGGATACCAAACTGCTCCGGCGTACTCAAGCTTTGAGCGGACTAGTGACTTGTATAGCATTAACTTTAGTGAAGACGGTGCCTTAGTGAAATTGCGTTTTAGGTATCCCAGAATGCGGTTAGCGTTTTTAATTACGTAAGACACGTGCATGGACCACGAGAGGTTTCTAGTGATATGGATACCAATATATTTGTAGGATGAAACAGGGTCTAAGGGGAGATTATTAAAGCAGAAAGAAGGAAGCTAGTAAGAAGTACTGGACACGCGCATAAATTTGCATTTTTTATATTTAATTCCATTGACCATGATTGGCACAAAGTAGAAAAAGCGTTAAGATAGGATTTAAGACAAGAAATATCAGCGTCGCATATTATTTCCCTAAAGATTACTCAATTATCGGCGAATAAATGAATGTTAGAGGAAACACAAGAGGGTAGATCAATTACGTAAATTAAAAAAAGGAGGGGACCAAGTACCGACCCTTGAGGTACGCCGGACTGTACGCTGCTTGGTTGTGAGTTTGAGTCATTAGCAAAGACAAACTGCATGGTTAGAAAGGAAGCACTCAAGCCAGGCAAGTCGTCTGGGATCAATGTCAATTCGAAGCAGCTTAAACATTAGGAGGTTATGGCGCACTTTGTCAAACGCTTTTGAAAAGTCTAAAGATATACAGTCAGCAGTTCAAGAGCGGTCAAGAATGATGTTTAGCTTATGCGTAAATGAAACTAGTTGTGTTTCACATGTATATGTCTTGCGGAAGCCATGTTGCGATGGTGAAAAGGATGAATATAGCTTCAAGAAAGCTAGCGAGATTAGAGGCAAGTATATGTTCTAGCATCTTACATAGAATGGAAATGAGCGAGGTAGGGCGGTAGTTATATGGAGAATGCTTGTCACCGGACTTATGGAGTGGGATCACCTTTCCTATTTTCCATTCAGCAGGCAAAGAACCCTTATCTAGTGACTGTTGGAATATCATTGCTAGAAAAAATGAAGAGTAACAGCTAGTGCTTTTTCCAAAATTTCGCGTTAATAAATCGTGTCCTGGAGCAGTAGAAAGTTTTTTTAAAGATGATATAATTGGTACGATGCCTACTGGTTCAATGATTATGGGAAACATTGCTTAGTGATCGTAGTCGTGCGATGATGGAAGAGTAATGTGTAGTTGATGAAAAGTTGTGCATGAAAACATCATTAAGTGCGGACGCACATTTATTAGTCGGAATAACATTTCCAGAGCTGTCGATTAATCTGATCATGCCATCCGCCTTGGGGTTAATGACGCGCCAGAATTTATTGGTGTCGGTTTTAAGCATTGATGGCAAGGTATTGCCAAGAAAGTGTTCCTTGGCTTGTTTAAGTGCGGCTATATACTCATCTGCCACCAGTTTGTATTCGGTCCAGCGGTTTACGCTAGGTGAACGTTTGGCTAATTTGTGCAGCCGTTTCTTTTTATTAGATAGGCGCTTGAGACAGATGTTATACCATGGGGCGTTTAGATTACATGCAACGGTGCGCAGTGAGATGTATTTTTTTGTTAGTTCAGCAGTTTTTTGTAGCAAACATATTCCAGTTGGTCTGAACACTACGGCTGTCGAAGTTGTTTAAAAACACGTCTAGAAAACCAGATAATTCGGCGTTGATGGCTTCAAAATTTCCTTTCGCATAGTCTCGAAAAGATTTGAATTTTTTACCGGTTTTCGGTCGCAAAATATTTATGTCAAACGAAAGTGCCGTATGGTCGCTCGAGCCGGGTAAATAGGTGATGTCGGAAACTAGGACAGGCCGCGATGTTCATACAAGGTCAAGTGTGTTCTCAAGGGATGCGGTAGTTCGTGTGGGTTGAGTAACAAGTTGCGAAAGTGGAAAGACAGAGCACATGTCTAAGAGCTCATTGGCTAATGAAGAAAAAGGTTGTAAAGTTGGAGGTTCAGTGTTCCATATTATGTTCGGTAGATTAACATCGCCAAGCAAAAATAAAGGTAATGTAGGATGACGGGATCTAACAATGTTAATGATATCATGCATCTCATTTACGAAATTAGATGAATAAGTGGGGGGGGGGGCGGTAACAAACACCAAGGATTATCTTCTGGCGATTTATTTCAATGATGGCCCAAACCGTTTCGAGGACAGTATTGACATGAATGCACTGAGATGGGAAATCTTTAGAAATGGCTAAGAGCACGCCGCCTCCCTGACGCATTGTATGGTCACAAAGATACAGTGAAAAATGGTGTGCAGTTTGAAGAATTTCGTTATCTTGAATCTGTGAATGTAGCCACGTTTCGGTAAGCACAAAAATGTCGACATAGCAAGTCTCCAAGGCAGATGCTAAGGAAGTGCGCTTATTTATGATGCTTCGAATATTGGTAAAGAACACAGATACGATGCATGATGCTCGTTTACATCCCCTCACATTTACCTAACTGGGCATGTGCTGGGAATTGACATGCCGACCGTTATCTCGGGGTTCATATGGCGCATGTTCGCTGACGGTGTCTGTTGCCGGGTCATAGACGAACTGTTTTTTTATTCATTATTCGTTTGGTGACCTTAACTGGAAAGGGCATGGTTGGGGCTGGCTTTTAGCGTACTCAATTAGTTTTTTACGGACGTAAGGGGTGGCGGGCGAAAAATCTTCGGAGATAGAAATATCCTTTTCTTTCAGCTGCGCGCGCACGGAAAATACTTTGCCTTTTATTTTTGTGCTGGTGAATTTAACTACAATTGGGCGACCCTTACAAGGCGTATAGTGACTAACGCAAATTAGCACGTTTGATTGCCGTGTCATGCAGGCTGTCGAATACGTCGGTTAGTGCTTCTCTTATGCGTGATTCGGACTGTTCCCACGATTCGCGAGAGTCACGGATGCCATGAAATATGAGGTTATTGCGTCGCGATCTGTCCTCAAGTTCGTCAACGTGCAGTAGTAAAAAGTCAAGCCGAGTTGTTTGTGCTTGAGCCGACGCCTGAATGCCAGTCATTTCATTATCGAGGTGGTCTAAAACATTTGTTTTTTTCTTCAAGGTTCTCCACTATTTTCTGGATACATTTCATTTTGGACTCGATGTTCTTTTGACCGACCTTAATAGCCTTGACGTCGTTAACCAACTCGGCCTGGCCCTTAGCAGATTGTACAAAACGAGCCTGAAGGTCTTTTAACAGCCGGAAAAGAACTTCCGTCTGCTCAGAAGGATTCGAGGGCAAATTCTGCAGCTCAAGTAATGCCTCAATCCAATGTCTTAATGTCAATCAGGACGCGGATTAGTTTCCACGTCACCTGAGCGCATTAACAGCAACGCCATAGTGAAACAATCTCCGACAATTTCACAGAACACTTGTAGGCGTGGAAGCAATAGCAAAAATGGGTCGTCACTTTTCTTAGCATAAAGCGGAAAGTTTTTACAGACCTGCGAAGTGGAAAGGTGCGATATATGAGCCATGGCGCTCCAAATGCTGCTTCCGTGCCAACTAACTGGACTGACGCTCGGACAGCCGCTTAAGTTGCCACTGCGATGTGACGACACCGTTGACGACGATGGTGCGCAGAAGGCTGGGCGCAGTAGTTGTAGTGGGTCGATGTGGATATAGTTGGCGGTCTGCTGGTAGATTGTGGCCTTGCATGATAGTAGTAGTAGTTGCGAAGGGTCATACTCTGAATACGCTGTGCACGGACACAGCAGCAGCAAGAACACGAAGATCACCTGCGAAGTGGAAATGTGCACTGTATGAGCCATGGTGCTCCAAATGCTGCTTCCGTGCCAACTAAATGGACTGACGCTCGGACAGCCGCTTAAGTTGCCACTGCGATGTGACGACACAGTTGACGACGATGGTGCGCAGAGGGCTGGGCGCAGTAGTTGTAGTGGGTCGATGTGGATATAGTTGCCGGTCTGCTGGTAGATTGTGGCCTTGCTTGATAGTAGTAATGGTTGCAAAGAGTCATACTCCGAATACGCTGTGCACGGACACAGCAGCAGCAAGAACGCGAAGATCACCTGCGAAGTGGAAATGTGTGCTGTATGAGCCATGGTGCTCCAAATGCTGCTTCCGTGCCAACTGATAACAAATCTGCATAGACATGGGTCTCGTACCCGCCCCACTGAACTGCGCCAATGAACAAATTCAAGGCCTGCCACAAAGCGGTGGTAAAATGACAATTGTGGACAAGTAAAAAGCAATATCGTGAAAAATCTTTCATGTTTGGTTCTTTGAAATGTCGATTCGTATAATTTCCGGCTAAAGGAGGCTGACAGCGTGAAGCATATCATCTTTGGTGATGTATAATTCCTTGTTATTCTGATGCCCAATCGGTCAATACACTGGAAATCAATTCATCAAAGCAAAGTAACTCAAGAAGCTGCACTACGGAAACCTCGATCCAGCATTTCGTAAAATGTAGAAAAAATTCCCTATTTATCATTTTCGCCCATAATATTGGTACAATAAATGTGAAGACACGCGTTCCTAGCACTATAAGCAGAAAAAATAACAGTGCCGGCGTTGAGTAGTTCAGCAACTACTTTCACTGGTACGCGGCAAGAGTTATTCCGAAGAAATGAATTATGCAGAAGCTAAACGCAAATATTTATTTAGTGTCGGATCGCTTCAGCCTTGCTGCATCAAGGAGATCTTTGCACACGCGCACTCCTGCAGCAACCGGCACACTGATTTTTTTTTGTTTGAATCTCTGTCGGACAAAGTTCGATATAGCAGTGACGAAACCCTCGTTCACGGTCTTTCGCAAGACCCCTTACCAAGCACTACGCAACTAGGAACCACCATCAATCTCATGGCTCATGTCCTTGCTGCGACGTTTCATTAGGGCCGTACTTTTCGATCAGTAACCAGTTTGCGGCTTGAAGAAGCTGCTCAAGAAATGGCACTGCTGACAAAAAAAGAAGAAAATGAGTACAAGCAAACATAAACAGCAGCGCTTTGCATGATCGCTTCAATGGCTTGACTGCTCTTATAATCCTGCAGAACTTCGCCTTAAGATTGTGCCGTAATCTTTCACATCGTTATCTTGTGCGTGTAGGGCCTCGTAACTGTTAGTTTTTCGGACCCTGTTGGCTATCTGTGACCATCAAAAAAGGCATGTGCAAGTGAAACCTATCAGCAAAGAAAATGACGGATTTACGGCCACGCGGTCATTGTGTCGGAAGGACAAATACTTAAAGATAGTCTAAGACACGGGTGTGGCGCTACATTTTCATCATTTTACAACAGGAAACGCATGTTCTCAAACAGCCTCCCATGAAGGATGCGAGCACCGGCCACGCATTTTTGAGTCATGAGAAAAAGTCGCAAGTTTCTAAGGAAAATAACATATTTCGGTATTCCAGCAATTTTTTTCTATTACTAATTCCAGCAGACAGCAAACTGACAACTAAATCAGAATTGACATTATACCATAAGAGGCAAAGTTTATTGCGCCAGGTATCACTACTTTTTTGAAAAACAGAGCTGCCGGCATCTAAAAAAGACAGAAAAAGAAAGCGTGTCTCGTGTGGTACGCATTCTATACGCCCTAAATAGCCCTGAATATATAGATTTCCTCAGCGTTATACGAAATCTCCTATTGAAATCATTAGAAACACACCTAAACATTCAATGCATTTATCCAGCTTTGTTCTTTGAAGCAAGCAGCCTGACCAACTAATGGCTGTCCCCTTCCGTATGGCCAGCAGACATTATCAGGAATGTGGTCGAAAGTGCGCGTTTGCTGATTCACTCGAAGCGTGGCCTCGCCAGTCCAGTCTGGAATTATTTCGTTATCCAGGTTCGCTGACAATATTTGACAATCACCTGTACGTGCATAGGTTCGGGAGCAATTAACTGAGTTTATGTATTTCACGCAGTGAAGAAGTGGGGGAGACGTGACGCAGAAAAACAATACTGAGAAGAGAACCCTTTGATTAAGTCGAATATTTTGTTTTCCACAGAGAATTGGTCTCAAGGGCGTTTATTGGCTCTCACTTGCGCTTCCTAGACTAGAGATGAAATAAAGCACTATAGCAAAAGCCACCTCTTCCAAGAATGATGAAATAACAAGACATTACTGCATGACTATTTTTCGTCTCTTTTTTTATGAGTTAGTCAAGAAAGGTAACGGTGAATACCAGCGAATATCAACAACTGAATACTAAACAAAGTAGAATGGTAATAAGATTGTTTTACACAGCATTTTCATTTATTTGATTTCATTTTTTTACACATGCTTCAGCCCAATTGGGGATATCGCAATTATTCAGAGTAACGCTCTAAATAATTTCCCATTCCATTTGAAGCATAGGATAGTTGGAACGTTATCCGATACGGAATCACAATAGTTCATAGACTGAAAGCACCCACGAACCAATGAAGAGCGTAACAGCTAGAAGCGGAGCTAGGAAACATGGCCACATTACAGAGTCCGCAAAAGTTATGCAGATCATTCTGATTTAGATAGTACGCTGCTTAAAACTTCAGGACACCAAGAAGGAATAAAATTGCACTATGGTTGTTTCGCTGACGGCCATATTGGCGCGGTGTTAGAGTGCAACCAAGGTTATAACGCCCCTACGTACATATGAATTATACCAACTGTCAGAAGATCGCATGCCTCTGGCAAAATTCTCCCGCTTTCGAAATACAGATGCTATAATCTTCCACTAATGCAGCTTCCGTTATGCACCACAGTTTTAGGAGTAAACTTCAGTAACCTTATACTTACTATAATCTTGGGCTAAACCATGTCTGACGTTGGATTAGACGTCAAACGGTGTATCAAAAAAAAAAGATGACATCTTGCGTGGTGCGGATATTGTTGTTTCCCGTTCTATGATGACATCAGGCTTGCTTCACTCTAATCGTGTTTTTTATGGTTTTTATGAGAGTTGAAATGACCACTCAAACGTAACAAAGAGTTCGTGCGCTGCCTACTGGGCTAACACGCTCACTCTCATTCAACTGACATACAAGCGGGGCTCGTAATTTCTGACCTTCCATTTCATTTTCCATGCTACGTTTCCTAATCACTCATAACACCGAGTGGCCGATATCAGTGATACCAACGACAAGGAGAAAAACCACGGCACAAAAACACAACAATTTGACGATCGACAAAACGATGCTACAACGTCGATGGCGATGCCGATGACGACACTGTGGCACTACGGGCCAGAGAGCAAATTCTGACTGAGGACAGACAAATTTATCTATATCGGGGGCTGTGTAGAAATCATGATAACGATAAGCGTGGCGGTGAGCGCTTTAGAAACCATGAAAACTGGATTCAGCAACCTGGTCATTTAGGTCCCCGGCAATGATCGAGCCAGCGGTATTTTACCGGGCGTGCTAGCACACACCCCTGTCCCTGCGTTGCTGATGCGCTTCCCATCAGCTGCAGCCCTTGGCTGCTTTACTGGTTTGCTCTCGGATATCTTTTTACTCTCAGATATAATTTTTACCTGGTTAAGAACCCTTGCATTCGGAACACCGTGAAGAGCAAACCGAGACAAAAGGTAGGATGAACACTCGAAAATGCGCTGTCTTTAGGCATTATAAAGCTGCCTGAGGGCAGGAAACCTTAACTAAGCCTTACCATACCTGATTCAAACCTAGCTTTCTGGTCCTTGTTTACCTTCGCGTACTCTGTTGAAGCGGGGAACAAAGGACCCGGGAAAAGAGAGGTAATTACACTTGCTTGCAAGCAGAAACATCTGCACTAAGACAAATGGCAAAAAAGAAATTATGTATAGTTTCTGCGCTTCTTTCCCGTTTCCCTTCTATTCAGAAGAACGCCAGCACGATCCAGGAGCTCTTCCGCCCTCTTCACTATCGCTCAGCCGACGCACGGCTCCACTTGCCGCCTTTGCTCCACTGCTTTTTATGGCGCGCCCCACTTAAGCTCTTGTTCCTCGCGGGAAATCCGGTTGCCTCGTAGCTAAAAGTATTCGTGCTATGCAGAATCACTTTCGCGAGAGCGATCAAAGAGGCCGGCGCAGACAAAGTCACCGGGTGCAACTGAATTCGAACGCAATGAATGTCAGGCACCGCACTGCAATGACAATTATATGGTTGGAACAAAGACAAAAATTATGACTCGGCAAAGTAAAAGGTGATAAAAGTGGCCCTTCTTTATGTAGTATGTCGTCCTTATCTGGTAAATGTGACAGTGTCTTGGTCGAGGTTATCTAGTAACTTGACGCTAATTGCCGCTAGTTGCAGTAGTGTGTTCGTCGTAAGTCTGGCGCGAATGCATGGAGCTTGGAAGATAAAACATGAAGCGCTGCTCTGTTATGACTACAGGAACTGCAGTCCTGATTATTAAGTTAGGGATTGATGTGGCAACGTAAAACGAAACTGACTCGCCATTCTTGCTCTGTGAAAGTGGATGTCCAGTGCAGCTCTTGAAAACCACCCCAGCAACAACTGAGAGGCTCTGGCCTCGGTCACGCTGTACGCTTACAGCTTTCTTGCCAGGGGAGCCTTCAACACAACGTTTGATGTGTGTTGTGAATAAAATTTAACTGAATTGTATTGAATTTATTGCATTAGAATAATGGTAGTAGTGGTAATTTAAGATAATGGTGGTAATGGGGGCAATGATAATTTTGGCAGCATGTTGGGATACGGTCCAAAGAGTGGACTTGTGTAAATTTCAGTCTATCAAGAAAGAACACTGCGACGCCAATCCATCTTTCGACTTGGACGAGTCAATCAAGTGTGCGGTGCAAGACACTGTGCGTGCTCTCGCATGCTCTTCGTAACTGACGGAATCTCATGTAGAACTAGAAAGACATCGAGCAATCCGACAACGTGCTGAACGAAGATACCGACGTACGAAGACAATGGACGATTTACGGACCGCCAGACGCACGCAAAAGAAGATCCAGCGCCGGTTAGACAAGCCCGAATGGCAACGTTAGACTGCCTTCTGTGAGTCACTAGATTCACGCAAGTCTTTATCGCAGCTATGGAGAACGATTCGTGGTCTCCAGACACTCCCCCTATACAGCGATTCCCATTCAAGGATCTTGCTCTCTCTCAAAAGTGATCGGAGATTGACTTGGCAGAGGATTTCTGCGCCAGATTATCCGGCCAATTCACAGCTACCAACATTCCATCGCCTTCGAGTAGCCCGCCACCACGTGGTCACCACATGGATCTACCATTCTCAATCCACGAACTTAAGGCAGCTTTAGCTTTCTGTAGCCGCACACATCAGGGCCAGGACCTGACGGAATTTCCTACCGAGCTCTGTGTCACCTGGAGGAGCGAGCGAGAGGCATTTTTCTTGAGTTGTACAACGAATCTTGGAGAGATGGCATGCCACCAACAAGCTGGAAGACAAGTCTCCTTGTTCCACTGATGAAGCCTGGCAAGTAGCCGTTGGAACTCTCATCATATCGCCCGATCGCTTTGGCGAGCTGTGTAGGCAAAGTAATGGAGAGGATGGTTCTAAGACGCCTTGAGTGGTACTTGGAGTACCACAACAACTACCCAGATACCATGGTGGGCTTTCGACCTGGTCGATCATCGATCGATAACGTCGTTGACCTGGTCGCCCACATTCAGCATGAGAAATGCCGTAAGCGTCTCTGCGCTTCTTTATTTCTCGACGTTAAAGGAGCGTATGACAACGTTACGCATGAAGCCATCCTCTCTGCTCTCGCAGAGGTAGGAGTGGGTGGTCGGATGTTTCAATGGATACGGAGCTATCTCTCCATGCGATCCTTTTTTGTAAGCACCGAGGCAGGCCATACTTGTGTACATTATAGCTACCGCGGCAAACAATATGGTAAGGAAGAGTACAGTAAGTGTGAATGTACTAGAGCTTAGTAAACTTGAAGTTTCACGTTCGATGGAGTATAATACCTTAGCCTATTTACAATGACGTTTATTCTGGAGAAATCTTTATTGTATCAGTGTGATGGGACAAAGAGAGATGTTCGTGAAATAGGACTCTTAAGAATTTTATGGTAGTCGATCGCTGTATCTTTTTCCTGTGAAATGAATTGGTCAGTATGGAATGTTTGTTACTCATTTAGGCCTAAAAATGAGGTACTTTGTTTTAGCTATGTTTAACTGAAGTTTGTTTGCATTAAAGTATATATTTAACTTATTCAGCCACACGTTAGCTTCTTTGTACAGTTCACACACACCTAAACCTGAGAAAAAGGCGTCTTTTTTTCTGTCATCAGCATACAATATTATTCTCTTGTGTACCTCAATATTTGCATCTTTAATCAACAGCAAGAATAGTATAGGTCCAAGGGCGGGCCCCTGGGAGACACCAGACTGAATGAATCAAACTTGAGATTGTGTATAATTTACTGTAATGTATTGCGTTCTGGACGCTAGATAACTTTGTATCAGCCGCAACGAGGCATCGCGAATACATTAGTACGGAAGTTTCCGGGAAAGCCGGCCATATTGTACGCACTGCTACGCCGTCTTGAAATCTAATAATATCCCTAGTTTATATATGCTGTTTTCAATGCTTTCTAGAACCTATTTTTTGGTACAAATTAACCAGGCTAAGTAAATGGGCCTAGCTCACGAATTCTCATCACCCGCAAGGGCGAACCAAGACGGCATGAGTACACATGATAGCTGTAGATTTTCGAGACGTGAGTCAATGCGAACGCAAGAACACAAGACTAGCTTGGATTCTGCGCATGCGCATTTGCGGTGAGAAATTTTCTTGGGTCCCCGAGCAACTTGGGTCCTCAATTCTAAATTTCTCTCATGGCGCTTCTGCTGAGTAGCTGTGCGCATATAAGATCGCGGTACATACACTGATATTAGAAGAACGGACAGTAAATGCCAGGCTGCACCTGGATATACTCTTCTTTTCCTTCGGGGGGGGGGGGGGTGTGATGAAAAAGCGCGGACGATTTTCCTTTGGTTTCGTCTTATGCCCGATAAAGGTGCGACGCGTGCAACGTCGCTGGCAGCGCTCGGTACTGAGGCACCTTTGGCCAGCGTTCCGAGGGTCTTTCAACACAACGCTCAAGCATGCTACCACTTCCAGTGCTTGGCCTTTGGGAAAAACTGTCCAGTTTTCAATGCCATTAGCATTCTTTCAATACTTCAAGCCATTTTCGCTTAACCTCTTTGATGGCAGGTTTCTTGTTCTCGTTCAAAAATTTTATATTTCTTTCCTTTGTCGCCCCCGTGAAGCGTTGAGAGATGACTATTTTATGTTGCAGACAACGCCCCTACTAAAGCTGTGACAGTTAGAAGAGCTATTATTGTTTCTGCGTAACTAAGACTTTGTACCATTAAGAGTACGACGGATCTAGCGTATGGGAGAGAGAAGGAAAGAAAATGTTTGTTCTTCAAAATGAATTTGGTGGAACGGTTGGAGCCCCTTTAGTCCAGTGCCCCACTGGCCTCGGCCACTGGCTTGACCTGGTTTATGAAGGACTGTTGTCCTGCTAGATCCGATCTGGTTAACTGCTTCTCCTGCTGCTCCATTGTGTGGCATGTTTTATCAAAGGGGCACGGGAAGTACATTGGATTTCGAAGGTTTCACCGTGGTGGAGTTCAGCAATGGATGCCTCTCACTGTCACGCAGTGGGCGATGTACACGCTGATGCGCTGCGGGTTTTTTCACGGAACAACTCCTCAAACCAACTGCTGATCCCTTTCTCCAGGTGAGACGGATGACCTCTTTCATCTTATTTCGCACAGCGTGGAGAACTTGCAGTATTGGCAAAGTCAGAAGCAGCTGTACAGACTTATACTTACTAATGATTGCATGTGAAAATTCCGCATGACGTGTGGTTTCGACGAACATGATGGGTCCTGTGTTCACCGTATTCGGCTTAATGTCACTAACAAACATGTTTCCGGTTTGAAATTAAGCAGAGATCATGGTCGCTGTAACCTGCTTTCAATGTACACGAGAGGGTAAGGGCTACTTATACTCCGCTCTCTAATCGTATTCAAATGGTAAAGGACTGCCCGAATAGCCTCACAGAATATACATAGAGATCAAGTCTAGAGCAATGATACGTTCTCGATGTATGAACTTGCGCTGCCTCTGTGTCCCGTGTTACCAAGCCACTTTTAAATTTTCCTAACGACACCAACCTCACTGACATACTTTAGTTAGCTCTGTATGTTGTGTGTTTGTCATGTCCACGGTGCGGACGAATCTTTTAGCCTTGTTCCCATCTAGAGTAGCCTATTAGCGTGCCCCCTGGCAAACCTTAAAAGTTCCCATTAAATAATCAGTCTTTCTCCCTTCGGGACAACAATCCATAACAATTCAAGAATGAAGTCTCGTGCTTGAAGCTGCTTGTGTGGGCTTAGTGTGCGGCAGCCCTAGTAGTATAACTAGATGTTTGACTAATTCGCTAGGAGCAGCTAATATGGGTCATTTGAAAAATTCAAAGCGAAAAAAACGTTTCTCTTTATGTGCTGTAGCGTTAACCTCTTCCCTCTAATACCCGTTTCGAAGGATTTCCTATAAACTTTTTCATTTAACACTTAGGCATACGAAAACACTGTCAAATGAAAATTACGTACTAAAAATGGAGCGAAGTGCTCAAGCCTCCTTGACTCGAATTGGGTCCTGTGAAGCTCAAGGAGTATGAAACTCAAGAAAGCAATTGCGGTTCTGCAGACAAAGAGCCACTCCAAACGAGGCATCTCACCCGAGATTTGATGTCAACGCTCAGTGAAGATGTTTACTCTCTCTCTCTCTCTCGTTAGTGAGCAGTGTAAGTCATCATGATTATCAAAGATGACGCTTTAAAACGTGATAGGAAAAAAAAAGAATCCTATATTGAGTTCCAATGTTTGTAACATTAATCAGCCAAGCTCCTCCAATGCAATTTGTTTCTCCAAACTACAGGATGTGCGTTTGCTGCTGGCTACGGGTCATTTGTGTAGACTTCGACGTCGTCACCACCGTCTTCGCTTCAATGTCTGCATCATCGCATTCCTCGGCATCGTCGACAAAAGTTCAGAGTTTTCCAGATCCTACGGATTGGTATTACTTTCTTGCAAAAACACCTGAATCTATTCGACAGTTCACTATGTCGCCATAAGCTTGTAAAGTAGTAATTAACACAAGCCCCAAGGGAAAATCAAAATGAAGTCTGATGAGGTGCAAATTTTACAAATTTTACTTTCAAATGCAAATTATACACGTCTGATCAATGAAATTCTGAAAAGGCTCGTGATTTTCTTTAGTCCGCGTATTTGTAGCGCTGCTTTTTCTTCAAGTATGTTACAGAAACTCACCTACATCAAGCTCCTGCTGACTGATAAAAAGCATTGTTGAAAAACAGGCTGTGAAAACAGAATAAATGGCTGAACGCGAGTATATCTTTGAATCTAAGTGGTGGGGCATTTTCTACACTGGAAGAGCCAATTGACAAACAGTGCACAAACTGGAATCTAAAAATGTGGCTAATTTGAATTTGAAGAAGGATACCTGGCCTCAAGAAATCTCTAGAAACGCCTCAGCTGAGGAGGTTAAAGGAACCAACAACCTATTCTCAAGCGCTCCCATTTTATAGGCGTAATGGAAACTTTACTATTTGAAGTATCCATACCAGCGGCAGTTAATTCGGAAATTTCGGAACATTTTGAAAGCATTACTTTTCGATCTGCGAAATCTCTCCTACTTACAGTGTACACAGGCCGTCTACAGTGATAATGAATGTCGATGGCGACGGGACAGAAACGAAAAAATTCGTTGCATGTGCAGATCCGGCGGGGAAATTGCTGCTTTATCAAACGCTCTGTGTGTACTTAAAAACAACCACAGCGGCTTCTTAACGATGTAGATTTGTCACAGACGTTTTTTCTGCCTTCCTAAGTTCCCTGCAGATGAGTAAAAGTGCCCATTCAAAGGACCAATGGGCGGCCGCGAAATGGTGTGACGTCACGCAGAGGCGTCTATAGCTCCTTGAAAGCCGGGTCGGTAGGGCCGCCCGGTGTGCATCGCCGCCGGTGGTGGGACAACAAGCATCAATTATAACTTTTAACTCGTTGTTTATAAAGAAATAATCGCAGTTCGAATTAAGTGGGACGTATGTGCATCTTTCATGACCGGTGGCGGCCAATCAACTCGTTTAGCACGGACACAAGCTGCTAATACGAGACTCGGAATCAGCGTCTGCCCGCCGCGATGCCCTCGCTAGTTATCACACCGTGGATATCATGTCTTCCTTTCTTTTGTAAAATGATGAAGTGGAGAAAGCAATCTCAAACACACGGAGTCTTGTGACCGCAAGTGTTTGTTTTTGGAAGCAGCGTGCAAGAAAACGAACTATGCGGGCGCCTTCAGCACCAGGGCAGCCGGCCACTACAAGCACATCGCCGCCGCTGGCAAGAGAAACATCACCTGCAGCTTGCTTTGTGCGCCAGATACTGACATCTGGGATAAAGTGTTGTCAAAATCAAGTCTCTCTCGAAATGTGATGACTGCTGTCAAGCATCCCACACGAAAGAGAGCTACTATATCAGGCAAGTTCGGCTAGGAATAAGCATTAATTCTAACATTGGTACAGTGCGCGGCTTGGAGCTAGGTTCGCTCCCTAGCGAAAACGCCCCTGTGCCGCGCGACGCTTTCTTCAGGCCATGGGGTCCCCGTCGCTTAGTGCACGCTTTAGAGCCCGTTTTCTGGCGCGTTTTTATGTGCTCCTTCTGCATACGGGGCGAGCCACGCTGCTGAGACGACAGCTCCAAGCGCTTTCTTCAGGCTATGAACAATTGTAATGTTTACACTATCACAGCCCGTCAGGCTACCTCTATAGCCTAGCACCTGCATTTTCGCGCCCGTGATAGCAAACACAGCATGTGCCATAGGCACAAAATGTGCACCGCTGCTGTGGCGGCGTCGGCCGGGATGGATGGATGGATAGATGGATGCTATGAGCGCCGCCTTTGGAACGGGGTAGTGGGCTGCGTCACCAAGCTCTTGTTATTATATCGCCCAATGTCCTACGTATGTTAAAAAAGAAAAGAGAAAAACTCGCGATGAATTCCCATAACCAAACTTTCTGAACCCCTATTGTGGATGTTGTTTTTGCACGCTTCCACAGTTTATCGTTTCCCTACGTTTCTGGCACCAATCTTCCAATTGCCGCTTACTCATCTCTACTGCGGACATGTTTACTTTCCCCCTGCTCTCGCGGAACCAAAGGGCTTCAAGGAGGCCAGAGACGCCTAAATCAGCCGCTCAGCTAATAGCTTCACATTCTAATAAAGCATGCTCCATCGTTACCCTAGCTTTACTGCACGAAGCACATGGTTCTTCTTCCGTCTTATATCTCGCTTTATAAGTGCGTCTTCTAAGGCATCCTGATCTGGCTTCGAAAAGTAATGAGCTTCCCTTTGAGTTATCATAAGTGGTTTCTTTTCTGATTTCATTTTATTTTTCTTTTAAGTAGTTACTCATAGCAGGTTTCTTGTCCATTGCTGCCATACATGAGATTATCCCAGCCTGCCTGACTTCCCGCTTGATGTTCTTTGTTGCCATGCTGCTCACCTTATAGGTCGCATACTAGCTGGTAAGCTTCCTAGTTCTTTTCCTCCCCTGTGAATCAATGATTTTCCTGGACAAATACCTGAAAACTCTCCAGGCCATTTAGTTTCTTCCATATTCCTCAGTTGCTCTTCAAAATCAATATTACTGTGAGCTGCTCTCACTTCAGAGCTTGTCCAGCCCATGTCACCCTGCACAGCTTCATTTGTAGTCTTCCCATAGGCGCCCAATGCGAGGCGTCCCACTGAACTTTGGTAGCCATCGAGTCCTGATTATACCCCTGATTTCAAGCAAACAACCGTAATTTCAACCAAGCAATTTCCAAATGTAAGTCCTGGAACCATTACACCTTTCCACATACCCGGAGAACCTCGTACCTATTGTACCCACATAGCGCTCTGTGTTTCATTATAGCCGAATTGCTCGTCCCTTTTGCTGTGATTGTTTTTTCCTGTGTTTCCAGATATCTATCGCCTTCGTTTATTCACATACCAAGATAGTTATATTCTTTTACCCGAAGTATTTCCTGGCTGTGAATTGACACTGTTTGTTAACTGTTTTCATTGAATACCATAACACCTGATTTTTAACGCTAAACTCGCCTTCCTGTCCACAAGTATTAACCAGAGATTGCTCATCACTTCGCTTGTTAGCTGGCAACACAATGCCGTCCGCACAAAACAAACCTGGAAGCTTCTGCTCTTTTAGTGTACCCGCCTGTTTTTAGGAGAGAATTAACTCGATATTACTTCCTTCTAGCGCCCTTTCCATCCTCACCATGTACTTCATAAAACGCAGTGCGGATAAAGACACCCCTTCTGCAGTCCCTTGTTCATATAAACTTTCTCCTCGCTCCTCATCCCTTCCCATTCGATGCAGCCGGTATTTTCTAGGTAAATCTCTCTCAAAACTGAGTACAATCGTCGCAGAAGCCTTTCCCTTCCAGAATATCCCACACAATGTTGCGGTCTACGTTGTCATACGCTCCTGTAATATCTAAAAAGACCACATATGCCGGTCTCATTTCTACTCTGGATATCCCTGGATATCCCGCTCGCCTCAGTGCGCGATGCACGCAGGCGAGCACCATCTGGTGATGTTGCAAGAAACCCAGCGACAGGCGCGTCAAAGACATCACAGCAGCAGCTCTCGAAAAGCGGGGAGAAAAGGCAAAGAAATCTTCACTTTAAAAGAAAGAGAAAGCTTGCCTTCTTGCATACCGTTCGCCAACAGAGTTCACAGGAAAACATTATGGCTACATAAGCTCCAGTTGCCGGGAAGCGTGAGATGCAGTCAGGGATCTTTGAATGCTGTCGCATTCTACTCTTAAAGGCGACGCTGAAGCGTCGTGCCAAATTTGTTAATAGAACTGTATCGATATGTTTGACGAAATGTTCTCAATATAAACAGTTGGTAATTCGCCTTTCATGTGGCGGATGTCTTTTTTCCCAAGTGGTTCTTATTATGGCTTTTGTGTTTACAGAACAACGCAGCATTCGAAAGCAGCATGCGTTTCACGTATTCAGCTTGTGTCGGGCTGGATGTGCTTTACCTTACTTGTTTCTATAGGCACTGCAAAATCCTCTTCAACCGTCTCGAGCTTCCCATCCCACTGAAGGATACCTGGGCTTTAAAAGATCAACACAAAAGAATATCGGTCAAACTTTCTTCAACAGATGAGCCCTACATTAAACACTCATATCACAGTCGGCAGTCGATCTGGCGGCGCTGCAGTTGAAACTGACGGGCGAAGACCCATAAAAAGAAGCCACAAGTTACAAGCCAAAGAAAAGCCGCAAGTCTGCGTATAGAGTCGTCTGCCGCCTCTGCGAGCTCACCCTCCCAAAGTTGGTAAACAGACAGCGCCGCCTACTAAGACGCGGCCTGTTGGAGATAAGCAGGTGGAAATGACACCACTGAAGCGCCCGCAGACGTAGAGAAGCTAGTAGCATTACGGATAAACACCTGCCTCCTTTGCATTGGCGCACCCAACCGAACGAACCGGTAGGGTGCGGCGATACGATAAGTTCCCTCATTTGCATTGCAGAACACAGGGGAGCGTTGCCCACTCAAGGCTCTGTTCCTTTCGTGCGTTTTATTTTTCACCGTTGCGTGCGCAGGCGGTATCTTCAAAGCTAAACCAATCATCCTGTCACCTCACATTTCGACTCCCTACCTCTCGTTTTATTTTTCCGCAAGAAAGACGAACACCATAGAGTGCACCAGTCAGCGTTTGTATTTCTATATTTAAGTGATCACCTGGATTTCTCGCGTTATATTTATTACTAGAACATTGCTCATGCGATATGTCTGAGCATTTTGCAAATTGCGGTTCTCTTTAATGAAACGTATTAACGGACTCGCAATGAAGTGCGCCGGAACTATACCTCCATTCTTTTCGCCTTAACATACCTTAAAAGTGGAAACAAATGGTATTGCTGCAATATGTGGCGACACTGCATCACTTTGGCACTGCGAGAAAATTGTGATGCACAAAATGCGATCGAAAATAAGAAATCAGATGTTAGGCGAGTAATCTTTTTTTCTGCTGGCTGATCCAAGAAAACATAAAAGTTGCTGCATGGCTATAACCACGGTATATATAGTATGCTAGGATTCTCAGCTACAAGAACGTTCTCCCACAGGATGTAAGGCTAGAAACATCGGTGTAACTAGCCACTGTGACTCAGTGGCTATGACCCCGTAGCCGTTTACAAAGGAACATATCCTGGAAAAACATTAGTTTTACAGGACTTCCGTTCCACCGCGGATCGTCAGGTTTTATAGGTTGTCGAAAAATACAACGGCAGTTTTTTGTCCATAGCCCTCACAGCGATCATTGTAACTGAGCCACATATAATGCAGTTTTTGAGAAAGCATTCTTCTACCTGCAAGTCTACGTCTACCTTGCGCACAACTTTTGTCTAAGGTAAACATCTCGCAAAGCTTGCGCCGCGATATATTTGGTTTTGTTTAGTTTGTTTAATGACCCTTGGTATAGTGATAGGCTGTGAGGTTCGGGGTAAATACTAATGAGCACGACGTTCAAGTTGATGGGAACAATAACGAACGCCTTGCTTGTGGCAGTGTTGGGCTGCTGAGCACGAGGTCGCGGGATTGAATCCCGGCCACGGCGGCCGCATTTCGATGGGGGCGAAATGCGAAAACACCCGTGTGCTTAGATTTAGGTGCACGTTAAAGAACCCCAGGTGGTCAAAATTTCCGGAGTCCTCCACTACGGCGTGCCTCATAATCAGAAAGTGGTTTCGGCACCTAAAACCCCAAATATTATTATTATTATTCTTTTGGCAACAGCTGTCGGTCGTTCATAACCCATCACATAGGCATTATTCGGTTTAGTTAGCATGCTTTCGGTTATCCGGAGGCACCAACATCCCTTAATGAAAATGTGAGCGTACCTGAATACCGTGTTTGACACCGTTGGTGGACTGAGTGGATTGCTGACCGTCCATATCGAACGGCCACCGCCACGAACTCGCTGCTTTCATTTCTCAATACCGCGTGCAATCTGTCACTGCAGAACTTATCGAAATTACTGCACGAAATGCTCAGTAAGAAGCGCTAAGAGATTGTTTTAATAGTGAGCAAAGCTAGAGCGCATCGCAACCGGTGCAAACACGTACATCTAAGTTGTGTAATACGCTATGATTTATGTGTGTTACCACCATTTACCTTATTTCCCGCAGCAGTGAACCAGTTTAGCGACATAAGGAAGCCTGAAACGATTTGCATTGCAGCGCGAGGCAATGCGAAGAAAAAAAATGTACCTATGCGCGAAACCCCGAGCTGTAATCGGGCATGTCATTGTCTTTCCGTCATGAGACTGGTGGGAGTCCTTGGGCCCTTGTCATCTACGGCAATGTTGCTGACACTGTTCACGAACACACTATTGCCAGCAACTCTGTCATAACGAAGAGAGGACAGATCTGGGAACACAAGGAGGAGTCGGCTACATACAAGCTAAAAGCACATTCTGAGTGGCGGCCAGTCTCGGCCAACTGTTTCTTTGTCCAGTATGCACAGAACCTTACTGATTGCAATGCTGCATTAGCTTAATGTTACTTTCGGAGTTTTGGTGTGAAATATATATATATATATATATATATATATATATATATATATATATATATATATATATATATATATATATATATATATATATATATATATAGGTTCGGCATTGTTTGAATGATATCATAATGTGATCACAGCGTCATTGTACCAGTGTCCGCGAAAACTTTTTCCCGCATACATTCAAGCGATCAAATCTTGAATGCGGCTTCTTATTTGTGACGGATGCGTAAAGGGTTTCGTCCGTGAGCGTAATGAAAAGACGAAACAGTTGCCGTAACTTGAACGCAGCAAGTGCTCGTGCTCGATGGCTAATGAAGCGCAGCGTCCGGCGTGCTGCACTGTGTAATCGTATTTGCACTTTGCATTGCACATTGCACATTGCACAAAGCAGTGCTGTCTGCCGCAGTATTGCATGTATGTGCGAAATAAGTGCTGTGCTACATGTGTTCATGAATTGAGCCGTCGCGGTGACGCTAGTGCGCAATATTCACTAGCGCGGGTAACGTGCGCCAATTGTGATAGAGAGGATGTCTATGTGACGTTTTGGCCTCTGCAAGCGCTGATGTGATAGCCTTACTAAGGAATGCGTGTTGTGGCGATGTTGCGGTTATTGTTAAATGAAAAAATCAAGGATTGGCGCCCTGAAACAACACAGTGGGTTTTAAGGAAAGCCGTAGTGGAGAGGTTGGGAGTAATTTTAACCATCTCGAGTTTTTTTAACACGTACGGAAAGCGAGTTGCACAAGTGTTTTGAATTACCCTCTCATCAGAAGGCGGCAGCAGTGACCATGAAGGGAGGTACTGGGGGTGTGTTTAGCAGCATAATGCAATAGTTACTGATCAATCGTGACGAATACTTTGTTTAATGGAAAGAAGATTCCCAAAAATACGAAGAGTAACGTTTCTTACACGCCGTATTGCCTTGTTGGTACCCACACATGCCACTGCACATCATTTATACATTGGGCCTTCTGTCTACCCATCTGGCCCAAAGAAAACGAAGCGGCTACAATTCAAGACGACTTTGAGCAACTAGCTGGATTTCAGGGAGTCGTAGGAGCCACTGATTGCACACACGTTCAAAATGAAGTACCTAGTGATCACTAAGATGTGTACGGCAATAGGCACTTCTATCATTCCGCTAGGCGCAACGTAACTGACATGGTCGCTAAAGGGCCAGGGAGTGTGCAGGATTCCTGCATGCTTTCTGAAATTGGGTTATTTCGCCACTTCACAAAAAAATTACCAGTAGTTTGCTTCCAGGGGAGAGTGGATACCCCTGCAAACTATGGCTAATGACACCGTTCCACACTCCGGACACGCCAGTGAAGATGTGGTTCAACGGCGCACGTGGTACAAGAAGGGCAGTGGTGGAAAGGTGCGTTCTGTGTAACTTAGTATAGCTATTCATTTGTAGTTTGGTTAACATTGATAACCGGGTGATATTTACGCGTTAAAAATCACCAATTATCAGGCTATTGAATTATCATTATCCAATTATCCAATCCACTTATTCAATTATCGGGGTCCTTAAGGGACAATAAATGGTGAAGATGATGGTATACCATGCAGCGAAGAAGAATGTTTCATATAATAATAAAAATTTCGCCAGAAATAGCGACCGCCTCGTGAATCAAACATGCACTTTACGTAATTGAATTTCGCAGGACAGTAATAGAGGTTATTTATGTTACATTAGGGACATATGTGACATTGAAATTTTAAATCCAGCATTTATTTCCCACATAGCCTGTATGCTATAATGTGCATCGCAACATTCAAATATATATTATGAATGCCTGCCTCTCCATTAGATTCATTGCTTTATTACATACTGGGATAAGTCAGGTTTCGTACTCGGGAGCACCTAGAAGTAGTTGTCCCCTTAAATATTTTATTTAAAAAATATGCGTAGCTGTGCATGTTTCTTTTTTTGTGTGTCTTCAAGAGGAAGCGTTGCTTGCTTAGGCAATTGATTTGCTTCTGAAGACTAATTATTAGATTTTACTCCCTTTAAGTTCAAATCCCCCCTTCTTTCTTTAAATCTACGATGGTGTATCTGAATATCACTATCACTATCACTATATCACTAACTTGAATAAACACAGTCCCTCACCAGAACAGGAATTGGCCTCCCTGGTTCAGTATTCGGCCACAACCTCCCCAAACATATCTACCATTAACTCACGGCCCTCTGTCTACAGCAGCTGCGGAGTAGCTCTCCAAGGTGGCGGTCAGACCTGTAACACAGCAGAGGGTACTAAGAATCTCTGGTTCCGGACAGGCCGCCAATGGGAACTGACCCTGTCCACCTTTAATTGCCGAACTCTGTCAAGTGAGACTAGCTTAGCAGTATTGTTGGAGGAACTATCACACATTGCTTGGGATATCATCGGCCTTAGTGAGATTAGAAGAACTGGTGAGGCTTACACGTTGCTGAATAACGGCCATGTGCTCTGCTATAGAGGTCTCCCTGATAAGAAGCAATACGGAGTAGGATTCTTAATCCATAAGGACATAGCGGGTAACATTGAAGAATCTACAGCAATAATCAGAGGGTAGCAATAGCGGTAACCACACTTAATAAGAGGTATACATTAAAGATAGTACAAGCCTACGCCCCAGCATCCAGCCACGACGATGAGGAATTAGGTCAGTTTTATGAAGATGTTGAATTAGTGATGAGATTAGTGCAAACTCGGTATACAGTTATAATGCGTAACTTCAATGAAAAAGTGGGGGAAAAAGCAGGCTGCTGTACCAGCAATTGCGCAACTACGGCGTCGATTCTGGGATCGCTAGAGGAGAAATGCTGGCAGAATTCGCAGAAAAGAATAAGCTTCGAATAATGAACACCTCTTTCAGGAAGCGTAGCAACAGAAAATGGTCCTTGGAAGCTCTAATGGTGGACCAAGGAATGAAATTGATTTGATACTTTCTGCCGATCCCAGCATAGTGCAGAATGTAGAAGTGATAGGTAGGGTAAAGTGCAGGGATCATAGGTTAGTGAGGGCTAGGATTCACCTCAACTTGAACAGAGAAAGAGTAAAATTCGTCGAGAAAAAACAGGTCAGCTTAGAGGCAATAAGGGTAAAAGCAGACAAATTTAGGCTGGTACTTGCAAACAATATGCAGCCTTAGAACAGCAAGATGATCATAAAGATGACTTAGAGGTAATGAATGAAACCGTAACGAGGCTGGCTTCAGAGGCAGCAGTTGAAGTGGGGGGCAAGGCACCAAGGCAACGAGTAGGCAAGCTCTCCAAAGTAACAAAGGACCTAGTAAAAAACGACAAAGAATGGAAGTGCCCAACTCAAGAGATAAGATAGAATTCGCGCAACTGTCAAAACTGATCAAGAAGGCGAAATTAAGTGATATTCGAAATTACAACGTGAGAAAGACTGAAGAAGCCATAAAAAAATGGACGCAGCCTGAAATCAGTGAGCAGGAAACTTGGCATAGGACAAACCAAGATGTATGCAGTGAAAGATAAGCAGGGTAATATCATCAGCCATCTCGAAGGTATAATAAGAGCAGCGGAAGAATTTTATACTGACCTGTACAGTACTCAGAGGACTCAGGAGTATTCTATTCGAAACAATAATGAACAGTATACAGAAACTCCTCCTATAACTAGAGATGAGGTCAGGAGGGGAGAAGCAGCAGGAGAGGATGGAGTAACAGTCGATTTAATCAGAGATGGAGGGGACATAATGCTAGGAAAACGGGCGGCTCTCTATACGAAGTGTCTATCGACTGCAAGGGTCCCAGAAAACTGGAAGAATGCAAACATTATACTAATCCAAAAAACAGAAGATGTTAAAAACTGAAATATTATAGGCCTATTATCTTACTCTCAGTATTATGTAAAATAGTTACCAAAATAATCTTGAATAGGATATGAGCAACACATGACTTTAATCAACCAAGGGAACAGGCGGGCTTCAGGAAAGATTCTCTACAATGTATCGCATCTATGTCATTAGTCAAGTTATCGAGAAATTCACAGAATTCAATGAGCCTCTCTATATGGCTTTTATAGATAACGAAAAAGCATTTGATTCGGTAGAGATACCAGTAGTCATAGAGGCATTGCGTAATCAAGGAGTACAGACCACTTACGTAAATACCTTGGAAAATATCTACTGAGATTCCACAGCCACCTTAATTCTACAGAAGGAAAGCAGAAAGGTATCTATAAAGAAAGGAGTCAGACAAGGAGACACAATCTCTCCAATGCTATTCACTGCGTGCTTGGAAGAAATATTCATGCAATTAAACTGGGAAGGTTTAGGAGTAAGGATTGACGGCGAATACGTCCGCAACCTTCAGTTTGCTGATGACATTGTTCTATTCAGCAACACTGCAGACGAGTTACAACAAATGATTGAGGACCTTAACAGAGAGAGTGTAATAGTGGGGCTGAATATTATTATGCAGAAGATAAATGTAATGAAGAATAACTGGGCAAGGGAACAAGAATGCAGGATCGCCAGTCAGCATATAGAGTCTGTGAAGGAGTACGCTTACCTCGGTCAACTAATTAATCACAGAGAATCCCGAGCATGAGACGGAAATTCACGGAAGTATAAAAGTGGGTTGGATCGCATACGGCACACATCGTGAGCTCCTGACTGGAAGGTTAGCGCTATTATTCAAAAGGAAAGTATACCATCAGTGCATTTTACCGTTGATGACATACGGGGTGGAGACTTGGAGACTGGCAAAGAAGCTTGAGAACAAGTTAGGGACTGCGCAAAGAGGGATGGAACGAAGAATGCTAGGCACAACTTTAAGAGACAGAAAGAGAGCAGTTTGGATCAGAGAGCAAACGGGTATAGACGACATACTAATTGACATGAAGAGAAAAAAATGGCGCTGGGCCGGTCATGCAGTACATTGGGTAGATAACCGTTGGACCATTAGGGTGACAGAATGGGTACCAAGAGAAGGCAAGCGCTATATAGGACTACAGAAGACTAGCTGGTGCGACGAAATTGGAAAATTTGCGGGTGCTAGTTGGAATCGGTTGGCGCAAAACAGGGGTAATTGGAGATCGAGGAGAGAGGCGTTCGTCTCGCAGTGGACATAAAATAGGCTGCTGCTGCGGATGATGCTACTGATTATTATTATTATTATTATTATTATTATTATTATTATTATTATTATTATTATTATTATTATTATTATTATTATTATTATTATTATTATTATTATTACTTCCTTTACACCCACCGTGGTTGCTTTGTGGTTATGGTGTTGGACTGCTAAGCACCACGGCGGCACATTTCGATGGGGGCGAAATGCGAAAAACATCCGTGTACTTAGACTTGGTTGCTCGGGAAAGAAGCCGAGGTGGTCCAAATTTTCGGAGTCCCCCACTAGGGCGTGCTGTATAATAAGATCGTGGCTTTGGCACGTAAAGCCTCATAATATAATTTTAATTTTAACTTCCTTTAGAAGAATAGGCCAGCTAAAGCGGCGATTCCACAGCCCGCATGGGGAACTGAGGATGGATCCACGTCACTGCTGCACTATCATCGCCGCATGCCGTGTGCTACATAACGTAGCAAAACTACACCTACATACAAGAATACGATGCTGTCCTGCGGCCTGGAGTGCCAGTGGAGCCACGCGCCATGGACGATGACGATGGTGTCGTGGTACGCAACTGGAACGTGCAGGAACGTTTTACCTAATGTACGTACAGTTGTTGTTTAACATTGTTTTAATTATTGAGCAATTGGTATTGTTTCGGACTAATTGTATGCTGTTGCTGCGCACGATGGTTTATACTTTGCCGCAACGTTTATTCAAGAGTAAGAAAGCGAATATCAGTACGAATACACGTATACGTTTATAAAAACACTTGCCAGTTCAACAGGCACGATTATGGGACATCAATAACCTCATAACTGATGTGAGCACGTACTGCCGTGCCGGAGCAATTCATGGGCATGAAGTGAAAAAGCATCTTTCACAATGGATGATACATAACAAATCATATTGGTTTAACGCTTGCTGGCCCACAACCAAATGTTCGCAAAGTAATGCATTGCGGCAGCCGCGTTATGATGAATTGACACTGCAAACCAAGTTCAACAAACGTAATTAGCTAAGATCAGACAACCATGTGTATGCTTATTCGCGAAAATAATAATAATACTTTTATTTACAAGTGAAAGTTTACATATGTAAATGGTGCCCTAGCGGATCAGTTATAAAGGACGTCATTGAAAATACGCCAAAAAACGTACGAGGAGATCGCGTGTTTATAATGTCTATGTATACGCTCGTACAAGACTTTTCATAGTGTATGTGCAATGTCACTTGCTAATCAGCAGGCTTCATTTTTTTTCTTTTATGTCCATCTCAAGCTTTCGTCCTTTTAGTTTAAGAATTTTACATTCAGCCTCATGTTTTCATTTTTGCATTTCAAGAGCTTCTTTTAATATTTACTTTGCCTCACACTTACCTTCTCGTGCTCTTCAAGTGCATCTTCTATGTGTGCTGACGAGTTAATGACAGCATCTGCTGCTTCTGTTGTTTTTTCGGAGATTCTTCTGACGTGCTTGGAGCGGCTCAGCTTCCGTCTGAATATTTTTCTCATTTAGAGCGAGCGCTAGTCGAAACCGAGCGCTCCGACTTTCCGTGCTGCGGCTTCCTCTTTCTCTCATTACTGCTCGCTATCACCCTTGTTGTGATGGTTGGTGCATCATCGGGTTGGATCTTTTTACTTTCTTGCAGCTCCTGCTGTCCCCACCGCTCTCCCTGGCGCGGCCTTTGCCGATTAATCCGTCGCTCTAGCTGCGCCTGTGGCTCTGGCTGGTTTGATTCTTACTGTGACTGCTGTGACTTGTGACGTGAACCTTGCTCACTGGGATTAAAGTTTTTCTGTGATGACGGTGAGTGCGGCATTTCAAAGATGTCGTGCCACTGGTGCGGCAAGGAATGCAATGGCGGCGACAATTCTTCTTCCGTCTCCTGCAAGGTATCAAAACATGGCGAGAACGTCAGGGGCGGTGAAGCTGCGGCTTGTTCTTCGATGATGTGAGCGTCGTCCCAATGGGAAGTTTCTGTGCTTTGAGACACTTCACGCCGAGCGACGCCGGGTGACGAAATGCCAGAAAACGCCAGGAAAATGCTCAATGCGGGGCTGCCTTGTTTCAAATTCTCGCATGTCTCTTCGCTAAGATAGGCGCCAGAACGCAGGAGTGCGCGCCCAGACGCTTATAATGAGGGCAGCACAGTTGCTTAGCGGCGCCGGTACTTTTTGGAACTGCGGTGATTTCTCACACATTCCCTAGCCCAAATGTTCAGTAGTCGTTGACTAGGGAAGATTAATCACCGCGTTTCTAACTTCATCATTACTGTTGTTATTAAATGTTCGTGCAACCCCCCCACCCCCCGCCCCGGCCTCTATTACGGCCCCTATTGTTACCCCGGCAAAATCAGTGATATTTTTTGAAGGTACAGAGTAGTAAGTCGCGACTGAGGTATAATCCGGTGTGACTGACTCAGCACCAGCACTACCCGCGCGCGGAAGTCTGTGCGACATATATTTAGATACAGCTATCACCAAATTGTGCGTCAGTGCCCGCTGCTTCACCGGTTTCACAGCACCGGCAGTCAGCGTCTGAGCGTAAACAAACTCGACCCTACCCTGCAATGCTGGTACGCCTAAGTACAAGCGCATACAACATACACAAAGAAACTTCTCCTCCATAGTGCCTAAGGAGAGTCAGATATTCAAGGAGCAAAAGCCCCCAGATTATCTCTCTCGCAGCCGCTCTTACTCACGCCTGCGCAGAAACCTCGAACGCCTCGAAAAATGCCACGCCCCGCTGTACTTACTAGCAATGGGAGAAATGCCGCGCTGTGCCGCCCGAAGTTGAACCACACCGGAGCCTCGCGCGACCGAAGACGGCGCGCTTCCTGCTCGCTTCCCTCCCTTGCTTGCGCGAGATTGAACCGCACTCACCGGCTCACACTCGCACGCTTTCGCTCGCACATACAACACATGGCGCACGGCTACGATATTGTCGCCCTTTGACTTTATACGGAACATCACGGTGACGCCCACGGCAGAAATGCACCTGGAGTGTCCACATTATTATTCGCAATAATAAAACGATTTCGCTGGGCGTATATGAAATTTGCTAGACAGACACTGCATCTCTGCTTGCAGTAATATGTAAAACGTGTTGGTCTATGTACCTCTCCACTGGGGCCTCCGCACAGAGTCCCTTTGCCCGTTATGATAGCATCACGGGCACCTATGGTGCCCCTTCTGCTTTTGATGACAAGAGTAAGTAACTACTCAGAGAATACCAGTGCATATTAAACTGAAAGAATTTACGATATGAAAGGTATCACAGCAAGGCTTTAAATGTTAAGCTGTGGCCTGCTATCATAATTAGACGATATGAGAAGGGACATAAAAAATAAGAAGGATATATAACAAGAAGGACAAGAAGGCATCTGCAAATGCAGTAACCTTGTAGTTCAGTGGCTTTCTGAAAGCCTAGCCCTGTGCACAGCAATTCGTCCATAACCGTGAATTTCAGCATTGACGCTCTCAAAGTTGCAGCGACAATGTTCCGCCTCTTAAATCGTTGTTCCGATGCACTGGCTACTTTGATATACCGCTGTGCTTCGACCAAAAGTCGTCTTCTGAAGCTCACTTCTGTGCGCACATTTAAGTAGTGCTTAAAGTTTCAATGATATAAGGAATAGCATAATAAGCTCTTTCGCGTCTTCTCAGCTCGAAGAGTTTCAACTACTGTGACATACACTGTTCACTGGTACTGTCTGATTTAGATTTCGCGCTGCTATGTGAACGTTACACACGCACGATGTTGCGCACCTAGGCGCACTTTAGTGGAAATGTTCTGTAGCGAAAGGAAAAAGGAAAAAGCATCTTGTGCTGTTTACTGAACCCAGTTTGTGAACAATGAGGTGACGAAAATGAGCTGAATTTTGTCACTATCGTCATGTGTGCTGAACAGTGATACGCACATTGTATTTGATGCTGAAGACAGTGCACAATCGAGCTCTACCATTTCCTTTGTATTCGAGCTTCGAGGTATCTTTTCTGCTGGAATTGTTTTGAAGTACCAACCGTCACCTGTTTAGATACATAACGTTACCAGAACAGAATGCTGCTTTGTCGATTTATATTAGGCTCAATCATTGCACATGTCTACTGCAAACCTGAAATGTAAATAAGTAGCATCGCTTTAGGTTTCAATTGATATAATTCTTCTAAATCTGAAGTAAGGGTCAGCAAAAGCCAACAAACAGGTTTTACATACTTATTCTATGACTTGCCTAGCTAATGGTCATGTACTCTTTTCTTTCTTCTATGGCATGAAAAGACATAAAACACTCAAGTTTCTTCTAGCGTCTAGGCATACGAAGGACAAGTGGTAGGAGTGTCAAGGCATATGAAGTGGGTTTATTTCCCATGCACTATATATTTGGCGCGTTAAATTCTAGCATGAATTCACTGAGAAAAAATAGTGAAACTGGCCGAAACATTTTTGTACCAATCTTCCTAGTGCTCGAAATGCTCCACTTTGACATTTTTCATGCTCATACAGTTCGAAAAAAAAATGGTTACTACCTAGAGAATTTTCCCTGTGATGGAAGAAAACCATAATTTGCAAAAAAATTATAAGTATTTCTCGAGTGAGGGAACAATAGGTGCGCGGAAGCTTTTCCAAGGGAAACCATTATTCCGTGTAATGACATAACGGTAGAGCGATACTCTCCAAAGAATATAGAGTGCTACTCAAGTTTTATTATTTTCTGCAGAATTGCTCACAAGAGGAGAAAAAAAGAAAAGTCGAGAGCACGAGAGAAACTGAAGGTTGCATTGACGGGTACGTAATTAAAAAAAACGTGATGTAAAACTTAAAAAAAACCTTGAAAAAACGTGATTCCTGTTACGCTATTCAATAGCTTCTTTCATTATCGGGACCTTTTTCAAGGAAGCGTATTTTCCTCATTTTCGATATTTATGAAGCCCTTTGCCACGAGCCAAGGCAGCACCAGCACTTTAGCGTCACTGTACATAACGCTTGTCAGCACAGTTGGGCTTCAGGACAATAAGCGCGTACCATATTCGCGAGCTAACTGAGAACAACAAGCCGGCCTGCTGCTGCTTGCGTGAGCAAACAGACGTACTGAAGGAAGAGAGAAAGAAATATCAGCCTTTCCCATCCCTCTGCGTCGCCTCCTTTGTTGGGTCACCGTTCCCAATGTTGGGCGTGCGCAATCTTCTGCACAATGCTAAGAGTGCAGGAAAAGACTACGGCGACTGACCATGTGGTTAGGTGTCCTTTAGCAGGGCCAGTTCAGGCTCTTTTGTTCCACCGGCATCCCATTTGTAACCGCACTGTAACTGGAGAAAATGCTTTGTCCCTGCAGACTCTCTTGTGTGAGCCGTCATCTGCGTGCTCATTGCATCAAAGGGTCGGTTGCTAACCGTTACACGTTAGTAACTCGAGCCACTCAAGCGAAGTCGTCTGCAGCTGGTTTGCACCCGCTTCACGACTCTGTGGTAGAAATATTAGGCGACCAAGAGGAGAAAAAGGCATATAAATAACTGAAGCCAGAAGGCAAGTGAGTCAAGTGGGTGACTACAGTGTGACCCGTCCACAAGGTGTTTAAAATGAAGCAAGCAGAAATGCGGCACAATAGAGTAACTACTTAGGTTTAATGCCATGACATTGATTACTATTTCTTCATTTACAATAGATGAACTCAGTGTGATGTGCTGTGCTCAACCGTAACTGGCTAAGAAAGCGAATTCCTTTCCCCTCTACCGCCCACCATCACTTTGTCACATTCCCCTAATTTCCATCGACTAAGGCAGTGCGACACAATTTCAAGAGTTCGGTATGAAAGAAACAAAGCAACCTTGCAATATGCGAGAAATGTTAACGATATACCATGGTAGCATACATGAAGAAAAGCTGTAGCTATACGGAGAAAGAACTTACGCTGAATTCTGGGGCCAACTTCACAAAACTTTTGGTTCAGAAGTTCTTTTTACCATTGGCCAGTTACCTTCGCTCATAGTATGCTCTGCATTGCGATTGGCTCGCGTTTGCTCTTACAAGCCATTTTTGCGTAACGGCTTTCTTCGAACACATGCCCAGCCCTTTCAGTAAGTTCAGTATGACCTCCCGCATAGTGCCGATTTCAAGAGGTTGTGTTAGCGACAAGAAAATTTGATAATACAGAAGGCTACAAAAGATGAATGCAAAGCTAGGCACAAGAAACCAGCACTAACATTTAAAGATTTCAAAAGCAAAACGAATATGCATCCACTTGCGGATAAGCCAAAGACGTCGATCCTGGCCACTGCGGCCGCATTGCGATGGGGGCGAAATGCGAAAACCCCGTGTACTTAGATTTAGGTGCACGTTAAGCAACTCCAGGTGGTCGAAATTTCCGGAATCTTTCACTACGGCGTTCCTCATAATCAGAAAGTAGTTTTTGCAAATAAAACCACATGATTTAAAGAAAATAAAAAAAGACATTGAACGTCATCTTATTCATCAACAAATTTGAAGAGTACGGTAAGATATTATGACAACATACAAATCAGAGATCCAAAGAAGCCACATCGTTGTCCTCTGCAATGACACTAACGTACCAATATTGTCCATTTTAAGAAAGTTAATTAAGAAATACTCTGTGTACTTCAAAGGAACAAGCTGTATTTACCTCAAGGCTGTTCACGTGGCTTTGAATAGTATCCTGTATCGTCGCTATACTTTGATAGTAGTTAGACTCAATAAATGTTTTGAAAGAACAACACTGTTCTGCAATGCTCCGCTTCCTTGATGTATTGTTGTGCATTTTGTTCATAGCTGTGCAGTGCCAAGATGACCGTCAATTCCTCTGCCTCTCCCTTTAATAACAAAGTAAGTCCCGATAACTGTGCTTACAACAGTTCAACCACAGCATCATACCATCTGGAACACTGCTTGCTTGTGTCTACCGGATCATACAAAGTCGAAATAAAAAGGAAAGTGCACTGCACATTGTTGTGTTGATAAACAAAAATTATGAGGATCGAAGCCCGTTGCTATCCAAGAATGCGCTTAGTATGCTTCGTGAAGTGGTTATTTGCGGTACGGCGTTGCACTATGTGTTATGAGTGACGAACCGCTTAGCACCATAATTTACATGTACGTGGGCGACTACCAGATACTTCGAGCGCCGCTTCATCTAGCAGATTTTGGAACGGCGGGCAAGCTTCTTGCGGCTGCCAGAGGCGCAGTTTCATAAAGAACACAGTATGCGTCTTCGACGAGCCTCAACGACAGGGCCTCGATACACTAGCTGTCACGAGGGAGGAATACGGGAGCACTCCCGTTATTACCGGTTTCACTGGTATCAGCGGCAGCGGTACCGGTACCGGTGGCACTGTAGCACCAAATAATTTCCACCGCTCTGTCAGATTGCAGTATCTTCCAGATTAGTGGTCCGGGAAAAAAAGTTTAGACACAAAAAATTGCGGTTACTTGACAAGAAAAATCTAGATGCTTGAAAAACAAATGTCAGTCCCTGAACTGTCACATGTAGCTCGTAACAACTGATATAACACGTAACACGCATGCGAACACGCAATTTAATCAATATGATCATATTCACGCATTACGCATCGGGAAATCTGAAATAGTGTTTTCATTTTATTTAGCACAGCCAACGTGTATGCATTTCATGCGCCTGCAAACCTTTATGAAAGTTGAACCTTTATTTTGTTGCGAGACATATTATTTCAACCACGTTGCTAAACGGAAGCTGAGTAAATTTCAGACGGAACGTACCATTGAAGATCATCAACTTCATCATCAATAGTCGAAATATCTTTGTTTTTTTTTTTATTGTGAAGAATGGTTTTACTAATAATTTTCGTAAACACCAAACATGGAACCACTTTGGAGACTACGCCATCTTATGTAGCCAACGCACTTCATTCGGCTTGAAGTTTTATATTCATGCATAGTACTTTGCACTATAAACAGGTAAGTAAACCTTTCTCTCATCACAGAGTACTTGTGAAAAGTACGACGATTGGGAATATAAAAAGTAATACGTAACAATTAGGAACGCCCTCTTATTTTTCAGCGTTTACACTTTGCTTGGATTTAGCGCCTAGATTATTTGAACAAAGCTTGAGCGATTATGAAGGATAAAAAGAAGAAATCCCCTGAGCACATGAATTTGAATCGTATTAACCCTAAAGCTATCCGTGCCGAGACTTGCACTTCAATGCGCTTGAGGAAATTTCAGGAAATCATATTTAAAACGTCTCATATGGCAACTATGCTGCAGATTGCGAAACTGAACCGAGTAGCATGATTGTAAGCCATGAAAATGCTGCAACACGCCTTCAGACACAACCATTTTAGACGTTGGCTGCATGATTTAGAGTGCGCGTAACGAACGAAATGAAGGTAAAGGGGAACAGTTCCAGACAGACAAGCGCATACCTTAGGTTCATGGCTGAAATTACCACGTAAAGTTCGGTGAGGCATTACGGGCGCTTTCCGTTGGAGTCGTTTACGCTCAGTTTCACCGAAACGCACTTTTCTCTGCGGGATTGCTGGTTTGACATTCCATTTCAATCCCTTTGCTTACTTGCTCTATAAGTCTTTACTTTTCTTTAGGACAGCTCAAGATTCATGCTTTTCATGTGCACATATGAAGTGTGATGCAGGAACGAACGTGCCGCGTAATTCCGTTTTTTGTATTATTCTTTGCCGCATCTTTGTTTGCTTGATTTTCAGCCAGATTCTGTACTTCGTTGGAGTTATGTTTCTCGACAAAAAGTGAGCGCCCGAAAGAAAATTATCTTGCATTATCCTTAAGTCATGCTCAAAGATCTGCTGGCCTTTCAAAAGGCGCGCTTCCTTAGGAGGAAGATTTAGCTCTGGCCCAACTCCAACGCGGCCTATTCAAATACATGTACAACGCAAAAAACGCTTTCAGAGATAACTCCAGGAGCGATTTTAATGAAATTTATTGTATTTGAGAGATAACGTTAAATCCTAGTGGCCGTTGGAAGCGGAATTTAGATTTAGGGCCTGAATTTCATGAACAAAAGTTTCAAAAATTCGAAAGTTCGAGAAAGAATAGACGCCCAAAGATTATAATTTTAATAGCTTTGCATCAAAAACAGATACCGTGGTTCTGTAAACGTCATCCATTAGACAATTAAAAGCGGACAAATTTCATATATCAGTTTATATTTTACGTGAATTCGTTACGTCGTGTACAAGGGTTCAGCAAAAGCTGTATTTTCATATTACTAAATTTCGTTTAGATTCATGTGTGATGTATAAGTTTTGTCCGCTTCGGACGCACTATCAGATGCAATTAACAGCATCGTGATATCGTTTTTCCTTGCTGAGTTACCGAGTTGTAAACTTGATAGTGCCGTTTTCTGAAAATGTTTTATTTTTGCCAATTTTTGATAAAAAAATGTACGATCTAAATTAAAAATTGGAAACCAACAGTCACTATATCCTATGTTTTTCTTTTAAATTCAACAAACCTCGCAAAATTTGGTGCAGTGCTTGCCGAGAAAAACAAGTTCTCATTTTACATGTGTTTAGATAGGAGCACCCGAGCTAAAGCTTTCTTTAAAAAAAAGCCTTAGCTCAGGCCCACATTCAATGCCACCTATGCAAATACATGCGAACCGCAGAAACCTTTTCTGTGATAGCGCCTTGGCTGATTTTAATAACTTCCTTTTTCAGTGTAGAGAGAAAGTAAAGCTATAGGGACTGTTTGAAGCCGAATTTCAATTTGGGCTTGACTGATGTTTTACAAAAATTTCTCAATATCAGTTAACTTGCTTAAAGAAACGAACAACAGAAGCATGAAGTCTACAAATCCGTAACTCTAAACCAAAAAAACGATGTCGCAGTTCTGTGAACATAACGCCTTAGAAACATACAACGTGAGCAAATCTGATATATGAATTTTATGTTGCGAGAATTCTCTAGAATCTTTACAGCGCTTTTGCAAAAGTCCTACTAACATATACTTGTGTATCTAAAAAAAATAACATCCAATTTTCATGGTACCTATTATTTTCTTTAGTGCAAGGGAACTCTTACCGGTCACAGAGTCTAATCACGAGTGCATGACGTGACAGACACCATGCAACACTTTCTGTCGGAATGATTCGATTTGCAGAGAGCAAGTAGTGGTTCACTGGAAGCTTGCTGAAAACAGTGACTGTGGGAGCGCAATACCGATTAGGCGCCGGCATTGGTTGGAAGCCAACGACAAGTGCGGCCGTAGCTGTGAGAAAGTAATTATCTTGTTCATTGAGCCGATGTTCCTGCGATTCATGCTTTTCGAAGCCCTAAATTATTTGTACAACAATAGCTACGTGTTTCCGTGTTGTCCTGTGCAACAGCGTTGGTCGTTAACCTGTCGCGGGTGCCTTTTTGGCCAAGCCAAGTTGAGTTCTCAAAAGCGAATCGAGGCTTTTAGCAGCTCACCTTGTTGCCCCAGCCACGCGTGTAATAATACTCTAATACTGGCACACACTTACAACACAGCGAGTCGATGGCATTTTGTATCTCGCAGGGAGACCGCACAACTGGGTACTTACTCGCAAGCTCGCGCGCGTATGCAACACCATGTGCGCCGTCATGCATTATGGCACGAGCGTGCAGCTCATTAGGAAGGACTTTCTTTACTTCGTAATACGCACCGAGCAAAGCGCAAGCGTCTAACAAAATACGAAGTGCAAGCTTGAACAATAAGTATTGCTAAATTTAGTAATAGCCGACTTAGGTACAGTAAACTCATCATCTGAAGTAAACAAATTTTGCGTTTTGCGTTGTGCAGCTACAAAATTTAACTAATTCTTCTAAACGCAACTGACGTCAATCAAATGTCATAGATTGGTTTCACGGGAAAACGATTTTTCCTTTCCTATGTATTTCAATAGGAACCCCTTCAGTTAAAGCTTCCTTGGAAAACTCCGTATATTTCAGCTAGTAGGAAATTATTGCTGCGAATTTATTTTGAAAGGACGTTTTGCGCGAGTTTACGTACCTAAAGGAGGAGTTTATTAGCGATTGTCGAAGGGGATATAGCAGGCGCTAACCAACAGTATTTTCAGAGTTTACGTTGTTAAATTCTGTATTCCTTTCCAGCAGTGTGCCCAGTTGTGTGCGCGTCTACTTGCTCGTAATTTTCACCTGCGACATGGCAAACTCAAACTATGAATCACCATAACGGAAGCACGGTTAACAGCTATGGACGCGTTTTATCGCCCCTTGTCTTACTGGGCGCGTAGAAAACATTGCAGTGATATTACTTGGAGTAACGTTATCAGTCGACTGCTTCTCTTTATGCCCACTGGAAGGTCAGGTTGCGCACATAATGTTACAGAAAGGTGGTGACCGTCGACTGAAGATTCAAGGTACGTCAGGCATATTTTTAAGCTTCGTACTTCTTCGGTTGCATAGAGTAAATATTATGTGACAAAGGTCCAAGTCGCGTGATAGATAAAACGACGGACAGTTAAGAGACCTTGGGAATTGGTAATAACACACTTTATTTTCATGAAGCTTTAAAGGCATGCAACCATAATAGCGGAACCACCCTCCTGATTTCACAACGCATAAAGAAGACACGCAACCTTTCAACAGGACTCTAATGAACTGTACTTAATAGGTCTGACTCTCTTACTGCTTCCTCCCCTCATATTTGTTTCATTTTCTTTTCTTTTACTTTCCTGACTTTTCTTCACAGATTTATTGCATTTTCAAAGATTATGTTGGTCTATGCATTTGGTGTTTTGAGTAATTTATGTATTTCGTGGAAATGACGCATTTTCTTTAAAACCTCTCCCATGTGAAATTGTTTTTCTGTGAGGGTTCATAACGAACTAACAGTATAATTACTAAAATAAGTGTGTTTAAAGGACGCGCAATGCACTGAGTTTAGTAAATTAAGCTGTTCCACAGAAACGACCATCTATTTGAAGAGTAATAGAACGGCACTGGTTACAGAGAGTTTTGGAGCCGCTGGACTAAATATTAATCACACAAATTCCGCATCTGTGTGTATTTGACATTAACTGATAAGGCTCGTACAAGAAGAAGAGATAATTTGTGTTTGAAGCTGGCTGTGGCAATCTGTAGAACAAGCTGTAGCAATTGCGATGCTATCAGACATTGCGCATGAACCTCCTTAAGCGTGTGATGGAGAATATTTTCCAATATACTGGGCCATAGTAGCATACGGCATAACTGATTCTGTTGAGTTCAGTGCAAGCACAGACGCTTGCTTCGCCGAGACCTAAAAGGGCAATGCAACACATTATTGTGGTCACTGGTATTACTCTGATTCTTCTTGTGCGAATTACAGGGATACAGAAGAAAAACTAACTTTGATGTTATACGGGCGCGAATGTCAGTTATCGAAAGCAGAAAGCACAAAATACAAATAAATTTAATTTCACCGTTAAATCAAATTCAGGAGGAATGAATTTGGGCATTCGTGAGTGCTATAACAAGTCTAAGTTTTACCGTTCGGCTGCCGCGGCCCCCCAGTTCAGCATGCCACATGGTCATTTCGTGGTTTTTCCACGAACAACCACGACATGTGCCGGGAAAATAAATTAAAAGCTCGGGGGTGTTGCGTGGCAAAGCGGGTAGAGTAGCATTCGTGTAGAGCAGCAGTGTTGACCATTCTGTGTTTCGGCCCGGCCACCATGTGGTATAAACTAAAGCAAACTGCAAACGAGCGCTTGCATGTCTCTCGCAAAGCAAGCGTTCGTACAGAATGACGGTTCATTCATTGTCAGATTTTCCGCAAGCGCAGATGGTGTATTTTGCATGGATTCTTTATTATACAAGGTTATAGTGTAGTACTCGCTTTTTTTCTTCGAACATAACTCGCAATTAGGGATTGCCTTCGTTCAAGCTAAAATGTAGAATTTCCGGAAGCGGTAGGGGGACGCCATTTGTCAATATTGAGCAGAAACATAACGTGGCCAGGTGAACTAATGAAACTAAAGCTCTTCGATCTTCGAAAAGCAGCGAAAGGCTTTGATCTTACCGCCGAGCTATGCTATAGGACAGTAACTTCCGCGAACCTCCTGATGTTGGCCTGAGGCAACTAGCAACCCTCGCACTGCGCGCACGCAATTATTGTTCGTTCGTAACTCATCAGCAAAACATTTATACATAGTTTCCAAACCCTTCCAACGCCTCTTAGATAACAGGCATTTGCACTCTACTTAATGATGTCATTCTACTTGGACCGAAATTTACATGGTCAAGCCCGGCGTGACGAAAGCGTTGACGTCCAAATCACCGCGGCTTACTCGGAAGCTTCCCCATCAGGTTCTATTGCATTCGGGCAAGGTGGCATGACGTCACGAATGAAAGGGAACCGGTCACGTGCTATCTAGGAGGAATTGGAGCTTCCCCGCTTGCTCACGCAGACGGAAAAGGAAGCTATATGAGTGATCGATTTGAAAGAAACGCGGAACTAACAGATCTCCTGCCTAATGTCATACGGCCACATAATGTGACAAGGGCACCAGGCGCGCTAAATTTACGCATTTTACTCTTGCCACGCACTACCAGAAGGTTCCAATTCAGTAGCCAGTACGTTTATAAGGTCTAGCAGATTTAACGCCAGCCGGTCGCCAACGCTAATCTTGTACTCTGGCGAAAAATTTAGCTTGCGTCGTTTATTTTCTGTGGCAGTTCATAATTATTATGGCTGCAATATGATTTATAGTTTCTAGTTTGCTGCGTACACAGGAACGTCATGAGCACTGTCTCCACATTTTATTTTATTTTCCTCTCGTCGCGCGCATGCAATACTTACAGTGGTAGCTATGTGCGCTTTACTTTTCATTTGACTTCCATGTATCGTTCTTGTTGAGTTTTGTTCATTGTGAGCTGCAGCCCGTTGCGCTGCCTTACATTAGGGACGGAAGATAGGACGTGTAGGTCAGGCCTGTGAAGTCACTGCGCTGGCATGTAGGATCGATGCTTTGTCATTGATCATCATCTGTCATTGATCGAGCTTTCATTTAGATTTTCATTGTCTTTAGTACACACGTGACCATAAATACATATTTTGAAGCCAGTATAGCCGCTGCGCCGTCTACGTTTTTGTTTGCAATTGTAGAAGCTCGAGAAGGTTCTCCCAAGGACACGAACAGCGTTCTAGTTTTCTGAAAGCCGTGTTAATCGCTTCGGAATAACGGGCGTAAGCTGCTTAGTGGACGCGGCAAGGAAAATATGAAGCACCCAGTCTTTTCCAAGGTCTGCAAGTTTTTTTTGTAAACAAAACTTTTCCCAGTGTTTTGCAGCAGAATTCTCTGACAGTATGCCAGTAATAAGTAGGGGCTGCAAGCAGCAACCAATTTGAAGTGCCCACTTTTCTGAGGCAATACGAAAAGCAACAACAAAATGATCGTGTCAATCCGTGCTCATAATTATCGAAGACAAGTGCAAGCAGAGACAAGAAACAAAAGAACACTTGTGGTGAACAAACATGACTCTTAGGTTAGTGTTTCGAGGGAAGACATGCCGAACGCAGCAGTAAGACACAGCGAGATAAGCTTCTAGGAAAGACTCGTCGCAAAATAAGCCGATAAGAGCTTCCAGTAAAAAAAAACGAGATAATTGCTTTCTCAATAACGGTTCGCAAAATATAGACCTGTATGTTTTTTTTAGGGCACGGATCAGCTCTTCAGGACACATTGCCAAGAGGTCATTCGCGGGCAAGGGTCACTGGGAGACAGAGAAAAGTTTAATGATACGAAATACATAGAGGCCGGCCTCAGCTACGTTCCTATAGCCAGCTACTCTGCGCTGGGGGACGGGGAAGAGGCAAAGAAAGATGGAAGAGATGCGCATGAGTGGCTATGACGAGACGTGGAGCATGTAAAACACAAAGCAAGCAGTTTGGTCTACTCAAAGCGTACAGTCTTGGCCCGTGCTTTTTAAAATGTCAAGTAAGGCCTGGATGGCCTTAAATGTCGATCTGAATTCTGCACAAGGGCCTAGAGTAGCGTCCTCCGACAATAGTGGGCTGTCGAGGTGCGCAAGGAAATTGCTCAGCTTTTCTCGCTCTTCCACATATTGAGGGCAGTCACACACCGCATCAGTTGTAGTCTCATTCACATTGCACAGCTCAGAGTATTGATACTTGTTGCGTCGGATTAGGTAACACGTACCCTCCCGTAAACGCCACCCCCAGACTTTGTGTGTGCAGAAGGCTGGCACAGTGCACTAAATTTTTTGGTGGTAGCCTAAGCAGAGAGGTAGTTCACTATATTTCGCGACGGCCTACTCAGTTATGGACAGTCTTCAGTGACACGAAATCGGCACTGCAGCTGCTTAGAGTTGCAAAGAAAAAAAAGGCCTTACAGACTGCTGGCTCTTCATACGGAGGAGCTATACCTTATAGCAGAGTAGAATGGCCACCAAATTACATTTGAATGGATTCCCCGTCACTGTGGTGTACACGCAACAAACTGACCGATACCGAAGCGAAGAAGGCACTCGAAAAAGAAGAGCCACTGCTCGCAATTTCTTTTCGAAGAGCGCTCGCCAACTGCCTTCTCTCAAGTGTCGTCCGAAAAGCGACAGAAAAGCACTGGGACAATCCAGAGAGTCGCCACAGACGACTCCAAAAGATTGGACCCAACCAAGAGTCATTGGATCACTTCTAATTCTTTAGCAACGCAACGTATCCGCGAGGTTTGCTTAAAAAAAGAATTCTGCAAAAAATGGTTGCGCGTACGCACGAAGACAGTACATGGAAAGAAACGTCTGCAATAAGTTGCCGGTGCTTGCTATTGTAAACGAAGGGCACTAAAACATTAATATATATTGCGAGGTTTTACGGCCAAAACCAAGATATTATTATTATTATTATTATTAGGCACGCAGGAGACTCGTACGGGGACTCATAACTGTTTCAGTGGTGTTTTCAGAGGATTAAATGACGCATCTAAGGGTTAAGCAATAAGAATGATGCTTGGTAGCACGACCATACGGCACACTAGAACGCAGAGGTACACGTGAATCGCCATACTGGCAAATTGAAGCCAGTGTAAAAATACGAAGCTGTAGGTATGTCCGGATTGGGATGCCGAACAGCTAAAAAAACCATAGGTGAAAAACATTACCACAGCGCGAAAATGAACTGAATCATTTTTTTCAATAGCGATATATCGAAGTCCGGCTGTCCCATGTACTGCCGTTACCATATATTGAGTATGCATCAGCCACCTTCCTAGGAAACTGAACTCGGCAAGGTATAACATGCGAACTCTTTCGAGTGAGGCTAGCTGAGCAGGGCTCTTTGAGTAATTATCTGGCATTGCCAGGGATATTGTAGGCCTTAGTAAGGTTAGAAGAACTGGCGATATAGTGCTGACTAACGGATGCATCTTCTGCTACAGAGGTCTTCCAGATAAGAGGGAAACCGGCGGGAAGTTCTGATCCATAAGGACACATAGGGCAAGATTAATGAATTCTACAGCAGTAATGAGAATGTATCAGTCGTCGTAATAAAGTTAAATAGAAGATATGGGTTAAAGATAGCACAAGTATGCGCTCTAACTTCGAATCATGATGATGATGATGAAGAAATAAGAGTTTTATGAGGATGAATCAGCAGTGAGAAAGCTGCAACCCTCAGTGCACTGTAGTCATGGGCAACTTTAATCCAAAAGTGGGAAAAAGCACGCTGTGAAACTAGCAATTTGCAACTACAGCATCGGTTCTAGGAGCAATAAAAGAGAGATATTAGTCGACTTCGCGGAATGGAATAGTCTCTGAATAGCGAATACCCTCTTCAGAAAGCACAGTAACAGGAAGTGGGCCTGGCAAAGCCCTAATGGAGAAGCTACAAAATGAGTAGATTTCATAGCATAGCACAGTATGTAAAAGTGTTAGGTATGGTAAACGTCAATGGCGATAGGTTCGTGAGGTCTCGGATTTTTTCTAATTTGAAGCGTCAAAAAATAAAATAAGCAACGAAGAAACGGGCCCACCTACACGCAGTAAAGGCAAAAACAGATGAATTCAGGCTGGTGCTCACTAACAAATATACAGCTTTATAACAGGAAGGTAAAACTAACATATAGGTAAAAAGAAACTAATTCAGCTCTCTGCACAAGCGGCAATTGAAGTCGGTCAGACAAAAAAGTAACCTGCAGGTAAGCTCTCCAATGAAACAAAGCACCTAATAAAAAAAAACGACCAAGCATGAAAGTGTCCTGCTAAAGATATCAAATTGAATTCGCTGAACGGTTAAAACTGATCAATAAAACAAAAGTAAAGGACATTCTAAATCATAACGCGGGAAACATTTAGGAAGCAATAAAAATGGCCGCCACATGAAATAAATGGGGAGAAAACTTGGCATAGGAAAACGCAAGATGTATTCAGTGAAAGATAAGCAAGTACTTGTAATCGGTGATTTCGTTATATGGTAAAGGCAGCAGAATAATTCTTTTCTGACCTGTACAATAACCAGAATAGCCATGCTACCATCATTCAATGTAGTGATGAGCAGTATACAGAGGATCCTTCTATAACTAAAGCAATGGGGTTAGAAGGGATTTGCAAGACATGACCCGGGGAAAGGCGGCAGGACAAGACGGTATAACTGTCGGTTTAGTTAAAAATAGTGGAGATAGGATACATGAAACAGTTCCGGTCCCTTATGCGCCATGCCTCACGACTTCCAGTGTTCCAGAGAGTTGAAAGAATGCCAACATTGCACTAATTAATAACAAGGGAGACGTAAAATATATTTATAGGCCAATGAGCTGGCATTGAGTATTCTATAAAATATTCATCAATATAATTTTCAGTAGAATCCAGACAACGCTTGACTTCAAAACAAGAGACCAGGCTAGCATCAGGAAGGGATATTCTGCAATGTGTCACACTCATGTAATCAATCAGATGTTGGAGAAACCTGCGGAGTGTAAATAACGTCTCTTTGTGGCTTTCACAGATTATGAAAAAGCACTTGATATACCAGCAGTCATGGAGGCATTCAGTAATCAAAGAGTGCAAGACGCACAAATAAATAACTTGGGAAATCTCTACAAAGATTCCACAGCTGTAGCTTGGTTCTCCACAGGTAGGAAATGACACATCAAGAAAGGCGTCAAGAAAGGAGACACCATTTCTCCAATGCGATTCACTGCATGTTTAGAAGTATCCAAGCTGTTACACTGGGACGGCTTAGGAGTGAGGGCCAACGGCAAATATCTCAGCAACCTTTGGTTCGCAGAGGACCTGTTCAGCAGCACTGGAAATGAATCGCAAGAAATGATTGAGGATCTTAACCGAGGAAGTGCAAGAATGGGGTAGTTGGATAGCCTGGGAAGGGACGAAGAATGCATGGTCCTAGTATCCTCAGAGTCTTGAAAGGAGTACGTTTGTGTAGGTAAATTAGTCACAGGTTATCCGGACCGCCCCCATGAGAAGCAAATTTACAGCAGAATACAAATGGATTGTAGTACATATGGCAGGCACTACCAAACACTGATTGGGAGCTCACCGCTGTCGTTGAAAACTGTAAGATCACTGCATTCTACGAGTGGTAACATATGTGGCAGAAACTTGAACGTCAACAAAGAAGTTCGACAACAAGTTAAGGACTGCACAAACATCGATGGAAGTAAGAATGTTAGGCGTAACGTTAAGAGACCGGAAGACAGCATTGTGGATCAGACAGCAAACGGGGATAGCCGATATTGTAGTTGACATTAAGAGAAAAACATGGAGCTGTACAGGCCATGTAATACCTGCAGTTGATAACCGGTGGACCAATAGACTTGTAGAATAGATGGCAAGGAAAGGAAATGACAGTCTAGGATGGCAGGAAATTTTGTCTGATGATGAAATTAGGAAATATGCAGGCACAATATTCGAACCAGCTAGCGCATGACAGGGGTAATTTCCCTTTGTCTTTGACCCATGAAGTCGTCATAGGCAATTTCATAAGGTTTTTAGGCTTGCGATTGTACTTTCCTCCACAAATGACATGCTGGAGTTATCAGCCGAGAGGAAATAAGCTAGCCCTGCCATTTCATTCCACTCATTCAAAACTTGTAAAATTCGCAGTCGTAACATCGTGTTTCAATCTGACGAAGTCATGTGACCACAAAAAAAAGGAAGCCAGTTTCAGAGATCAGGCCAATCACCTGGCAGATTCTGGTTACCCGATGCGTATGCTTACTTCTGCCGCAGAGAGCTTAAGCAGGAAGTGCAAAAGCGCGTCGAATGGAAGCAGTGCCAATGCTAGAGCAAAGAAAGTTGCTATGGTACCACACATTCATTTCATTTCACATAATCTCAGAAGAATAGCGGTGAAATCGGGGGTGGACGTGGTTTTCTCTGCCCCTGAGCGTCTACAGAAGCTATGCAAACAGGTTAACACAGAGAATAATAAAATGCACGCATGTTCTACCCAACATCGCAGACAATTTGTAACCTGTACTCATAACGTTGTCTATGCCATCCCACTTTCATGCGGAATAACGTATATTGGTCAAAGCGGCAGATGCATCAATGAGAGATTAAAAGAGCATCGATATAACGTCACTAGGGTAATCTCAGGTCATTTGGGTATTCAATGCCGAGATTGTTCCTGCAAGCCCATGTTTGAAAGCACTTCCATTCTGTATAAGGCTCATAGCAGGATGACGAGGGAGATTGTGGAGGCCTACGAAATTGCAAAATTATAGCAAAAGTGCGTAAGCAAGCTTTCGGTGTCACTATAGGAAAAGGAGATACGATTCCTCGGTTTATCTTGTGACCATTGCAGCACATGTTTTTTCCATGCCTTGCACACGTGTAAGGTTCATCGAAATGCACCACTGAATGTTCTTTCTTGCTGTTACGTTTGTTCCCACTAGCGCGGTATATATCTATCGATGCGTGCGAAAATAAAATATATAATTGAAAGTGAAGCGCTGTGTCTGTGTATCTGTTTATTTCTACGTCCTCGTTCAGTCGCGCTTATACACTCTACCACGGATTCTAACCAACTAGCCCGCCAACGTGTTTTAACCAGGTAACTGAAGATCGTTGGGAGAGGCCTTCATCCTGCAGCAAACATAATCATAGGCTGATGATGATGATCTGCCTAGTGGTCGAGTCATGATGCTGATGGCGCACAGTGGTCATTTTAAACGCGGGCTGACATCTGCACGCGGAGCAGTGTGTGTTCCATGTTCTTGCGTGACTTTTCGTCACGCTACCAACCTTCACGCTTAGTGCATACAAACTAACCCAATTTTTTGTTTCATCAATGTCGGAAGTAACCTAAGGGAGAGGTATTAACTTTTACCTATGCATATATCACATAACAATTCTAGGATACTACTCTACTATACGAACCTGCCAAGAACAACTGATAATATTTGGAAATTTGATTTGCTGTCCATCTTTGCGTTATCCAGTTAGGTTACACTGCACCACTCTCATCGTCGTCATGTTATCACTGTCATCCAAACGTGATTTCTGTTCCACCTCGTCAGCGTATTCTTCATCCTCACTGATCGAGAAGACGTACAAATCCTTTTCGAGTATAACTCACTCAGTGAAAAGTACTGTACAGACGCAATTATTTATATAGAAGATGTCTATAGTGAACGCTGGACATTGGTGCCTGGACATTGGTGCCCCGGTGCTCTACTCCACGTGGCAAGTGAAAGAAATGATACACACATGGCTCAAAGAGACACGCAAACTGCTTGCAGTCACGCACAAACTCAAACTAATCAAAGTTCCTTTAGGACCCGTAGTTAGCAAACATGTTAGTAGCGCTTTCCTTGCAGGAATTGAGCCACCGGTCATTAACCCTATAAGGCTCAAAGATAGTTGCACATCAACGAAAATTAAAGGAAGTTCACGCTTATTTTCAGTCATGAAAACGCAATTGTACAAAACAGCGAATAAGTATGATTTCAGTAGATAAACTAAAAGTACTGTTGAGAAGGATTGTAACGATATAGTGGGTCGTCCTCTCCAGCGCTTTCTAGTAGGTCGTCCTCTTCAGCGCTTTTGCTCGTGAATGCCGCTCGTACTGGGAGTCCGTGCTCTGCTCTAAAGGTCTGTCCCAAACGCCGGTGACAAATAACTGCCTTACATCATGACCATCATCATCAGCCTGGTTACGCCCACTGCAGGCCAAAGGCCTCTCCCATACTTCTCCAACTACCCCGGTCATGTACTAATTGTGGCCATGTTGTCTCTGCAGACTTCTTAATCTCACGCGCCCACTTAACTTTCTGCCGCCCCCTGCTACGCTTCCCTTCCCTTAGAATCCAGTCCGTAACCCTGAATGACCATCGGTTATGTTCCCTCCTCATTACATGTCCTGCGCATGCCCATTTCTTTTTCTTGATTTCAACTAAGATGTCATTAACTCGCGCTTGTCCGCTCACCCAATCTGCTCTTTTCTTATCCCTTAACGTTACACCCATCATTCTTCTTTTCATAGCTCATTGTGTCGTCCTCACTGCCTTTACAGCACAGTAATTATGTATTTGTTAATTGCATTATTGCACATTTCACAAGTGGCACAACTCACTGCAAACCATAAAAACGCGCCTATAAATAGGCCGCGTGTAAAATTTCCCATTCTTAAGCCAAGATTTTTTTAGTGTGGAGCTCAGCATAACAAAAACGTTACTTTGAGCATTACAGGATTAAATTACGCAGGATTCGCGTTTTCAATAAAAATTACGTCTTTCCGGCTGATGCCTTGGAATTGCTTTCCCTATTCAATTTTCTGTAACATATTGCTCAAAACGCCATTAGAAGACAATAACGTCAGATTATTCCTTGTCGCATTTTGCACAAATGCGGATTACAATTTGCACACGACAAATCAGAACTGCTAGTGCTCAAAAACAAGAACTCCCTCAATGATGTATGACGGAACCACCCAAGAGATAAGGAGTAGCCGGCGCCTTAAATTGCGCGCCAACATCTCCTTATATCATATCAATAAAAAAAAAGAACTCGAGGCAGACCACCAGCCTATTAGCAACCCGACCGGAATGTAACACTTAACGGGATCGAAATACTGCGAGTGGAGTAGTTGCGAATACTTGGCCTTGTCGTACATAAAGACGGGTCGGGAGCCGTGATCATTTCCAAATTTCACGCATCGCTCACCCAAGTGTCGCAACCTCATTAAAAGAGTTGCAAACCAAAGACGCAGCCTCAAAAAAGCAAGACGCTGCGTATCGTACCGGCGCTCATTACGAGCCGAATCGCGTATGACATCCCCTATCTGGTGCTGAAGCATGCAGAAATTGAAAAAAAAATACACATCGTGGATAGAAAAGCTAGCGAGACTGCACTGGGAATTCCAGAAAAAGCGTCTGCGGCACGATTACTCAAATTAAGCTTGCACAATACGTGGCAGGAACTCGCAGAAGCACACAAAACAAGCCAGAATAAAATACTAAAATTTGCTCCCGCCGGGAGTTGCGTGCATCTGCGGCTCGGTTACGACGTGGAGGCAACCGCGAAATTAGACGAAAAATCTAGACTCCCAAAACACATACGAGACTCAACTTTTGTGGCGCCTGCACCCCGCAGTATGCATCAAAACTTTAATGAGGAAAGAAGACAGGCGAGAGCAAGAGCACTCTACAAGAAATTTTCTGCAGATCCTAACACAAGATTCAGGTATGCGACTAAGTACCCAAGGAAACCTGCTTTTGCAGTAACTGCCTTTATTACCAAAGGCGAAGAAAAGGCCGCTGAAACGATAATCGCAAGAGATCCGGACGCGGCCGAGGAGGCGGCAATAGCACATGCACCGAAAATGCCGTAATACTGAGCGACTCGCAATCCTCGCATCGTAATTTCCGAAAACGCGTGATATCCAACAAAAATCTTTGAAAATTATGCAAGAAATATCGAAACGCACGCAAGTACGTCGTATGGACCCCTGGCCACGAGTCACTGGTGGGAAACGAAGCGGCACACGCCGCAGCCCGAGCTCATACAAGCCGGGCTCATACAAGCCGGGCTTTCCTGCCAGAGTGGTTTCGAAAGGCGACAATGTGCTAGGGCATTCCCCCAAAATATAGAAATATCCTGCAGCATTATAAATTTGAAAGGAGGCTATACCTGTTACCGCACCCCAGTCTAACCAGAGAAGAGACAGTTGCTCCGCGGCACGTCCAAACAAATTCCTATGTACACGGCATTATAATGCACAAAATGCACCCGACCCATTTCTCACACCTCTGCCTATTCTGCGGGGCGCTGGACACCCTTTGTCATATGGTGGTGGGGTGTCCTAATCTCGCTGAACCCAACGATCAAGAAGCTCAGTCATGAACCGAAAACAAAAGCACAAAAGACCGCCAAGGATCATGGGAGACCATGCATGTGGCCCCGGACTTGGAGGACCAGTGATAGCTGGTGAACCAGGCCAGGGAAGCAGCAAGGGCCGATGGCTGCCCGGACTGAGGAGGCCACCCGCCTTGGGTGAAGAGAGCATTGTTTCGCACTGATTCACATCATTAAATGTTTGTTCTCTCTTTCTCTCTTGCACACTGCTTTCAACAACTTTGTGTATTATGAACCAACAAACGTGCAACATAGTATCCCTTTAATCAGCGAATTTGTTCTATAGGTAAATATGTTTCCAACCAATATATCAAAGACTAGAATACTTTTCAGTTTTCTAGCTACTCCTCCCTTCAACACGGGTCGCCTTTATTTTCAGCTGCTACCATTTCTCTACCATGCGTGACTGTCGATGTCATCTCCTTCTTACTGCGATATAAGTTTTGATGTTCTACAGTTAAGCTAACGGGGGCAGCTGATGCAGTTTGCTTATGCGCTTCGAAAAGTAGTGAGCATGCTGCAGACGTATTGACGTTCCCAGCTTGGTCGTATGTTTGTGTTAGGCACTTTTACCATGATGTCTTAAGAACGGACATGCAGCACTGACCCTTGAACGAGACCATTGTTTTTGTCCTCTGTTAGCAAGCAAGTTTCTGAAGGCATCTAGTAATGCCTGAAAAAATAAATCGTTTTCACACTCGAGTTACTCCTTTCTTTTTCGCATATGTGCGCAATCGCTATCAGAAATGGCTGCGCCTTATCCACGAGACACAGAACATCAAAAGCCGCGAAATCAAAATGTCGAGAGCAGCTGCCACTTCCGTTCCCTCGTTTTGGAACAGGATTATATCACACATGCGCGTGTGCTATAAGCTGTATTGAACTTTATCCGTCTTCCACAATATATTCACCATCCGCGTCGAAAGAAAAGTAGGCAACGACGCAAGTTTTCAAAACCCAGTGCAACGAGGATGAAGGAGGCTATGACTGAAGGCTTTGACATGCGGTGACTGATTAGGGTTTGCGGTATGGGCCCCTATTACGCACTCCTACTCTCTCTTTTTTGTTTTCTTTTGCCTGCTTGAAGAACTGTGAGCCACCCTATACATACGCGGCTTTATGTTCGGGAAGTGCCTCAGATCCTATAAATTTTGCGTTTGCTTTATTACAAGAACACTGGCCTTCGCCTCTATGAGAAATAAAAAGTGCATTGCCACGTGTATACCACGGTTTTTTCTATTGGCTACTATAATAAAGTTTTAACTGTTACATTGACTCACCTGTGCAAGACGCGCTTGCGGTACCATAAACTTCGCAACTTTGGCAGCCGATACTTCATGGTTTCATAGTTGTCTTACTCTGAGGAAGTCCTTCTCGCTCAGTTGAGACACTTTAGAGTGGCTTGGAAGCTTGGAAATAATAAGTAAATGGGTTATGGAGAGGGCGCTGTGTAAACATGCATTAAAAAACGGTATCTTCATTTAGCCCTTCTACGCGTTTCGTGGTTTGCTTGTCTCCGGCCTTTTATGGTGAAGTTAGGGCACTAGGTGTAACGACCTTGACATTGAGTTGAGTTTGAGTCTATTTATCACAATATGTAAGGAGTACGTGATGTCATGAGGAGGGTAGTTAAAATTGTGCATTAAGGCAGCTTGACTGGTCCCACCCGTCTACAAGACCAGGCAGTACAGACGGCTGGAAATTTCAGTATGTAGCAGATACAAACTCTGCGAAAATACAATGCAATATGTTGCGTATATACACATAGCGCAGTTGTTATTAGAAGTTAATTATACAAATTAATCCAGATATCTAATGTTCCGCTTTAAACTCTGGCTTCTCAGGAGAGAAAGTCAATGCTAACCTAATACCGCACTTGGACCATAATGCTGCAACATTTCAACTATGGGCGCGAGCCTGCAAACGATAAAATTAACTCGTGAAAACAAGCGGTTGAGACGCGTGGCGCGCCGGGCGCGTCGCTTAGCAACGACTTTCTAAGAAAAAGAAAGCGCGCATATCTTCCAGCTGACCATCAAGAAAGAATTTATGGAAAGCATATCTCCGAAATTTGCGACACGTCCCTCATCCTACTGTGCTGCTGTGGCGTGTTTCCACAAAGTCAAGCACGTCGTGTCTTGTGATTGAGCACGTTTTATTGCAGAATAAGGACACCACTTGCTTTGCATGCAAGGTCGACCGTAGTGGCTCAGGGACGCGTTTGTCACTGAAATCTGCAGCGCGCCTTTTAAATGGGCAAGCTATCGGTTAATGCAAATATATACCCAAGGTTGGCTCTTCTACGTTTCCTTATGCGCAAGCATTAGGCATGTAGAAGGAAAAAATTGTGTATATATATATATATATATATATATATATATATATATATATATATATATATATATATATATATATATATATATATATACATACATACATACATACATACATACATACATACATACATACATACATACATACATACATACATACATACATACATACATACATACATACATACATACATACATACATACATATATACTCTGGACAGACACGACGAACTTTTTGGAAGACTTATTTACTAAATGTTTTCGGCTGGTGGACCAGCCTTCGTCAGAGTACACTAACGCATCAACAACACATACACAGCGTTAAAGGCACCCTATCAAGAGCAGAGGGCGCACTATCTGCACTGACTAGACCATACACTGCGCATCATAAATCATTATCATTGCGCATTACAAATGAATATCAATGACACACATTTTGGAATACAAAAAAAATGAAATGCAGATGTTTTCAGGATACAATATATACAAACATGACTCTCAGGTAAGTGGCAGCGGTTACCATGATTATGTGTAGTGAAAATAAAACAAAATGACGTACACATGCAGATACAGAAGCATGATGTTTAACACATGGCATCTCTAAGTGCCACCTCGAATTATCTAAAAGTTAAGGTGTTAAGCGTACAACTTCAAGCCACAGCCACATGCGTCAATAAGCCCCATGTATAAAAAAACATTGAAATCATACATGTACACTGTGTGGGAAGTCTATACTTGTGCTCAACTAAAGTTAGACAGGTTAGTCTTCCTTTATTTTCTTTCATTTCATTTCATTTATTTCCTTTCATTTATTCCTGACGAGACAGTGTTAAATTTATGAATCAGGTATGATTCGCGAAGCTCGTGGTCATGGCTGGTGCGGAATCCAGATTGGAGTACTGTTACTTTGAGATTGTTAAATAAGTGGCCCGGCATGTTAGCATGTTTCGAGAGTGATGGATTTGGTTGGGATTTGGCATGCGACCTGTGGTTGTTAAAACGGATCCTGAAAGGTGTTTCAGTCTGGCCTATGCATTGCACGTGGCCAGTGCCGCACTCGAGCAAGTACACTATACGTTATATGAATCACAGTTGCAACTGCCTTTAATTGTGAACAGGAATTGGAGGCTGTGCTGGTGGCATTCAATGTAGGTGTTATGTGAGCGCAGACTTTTCAACGTCGTTTCTTGCAGCGGCTGCAACCGGTCGGCTATGAAGTGGCGATTTTTGAAGACGTTAGTATGTGACCTATGTTTTTCGAACGTCTATACACGACACGAGGTGGCTCAGGAAAAACGGCTTTTAACGTGTCGCTTTGGGTGAAAATATCGTAGTGTTTGTGGAGTATGCCTGAGACCTTAGGGTTAGATTCGAAATGTGCGAGTATCAAATTAGCCGACAGAGAGCCACCGGACTTTTTTCTACCTTTGAGAAAGTCCATCCCGTCATGTCCTGCCTCTCGGCGTATCGCGCCATACATCATCTTTTCTGGATATTTACGGTTGAGAAGTTTCTTTTTGAGTTCCTGGCAACAAGAATTAAAATCGTCTTCTTCAGAACATATGCTCTTAAAGCGCTGTGCCTGGCTACATGGAATCGCAGTCTTGCAATGACGCACGTGGCTGCTTTCAAAATGAAGAAATTGATGATTATCAGTTGGCTTTTTGTACAGTTTTGTGAGTAGGCGTCTGTCGGCAATAGTAATCCTGACGTCAAGGAAGTCTAAAGACGATGGGGAGTAATGATGTGTGAATCTGATAGTGGGGTGTGCCTGGTTGGATGCCGCAATGAAGTTTAAGAATTCTGTTTCGCTATGCGTCAAAATACAAAATATATCATCGATGTAGCGTTCAAAGTAGATAGGTTTTAGTCGTACACTGTTAAGGAACGCGTCTTCTAGCACTCCCATAAAGACCTTTGCATAGTTAGGGCTTATTTTAGTTCCCATCGATGTTCCACTAATTTGTACATAATGAGAATTATTAAATTCGAAGTTGTTAAACAAGATAACTAACTTCAGCAGAACCTCGAGAGTTGAGCTGTCAATCGGGCTATTACACTGGAGGTGTTCATAGGATTTCAAGACAGCCTCAATGCCACCCCTATGGGGAATATTCGTGTAGAGGGAAGTGACATCCAGCGTCACCAGAAGCGAGCCTTCAGGAACGGTTAGATCTATTATGTCGTTACGAAAGACATTAGTATCCCTAACAAAATAAGAAAATATGGCTGGAATAAATTTGATTTAACTGTCAACGTAACGAGAAATGATTTCTGTGACTGTTCTGATGCCGGATAGAATGGGACGGCCTGGATTACCTGGTTTATGTATCTTGGGCAGCAGGTAAATGTCCGGCTATTGAACTAAGTTGGATCAAAGAGCGGGCTGTTTTATCGTCGATCTTCTGCTGCTTCACCAATGCTTTTATGGTGTCCTTAATGATGGAAACAAATTCGTCGGTAGGATCACACGGAAGTTCTCTAAAACATTTGCCATCAGATAACTGGTTTACGACTTCTTTTACGTAATTTTCTTTTGTCATTAGCAGAACCAAACCACCCTTGTCCGCCGGTTTAATAACAATATCATCATATGTGCTTAGGCTTCTAAGAGCATCGGATTCACGAGTGGAAAGATTTCTCTAGACTTGGGCGCGCGTCTTGTAGGTGTCGAGCATGTCGCGAGAAATAGCTTTGATGTATTGGTCTAGGTATTTGGCCCGTTGCGAGGCAGGCGTCCAGTGTGTCGCGGATGGTACAGCTGGGTGGTCTTCTTTGCTGCTAGCACGGCTATGAAAATATTTTTTGAATCTTAAGTTTCGGGAGAAGTTATCATTGTCTGTCATTAACTGGAATTCTTCGAGGCACCCGGTGACTGGACAGAAATTGAGGCCTTTTGAAAGAACCCTTTCTTTCGTAGACAGAAGCGCAACATGGGAAAGGTTAGCTATAGTAGTATCCGGGCTGGTTGTCTCCGGCAATGTTTTAGCAACTGAGATTACACAAGTTGCCGAACAGTTTTGTTTGGTAAGGTCAGCTTCACCGGGGCATTGTCCCGTAACAGTTTCCGATTTTTTATTTTGCTTAACACGTTCACGTTTCTTTCTTCATAAACATTCAGGAAATGTACTTCATGCGGGGTAAGTTAGTCAACCAAGGCATTTTCTACGTTTAAGAGTGAGTTTACCGGTGATTTATAGTGATTTAAAAAAATACGGACTAGCAGGAGTGAAACATTAGTCAGTACCTCTTGCCACTTATGCTTGTTTACGGTCGATAGTTCAGAGGTAGCTGGGTTTACATGAATTCGAAGACCCCTGGGGATTTTTGAAGTATTAACATACTCTCTGAGGGTAGACACTTAAAGTTCCGCACGAATGCGTTTTTCCTTCACCTTCTGGCACTTTAGAAAAGACACAGAAACAGTACTTAAATTTGAATTACCAAAGGAGTCTTGTAGTCACTGGTCACTCGGGGCTGGGTTATTTGGAGACGTAGGATGGAGATCTATCGCTTGATATAGGGGTTGATGCAGGTAGCTGTGTGGGCTCTTTTGACGCGTGGTGGCACCAGGACGACGAGGCGTCCAGAAGACTCTTGACGCAAAGATAACGGATGTGGCTTGCTATCAGGCTAGTGCCCTCGAAGCTGGGATGTAGCCCATCGGCAGCAAGAACTCTTTGGGAGGATAACCATTGAAAACCATGGTCAATAAAAAATACTGTTTTTGATCGATGACAAAAGCCTCGAAGCATCCTGTATATATATATATATATATATATATATATATACTGCAATTTACGGTCGGGAACAGACAAGACGTTTGTCGAGTGAGCTCCAGAATAAGGCTTTAGAATAAGGCGGACGCGGTTTATGCAAGGATCCGGGACCTCACAGAGTTGTGATCTATAATGCTAACGTATTTCTCTCGTACTTAGCGCTACATAACCACCGGTTTCTTTCTAAAAAGTTCTCGTTTTCACATTTGACGCGTTTTAGACAAAGGGCTCTTGCTATCCGTCCTGCCCTTTCCACCTTTTCAACCATATTGGCCTCGTGATGTCCCAGAAGTATCCTACTTATTACTTGCACGAATATCACATGGGTGCAAACGGCTCACGCAAACAGCCTGTAGCCGCGTAGCCTCCTATGTAGTCATTTTGGTGAACTGTTGGGGTCATTGTGCGAAACGCGTCTGTGATATTCTCAGTTTTCGTCCAATATCTTGTTGCCTTGCTTGGACTACCCTCCCCCCCCACCTCTGTACTAATTTACGGAATTTACTCCCCATTCAAGTCTATCAATCCTGGAGAGTCATTATGCTTACGTTGGTACGGCTCTGGGTGTAAAGTGCATTCTTGATGACAAGAGGTTCAAAACAAGGCCGATACCATCAATGTGCTTCAGCATGACGCATTACCAAGCTACGAGCAATAAAAGCACGAAGAAATAGCCAACATGCGACATTATTGCAATAGCATTGCCATGTAGAGCAGGCTCTTAGATGCGTCTAACACTTTTAATTTCTATGACCTATCGCGAACAATATAAGTGTTGCAGCAATTTTTGGCAATATCTACTCAAGGATGGGTATTACGTTTTCCCGTTACGACCACTAAACAGCGTGAACATCACATCGATTAAAAAGGGAACACTTCTACAGTGGAGGTTGCCCTTCGTAGCGCTCTCGCGTGCCCGTCCAGTACAAAAGTAAGGAAAAACCGGCTGGTACAACCAGGGAAATAGATACAATCTAGGCGAAATGTGCAGGGCTAGGATATTCTTTGGGTTCCATAACGCGTACTTTGCAACTGTATACGTTACTTATGTTAAATAAACTTTCGAACTTTCAAAAAGACATGTTAAATGATCGTAGCTAGAGAAGATAACTTTCAAGACACGTACACGCAGGCAAACGCGCACAATGCTTTACAACTGCAGTAGCTTGTACATAGGGTGGTATACAGTAACGGCACTCGTCGCAGGGATGTAGGTCTCGCCAGCAGCACGTAAATTAGCCATAATTATCATAATCATAATCAACATAATCTTTGTCATCTTTAGTCTATCTTTATGTCCACGGCGGGACAAACGCCCCACCCAACGGCCTCCAATTAACCATTCCTTGCGTTAGCTGATTCCAACTTGTCCTTGCAAATTTAGTAATTTCATGACCCCGCCCAGTTTGCTGCCAAGCTGAATTGCGCTTCCCTTCTCTTGGCACTCACTCCGTAACTCTTGTAGTTCAGCGGTTGTCTGCGATACGCATTGCATGGCCTGCCCGGCTCCGTTTTGTTTTCTCCTAATGTCAACGAGAATATCGGTTATTCCCGTTTGCGCTCTTATCCACACCACTCTCCCTATCTCTTAAAGTTATGCCATACATGTTGCGTTCCATGGCTCTTTGCGTGGCCCTTAACTTGTTCTCCAGCTTCTTTTTTAACCTCCAAGTTCCTGCCCCATCTGTTATCAATGATAGAGTGCAATGATGGCACTTTTTTTAACAAACAGTGGTGAGTTCCCAGTCAGGATTTGGAAATCTCTGTTGTATGCACTCCAAGCCATTTTTACCCTTCTGCAAAATTTCCTTCTAATGGTCAGGGTCGCCTCTGAGTAATTGACCTTGATAAATGTACTCCAGTGCAGACCCTAGGGCCCGACTGGCGATGATGTATTCCTGTTTCCTTACCATGCTATTGAACATTACCTTTGTCGTCTGTGTATTAATATACAACTACACTCTTGCGCTTTCCGGGTTAATGTACTCAATCATTTGTTGCAGTTTATTTCTGGTGTTGCTGAACATGAAAATATCACCTAAAATACAAAGGCTGCTAAGATATTCGGCGTTGCTGCTAACTCTTAAATATTCCCAGTCTAATAGCATGTATACTTCGTTAAGCACGCAGTGACTAGCATTGGGTAGATTGTGCGTCTTTGCCTTACCCTTTTCTTGATTTGGTAATTTTCTACTTTTATGTGGAGAACCAAGGTAGCTGTGGAATCTTTGCAGATATTTCCTAAGACATTCACTTATTCCTCCTGTACTAGCTCCTTGATTACGCTATGCATATATGACTGCTAGTATCTCAACGGAATCATTTCATAATGCATTTTCATAATATAGGGAAGTCATATAGAGAAGTTGATTGTACTTCGCAGATTTCTCAATCACTTTATTGATGACATGGACATGATTCATTGTATAATATCCCTTCCTGAAGCCAGTTTGTTCTTTTGATTGATTGAAGTCTAGTGTTCCCTTGATTTTTTGGCAAATTATCTTGGTAAGGACTTTATACCATACTGAAAGCAAGCTAGTAGGCCTATAATTATTCAGTTCTTGAACGTCCTTCCTCCAGCCATCTGGTACACTTGAAGTTGTAAGGCAGTGTGTATAAAAGCCTGTAAGCCCTATCAAGCATGATATTTCCTCCACCTTTGAATAAATCGACTGTCATTCCATCTCCTACAGCTTTTCCCCAGGTCCTGTCTGGCAAAGCCCTTCTAAGTTCATCGCTAGTTATAGATGGATCTTCTGTATCCAGTTCATCACTACTTTTAATGAAGATAGCGTGGATGTCCTGCGTAATGTACAGGTCAGTATACAACACTTCTGCTGCTTTTAGCACATAATAGAAACTGCCGATTACATTACCTTGCTTATCTTTCACTGATTACATCTTGGCTTTTCCTATAGCAAGTTTCCTTGCCACTGATATTGTGCTCCGGCCATTTTACTACTGCTTCCTCAATCTTTCCCGCGTTATAATTTTTAACGTCCCTTACTTTGTTCTTGCTGATCTTTTTTGACAATTCAGTGAATTCTATCTCTTCTCTTGATTTAGACACTTTCATGTGTTATTTCTTTATTAGGTCCTTTGTTACTTGTGAACGGTTACCTACTGGTTTCCTTGGTGCCTTACCTACCACTTGAAGTGCGAATTAAATCAACCTAGTTACGGTTTTATTCATTATCTATAAGGTATCTTTGAGTGTCTGTTCTAAAGCTACATTTTTGTTTGTGAACCCCAGCCTAAATTCGTCTGCTTTTACCCTTACTCGGTCTTGATTGTCCTGCTTCCTTTTGATGATTTTACTTTTTCTCTTTTCAAAGTGAGACAAATCCTATATATCACTAATTTATGGTCACTGCACTTTACCGTCCTTAACACTTCTACTCCCTGAACTGTGCTGGGATCGGCAGAACGTGTGAAATGTGTTTCATTTCTTTCTTTAATAGGGATTCTTCAGGTGCACTTCGTGTCACTGCACTTCCTGAATGAGGCAGTGATTATTGGTAGCGCATTCATTTCATTCATTGATTCGAAACACATATTAAACTATATAATAAACAGTTAATAACAATTAACTTCATTGTACCTTTACAGCACATATGGCAATTGAAGAGTTCTAGCCGGTGTGCTTGCAAGAGGTATGGAGGCTGAGGCTACCAGCCTCCATACCTCTTGCAAGCACACCGGCTAGAACTCTTCAATTGCCATATGTGCTGTAAAGGTACAATGAAGTTAATTGTTATTAACTGTTTAATAAAGTTTCTCCTCCTCCTCCTCCTTGTAAGAGGTATCCACTTGAAATAAGATAGAAGAATGACACCAATTCTGAGACATTATTTTCCAAAGTGCGGGAGGAGATGCATGGGAGTTCCAATTTAATTGAGTGCTTCAATGGATGAAAGAGCATCTTGTTAAAACAGTAAGGCGAAGAACAGTGGATTTTCGCGGCGAGTTTTATGGCGCATATCTCTAAACTGGCATCAGTTTGGAGAGTATGGTGTGTTTTAAGTGTATACGCCTTGCCAACTTACCGGCTGCAATCCTTAAATTGCAATATATCCCACTGATTGTTTAATTAGTAAGGTAATTAAGTTTTTCCTAATTAGTTGGACATATCTTTGGATTTCTCATGCGAACAGTGTACACCTCTCTCAATAATTAAGCTTAAGGTTTAGAATTATGTTATCTGCAGCAGGTGATTTTTAAAATTCCGGAATACGTTAACATAATTACCCCGTACGCAGGAGGCTCTAGGCACCCTGCAATGAACTTTGGCTTCAAGTGCCCTGAGAAGGTGAAAGTACCAGCACTCTTTGATGTGTGCCGTCACTGCGCGACTTCCTCGCTCCTTGAGCGTCCCCCCCCCCCCCCGGGGGGGTACCAGTCTTGCTCCCGTTTTTCTTCTCTACGATTGGTCTCCTTGCCATTACTCTTGGAAACGCGCGGATCTTGCTTTCCGCTCGTGTTTTACTTTTTCGTCGGTGCCATTTTTCTCCTTAGCTCGGCTCGCTCGACGGAGCGAACGTTGCGCGCTGTGTTTACTGAGGTGTTGCGCTAGCGCTGTCCCATGCTGTAGTGCACACAACTGCAGCAGCAAGCCTGAGGACGGCTATGCAGTTTTTATGATACCTGAAGGAAAGCGTGACGGCTTGCGCAAGAAGCAGTGGCTGGACAACATTGGCTAAAAGTACTTTGTTACTACAAAGAACAGTTGTTTGCGAGGTAAGGTGCCTTTCTTATTGCTGGTATCCAAGCATCCCCTTAAGCTTCATTCCTTTTATTCTGTCGGCCTGCTCCTCAGCGTTTTACTGCGACAAATTGCACGTTGCGTAAAAATAAGGGTGTCCTCAGTACGCTGAATATTCTGCTGGGACTCATCACCTCGCGCGCCGTCAACTGTCGATTCAGTTGAAAATGTAGCACTATAGGTTCTGCTTTCCCCTGTGAAGAATTATGTGTGAAGATCGCACTTTTTGGGATTGTGAGGATCGGTGGCCTGTTTTACCAAAAATTGAATTAGTCGCTTGTGGTGAAGCTTCCTTTTCTGCTTACCCCGATGTGTGTGTCAGTCACTTAGATACAATGAATGCAGGTCGTCAAAAAATTATAGCCAGGAGTATCCGTGGCATTGCGGGTGATGAGCGCCAGCTACTCTACATTGCGTTTTTAATGCGTAGGCCTTCTTCACTGAGTATTCCGGTGCTATCACGCGAAAATTGTAATGCCTAGTATCTGCACAAAAATGCGTGATTTGCACATTTGACACTTAATCGTTATGATAGCGTAAATGTATACAAGTGGTAGCTTCATAGGCGATAAGAAAAAGTTCAACCCCCCCCCCCCCAAAAAAACGAAAAAGAAAGACATACGCATAGGTATACATGGGGCTCCTGAGAAAACTTATGGGAAAGCTTAGTAGGAGTGGGCCAGCTGTAATTTGCGGGTGGGTCAACTTGTAAATTGGGGTTGTGTCAATTTGAACATTGGAAGTGGCCAATTGATATTTTTGGGTGGGCACTTGAAACTTAAATGTAGGGATAAGCCAAGTTGAACTCAGGGGATAGGCCAACATGAAACTTGGACGTGGTCTAACCTAAATTTGGGGGTGGGCTGACTTGTAATAGAGGGCGGGCTAAATGAAATTCGGGTGTATGTTTAGGCATACTTAGACAGCTCCAACAGAGTTTCTGCATTATTTTTCAGTTCTTGAATTCGCTTTGGATAGGGCTGCCATGCACGAAAGAGCCGGTGACGATTATTATTTGGTTTTCTCCCGGATACAGGCAATCTGCAGGGGGGTGATCGCGCACTGATCGCGCACGCTTGTTTACACTGAAATAGCGCAACTGTCCTGTTTAGTTTAGCGACCACAGTGCAAAAGCTACTTTCAAAGTGAGAAGACAAACATATAGAAGGACGGCGCAATTGCGACTGATTCATTATAAGAAAGCACGCTGAATAGCAGCGGTGTGCATGCGCGCAGAGGCAAGAAAAAGAAAACCCAACAGAGAGGGATGTATTACAAGCAATACTAGATCAGGTCTAGGAAGTGAAGCTTCTTATTACGTGGCAGGAAAAATATGTCTGGAGTATAGCACTCGCCTCAAAGTTGCCATTACATCAGCATGTCCCATTCATATGACTTTAAGAAGAAACCAACCTTAGTATAAACGTTACCTTCTGCATTCGCGATGATGTTATCCTTTAAAATTTTTGTACACCACTGGGGCGCGCAAGTGGCCTAAAATCATGCGCCTCCGTCGAGTACTGGGGCTAGACTGCGAGAGCCAAGGAGTAAGAGCGTGCCGTGCGCAGCGCACGCAGCTGTCTCGCGAGGAGAATCGAGAAGGAAAGCGCCACGAGGAGGAGAGTGTCGCTAGGATAGGAGAGGAATAACTTTAATAAAGTGCCGGCAAACGGCGATTTAACGAGTCGTGACGCTGGCCAAGCGTCGACCCGGGGTTATACCTTACTCTGCACCAGCCCAGTTGGGCCCGTTTGGAGTGGGTCATGTCGCTATTTTAAATCATCAAGGGATTTTAGTTTGCTGTGCGTGCGGCGCCGCCTGGCAACGGCGGTGAGCACCTTCGAGTGGGCCCTCTCCGCCATTTCACCATTGTCCGTACTGCGCTCAGGCCCGGCTGAAGGCCTCCTGTTCCAATTTTGCAATGGATTCACCCCGGCCTCTCGGCAGCTCCTCTGCGAGACGTGTGGAAAAAAGAGCAAGCGCCGATACTGCTGCATTAAGGATTGTCATAACCATGAAGGCGATGTCGGCATAAAATTGTACCACTTCCCTTGAAAACCATGGGAAGGAACCCAACTGCCGAAGTGGATCGTCGCGTTTCGTCTCGCTCTTGCGAATTTTGGTAAATGAACTAAGACGTAAATGCAAAAAAAGAAAGAAAAAGAAACGAGCAGCGGTACCTGTAAAAACGCGCAATAAAGTGACAACGGCATAAAAGCGTGCGAACTGATTCCCGCTGTTCTAAATCGGTTTCGATAGTTCTTGAGCTCGTCTAGCTCCAACACCAATGCGCAGTGGTTGTTACATTTCAAATATAGCTTCGTAAGCGCTCCTTGCTGGATCTTTGTAAGCACTGGGCTCTTTGTTGTGCGTTAATAACTCAACGTGCAGCTTGTTTCTGCGCCAAGATCAAGACGCGACTGCTGGAACCGGGCTCACTCACGATGTTTTCTGGCGCTTAGAACAGCACAACTAAGGTTGGAGTACACCGCAGCATACGTCGAGTATTCGTAAATTAGTATTTCTCTCGTGCATGCTAGCGCACATTTTGTAAGTTTTCCCGTTGTTTAGTTTCAGCTGACTGCTCTTATCAGGTTTTAGCGGTGATGGCTTCACTCATTCGAGCTCGAAACAATACCAGAATGGGCTCGAGGCACTTTGTCAACGAAACAAAAAACACATTTTCCTGCCAATTCGCCACACCTCTGTAATTGCGACGTGCAAGCACGCTAAAAGTAATGAAACTACACATGACAGCTAAAAAACGTCTACGGTGGTATTTACTCACTTAAGTGGTATAAAATTATGTTTTTCACTTACTTTGAGTACGACGTTGTCAGCATGCTTGCTTTGTTTTGACAAACACAACGCAACCTGCGGTGGATGCTTAGTGGCTATGGTGTTGGGTTCTAAGCACGAAGTCATGGAAGCAGATCTCAACCACGGCGGCCGCGATTCGATGGCGACGAAATGCAAAAACACCCATGTACCGAGATTTAGGTGCACGTCCAAATAATTCGGGAGTCCACCACTTAGGCGCGCCTCATAATCAGATCGTGGCTCTGGCACCTAAAACCCCATAATTTAACTTAAGTACTTCGCTGCGATGCTCGTGCGTTTCACTTCTTTCACACAATATACATTGTTGTAGTCGTAATTTTGACGTCATTTCTTAAGCGTCGGCAGTGCGAAATGGGCTCCGATGTCTTCCATTGCCTTCAAACCCCGATTTAAAACGACCGAGACGTTCAAACGAGCGCCAGAAAAGTAAGCCTTCGTAGCAGTGGCCACCTCGGTGCTTTGTGGAACTGACACGGTGGCGCTAACGGCTGAGCCGATCGCTGCGCCGCCTGACCATTGAATATAGACTATGCTCCAGGAAACCTGGCTGTCCCACTCGGTGAATGGAGCGCGAGTAGTTTTTATTTATTGCCTCCTTGTTTGTTTTGTTAAGTACAAGATTTCTAAATAGCAGCACGCAAAGCGTTTATGAAGAGCCAAAATTCGTACTCATCAAACCAATTCACTACCTTCATAATGTAAAAGGCTTGCTAGAGTCCCGTCCAGTCGGGGTAGATCATAGTAAAGTCACTGCATCGAACTAAGTAAACCTTGTAGCTGTTGTAGCTTTACCCTATAGCTGTAGCTTTATCAAACTGAAGTTTGCTTAAGGACGTTTCAGATTCCTACGGAAGCCTATGGCAGGTAACTTTGTCTTTGTTCGGGACATTGTCTCCGAAATGCTATACAAACAACTACTATGTTACCAAGATGAGAAAATGTGGTTTATAGGCTGAGATCCGTCCCGACTTATCATATTTAAGTTTTGAATAGGTCAGGCTTCAATAAATGCGCATAGCAGAATCGAAGGTTAGTAGAGCCGGAGCACTACCTAGGTAACTCACTATCAAAGGGGGCCGCAAAAAAATTATGCCTCAGTCTTTATGCTAAGTCCAATGTCTGGAGAAACATTATATTTTGCATGATTGCCAGCTTAACAGATAATTACTGAATTGCGGTGTTCCAATTTTCATGGATCATATAAGGAGTCCCCGGTGTCACTGGTGAACTACATCAATCACCTTGTTTCTTTTTCTAAAAAATAATGAGGTAAGTTATGCGCCACCTGGAGGCAAAGTTCTAAGCTTGTTCATTAATCATGACCTTCGCATTATATTGCTTATTCAAGCGCTCCTAAGAAATAGCGTGTTGCGCGCTACCCCAGTAGAACTATATATACCACAGAGATAAGTTTTACTAAAATTGAGGCGAACATTCTCATTGATTTGCATGGGACCGTAAAAGTGTACAAGTGAAGTATAGCATTCACCAATAATTTTGGAAAGAAGAATTTTGGAAAGCGGTGCATGGGGGCAAGGTTTGAAAACGTCTGCTTTAACTATAGGAAGCTGAAATTCTTAATCAATGCGCTCGAAAAGAATAGTTTTGCTGGGAATATGGTTGCATTTCTACAAGGTCGTAGAAGTCTGCTCGCTTTTTCTTTTTTACAGATTCAATTGAGCATGTACATAGATGGGCAGCTGATGGTACTGCCCATAATAGGTTGACGAGCTGGCGTTCAACACATGAGCAGCCTATTGACCTTCTTCGCAAAGCAGTATGCTCTATAGAAACGAGATGGCGCATTCGGCGGCGCGCCACATGTTGCCTCCGCGAAAGAGCACGAACACGGAATAATTGCCGCTCCTGTCCTGCGTCTTTGCGATCAGCCGTCGAAAATGCAACTGGGTTTTCGCTAAGGCACTGTGCTCCATACGCGCTCAAAAATATGGGGCAGAAATAAAGACCTGTGCGTTAGTCGCGAAAATTGTTACTGGTACATTAAGGAATAGAATGAATTTGCCTGCCCAAGTTCACGGACCGCTGTGAGATAAGGACCGCCTCTCTTGCTGGCTCTTCGCAATGCATGGCGTCCCTCGATAATAAAACAAAATTCACTCATCCACCAGCGTTGTAGCGCTAACGTCCAAGTAAAGGCCTTCATCTCCGGATTGTCTCCACGAGCGAGTACCACTCGTTATACGGTGACAAAGGATGTAGCGCCGCTTTTTGGCTTATAGTAAGTTTCTCGTAGGTTATTTACACATATCCACCCCAACAGACACTCAAACTTACGCCCTATCTATCGCCAACGTATCAAGCATAAGTGAACGAGCGCACACTTCGATAAATGCCAAAGCATGGGTGACGGTGACTACCCCGGGAGCACACTAACAGTGGCGTAGCAACAGGGGGGGTCCGGGGGGCAGTGGGCCCCGGGTGCAAGAGGCTAGTGGGGGGGGGGGTGTCATATATGTCTGAAGAAACCTCTCTTTCCTCCGGCTACACCCGGAGAGGGGGGGGGGGGGTGACAGCAGACCTATGGGTCCCGGGTGCCAGACGACCTAGCTACGCCACTGCACACTAATGTTCGAAGTTGAACATTTCGTAGCGGTCCACGTAGTAAGTGAGTGACTTTCGGTAACACGCGTCTTTGCTACAAGCTCTTAAAAGGCACAGACATCTATGTTACAAGCCTTCTGCCAAGAAGCAACAAATCTATCGCAACTGAGCACAGCGGCGAGTGATCAGGCAGAAAAAAAACAATTAAATAGTGACCACCTCGGAAACTTTACTGAGTAAGAAACGTAACATGCCGCTACTTAAAAGTATTTGCTAAATAAAGAACGAAGAGATGAACACGGTGATGCTAATTCAATTGATAAGCGGTCATTTAGAATAGCTTGGAATAAACTTTTAGCCCCGCTTTCATTGCAAGCACTGCATACGCTGCTCGCACCGTTTGGACAAAGCGTAATGAGCTCCGTAGGCGCTTACATGGCCTTTGATGGTGTAGCCAAAGCTTCGCGTGTCGTCCACGCAGTCACCGTCTTTACGATCTACACCGAAGCAGAGGTCTGCAGAGTCGCACCGGGGTCGTGCACATCCATTGTAAACACAGAAGCGACGGAGATCGCCGTGATACATACATACATACATACATACATACATACATACATACATACATACATACATACATACATACATACATACATACATACATACATACATACATACATACATACATACATACATACATACATACATACATACATACATACATACATACATGCATGCATACATACATACATACATACATACATACATACATACATACATACATACATACATACATACATACATACATACATATAACCAGTATTTCTGAGGCGTACTTTTCAGATATGTTGTGCAGGGCGTACTTGCGACCAGATTGTCCTTCTTATAGCTCATGTGTTTGTAGAGCCAGGTTCAAGATTGCCACCGAAATGGAAGGAAAAGGAGGTGAGCAAAGGGCCTCAGATGAAGCAAAATGAAAGTAAAAATGAAAACAAGCAAACAAATAACATAATAACATCCGAGCCACGTGCAACGAAGCAGCGAGGGAAGCAGCGTGGCAATCAGTCTAGAAAGGCCGCTCCGAGTTTGCTAGATGATACTCCGAGCGACCTTCCCTATACATACTCTACGAGCGAAAAAGAGGTCCTCCAACGAATCTCTATTCCCCCGAGAAAGGATTGCGGGCGAAAGCCGGCAAAGCGAGACCTGGAGTGAGATTAGGACAGGTCGCGCTGAAGGGGGGGGGGGGGGGGTGAATAAAGACTATGGAAAATACCGCAGACGAAGAGAAATCGACAAAAACACGTGTCAGAGCGCGGAAAGAAACCAGTTAAGAGTTGCCGCGAGCAACTGCCAAAGTCCAGAATGTGCAAGTTGAGGACTGCAAGAAGGTGCTGGATAGCACTGCCGATGCTTGCCTGCGAATTGCTCTCTCTGATTCGGTGATTCGCACATACATTATTTTTGGACATTTTACGCAATTTCTTGCTGCGCAAACGAAACAGCCGAAGAGGCTGTTAAAGAACTGCATGGAAAATTGTTAATGTTAAGGCAGAACATCCAAAAGGAAGGTAATGTGGAAATCTAGTCGAGCTCTTAGAGCGTACAACATCAACATAGACCAAGAAAAAGAAATTTCGCTATGCTCGCTTATTTCAGCTTCTTGCGGTCTTTTTAACGTCTCTGCTATACGTCCATCGTGTATGCTTGTGTATTCCCGCATTCCCGTTCGCGTCTACGTTTCTCTGAGAAGAGGATCTCAGGAATCCGATGGTATAGGCGGGAAGCTTTTAGGTACAAAGAAAGTTAACAAGCTTTATTGTTGAAAAAGTAAAAGACCTGAAGAAGCCCTTCGTCTAGCCCTCCCACAGCTTGTCTTTTTTATTTATTTTCGACGTGGGTTTAATGTCCTCAAATGTAGGGCACTCCGAAAAGGAAATTGAAGCAAGCGGAAAACAGCAACTGAATGACGCTGTCCATACCATGTCGATTTCTGAATGCCAAATCTGTGTGAACGACACACTTTCTTCCGTGTTTATGGCTTTAGAGAGACATCTTGCTAAGGCAGTGAAATCTACGCAGAGACTATTCTCTCTGTCAAACAAAAGACATCAAGCGTGAGTAAAAGTTATGTGTGGCGTCAGGAATCAATCGTGTTCTATTTTGCTTTGACTCTCAGGGAGAGGGGTAATTTTTGTAAAATATATGAAGCACCATTGTATATCGCAGAACACATTTGAAAGAACAACCAGAATGGAAACTGAGAGGCTAGATTTTTTTTAACCACGACCATAATAACCAACAGGCATTGAAGCCAGGGAAAGCATTTGGGTAAGTAACTGAGTCTGAAACTGAATTGTAGAAAATAATGAGGAAAAGTGAAAGTGAATCTCGACTACAACATAACTTTTAGCCGGTGGGAGGCGAAGTCACAACTTCTGCATTTTGCGTGCATTGCATCAATACTTCAAGGTTGCCAGATTATCCGAACTTATCGCCATCCATTAGTGATTAGGGAATCTTTGGTGCCCGAATTATAGTTATCACTGTCATATAAGTTCTAGAGAGTTATATCAAAAGTACCCAGTACTTACACCGAATAAACACGAGCTAATAAGTGTGAAACTTGATTTTCACAACATCAGTATGTGCACAAAAGCGGACACGTAGAACGTCGTTCTGGATGCTTTTTTAATTAGCTTATTGAAGTGAAATTGGTCAAGCAAGTAATGTTCATCCCGTTCTGTCACATACTTGAAAGAACAGAACTTCTCTATCCGACACAGGCTACTTTGTTTTAAACGTCTCTTGAGGAACAAAGGAAGAGACGTACCACTATACAAATGAAGGTCAAGGCCGGTATTTTTTAAACATATATTTGATTTTTCATGATTTTTTAGCAGAAGACGCGGCGACATGCCGACTGCTCTTATCGTGGCAGAATTATAAGCGTGTCCATGCCATCGATAAAGGACTAAAAAATGAAAAAAAATGAACATTAGAATATTTGGTCCCAACACTTCAGTTCTAATAGACAGTTCTACTTAGCGTGCGCAATGACCTCGCGTACACAAGCAACTCGCCTACCAGCGGCGTGCATGCAGAATACGTAACCGTCCCCTTACAGTAGCATGCGGACTTTGCGGCCTCTTGAGACCACTTACACAGCGCTAGCACAATATCCCGATTGCAGGGGGACTTTGTTTTCATTTATAAAATGGCGGGCGCTAAGGTTAGCGATGCTAGCGATGACAGTGTAGCGTACTAGGACAGCGGAAGTTCGCCGCATGGTGACGTGAGCACCTCAGCAGTCAATGTTCTGTGCGGCACAAGAGGGCTCTGCATGTACGAGGAGTGCTGTGGCAGGAAAGCAGACAACTCGGCGAACGGGTAGTGCCTTTTTGTAGCTTTTTTCCTATTAGCTAGTATTCCTTGCGCCATCGGCAAACAACTAAGCCATTCCCGGAACCCTTGGCTTCCCTTCCGCGGCGATGATACGTTGCATATGCAAGTGAATAGAGTAAGTAAAAGTAATCTTGCGCATGCCCTACGTCACCACCGTTTAACACATATCAGCACTTGGGATACTATTCATTATGTTTTCAAGCGTTCTGAACAGGCGTCCACCATCATTTCGCTATATCAGGGAAATGCGTGTGGCATTTATTTACTTTCATGGCTGCAATGCCACAGCTTCAAAACTTAGCACCGCAAGAAAGTACTAAACATATATTGTCTAGGTGCTATATTTTCCTGAACCTTAAAATGAAGGATTTCTCCTATGTGATGACAAAGTGGGTAAATTAACAGCGTTGGTTAAAAAGGGCATAATGCTGAATAAGCGTATTGGGTGGGTTTGACAGCGCATATCTTTTTCCCATAGTCAAGAGTTCAGAGCAAGTTCAGCAAGAAGTTTTCTTTGTCACATTTCGACCTACGCAGCCAGCAACACAAAGAACCAGCCTGCCTCGAGGAACCTTGTCAACGTTAGCGCTGATTGCGATTTCGAAAATTCGATAAGTGAACCTTTGCTCGAAGTTGCGCACGCAGAAAGGGCTTTCCTCGTCAAGGATTTGATCTCTTCTTTTAAAATTACGCGACCGCTCTTCTGAGCTGTCGTTATAAGAGGGGTGCGTAATATGAATTGCGGTTCTTTGCACAAGCGAAATCCACCAGTACGTTGTTGCACACAACAGAAACGGTCGTGTTTTTCACGCCATCCTCCCGTCATCTAGGTCCTTTCGGTCTTGTATCTCGGCTAATATGATAGGACGTAATGAAAACCGCAGCAAATAGGCACAACGCACACTGGCATTAACAGCAGGAGCTGATATAACTTCGATGACAGCACGCTGACGACGCTACTGCGATCGCGACGATGGCGTGGGTACTCGGATGGCCACGCTCCTGTTTCAACCAGCGTCTCTTCAAATTTCATCTCCTGAGGCGCCTAAAAGATGCCATAGATGGCCCACTTCCCAAGATTCTAGCACAGTATTGTGGCAGTCACTCTAATGTTGCCAAGCTTCTATTACACTATACGAGATGTGGCTGAGGAGTGCGGTAAATTAGCACTACCATTTTTTTATTGTCCACATCATGACGCATATGGCAAGCACCACTACAAGCGGTCTGACGAAGAAGTTAATTGCATGCGCAGTACACCTAAGTGTGGCGCCCCCAGCTGATCTATAGTTTGAGATAGTTATATATGTGAAGAGACGTAACTAATGTTCCACAGCGGCATACAGACGCAACAATACGGAAGTCTCTGGGTAAGGGCTGAACTGAATCTAAACGAGGCCGCACGGCTTAAATGCTATTTACATTTTGCGTTACCGTCTCGTAATGAACATTATCGTCTGCTTACCATGCGAACTGATTTATCGGCTTCATCCAGCGTTATTTCGTGGCAGCAATGAAGATGACACTCTGACCATGAAAGAAAGGGGACCGTTTCGTCTGACGCGCGACATAGTAAAAGCGATAGCAACGTGTACTATGGCGTTCCAGCCACTCTGTTCTACGTAAATTATGACGGCAGGGTCAGTACAAACATATCGCTGTGAGGGACCTTGAGGGCATTGGCGCATGGGTTGTCTGCTGTACTGGAACGGCCAGGCAGCGTTGGCAGAAGTTTGATGGCGACGGCGGAATTAGCGAGCGACGTGTCTTCGAGTGCAGCGCGCGTAACAAATGTGATGATTGTCAGGCTTCCGCCAAGGGTTGATGACTCGCGGCCCGGCCCAAGATACAGCACGAGTGGGGGTTGGTGCAGATTGTTGCAGGGTCGAAAATGGCGACTCCGGAGGCCTAAACACTACCTGCGCATTGATATGACCATGGGTATAGGCTGCACTGCCTGCGCATAAGTAAGAGGCACGGCCACAGGCTGCTGGTGGTGAGCCACTGGAACAGCTCGAGTGACCTCTTCGGCAATGACAGTGCCAAGCCTTGGCGGCAGACGACGGGACCGCTCCTGAGTGAAGGGTGCCAAGGAAAGTTGGCGGGCAGCTTCCTTGCGCACGAAGGCTGATCTGCGGAAGCAGTGGATAGTTCTCGGGAACGGCAGCAAGACTGACTAGCGAGCAGGCATTCGAGTGAGGCTGCAGAGTCAAGGTGCGTTGCTTCTCCAGCTCATCGTAGCTCTTAAATAAGGTGACAACTTCAGAAATGGTGCGCGGATTTCTGGCCAGCGGCATTTGGAATGCGCCGTCATCGTTGCCTTTGAAAATGTGCTGAATTTTATCAGCTTCGGGCATGGCGGCGTTGAGACATTTACAAAGCTCAACGACTTCTTCAACGTAGTTTGTGAAAGCTTCTCCAGTCAGCTGTGTCCGGGCGCGCAAGCGCTGTTGAGAGTGCGCCGTTTGCGTACAAAAGGTCGACCAAACCCTTCAGTGAATGACATCCTGAGAGTTGACCATGTCGGGATGTCGCTTTCATGATTATGCAACCAGTTGGGCAACGCCAGTCAGATAAAATATGACGTTGGTCAGCTTCGCGGCGTCGTCCCATTTGTTAGGTGCGCTCACCCGTTCGTAAGATGTAAACCAGTCTTTTACGTTGGTATCATCTGTACCACTGAAGACCTTCGGATCACGTTGCCGAAGAACCCCGGTGCACATGACGAACTGGGGCGAAAGCGCTCATGGGTCTGGGTTGTCGGTCATGACGGGTGGAAGCGTTCGGGTTCGAGTTCGAAGCTCCAGGGGGCAAGCGACGGGGAGAACTCCGGCACCTTAACCAATTGATAAGATAAGTGATAAGATAAGATAAGATAATGATAAAGGGTGCGTTTCTTCAAGGACGCTACGAGCAGCAACGGCGAGTCAGCATGAGGCACTGTCTCGTAAGACACCAGCGACCAGCAGCGCAACCAGAGCAAGCCGAGAGTTGGCAATGCTACTGGACGGAGGCGCGTCTTCGCAATCGGAATGCCCATGTATTTTGTCCCACACATTGCAGATAAGCATCTCGAAATCGGGGTCATCCTGGAGAACCATTTCAAGTAGATGCTACTTGAAAACTACCGGACACAATTCGTAAACTGAAGTATGCGCCATAAAGTAATTATTTAGGAAAATAATTTGTGAGTTATAGTTAATTTGTTGAATATGTGCTTCAATTTGTTGTGCTAGTAATGTCCGCCTCTGCTCATACTCCAGTTCACGGACAAGAATTGTGCTATCTGGAACAGGCGATATCTAAAAATTTCGCAAAAGCTAAATATTATTACCTCGTATGTTCGTGGGTACATTTCTTTTTTAAAAAAATTAAATTATGGGGTTTTACGTGCCAAAACCACTTTCTGATTATGAGGCACGCCGTAGTGGAGGACTCCGGAAATTTAGACCACCTGGGGTTCTTTAACGTGCACCTAAATCTAAGCACACGTGTGTTTCGCATTTCGCCCCCATCGAAATGCGGCCGCCGTGGCCGGGATTCGATCCCGCGACCTCGTGCTCAGCAGCCGAACACCCATTTCTTTTTAACTCGCAATTTATCATTTGTTGTAAACAAGTGATTTTCCTTGGTTTTCTTCTGTATCTACCCACTCTACGCCTTAATTCTCAAACGGCAGTATTTGTAAATAAATAAACAAATGAATTGTGACTTTATTCGGTAGAGGTACTACTTACTAGGCAATGCGTACTTGTACAATAAATATTGGCTTCTTTCAAAGAGTATAAAAGCGCGAGCCACTGACGAGCAATAAATATTTTGGCATTCAATCACGGAATCAGTAAAAAGATGGGCATTTTGTCCGACTTAAAAAACAACGACAAACACAAAATTGTGTACAGGCTTGCGAAGAGAAAAAAAGGCCAACATTTCTATGCCCATCAGCAGCGGACAGAAACCACGTTTTGTGCTTTCGCAATCTGCGTGGCTGTTCTCGGACTAAATTCCGAAACGACTACATGAAAAGAAACAACCGTTGCTTGCGCGGAAAACTTGCTGTCCAGTGACCAAGCTAGCAATGTCTGGAGCAACGGCACATCCATAGCACTACATGCTGCTCTAACACATTGCCATTATATTATTCCTTTCATGTATGGCACGGGAATGCAGGCTGGGCGTGTTAGTAAAACCGTACCAGACCGGAGATGTTTCGAAACTCTTTCGGGAAACTCTAAGAAGACGCGGGAAACAGCTGCAGTTTCCGCTTTAAAATGGCTTATTCAAAGTTTTCTAAATGGATGCTCTTGCTGACTACATAGTCTTGACTACAGCTGCAACGAATCGCAATGAGGCCCAGGTTGCATAGGAAATTCGTCAAAACCGCATCATTTCGCTGAATGCTATATTTAAACCCCTATAATTCACTTTTATGTATAAAGTCTGGAGTTACTGCATAATGCAAGAGCGTTATTGGTGACCGTATCAAGAAGTGTACTGGCATAATGTACGTAAATAAGGCCATTTGTAATCCTTGAGCATTGCAATAAAGAGTTGGGGCCAATCCAACAGTGGTGGAATGGTCGTAACGTAACCCCCCCTCCCCTCCCCCTCTCCTCGTGAGTGCCACAGTGATGTCTGAAATTTGATAAATGGGCACTGTACTTATATTACAGCGATTCAGGTGTCTTGGTGAAGCAGCGCGTGTAGTCTGGAATTCAGGCGAAGTTGCAAAACATCCCGAATAACGCAAATGAGGGCTGTCCGTTCCTGGCCGCTTTCGACAAGTAACATCTTTTACCCTATAATAAAACTCCTATATTAGGTTGCCTATGCTTTTCTGGTGTCAAAGCTGCCGTCATTGACGTTGCTGCTGGTTTGTTTGTTTCCGCTTTCCGCAACAAATGAAATCATACCTTAGCCCCCCTGAAACAGTCCATAAAAAAAACTTTTTACAAGTCCTTTTATTTTTTTTTAGATTTTAGTGATGCCACTCAGTGTGCAGGCTGTTAGTCCTTCGCTTGTATTCACAAAAACATTTCTACGATAAAACTTTTCAAAAGAGAACATGCCAGCCAATCGAAATTTCAGGCTATCTCTAAATATTTATTTCTTTCGAATATATAGGAAACAATAACACTTATTTGAATATAAAAGGAGACAAAAAATGCAGGTTAGGACTGTTCCGTGTGACCCTGCTGTAGTGGAGCGGCGTTTTCTGCGCAATGAGCGAGCGCAGGGATCAGAGAACTCCTACTGAAAGTTTACAGTGGTTCCTTATGAATGGATCACTTTTAGAAGCATATATGCAAATGTGTTATCTCGATTTAACCAAGCAGCTTATTATTTGGCCATACGCAGCACCTTTAAATCCTTTTTAAACCGCGTGCGGTGGTTTAGTACCAGACGTCTTTTCTATGACGAACTCAACACTCTTCGTGCATCCGGAGATTCGGTGCGCCATTTTTTTCTTCGTCCCTGTCATTGTAGTGGTCCACTAGAAAACTTAGAGTAGTCGTTTCTCGTTTACGACGTGGGCATTGTATATCAGTCATTCATTCGTGACCAGCATTACATGCCTTTACCTCCGTGCCTGTAAATGTAAACATAAAGAAAAACTAAACTCTGGGGTTTCACGGGCCGAAACCACGATATAATTTCGAGGCATGCCGTAGTGGGGGACTCCGGATTGTTTGGCTATCTGGGGTTCTCTGCTGAGCACGAGGTCGCGGGATCGAATCCCGGCCACGGCGGCCGCATTTCGATGGGGGCGAAATGCGAAACACCCGTGTGCTTAGATTTAGGTGCACATTAAAGAACCCCAGGTGGTCGAAATTTCCGGAGTCCTCCACTACGACGTGCCTCATAATCAGAAAGTGGTTTTGACACGTAAAACCCCATAATTTTTTTTATCTGGGGTTCTTTAAAGTGCGCCCAATGCGTGGCATACGGGCGTTTTTGCGTTTAGCGCCCTTTGAAATGTGGCCGCCATGGAAGAAATCTGATCACGCGGTCTAGGGCTTAGCAGCACAACGCAAACAGCACTACGCCACCAGGTCGGTATGCCTGTGAATGAGTCATGTAAATAAACATTATATATATTTGGGTTTGGAAATTGAATATTTTGTGTTCGATTCCACATTAAGAGGTAATTTTTTCATATATGCCTATTAGGTTCGACTCAATAGTTTCCACTCTTCAGACACTCCTAAATATTAGCGAAAGCAACCGACCAAGGAAGAACAGCATATACGATGGAAGTTTCGTGAATTCTGAGGCATGTTTTGCTCGCCTTAATGAAACTGAGCGACAATTTAGGATGGGCTGTGGCAAAGGTACGACCGACGTCTCCCTCCAACTTTCCAAAGAGGTACGTTAGACGCATCTGGCATTTCTTTTATGGAAGTACGTCCGAAGTTCCTAATTGTCTTTTTTTTTTCATGTATCACGTTAGAATACATTGGGCATAAGCACGCTCAACAGCTAAATACATGTTTACCTCGCATCAGTGCTTATTATGCGTTTGTTGCGGGGCATCGTGAGTGTTTCGTCGCAGCCCAGGCTGATCGGCCTGCTCATAATTTGCTGCGGCAACTGCCACAGCTGCTTGCATATTGTTCATGAGCGCTGTAAGAAAAACACCTTCCATTCGATGAATCCCGGCGGGATGCTATGACAATGTGTGCTTATCGCAAATAGAGAAACGATGCAATAACACCTCTCTATCAACCCACTCAGTGATTGGTGAAAATTCTTTCATGCGCCAGTATTTCCCAACCCCGGTGCTGTCGAAATTGAAACTGCAATCCGCATATAACGGAACCGTTAACTAACAAACGCAGAGACGTGGAACCCTTCTCCGTATAGTTAGCTCCGCTGACCATGCTTCAAATCACCTTCAGTGTTCGTTCGTGAAACGCCGTGAACAACCTATGTGGTACCGTTTGCTTTGCCGCTCATAGCAGTTCTTGATTGATCCGTCGGGGGTCTAGTTAATCACACCGCTAAGCTCACCACTAATAAAACCGAAAAACTGATAGCAGAAGTATCCTCGTCGTACGTAGAGTACCGTGGTTCTCCATGCGTTTAAGAGTAGTTTGGGAGAAGTCATTGGAACATACACATTTCTACTTTGTTGCTGCTTTGTCTACGTAAAGTAGTAAATGCCATATTGATGGGCTTCTGCGCAAATGCAATCAAGAATGCACACGCAGTACCTCACTTCGGTGGCGCCACGGCTGCTCGGACTGCCGTTGAAAAGCGCAAGGGCACTCTTCCTTCTGTATGCGCTGGTTTCTGGCTCGCTCGTGTGATGAAGCGAAGGTATGCGTGATGATGGGAAGGTGACACGCGTACTTCTTTATCTTTCTCCAGTGACCGCTTTTCACCGGCCAACAAACTTTAAACATTATCGCTCGGAGCAGGGCGCATCTGCATGTTTTGGAAGTTTCTCGAATGTTATCAATAGTTCGCTCCGTAGCCTGATATCACCGGACCTTGTGTAATCTGACTATGCGCTACTCGCATTGTGTAGCACTTTCTGGAAGGTACGCGCTTCGCCAGCTGATCAGATTTTCAAAAGTCGCCAGCTGTGCTCACCGCGATGGTTGTGCTTGACTGTTGCTTATCTTCTGGCCACCAAGTGGTCCAACACAAGTTCATTTCATCATTAAGAGTTTTCGTTACTGCGTTCTTCAACGTCACTACAATGTGACAATATGATCAGCGCCTCTCTGACGTATTTTACCCGCTGCATTATAAAGTTAATGCGAAGCTTCGTGAAGTGCGGTTGCCGAAGAGCGTTCTCCTCATCAATCTGCCAATCCGCCGTATATTTCAGGAAACAAAGTGCATTGCTCACGCGGACGTCCGACGTAGCTTTAGACAGTTCGGTTATAGTAACTTACGGACAAGGTTCCAGCGAAAGGACAAATTAAATACACAGAAGATGTTCTGCTTTACAAAACTCTAGTCTAAGTAAATCGAAGGAGTGAAACACTGGAAACGTGGAACAGCCATGCACGTGGGACTGAAATGAGGAAAGAAACAGAAGTATTTTCGTTAGCATCGGGTGGCCACACCGTGCCCGAAAATGAACGTGAAATTGATGTACTACACGGACGAAGATGTTTCTACGTTGACTCGCATGTTTCTCTGGTAAATACGGGAGGCCTTTCGCTGAGCCTTCCTGCCGTGCGCAACTTCGTTCGCGAGCGCGAATTTGACAAACAGGTAAGCGGGCTCTCAGCAGTGTTTGCATGTGTGGCCTTGGTGTAACTGTTTATCGGCATGAGACGGTAGCTCGAACGCGCTATTTTGCCACCCGTAACTGACGAGCGCCAGCAACTGCATCGGCGAAACTATCGTCCCTTGCTTTATTTGCGGCCCTCGGTGTGTTTATCCCGTTGTGAAATAATGCAGCGTGTACCTTCGTTGCTCTAAAGTGCGCTGAAGGTCACCGGCGTATATGATCGCCGATATTGCCAGAGCATCGATAGGCGTCCCAGTAATGAAGAAGTCCAAATTTTAAGTGAATTAATAAAGTAATTAAAACCGCGCAGTTTCTAACGTATGCCCTATACATATAACTTTGGAAATTCATGTAAGAGATCACTGCTTCACTAGAACGTTCCGATAGCGCCATGAGTTAGAAATGTCTACATCTATACACCAAGGAAACGTTAATTACGGACACTGGGCTACGCTAAGCGAACGTAAACGGGCTCTGAATGTATTAGGAGGTTGAACGTGTCAAAGATGCATAGCCGGATGTGTGGGACGCCATATCACGGAGGTCTCCGGGATACTTTTGACTAACTCGGGTTTTCAAGGTCATATAACAAACGTGGTTTCTGGGCATTCATTGATGTCCTCCTCCATCGGAATGCGGCCACCATGGCCGGGAATCGATCCCGCGACCTCTTTCTCTGCAGCCCATCGCCACATCTAGTGAGCACCACAGCCACTGAGTTGGAGCCCCCATGTAGAAAAGCTTAACCAAAGACAGGTACACTAGGCCAGTCACCTGTTTCGTTGCTGCCACCTAGTTAGTAGCAACGTGATTTTCAATGTTCTTACACTACTCCTATTTCAAAGAGGTCCTCCATAGGCACTGTCCTATAAAAATGTGGGCAGCCTCAGCAGATTTCAGAGTTCATTATAACGACTATGGTGACACATCCACTACAGCGCATTATCATGGCGTAACTTCTGCTGCCAGTTCAGTTCTTTCTGAAAGGACATACATCTAATGGCGGAAGGCTTTCGTAGCACGAAAGCGGAATTAATAGCAATGTCAAACAGCAGAATTTAAGTAATTAGTAATTTTGACAATATTATTTTGCATGGACGTAATGCGCGTTTCTAGTTGCTCTGTTAGCTCCTGGAGTTACACAAAGAATAATCTTGCATTCATCATCACAATTTATTCCAAGTGAGTAGGCCTTGCGAACACAGGGGTAATAATTCATAGATTGCAATACGCGCTGCAATGCATTTAGTTAAAATAGTGTATTAGTGAGGTTTTCATAATTAGCTGCCAAAGCATTTCAATTTAGCACGCAAGTAATGTCCGCCTCATCGAGTAATTCAAGATTTTATATATATATATATATATATATATATATATATATATATATACTAAAGTAAATCATTCTTTGCCACCACAATACGCACAAACGCTTACTTCTGTAGTCGTGCTCGTGAGAGAATGAGCGGAGTGGGTTTGGGATAGTTCAATCACGACAGTATTGAAAACATGGAAAAATCCATATTAAGGAAACTCCTTGAGAGACTAAAGGAATGCGAAACCAAGCAAACAAAAAAAAACTTTTCTTGGGTGAACGCTCGCTCTTCGATTTTGAAAGCATGCAAATTAATGCTAATTTGAGAATTGGCGGCAAACCTCCCGGCCAAAGTGCTTGGTGCTTGAGCAAAAGCGTAATTGTATATGGCAATTCGTTCCTTTTCATCTTATATGTGTTCCTCGATGTATCTTCTCGATGCTTCTCATGTGTGAGACATTCCCTTCGAACTTTGATATCTTACGTTGGAGGCCTCCACATTCGATTCTCCAAGCAATGGTGCCAGGTCGCAAACACTCGTCAAGCCATCCCGTCATGGTTGCGCGTATTTTTTTGTCTCCCTTCGCTAGGAGCTATGATTAGTGTCTGCCTTTGTGTTGTAATAAAGTTCATTCTGTGTATAGTTTGCTCTCACATACCTCTTACGCTCCACACAGCTTTTCCTTTAGTTCGCTATTGGGTGATTTCGCCAGTTTTCTGTTTCTAGATACTCACTTGACACCGCTACTTTATTTGCTCTGCGCTGGTGTAGAGTCGTGCGGCTGGTTCATTGCTATTTGAATGCGAAACACAAGTATGCCGATCAGAAAGCTAAACACTAATCGAAGAACTGGCAGCATTACTGTGTTAGAAAAACAGGGGTCATTTTTAATGAAGTCCGCAATATAAGATGCTTGCCGTTTGCAGCTTCCCAAAATTTATGTGCTGCTTGGGGATAGAGTTGTTGAAATAGGCGTTCTCTATGAATATGTAATAATCTCAAAATTAGAAGATATAACACATTCATCTTATTATTTGCGGCTTTGGAACGCGCATAGAGTGGACCCAAACTGTGCGACGCACACTGAAGTACTGAAACCTGGGTTATACTGTTGCTTTACAATCTCTATAACATCTTGAGGCACAGATAGAGGTCACAAAGTTGAATTGAAAAGCGATAGAGTCACCACTTTTAAGTGATCAAAGAAAAGCTTTAACAGAGTGCTATGTCAATCAGGATGATAGACTGATCAATACTGGCAGAGGCTCTAGTTTAAGAGTGGAAATTCGTGAAGTCAGGCGGGCAAAGGGATAAATAAACCATGAGTGGACCTGAGGTAAATCGAGCCGTTGTATTGTTTTCCCGTATAATTAGAAGCCACGGTATTGAGAATCATTAGGCGGTCTATCAATCGTGTAATACGGACGGCCAAATAGCTTGAGAAGGGGCACAGGGGGCACCTGGACACCAATTATCAGACATCGTTCGTGACGAGACATGTCGAGGCACATTCAGGTGGACAAGAAGAAAAGAAAAACACAGAGCAAAGGAAAAGATAAAAATCGCATTGAAGAAGTTCTGAGCCTTCGCCTTCCTGGTCAATGCTTCTCTTCGTGATCAGCGAACTTTTACCTCTTCTTGCCCAAAGATCGCATTCTCCTTCTGCAGCGGACGGCGATGGCTCGCGTTGTAACACAGCAACAAAAGCAAACTGTTTTGTGTTGTTCGGGGAAAGAATCCTTCCGTGAGGAAGGCTTGATGAGCGCAGGAATAGAGAACCCGGCGGGCTTAGTAAGACTTCGATTGAACGATTCGTTTCGGTAGTCGGCCGACGTATATTCTGCGTTCCATTGAAGAGGCTCTTCATGGCTGAGACCAAGCTGGTCTTTGGGATGCAGAATAGTCACGCGCTGCAAGTGCTTGCTCCGTGGCACCTTGGATTACTAAACGCTGGTAGAAAACTCTCTATACACAGAGTTGAAATAAGAATAAAAGTGAATGAAGCACGTAATTATTAATTGTGTATTCCCTATTCGGTTTGCTGGAGAGAGCAAAAAGGCAGAAGAAATAAGCGCGTACGAAAGATTTTCTTGCGTCATTAGCGGAACCGATCGTACCCCAATGGTAGATCCCACCGCCATTTAGAACAAGACTGTTTTTCTTTTGGGGCTGTTAAAGTCTAGGCAAGGCTAATTAGTGCACCTTTCTCGGATTTAGTTTATGTTAGCGTGGTGGCTCTTTAGTGACTATTTTTTCATCACGTAAAAATAGCTGCCAAATGCTGAACCTCGCCAGCTTCTGCATCGTTAATGGGAACCTAAGCACGTCTCCTCTATAGAAATGGGTTGTGTAAGGTGCAGTACTGACAGTATTATATGGCCGCATGGAACCTTTTCTATGAACTTCCAGCTGTTTTTGGTGGTGAATTGGCTTTAAAACAAATATTCTGATCGGTGTCTGCACTCTGTCGGCGTATGAAGCTGCTGATAATGAAAAACTCAAAGCGATTTAAAGACTATAAACCTTGACAAATATTTTGTACGTAATAAACGAAGCTTTATTAAAGCACTATAACTGGGTTTTAAATTTCATAAGATTTTCATAAGAATTTAGTGCGTCATAAAGAAAGTTTGTCAAAACATTGTAATTAGGGTTTAAACGCTTTCCATGGTTTAAAAAAGTTTTGCGGTAAACGTTATCATATAAAGCAGGTCTTCCTAGGGCTATTTACGCAGTCGTGTGTTATTGCAGTGCCCCGAGTTAATGGACAACGATTGATTTTTTTTTTTGCATTTTATTGGGCTTAATTTGATTTCGCGTCAGCTTGTTCCTGTCTTGCTGCAACCAGTGAACAGTATGCACCGAACTGAAGGAATTTTGGAACACTTCAGAATGTGCTTGTAATATTAAAACTTGCAATGCTGCAAACTGTGATGTAATGTCTCATTCTGTTTCATTAGTGTATCTTGCTCAGCCATTTCTTCTACTCAAGGCAGGTTGAAGAAACGAACCTTCCCTATAATTCTGAAAGCTCGGTTTAGTTTTCACCTTTCCACCATTCGGTGTCTTATTCGAGCAACGCGCGAGCTGACAATTTAACCATATACCTATGAGTATATGAATGCCCTAGAAAACCACAGTGGCTTTGTTTTGCAGGGTCAAGTGCGCTGGTATTATTTTCATTTTTTTTTGCGTTGGCGTACCAAAGGTCACAGCAGAATTTATCCACAGAACCTCTAACACTCTAGGGGACATTACCACCCGTAGTATAGTACCATACTCATACCTAGGTGCTAAGCCAAGCGTTTGTAGATTAAAAAATAAGTCATTAAAAACTAAATCATTAAAAAAATCCTAGCCAAAGCTCTCCGTACAGATAGTTAACCAGTGAAGCGGAAACATGTGGCCCCGGTGTTTATCACTGTGTTAATCCCGACGGTTTATTAAGCGACGGCTGTGTAGGCTGCCGGATGCGCGGTACGCAGGTGCAGCTTGCGGTCGGATGCACGAGCCCATTCTTGTGCCCGGGCTACAACATCGGCACAGCGTAGACGAGCTCGTTCCCGGTTCTTCTCGTGGCGTTGCCGATCCAAAGCTGCTTGCTCCTAAGGAGTACGTATGATGCGTGGTTCACGAATTCCGGGGACGGAGAGAAGCTGCGTCGCTCCCGCTCGGCTGCGACAGATAGTAACGGCCCCAGTACTGGCGCAGCTAATCCAGCATCACGTAGACAGCACAAGGCCTTTTCGCTCGGATCCATGACGTCAGGTTACCTGGCCCGACTGCCATAGAATCTAATAGCGATGCTTCCGAGTAGGCAACAGTGACTTTGACGTCACCGCTTACATTGCGCCAGCATTGTCAATGAAAATTTCGGGCCAGGTAGCGTGCCATCATGGATTGGAGTAAACAGGCCTTGTGCCATCTAGGTGGTGTTGGCTAATCGCGCGCCTTTCTTCCCCTCTTTTTTTTTCGCGCATGAGCATGAGATTGCGCCGGAGGAGTTCTCGGCGTACAGGTGACCGACAGATGGACGGACGAATCGGCTAGCCAAATACAGTTTCGCTGTAAAAAAATTAATTTTTACAGCACGGTGCACGAAATTTTACCTGACTCAAAACTGTGACAGTCACTTGGTGCTTTCCTGACCCTTACTTTGCTTATTTCGTGTTGAGCCATCCCATGCCCATTTAAACATATCTCACGCACTCGCATATTAACTGATTATATCAGTGATCATGCGACCTCACATGCCTTATTTTGTTATTACTGTGTTGCGCTGGATACTACTGTTCTTTAGCTAACATTCGAAATCCACGATCACTTTGAGCGTACGGTAATAAATCTCCTGTTACAATCAACCCCGCTCATCAAGAAGCAGCAATAAAACACACTTTTTTAGAATGCAACGTCCCGACTTCCAATAACGAAATCATTTTTCATTGATGCAAGGCTACCCGATTTTTTTCTTTACGCATTACAACTAAGTGCCATTTTTTCTTTACAACGCTCTCTTTGCCGCACGCTTAACAAAGTGAAAGGGATCCTGAAAATTTACAACGCCTACGTCGGTAGACCTAACATCTTAAAAGGAAAGTTAATGCTGACTCTGCAAATGAAGACACGACTTCGTTGGCGAATATGTCGTTCACATGACACCAATTTCATGCTGAGGTTAGATTAATGACAAATGACCGATTAAAAGAGGGAAAAGGAAAACGGAGGAGAAGGAGTAAAAGGAAGGAAGGTAGGGAGGTCAACTAGACGCCCGTCCGCTTTGCTACCCTACACAGGGGAAGTGGTTTAAGGAAAGAAAAGAAAGGAGATGGAGGGAAGAAGGTACTAGCGGTGTGAATACTTGCGGATGTCCATAACTTCACGCCTATAATCGTTCAATGAAGGCAGTCGCTTTCTTGAAACGTAGCAGTGCCCGCGTCGCTTTGTAGGGCTGCGACGCGTGAGGCCATGGTCCGAGAATTTCAGTGTCTCAAAATGGTCTGTTATATAATCGGCTTAACACCCTGCGAAGACCATCGCGTTAGTTTTCATAGAGATTACAAAAGCACAACAGGTGCTCGACCGTCTCTTCACAGTTGCACGAGTCCTGATAGATAGATCGGTGTGTCGGACATTCCAATGAGGAAAGAGTAGGCTTTCGTAAAAGCCACCCCTAACGAGAGGCGGCGCAGTACAGTTTCGTCACGGTGGGAGAAGTTCGGTGGAATCTGCAGCTTCAGTGTAGGGTACAACCGGTGGAGATGACAATTGGAGAAAATCGGAGTGTTCCACAAAGTTTCAGTCTTGATTTAAGCAAGTAAACGAAGACCCCTCGCAGCGTCTGTCATTAATAAGAGTATAGGAAGTGTCACGGTTGCTTCCTGGGCTAACCGGGTCGCGTCATCAGCAAGTTAATTTCCGACGATGCCACAGTGCCACGGAAGCGATTTGAAGATGATGTCATGTCCGTTTATTAAGACTTGATGGAGAAGCTCTCTGTTCTCAAAGGCTGACTGCAGACTCTAAAGGGCTGCCTTCGAGTAACAAAAAAAAAACAACGATCGACTTTCCAGGTTTGGCTTGTGCGATGTTAATTAACACCAGCACGTAGAACGACAAGTTCTGTTGCCATAGAGGGCGTTATATGGGACACTTTGAAAGTAACTGTAACTTGTAAGCCTGGGATGATAACAGTGGCTGTGGAGCTGGTGGCTGAGACAGAGCCATCGGTGTAAATGGGCGTTCTTTGTTCATATACCTCGTTCAGCAAGGACAGTGTGAACTGACCTAGAGCCACTGTTGAATGACGTGTCTTCTTCGTAACTCCCGAAATCGTGATGTGTACTTGTGGCTGTCGTAGGAACCGCAGAGGTATCAGCGGTCTTGCTGCTCGTGCAAATCCGACGGAAGGCAGCCTTGATCTGTCTCAACTAGTTTAGAAAATGTGGCTTGAGGCCCTTGTGATGGCAAAGCAGCAATATAGTGACAGGAAACAAACGTATCTGTTATTATGGGGAGCACTATCCCTCCAGGGAGAGATAATTATTCTTCTGAAGAAGCTCGGACTGAAGGCGTAGAGAAATATACAAATTGCGCTTCGAGACAGGAACACCAGAAAAAAGCGATGGTCGCGGAAATGCTCAGCAAGAAGGCTTTCAGGTCCTTTAGATTCATTTTGACACCAATATAATCTGTTCTTTATCATCTCACGCTACTAATTTAAGATTCAGTAGGATAGAAGATTTTTTTACCAGAGCCCGCGTATATGTATATCCCTTGAAGGAAGCAATTTAGCGCTGTGGCACACAACATAATATCACGTAGACCTTCTTGGAAAGATCTAAGCGCGTTCGAAAAAAGCAGGTTACTTTTTCTAAGGGAAAATTTCGTCGCCGCTTTCATGTTAGTTGTTTAGCGGGCTCTCCTTTACAGGCATCAAATATTTGGTGCAAGGGAATGTGGTTTAGTTTGGCTGACATTCACGGTGAACAACATTTCGCTTTTTTTCATGCAATTTAACAAATTGGTTAAGTTCTTTCGATAGCCTCGCTCTATATAAGCTTGGTACCGCTCGGGCTAAGTGCATTCGATCTATGAAAATTAAGCAAATGCAACGTAGAAAACAATGAAATTCCAGTTGTCTATATGTGTGGTTGATGTATCAATACGTCCGTCCGTCCGTCCGTCTGTCTCTTCGTACTTTTGTCATGCAGTCGTCATGACGCCTCCACAATCACATCCACAAGTTGTCTAATAGCTTGAGCCTATGGGCTAGGGATGGTAAAGGCATTATAGTTGTTGCATCGACAATTAGGCATGCTGACAAAGTGTTGTCACCATGCCTAAATGTAGTAAGTGTGCAGACACACAAACAAAGCGCTGTCTTTGTATATCTGTTTCTCTCTACGTCCTCGTTGAGTCGCGCTGACGTATTCTATTATTGTTACTTTAGTTAGTAAGCGAATGCTTATAATTTTATACGACCGATGAAGCTACTATCCTTACTTCGTACAGCTATCTACTAATTTGCTATCGCAATCGGTACTTCGCCTTTCAGGTGGAACTGCGAATTTTTCTTATCTTTCTATCTTTCCTCCTTATCTATTTATCTCTTTTCTCCCTTCCCAACTGAAAGGTAGCAATGCTTACACGTATTTAGTTAACCTCACTACCTTTCCTGCCTTCGTTTATCTCCGGCTTTTCTATACTGATGATTGGAACTAGGGCTGCTACCTGGAAGTTTTCTCCGTGCTGCCTTTTCTTTAGCTGCACGTATAGTGTCATTACTCAACAGCTGTGTTTAAGTTTGTAATAATATAATGGAGCGCTTTCTAACGGCAATTAAGGTCTTATTTATAAGGGATTCTCCAAGTAAATCAATAATTTAAACGATGTTGAAATGAAAGCAGTACTTTGAAAGCGGTATAAATTAACACCAGCACATTCACACCTTAGTGCAGCACAGTAGACTTTTGTTTGAAGCCGAAAGTAGTATAAATAAAAGTATAGGATTCAACGTCTCCGACTGAGCAGTACAGGCTAGGAGAGAGGCCATAGTAGGGGGGAGGAAGCCACCATTTCATTTGAATCATTTAGTGTTGTCTAATATGCACTGAACTCTAATTACAGGACGGTTTTAGCATTCCACCTTTATCCGCATGCACCATCCGCGACCGTGAATCCAACCGCAGCTGTTGTGCAGCACAATGGGTCTCTAGGATAGACGCATATAGCTGGGCGCGTGGTAATGCTCCCGGTATGGTGCGGAGGTAGCGCTGGCTAAGGTGAAGCAGCAGCTCCACCATTCAAGCTCAGAAACCTTCAAAACATAAGCAAGGCTCAGGTGCTGCGACCAACAAGCTGCAAACACTGATAGAAGCTGAAGTCCACAAGTAGCCTAGCAGTCACTAAGTTGCGAAATGCATTGTGTCCAAAATGCTGCAAAGCAAACGAACAAACAAACAAAATAAGACAAACGCACACACATCCGATGCAATGATGGAATCTGAATGTCACGAGGCTTATTTAAGTTGGTTTTGCGGTATGTAGGAGTAGCTGATGACATGAATGCAGTCTGTTGCTGTTCGTTGTCGCTTTAACGACGAAGAAGAGGATGTATGATGTTTTTCGAGGGAAGAATGTTCATGACATGTGTAGTGTGTACTTAGACAAGCACGACACATACACATACATCTAATACTTCTGTATCGCTTGTGTCACAGTGGCACCCACCATTATGGATGTTAGGCCAAGAATGTGCCCAGACTGCGTGGAACACACCAAGTTCACATAGCCAGTGGTCCAAGCTGTTCTCCGCTCGACAAAACAGCAGCCGCAGCAAGTCTTTTTTGGCACATAACGGGTAGCACATACGTAGTGGCTTAACTCTCAAGTAGTTTACTCGCTAGCAAAGCAGCAGCGAGCAGCCAGCACTATGAATCTCTCAGAGGCAGAATCTCAGACAACTTCACATGGACTTGATGCCACCCTATGTCCAACAAAGTGGTGGGCAATCACTGTACTGAGATCATTGTGTTACTGAAGAATTATTGGCCTGTTTGAATTAATCGGCTTTCAATATGAGATAGCCAGATACGCTTACATTCAGGTAAATCAAATTAATGAATTATAGGAACCTGCGTATTTCTTTATAAATTTCTTCACGCACACAAATGGGTATCCCTATAGTTAAACGATCTACCTCACAGCTGCAGGGAGATCAGTGGGCGCGAATGCAATCGCAATGCTTCATCAAGTGGCGCATGGAAAAAACTAGCCCGATAGACTCATACCATTTCCACAATTTTTTTAAGAAAATGGTCAAGCATCTATGACCCTTTCTTTATGAAAATCGTGGAGCTATTTACTAGCGAATAAAAGGGAGGTCACTCACAAGTGAAAACCTATGGTCATACAAGTGAAAACCTACGTAATTTCTTATTCCCCGCATGAATGCTTTTTGTGTGTGCCTCACTGAATGCCTCACCATGAGCGGGAACAATGGATGAAGTAGCAGCACCTCAGATTTCTCTATGCCATCGACACTGACTTGATTGCTCTGATGTAAAAGATATGATACCGACTTAGGAGCCAGTATTTGCATTTTAAATAAAAGCGTTTATACCACCACATTCATAGCGAGTCGAGCCTTGTACGAAGTATGCGCAAAGCGGTGCATCTGGTCTCTTCGTCAGACGAGCTTCAACACCCATGAGATGATCCTACTGTCGGTCACCTTGATCGAGCTGCCTTTGTCGAGTGGTTAGAACAGTCGACTCGAATCTGAAAGTCATAAGTGCTTACCCTACGCGGAAACAGTTTCTCTGTTCAGAGACAAGTTACGTTTACAGAGTGACCAACAGAACAAAAGAGCGCATTACATGAATACCTGTTTGTGATCATAATTATGTCCATTGCGACCAAGAAAACACCGGTGGAATCTCCGTGAGGATAGCTTTGCTCCCTACAAAGGGTAGTCCCACCTAAAACTAAAACATCGATATTTTTGCTCGCAAGCATGCTGCAAGAACAAATCGTTAGACGTTCACGTTAATTCTACGGTAAGGAATGAGGTCAAGGTCCAAGCAAGGACTCTGGGAATGCTGAAGCCCAGAACTTTGCGTAATTTTGGTTGATGTTTATAAGGCCAATCTTTCTCGATACAAAAATAATGCAGAAAATCAACCACGGAAGGCAGGCCATGTTTCTCTCTGCTGATGACCCGTCCACCGCGCTAATCAGGAGCACATGTCGTCACCTTATACCGTCAGCAAAACTCACTTCCTGAATACAAAACAAAAGAAAACAAAAAAAGAGATCCCTGCTAACATAGTTCAACGTATCAAGCTTGTGTACCCAGAAAATTATTAAGCCCGAGTAATGTTTTCAGATAGTAACGGCGCCAGCAAGGAACGCTGATGTCCGAGATGGTCGTTGAATATTCATGCGCCTCCGCAGGGCCCAAAGCCAGCAGTGGAATCTGAAAACACTGAAGGCAAAAGCTAGCGTTCACTGAGCGGAGGTTGCCGCAGTGAAGCCGCAAAAAAGAATGCCATGAGCTGTGAGAAGCTGCGCAGTGTATGATAAACAACCCGTACCCGTGGATGCGCACGCCTCTCAAGCGGCGGCTCGCAACGAACCGAGCCTCCTTACATTTTCACCGTCAGCAATTCTGTCGCGTTGATCGCATAATGCAATAAAGAGCACCAACTGAAGTTAACGAGATAGTGTCTCTCACATCGGACATACTAGGTCTAGAGTACAACAGCAGGAGTCCTTGCGGACAAATCAGCATTCCCGTCCGGAGGATATGCTTGAATTTACTGTTTGACTTGTTTTTCCTAAGTTAGGTATACTGAGCACTCACAGGGCCGAAACAGGATAAGAACGAGGAGAACTTAAACTAGGACGCTCCTCATTTACGTTCTTCTCGTCCTTGTTAGTTTCAGCGCTGAATATATGCATCATGAACGAATCGCTTAGCCTGACCACATACTTTAGGCATATCCTATATTTCTTTAGCCACCATGAGAGAGATAACGCAATCAATGTCATTTAAAAGTGCAAAAAGGTAGCTAGCCACTATGAGAAAGCTAACACTGCCATTTTCACTTAAGCTACCAAAACGCGTCCCTATCAAACTTAATCTCAGTCATTAAAAAGAGAAATTGGTGAACCCACGGTTTCATTCCGCAAGAGCTGCCGCAAGAACTTTGTTTCGTGAAAGATGCATGTGAATGTGTTCTGAATAAATGTGGCGAGGCAAGTGACGAATAACGTTCACATAGACAAGGCATTAGCCAACAACGTGGGCGTTTTGATAGTGTGAATTACGGCACAATTTAATTGAAATATGTACTTCGTTCCCAGAGGCATATCTCTTTGACGTTTTCTACATTTTTGCGTAGCAGTTTGGTGTGAGGCACATATGTCTTACGACACTACTATTTTCAAGACTCATCTCGTTCCTGCATTCTGCACCATCAAAGTTCGTCGGCCGCGGAAGCAAAATATGAGAGCAGCCCCCGAATTCGCATTTAACAAAATGAGCTCATGCGCGTGGAGGCCATCGATATATACAAAATTAATAGGAAGATGCGATGTCTCCCGGAATAGCCATGCAGAAAGTAACACGCTGCAACATTCCAAAACATGAGAAAAACGTTTCAGCCGGCTTTTCAAGCATGTGTGCTGCCTTCTCACTAGCATTTATTTCCGTGGGCATCGTGGTCAACGCTCTTAATTCCGTCCGAATTTCAGGTCTCCGCTTTCGGTTACTACATTTTTAGCACCCAAAACATTGCTGCTGTACACATTGTTCGTAATGTTCAGCCTTCCTCAATTCCAGAACATCGAAACAACTCGATTTTCTGCTAGCAACTCTATTACCTCTCCTTTCCTTCTTTATCTGCGATTTGTTTTTTTCCCCACTTATTTTTTTCTTTGATGTTTCTTTGATATTTCATATGTAACCATGTTTTTTCTGAAAGGAGAAAAAACAGCATTGATTTCAGTTAAATCGATACGTAATAAAACGCGACCGGAGAACGCCCCGCCAGTTCTCTCATTTCGGCATACACAAACGTGCAAGCGTAGATTCGGCGGAGCGGGTGCGAAGTGGAATATACGATCGAGAATTGAAGCCCAAATGACCAAAATTACAAGAGAGAGAGAGAGAGAGAGAAGAAAAGATTTGGGCGACGAATCACGAGGATGTCCTATATAGCATTTCTTCACGGGGGATATTCTGTGCTGGGCACTCTTTCTTAAAAGCTTCCATGCCTTTCGTTTATATATCATTTGATCAATATCGAGGTTATTGCCTGGGATGCCTTTGGCGAAGTTGTTCAGCATTATTGCTGAGACTCGCGATACAGAAATGGGTCAATAATCCTGTGTCTTGCGTTTGTTCATCCTATACGTTTTTGGGAATCAAAATAAAGTAATGTTGAGGAGTTCAACTTCCTGACTCGGTATTCTTTTTTTTCTAATAAAGTTGTGGAAGTCGCTCGGATGCATCCCCTAGCGCGTTTAATGAACCAGAATGAGTCTTTTACCTAGGAAACTACTTCGCCGGACCGCCTCTGGCACTAAAATGATTGCTGTACGTTTGGACTAGTAGTAAGATTGACAGAGATTAATTATTTATTGTGCATGAATGAAGCTGAATACCATGATACCAAGCCAAGTTGTAAAGGGCTTGCCTTGATGGTACATGCTGCGCGAATACTTACTTATTGACGCAATATGCGACGAGCTTGAGGTATGGGACATGCATGCAATACCCTTGACATACCGGAGGTTACGAAACCTATTGCAGAAAGTGAAGTTTCCAAGGGTGCGTGGCAGCTATCATTGACTTACACGTTTTGCGTTGATAATGGAGCATTGTGCTGCTTCCAGCGTTGCCAAGTAAGTGTAAGAGAGATTGAAAGCAACGACAGAAAAGCGAATGAGATCAAGTAGATGAGTGTCCGGTTCGCGACACTGCGCTGGGAGTAAGAAAAAGGCGAACAAGTAGGGAGAGAACAGGGAAAGAGGGAACTCTGCGCATATGTCACAGAGTGCACTGAAGGGCTACAAACGGTCACTCGGGCCAGTGGGGTTCAGAACGTACACTTGAGCTCGAAAACATGCTTCGCGTTAGCTACGGATGTGATCATGTTCATTGTATTTCGGATTCAGAAAATGGTCTAGTGTCGATGTGCCTTAATGTTGTCGGAGAGAGAGGGCAGTGGGCGTGCTGAAGTAGAGAAGTGCACAACAAGTGCTCAATGGTTTCCTCGCAACTAAAAGAGTCACAAGTCAACACTGTCGACTGTGTCAGCACGGTAACAATAAACGTTCGGTAACATCACTCTCGGCCATAAGCAGTATAGCAATACTCAACCTTTCGCCGCGAGAGCGTCTACGTGGCCTGTTGAAAGCGAGCGAAGTAGCTGAAATAGTTCAGAAAACCGCGAGCGTGCATTGAAATCTGAAATACTTTGTCCTAAATAGTAGCCGCATACAGGACAGCTTCAACTTTTTTTTTCTTTGTGGCAATCAAAAACCACTGAAGTGCCTCTGACGTTTTTAGAAAAAGTAACGTAAGGACCGCGCACAGGCTTTCAAGTGAACGCGTTTAAAGTACCAATGTTTTGGCAAATGAACCAAAAACCTTGCGAAAACTGTGTTGCTTACCGCAGTTTTTCATGTCGTATTGTCCTAGTGGGTTGCTTATGTTTCTTTGTGTACCACAGGTTAAGCTCTTTGTTTTATGGCCATGGACTCAAAGTTTGTGTGTACAGAGCACCACTAGACCACTGCTCGACTTGCTTGATTGCGACAGAAATCACGCGGACGCTCAAGGCGTGTACATGCCATCATAGTGCAGTTCTGCTATCAATTAGACATGCGCTCTTCGTACGCAGAGGGTTAGAGGGTCTCTGGGGAGGCATTAAGACTGGGAGGTGCCCTAGTTGGTGTGGTGAGGTCACGTGAAAAGCAGCCGGACAATACAGACTAGTAAGAAGGCGAAGAAAACAGCGCTTACTTGGTGGCTTCACTGTAATGGCCCACTGTAATGCCACACTGGTGCTGTGGGTTCTGTAATAAATAAATAAATAAATAAATAAATAAGCTCAAGCTTTATTTCGGAAACAGTCTAAGGATAGTTGGGGAAAAAACAACTTTACAAATACTAGATACGGGGCACTTCACATGTGCAAAGTCAAGCGCGATACATGTGCGAATACTTATCTCTATGCGAAGCTGACTAGTTGGAATGGTGTTTAAACCCTTGCGGATATACGTTACTTGCCCTTGCGATACGGTGATCGATGCTTGACTGACACAATTCGCGCACCCATTAAAGTGGCGTAAAAGATGCTTTCATTATCTCTATTGTGTGCGGGTCCTTATGTCGATACAAAATCTCAGCTTTATCGAACACAAATACGGGCGACAATGAATTGCCGGATGCGACCCTGTTCCGTTTCTGAATTTAGGCACATGCTCCTGAATCCTAATAACTATACAGCGACCAGTTTAGCCAATGGAGGCATTTCTGTAGGAACAGAGAATTCGGTACACATCAGCAGTAGTGCAATTAGCGTACTTTTTATGTGGAACTCTACATACTGCACATTTCACAGATCATAAAAGCCACCAAACACTGACACCAAGGAGAACCTAGGGGAAATTACTTGTGCTTAATAAATGAAATAAAGAAACGATAAATTAACGGAAATGAAAGTGGATGAAAAAACAACTTGCCGCAGGTGGGGAATGATCCCACAACCTTCGCGGAGGTTTTGAAATCGGCAACTTGTTTTTTCATCCACTTATATTTCCATTTTTTATCGTTTCTTTATTTTGTTTATAAAGCACAAGTACTTACCCCTATGTTCACCTTGGTGTCTGTTTGTTGGCTTCTTATGACACGACTAATAAAAATCGAGCCCCTTGGTTAAGCCCGTTTCTTCTCGTTTATTACATTTCCCAGATCTCATACCTAATCTCACTGTGGATCTAATCTCACTTTTTCTCATGCTGAAAACAACTTGCACGTCATATCTCCCTACGATATTCTTTAATCCGTGCGGTAGCTTGGAAACATAAGGCAGTGCAACAGTACCCTTTCTCATCACAAATTGTTCAACAGTTTTTTTTCTTCCTTTCCAGGGACGCGGAGTGCGTTTAGCTATAGAAACAATGACGCGAAGGAACGCAGCGCTAACACTCACTGGAGAGAATCCAGGACAACGTTCTGTCCAACAGTAACGCTGGTACTGCCTTCCAATGCTGATGTAATCATTGTGCTCACTCCACCATAACCACAGCAGCGTTCCCGCCGAGCCGCGGTGTGAATGAACTGCTTTTAGCGCAAGAGGCTATTGACGTCATGCTAAGGTTTTTAATATTTCACTGGACACAAGCTGACGCCTACAGTTTCCCTCGGTCTCACGTGCACCATCGAACTGCGACGCCTACAACGTCACCGGCGGTGCTTCTCATCACGCCAGCATTGTGAGACGCCTCAAAGCTTACCAGGGCACTATTCCATCTATCCAGCAGCAGTTACCTGGCATACTGTGTCGCGCCAACATGTTGCACCCGGGTATAGTGAGAACACAACCTGAGGAATTTATGCGGGACGTTGAACCTTGCTACACCCGTCGATGCTTCTACCCTTGGGCGAAACTGCCAATTTGTTCATTGCGTAGCATTATATGGCGAGTCGGTCCAAAAGTTTCATGTGAAGCCACAAGCCATCTTTCCCAACACAGGGCGAGAATGCGCAGCTTAAAGTCCACTGTATGCACGTTTGACAGCTGCCATCCGATGTACAGTGACAAATGACCCATTGTCCGTGAAAGCAATAGGCACGCCGGAGCAACACATTTCAGGAGCCCACCGCTTTCGCCGTTCCCTATACGCCACATATAGGAAGGAAGTTTTAGACCTAGACCAGAAATGCCTAAGCCTATACTAAAAGTGGGATATCAAGTAGTATGCGAAGCCTTGGTAAACACCTAACCAGTGAGGATGGAAGGTGACTAAAGGGCACCCAAAACAAAAGGATGTGTCATTCATGCATGCTCATGCGCATGCATGAATGCGTCATTCAGGCATGCGCGCGCAGCCGTCCCGCCTCCGCTGTCTATGATGCCATTAACGCCTTAGCTGAGCCGCATCGCCCCTCACGCAAACAAATTAAGCGCAACATCCCCGCACGAGAGCTTTCGAAGTTATGCGCAGCATATTGTGGTGGTCGGCGTGGCGCGGAATGTATATATTTGGTACGATAAATATGTGCATCTCTCTGTGCATATTTCTCACGCATATAGAAATAAATGACGCATACTGCATGAGCATAAACCCCGCGCACATGATTGCCATGAATAACGCATTCGGCATTGCATCGACGGTAATATAATGCTACCCATATTTTACACAGTTCCTGTTGAGGGCACTTCCGCTTAATTTTACAGCGAAGCCGGTTGTGGCTAGGCTACCGTGAAATTTTCATGTGTGCGAGGAAAATGACCATCATCAGCGATGGCTCAAACCCCCCTAAGCAAGCGAAAATTCCAACAGCTTCTAGCCTCTGCCCCGTAAGGCAGAGGCTACATAGAGAACAGAATTTAAGAACTGTGATCATCAATGGCTCGTACCCGGAGAATCAATGACCCACACCCTCGTAAGCATTGGCTCATACACCCGTAATCAAGCAAAAATGCAATGGCTTCTAGTCCCGTAAAGTCCAAGTTGTTTGTGAACAGCACGTGTACTTAAGATCACGAGGCGTTTTCCGTATATGTAAAGCACACAATTTGTGTACATTTTCCCTCTTGACTCGCAAGGGGACAACGCCGGCGGCATGCGGATGGATGTCAGTGTCGCTAAAACGAAAGACGGAATTGTGATATCCCCATTGTAGATATCTACAGGCACACACACGTGTGATATCGAGAAGTTCATGACCACACACTTGGCATGGGTTAGCCGTGATGACACCCCCCCTGTGATCTTCTTCATTGGGGACTTCAATGTGGAGATTTCAAAACTACACAAGAAATAGTTCACTCAGTTTGGAATAGAAAAGTTTGGTTTGAAGTGCCACGCCAATTCAAGTCACCCAACTACATAACAACGGTCCTGTATATATTTAGCTTTGACCAAGACTCTGTCCAAGGTTATAACTGAATCAATCATTTTATATAACGCTAACCACGAATCCATTGTCACTACTATTACCAAATGAATAAATAAGCACATTTACGTTTGTCTAACCCTGTGTCATGTGCTACAGCTTCGTTAGTCATCCACCTTCAGAGTGAAATGGCTCCTCATCTTTTCCGTATTGAAGTGGACAGCACTCATAGAGCCCCTCCGTGGAACAAGATACTGGACTGGCGCCATCGGACATATAGGCTCGGCGCAGTCACCTGATAAAGAAATGACAATTCTTTGCAGGCTTTCTGCTCCTACAAGTTGGTGACCCGGACGTGCTACCATACCAGAACTGTCTACATCTACCAAGTTTCTTCTCGACGCCATTAAACCGGTCGTCGAACAACGGCGTCTCGAATAAAACGGAACACCTTCCGTCGACACATTCAAACTACCCGATTTCTGGCCCTCGGACTGTGAACTCTTGTTCATCCCCAACGAGACGCTGTTTCGCCATCACCTAGTGACATCTCAGGCGGCCAAGTATGACATCGTCTTGAGTGTGCCTAACCCGACCAGTGCAGCTTTGGCCCGTGAAATTTGTCAATCTCCTTCGCCCGATGATCAGTACGACACCCTGAAGCAGGAGTTACTACAGCACAGCACCAAGTCACTACGGATTCAACAGCTCGTCTCATCGGAGGAACTTGGTGGCAGAAAACCGACTGAGCTGCTTCGCCGCTTGACGCAACTCCCAGGAACCAGTACATCATCAGCACACTCGAAAGTCCTTCGGGAGCGCTTCTTCCAGCGTCTACCGAAGCAGCTACGCATGATTTTATGTGCCTCGCCTACTACGATGTCTGTAGAGGCCTTAGTGACGATGGCAGACCAGATTATGGATTATTTTCAACCTGTGATGTCCGCTGCTGACCGTTGTAATGCACCCGTTGCGGCACAACCCCACTTACAGCAGCACTTTGACGAACCCGACAGTTCAAGCACGCACTTGCTGCGGAAGTAGAGGAGTTGACTAACCACTTTGCCGCCTTATCCTTTCGTGCGAATAACCATCAGCCGCGGCATCGCTCGCACGACAAAAACGTGTCACGCCCTCCATCTCCCTTTATTTGTTGTGATCACACCGGATATCACACTCGCGCACGGCAGTGCCATCCACCTTGCAACTTTCCGGGAAACGGCCCGGCCAGTCAGTGATGACGGCTAGTGGTACTGGACCTACATCAAGCCGTCTCTTCTACGTCACCGACCATGTCCCGAAAGTTCGCTTTCTTGTGGACAATGGTGAGAAAATTTGTGCCCCTACCCCTGCTTTTCAAGAGCGCAGAAGTCATCGCCATTACACCTACTTTCTCACTTCCGTCAGTGCTTCCAACATGAAAACTTATGGCCAGAAATGTGTCACTCTTGACCTTGGTCAGGGACGCCCTTTTCAATGGCTATTCACCATTGCAGACGCGAGCGAGCCGATAAGCGGCACTGACTTTCTGTGGAAGTTTAGCCTTCTCGTAGACCTTCGCCACTGCCGCCTTCTCGACTCCTCAACAAGTCTGTCCGTACAAGGTCTCACCACGTCTGTACCCCCTTTGCGTCTCGCACAAGCAGACACCAAGATACCGAAACCGTCGTCCACCATCCTGCTGAAATTTGCAGAGCTGTCTGAACCACCCTCGCCAGATCGTCCAATAGCACACAACGTAACGCACCAGATTCTGACTCAAGGACCACCAGTATACGTCCGACCTCGCCGCTTAGCACCGGTCCATGTAAAAATTGCAAAGCAAGAAAACAAACACATGCTCGGGTTGGGCTTCATTCGTCCTTCCGCTAGCCTTTGGGCATCTGCTTCACACATGGTGCCCAAGAACACGCGTGATTGGCGGCCGTGTGGCGATTACCGTGCATTAAACAAAGTGACGATTCCCTATAGGCACCCTATACCCCACATCCACAATTTCACCGCATCGCTTCATGGTTGCTGCATATTTAGCAATGTGGATCTAGTAAAAGCCTACCACCAGATTCCTGTCGAGCTTTTCGAAATTCCTAAAACCGCAATCGTTACCCTTTTGGGATGTTTGAGTACGTGCGCTTGTAATGCCGCTCAAACATTTCAGTGATTTGTCGATAAAGTATTCCGTGGTCTAACTTGTAGGTTTGTCTACTTTGACGACGACATTCTTGTATTCAGTCGCTCTGCTGTGGAAAACGAATCTAATTTACGTGACGTGTTTGAACGCCTCCGTGAATATGCCCAGGTCGTAAACATCTCGAAAAGTTGGCGTTGCATTACTAGATTTCCTGGGTCAACGAGTAGACGAACATGGCATCAAACCTGTTCCATCCCGTGTCCAAGCCATTAAAAATTTCCTGCATCCACGTTCCACCGAGCAATTACGGGCATTTATGGGCCTCATCAATTACTATCGCCGTTTAACTCCGGGTTGTGCTTCAATTTTGCAGCCTCTGCACAGTCTGCTCTCTGACGCACCACGAACTAGCACGCCTATATCATGGACTAATGCTGCTGAATCTACTTTTATCTCTGCCACGAACGCCCTTGCTACCACTACTCTACTGGCACATCCGCAACCAGAAGCTCGAATGTCCGTTATGGTAGACGCCTCTGACATAGCTGTTGGCGCCGTGTTTGAATAGCTTGTTGGAAAGACATGGTAGTCTATATCTTTCTTTTCAAGGAAGCTGACACCGCAAGAAACCCGCTACAGCACTTTAAGTCGCGGATTCCTGGCACTCTACCTCGCAGTCTGCCACTTCCGCCACAACCTCGAAGGGTGTAAATTATTTATTCTCACCGACAACAAGCCACTCATATACGTTAGAACCTCTAGCATTTCTTCGCACACTCCCCGCGAAATTCGCCAGCATGCATATATCTCCGAATTCACTACTGATATTCGGCCCATCTGTGGTGCCGATAATTCCGCCGCCGACGCTCTGTCACGGATCCATAGAAATTAAAGTAAATCGTTTCGGCAGTAACTTCGTCCGCGACGCTACGGCTCAACGCACACACGTGAACTTCAAGCACTCCGGACTGCCAACGATTCTCTGCGCTTCGAAAATATCTTACCGCCTGGCTGCGACATTACAGTGATATGCGACATGTCTACAGGTCATGCTGGACCGTACGTTCAACAACAATTTCGGCAGCAAGTTTTTGATGCACTTCACTCCTTATCGCACCCTGGAGTGCGTGCCACACAACGCCTCGTTACTTTCCGCTGTCTGTGGCCGCGTATGAATGCTGATGTCCGTTGCTGGTCTCGGGCATGCATACAGTGCCAGCGCACCAAATTCAGTCGACACACTGTGAATTCTCCTAGTCATTTTCTACCACCAGACGTTTGTTTCAGCGACGTTCACATCGATATCGTTGGTCCGCTACCACCGTCGTTGAACCAACGATACATACTCACTTGTATCAACCGCTTCACACGGTGACCTGAAGCAATGCCACTCTCTCACATTACTGCAGTTTGTAGCCCAGGCCATCTTAAATATCGGGATTTCTCGTTACGGCGTACCGCACACCATAACGAAAGACAGAGGAATACAATTTGACTCGTCTCTCCTTCAAGCTCTCTCCCGTCTTGTGGGTGTAACGCACATACGAACGAGAGCTTTTCGCCCAAGTTACAATGGCATGGTAGAACACTCCCTCCGTCAATAGAAAGCAGCACTTCGTGCCCATGAATTCATGAGTCCATGGACAGAGCGCAGGCCTTTGGTTCTACTAGGTCTTCGCACAGCTATGAAAACAGATACACAGTGTTCCTCAGCAGAACTCGCTTTCGGCACGACACTTAGCCAACCCGGTGAGTTCTTTACCTGGAAAGGATCATCTGCAGACCTACAGTCTTACGCCGACAACCTTCTTATTACACTGGCGCCCACCGCCCACCGCTTTCTAACGACGGACGTTCAAAAGGAGGTTCAGGTGAGGTTCAAAAGTCTAGTTTAGGACCGGTGCTTTTCATAAAATGTACGACCGTTTCTCAGCCCGGAATAAAACACTCGAAAAGGACACTAAAGATGAACTCTCGTAAACTGAACCCTTTCCACAATATTTTTTTACTCTGAAGTAGCAAACACCATGCTCGTTTGGTTGGGCTCACCGCGTTCCGTATATTTGCTTTCTCTTTTTATCTCTGCTCACTTTCAACCAAGTAGACAAAACTGAACAAGAAAACGCCCAATTGAGTTGTAATAAAATTTACTTTAATAAATCATCAATATAACTTTAAACACGAAATATACGACTTTAGACGAATTGCAGGTAATCTAAAAACTGAATAGCGCGACTCTTTTACCGTGTATATGCATATTTGTTCTCCTGGGACACTATTCAGTCGAAGATGAAAACAAAAATGCCGCAAAGCGAACATTGTAAAACGGATAGGTAATTACGTGACCCTCTTTCCGCATACGTGTTCTTAGCGCCAGCCCCTGACGAATTATTTCAGGTTGCAGGAGACCTCACATTTATACGAGTAAACAAATCGGAAGTGGAACGCGGCAGAGGTAAACCTCTCAGCTTCAGTGATGAAAGAAAGGAAGAAAAATTATTCAGCATGTCCACACTATTTCCACATTCTCACCTCGTTTCTTCAAAACCAGTAAAACATGAAACAGGACAAGAAATATTCAAGATATAATTGTGGTCGTATGTAGTTTTATTCATCTATAAATAACAACCTCTTTAGCATTCAAAATTTAAGGTAATCCCGCACACTCCTCAGCGAAAGAGGAAGCCTTTCTTTATGCAAACCAAAGTTTACGCCAACTAGAAGCGTCATTTAACGTGGAGCAGTCGCCCAATTTCTAGATACATTTCACGCACAGTAGCGGTTCGAGGAACTCCAATTTCTACAATCGGGGCACACCTCGCTAATGAGCTACTGTCGAGTCTGCTCTGCTTATATCTGGTTATGCCTGCTTCCCATTGGAACCAAATCCACTGCGTCAGGTAACGATAGAGGCAGTTAGCCGCTTACGCTATGCTAGTTAGGGAGGAACAGCGGAGCTAGTTATAAACGAACCAGTTAAGAAAGTTGCACGCTCTTCTATTCGGACTAGTCTAGAGCAATTGTTTAGTTTGAGGGGCTTTGGTGAGATATTGTTATCTTAGCTTATATAGTTGAGCATAATGCAACGAAACGGACCAGTTTGACGACTAAATTATTCAGATGCAAATCATGCGGAAAGAGTGGAATGTAGCAGTTCTGGTAATTACCTGCTTTTCCTCTCTCGAACAGTGCTCTAAACAGATTATCCCATCGCCCATGAGAGACGATACCACGGGCATGCTCCACCAATAATCGGAGCAATATTTTGTATTGGTGCGAACTTGAAACCACGTGTATTCGTCCCACCTCCAAACTCATAAACTTTAATATCGACACACTGAGATATGCCGGCACGACTAGATGGCATCACGGCCTAATCAATGACATTGCTGGGGCTTCATTACATTTTCACCTAAGTGCGCGAAGGAATATACTGAGAACGTTTGGGCGCTTGCATGTTGATAAATTATCAAGGAAACTATCGATGAAAGTTACAGTCTGCCTACTGTGAGCAGAGAAATAATATTAAAAAATCTGTTTAACAATGTCGTATTTCCATTAGGAGGTTGAGTAACCATGTTAAAAACTCACTCGCCATCTTGGCCCTGCGAAAGTGACTGTCCAGTAAAGCTGTTGCAAAACCAACGCTACAACTGCTGCGAGGGGGAGGGGGGGGTATGGAATGAACAATTTATGGTTGGGATGAAAGAAGAAGTCCCTCCGAGCGGCCGCTGCTTCTTCGGTGAGATATTATTTCTGTTTTCTTCGAAGAATCAGTGCTGTGTTGAGACTTCACTGTTATCCAGGGAGAACAGACATCCCGTGGGATTCCTGTGTGCTAAAGATCACGCACAATATCGCGTGGTTTTACGGCGCTCCGCAGCACATCTACGCCTACCACGGCGGGAGGCAGCAAAGAACACCGCCACGAGCCATATGTCCGACAGCGCCTTCCTAGGCGCATGAGTGCCGTAGAATCCGGGCCGCACTCGGAAGTTCCACAACAAGTGCCCAATGTCATCAAGCCGGCGACGCTAGTTTTCAACGCTGCCCTACCTTCCCCCGCACCTTCAGTGAATATGGCTGAGACAAGCGAAAGTGAAGCCAAGAAACCACGGGTTGACGACGACAAAACATCTACCTATGATCTAAGTGAAGATGAAGACATAGACTGCGATGAAACGCCGTTCACCTTGGTAACGTATAAAAAGAAGCGGCCTGAGGGAATTCCAGTTCTTTTTCGACCCTCACAGGAAGGACGCAGCTTCTGGCAAGTGAATCTAAACTGTACTGCGTCGGAAATTGTCTCCGCGGCAAAGGAAAAAGTGCAGTCATTCCGCGTGAATAGAGATGGAAGTTTCTCTGTCAACGTTACTTCAGTCTCATCTGCAATACATCTGCTGTCGATGAGCGAAGTGGCTGGTTTGGAAGTCAAGCCATTCATTCCGGCGTCTTATACCAAGAATGTTGGCAAGATACGCCATGTGCCAGTTGAGTAGACGGAAGAACAACTGGTTAACTTCCTGAAGGATATTGGAGTGACATCTGCCCGTCGTCAGGTGCGCTACAATTCCCAAGAAGACGGAGTGGTAGAACCGCGCCCTCTGAGAACCATCATCCTCCATTTCAGAGAAGACAAACGAATGCCGCAACGAGTGCTTTTAGGTTTCATGAGTCACCCCGTAGAAGAATATCATGGCCCTGCTCTAAGATGCTACAACTGCCAGAGATTTGGACATTTATCGAAGAACTGCCGCAGTCAGCGTCGCTGCAAGATATGCTCAGACCACAACCATTCAGAGTTCAAGTCTGTGTATCAGCCAAAGTGTGCCAACTGTGGCGGAAACCATACAGCTTCCTACTGCGGGTGCCTTCAGAGCAGAGCTGCCTCAAGGTTACGCAGACATGAGTTAAAATACGGAAGGCTGCCTCCTCGTAATGCGCCCCCACGGAACCTTGATGCTGTAAGATGCGCGCCTCCAACTCTTAACAAAGAAAAAAGCAAGGGGTCCATATTAAATATTCTGCAACTCTAAAGCACTCAGGTCGACAACGTTCTGACAGCGAGCGACATGATCCCCCTTCAGAGAATGCTACTCGTCTTGCCCAGGCTTCGAGTGAAATTCGCCGACCTTCTCAGCAACGCCCTCAGCCACTGACACAGCAACCTCACCTAACGTCTGAGCGACTATCTCAGCATTCGGTTCAAGCACACCACCGATCATCTCAGTCAACTCTTCAGCGACCTGCGTCCAGCACACATGGAGCTTCTGCGTCGTTTGTTGATTACGCGTCTTTACCTGTAGCACAGATGATCCTGCCCATGCTATTCACAGCTCTGCGGGCAATTCTAAGTGCCATTCCACAAGCAAACAACCTACGAGAGGTACAAGCATTGCTTTCTATGGAATTGTTGGTGCTTCCACAACCACCAACAGCTCCACGGCAGGCTTACAATGAATAATCGTTACAAGAATCTTTTCATATTTCAGTAGAATGCTAACAGCCTTCGAAATAAGTCAGCTGATTTTCGCAAACTAGTAGCTCAACATAACTTTCCTGTTTTATGTATACAGGAGGCAGGCGTAAGAGATGACTTTCGTCTTTCAAACAATGTTATATAGAAATCATCGCGCATTGCTGGAAGTAGCAGAGCGACGTTATGCGTGAGAATGGACCTGCCGTGCTATTGAATATAGTCGAGCGATCTAAATATACCGGAGTTCATAGCATGCAAGATATCTTTTAGAAATACAAGCGTCAGAGTGATCAGTCTTTATCTACAATGTCCTAGCAAAATATCAGTAGACAACTTGGTGAATGTGTTTGGTATCGCAAACTCGCATGTGCTGGTTTGTGGGGACTTCAACGCACATAACGTCATCTGGGGCAGTGAATATAACGATTCCCGTGGAAGCATTATAGAGTCTGCCGCAGAAAAAAGTAATCTGATCGTGTTAAATGACAGCTCTCCAACGTTCTTGCAGGGGTTTCGTTACTCAAGATGTATAGATGTTACGCTCTGCTCACAAGACCTTCTTGATGGCGTTGAATGGTCAACGGACATAGAAACACACGGTAATGATCATTTTCCGATCCTGGTAAAACATCGCCTCATACGGAGTGAGGGGACCGGGCGCTACTCACAATATACTAATTGGCAAAGTTTTCGTCACCATTTAAGCAACTCACTGGGCGAAATCCGAGCATTCAAAGTTTTGCAAATATATTGTGTGATTCTTACAACATCTGCACAAAGCAAGTCATTGTTCCAAATGAATACGCTGCAGTCGACGGGGAATATGAATGTCTAAGAGCAATTAGACGACGCGAAGAACGAGCTTACCGCCGCAGTGGAAAGCTGGATGACTGCAAGATGGCACAGAAAGTGCGGTCAACTTCGCGCAGACGCTTACAAAAATTAGGTACGAGAAGGTGGCGAGAATACTGTGCGTCGCTGTCTCCGTTTACTCCAGTTTCCAGAATATGGTCAGTTGTCCCATCTTTTAGTAGTCCAGTTACCCATAGCCATTCCTTCCGAGCCCTTGCCGTAGCTCTTAGCACTCCGGAAACATCTGTTGCTGACGAATTCTGTCAGCTTACATCCAGACCAGGAATTCCGTTTACTTGCCAACAATTTACAAGTTCGACAACACTAGCAGAACAGAAAGTTCGTGCGTGCTTTATGTCGCAACATCCTCAACTTGACTGCGAGTTTAGTGTAAATGAATTGAAATGTGTTCTTTCGTCACGCCGTAGAAAGACAACCGCAGGCCCAGGTGGTGTCACGCATATGATGTTAAAGAACCTAGGTCCAGTAGGAAGAATGGCTCTTTTGGAGATATTTAATGATATCTGGCTAAGAGAGACTCTTGCAGGTTCATGCAAATCAGCCCGGGTAATTCCAGTACTAAAACCCGGAAAGACTCCCCTTTGTCTTGACTCCTACCGACCCGTCAGTCTCACAAGCTGTTTTTCCAAACTAATGGAGAAGATGATAGACCGTTGACTGCAGTGGGGGTGTGAACACACAAATATGTTTTCCAATTACATGACCGGTTTTCGACAAAATCGGTGTACAATGAATTCAGTATTAGACATTGATTGCCACATGCGTCGAACATGAACGAAGTTGCGGAAATGTGACAGTAGCAGTATTTTTAGACATTCAAAGAGCATTCGACACTTTAAGTCACATACACATCCTTGCTGGTATGTTAGAGCTTGGCCTACATGGTCGAACACTGCGATGAGTATCAAATTTTATGAAAGACAGAAAAATATTTATGGAAACAATCGAAGGAGAGAGTAATTATCACAGCATCACGCAGGGAGTTCCGCAGGGCAGTGTTCTCAGTCCGTTTTTATTGAACTGTGTCATGGCAGCCTTGCCACTAAAACTCCCGTCTGGTCTACAGTATTCGGTTTACGCAGATGACATCTACTTATGGGCCTCTGTATCTCATACACAAGACATTCAAACAAAGCTGTAAGAGGGTCTTGATAGCATAGACACTTTTTTATAAGAGGTTTGAGTCTTTCATACGCAAAAACTGCCGTAATTACTTTCACTAGACGACAGCTGAATAATTTCCAACTTACGCCTAATGGGCAAACTTTGATGTTTGTGGAAGAGCATAAATTTCTTGGAGTTATTCTTGACCGCCAGCTAACATGGGCTTCACACATCCGCGCAATTGAAAAGCAGACCAATGCATAATAAAGGTACTTTGCCGACTCGCTGCCACAACGTGGGGGGAGGGGGATCAGTCTCTTCACTACTACAAGTTCCATAACGCACTCATAGAACAAAAACTTGCTTACACGGTACCTATTCTCCACGGTTTAGAGCAAGCTTCTGAGGAATGTATTCAACGTTTACTGGAAAGAGGGCTGCGAGTGTGTTTTGGGGTTCCGCAGGCTGCCTGCAGTTCTTTAGTAAATGCTGAAGCTCATCACCCACCATTTCCAGTCATAGGAATGGTTGAAACATGCCGACATATTTATTGCATCTTAACCCAACACGAGAATCATCCATTAAACCTCGCGCTTACCGAAAGAAACAAAAGCAAAATTCACGATGTTGTTCGAGAACATAAAGCATTACTACCAAGATTTGAATTATGCAAAGTGGATGTTTGTTACGCTCCCTGGATGTTAACATGTCCTAAAATAGAATTATCGGTCGACGGGATTCTATCTAAGAGAGAAATGTTCATAGTAGCCGCACAACAACTGGCACTCTTCCAAATTTACTCCTTATATCCCCAGTACATCCACGTTTATACAGATGGTTCGTGTCATAAAAACTCCTCGATTTAAGCATTCGTCATTCCACATTTAGCGCTAGAGCAAACATTTCAATTATCTCGAGAGATATCTTCCACCGTGGCAAAACTGTTTGCTATCCTGTGTGCTTTGCGTTTCATAACATCAGAAAAACATTCGCAAAAATGGGTTATCTTTAGCGATTCGCAAGCTGCTCTGACATTACTAAAGAGCAATAAGAAAAATTCTTTGAACACTTTGCTATTGTATGAGACACTCAAAGAACTTACAAAAGCAAGCGCAATGAACCACGTCATTTCATTCCACTGGATACCTGGGCACTGCAATATTCCTGGTAATACTGCAGCGGACGTAGCTGCGAATCGGGCGCACAATAACGCGGAGACAACCAATCTTCCCCTATTGCATAGTGAAGTCCATCTGCTCCTGAGACAGATTTCTTATTGCCTCAGCAAAACTACCTGGTTTGATCAGAAAACTAAAAACTCGGAGTTATGCTTTATAGACCCATGCATTCACTTATCAATGCCTGAAAATCTAAGAGACAACAGAAAATTTGAAACATTGGTACACCGCCTGCGTCTTGGTACTGCATTTACAAAACACTTCTTGTACATGATAAAACGTGTCTCTAGTCCGCAGTGTTCATGTGGCTATCCAGACGAAGATGTGCATTATCTTCTTCTCGAGTGCACGAAATACCATACACAAAGAACAGTACTGGAAGCAACCTTGTTAACATTAGACAGAAGACCATTCCCTCTAAAAAAGATACTTGGCCCATGGCCAACTGCAGGCCTTCAAAAAAGAGCGCTTCTTGCTATGAAAAAGTTTTTAGAGGACACCAGCATTTTGGGAAAATATTAGGTATCAGATGATCCGAATACTCTAAATGAGTAACACAAGCGTTGTCCGTGGTTCGTAATTGGTTTATCTGGTGATCGCAACTTTTACGCAATATGTACAATTCTGTTCTGTACTTGCAGTGCATTACATGTGTTGTGTGTTTTGACTGTACAAAATATCTGACTTTATATATGCGTACGTGGACTGAACTAATGCACAGAACTATGCGACTGATGTACTGTTGCACTGTATATTTTTTATTCACCCAGTGTTCTACTGAGGGCCATATCTTGTGTCGCAATTCTCCCTTATTGCGCAAATGTCTTTCGTCAGCCAAGTGACACGGAGTAGCCGGTGCCACCATAAAGGCGGCAACCTCTCCTAATATTCATTTCAATATTAAAAAAAATATGGTTGAGATGCTTGTTTTGAGCTTGCTTTATATTGAAACGTAGGCTTTTCTGTGTGTTGCATGGGTGATTTCTATGAATGTACGTACTCTTGGCTTCACATTGCTGAACTCATGTAGCCTCTGCCTTACGGGGGTATGAGCCGCTCCATTTTTCGCTTGCTTACCAGGGTAGAAGACATTGCATTTTTGCTTGCTTACGGGTGTATGAGTATTTGCTGACGCTGATTCATGCTTATCTTGAGTTTGTTATTTAATGCACCTTTGTGCTTTCGCTCAAAACTAGAAAAGCAACATGACGGCTGTAATCGCAAAGCTGCATCGCACTTGTTATGATGAGATAAAGGATCAATTGGCAAAAAGGCAATAATAAAGATAGATGAGGTGATTTTTCAATAGTGACGCTAGATTTCTGCGCGGTCAAGTTTTGGAACGCTTACGCATTAGCCTTCGATAATTTCAGAAATAAAAAAGCCTCGCTTTCTGGCATAACATCACTTCCTTACAGGCAGAGCACGCTTTACAGGGCGTGAATGACTGCGATTACGCAAGAGCAACAAGTGTGCTTTCGCAGCGAGAATCGCATTACTGTATATATGTTATAAAAAAGGTTAAACTGAAATAACATTGACGCAACCTCTAAAGCCAAGAAATATCCCTAATTGTCAAGTGTCACAGCCTTCTCTTACACAAATGGTGATGAAAAGTTTAGAGAACGTTCTAAAAAAATGCCCCTTCATTCTACCCAGTGAAAGCGGATGTGCAGCGGAGCTAGTGTGAACGTTAGGCAAATATCGCCCCCCCCCTTCACTGAATTTAGACCACGTTATATAAGCACAACCACCACAAGCGACGTACGTCAGGCGCGTACGGACGTGTGTGGAAGTATATCTTAAACGCACTTCTTGTTGGGCTAGCTGGTAGCTATTCATTATAAAATATGAAGACGCCAAATAAACAGACACACACAAGAGAAGAGAACGGGACAGGGCGCATTTTATAATGAGTGTGTGGAAGTGCAGCACACATCCTCATTCTCTTAGGCAATCCGCCAAGCGCAATTGCGTCATTGAAATGTAAATTGCGTCAGATAATATGTAAAGTACGACTCACACGCAAGCTGTAAGATTTAATTAAATGCAACTGAGCAACTAGGGTCACCGTGACGTATCGTTTAACGTGAAACGTGTGCTCTGTCCACCACATTTTCTTCACATCAAGATGTTCACTTTAATAATAACAAATATTTAGGCTGTCATATGCGCTACTTTCTGCTGCATTTTGAAACACATACATTCATTAACGCCACTGAATAGAGGGGACGTCTAACAGGGCGTGTGCGGCGCCCTTTTCTCTACATATTACGTCTCGGCCTCTTGTGCGAAGCATCGCGTACTAATCTTCAAGTTTATCTGGTACTTCGTGTGAGAAATCATTAAGGAGTAGAATAAGATAAAGTAAAATGATAAAGTAAAATCACATAGGGCATAATTTTCTTGTAGTCTGGGCCTCACTCAGCGCAAAAGTGCGCTAACCCATTCCGGTGCTCTGGTCTGGAAACAATTACTCATAGGGGCAATGCCTGTGTCAGTGCTAATAAAAAAATGAACATAAAGGAAAGAACTCGTCCTAAGAAAGAGAAATAGCAGAAACAGCGCAGTTCGAGCAAACACGCTGCATCGAGGGCTGCGCGCAGCTTGCATGCGTGCGCCCACCGCAGGAAGCAATTAAGCGCCTGGAAATTCCTCGGCAAAGGACGCAACCACGGATTCTTCTACCTCTCTTTCTATTTCTCTCATTCATTCACTGCCTGTACAAAGAATAAATGCCTAATGCTCTCGAGGAGGTTAACCCCACGAGATAAAGTTCGGAAAGAAACTTGCACAGAGACCGCAGCCACGGAGTTTACCACGGTTTTCTTGCGAAAGCAGCTTATTTTTCCAGCCGTTATTCATCTTATGCACTGCAGACACTGTCTCCACCTTCCTGTCTCTGAACTGGGGCGCCACCCTCAGAGGCCGCGGTTCACGAAGCTGCGTGGCATTGCGCTACGATGATTCGGCACGTTTTCAGGCGTGCGACATTGGCACGCTTTCTCACTCCCGTCATTCTAAGCAGTAGTGAGGCGCAAGTCATACAGGACATTGTCAGCGTCCAATGCGAGGCGCCAACGCAAATGCGCCAATGGCGTAAAGCACAGCAGGCTCGCACTGAGTACAACAGTCTGCCGAACTATTTGTTTAACAGGACATGATGCTTCATGGCTCGCATGTTCAGATTTCGGGTTCAGAAAAGAAAACGACAGTTAATGAAACAAAATGTCAAGCAAAGGTTAGTGGCAGTCCTTTTGCTGGGCTACATTTTTTCTTAGAGTGAAGAAGAAGAAAACCACGCTCAATAGATGAGAAACCTAAGACCTCAGACTTCCAGGCATGGGTTTAACGTAATGCACACTCACTACGCTTACTGCCGAATTTCTACAAATGCTAGTCAGTGTTAGCGCCGAGATCCAATATATTATCTCAGCAATTGCCAAGGAGTCGCAATGAAATGCACTGGCCATTTCAGTGGCCAGTACAATGACAAGGAAGCTTTGCAAACAAAGGTTGCAAAAGTGCTCAGTAGGCCTTCCCTTTACTGTCCGCGCATTGAACGCTTTCATAGGTTAGGCGGAATGCGCCCTGAGCGTTCTCGCCCCATTATTTTAAAATTGCTTGATTTCATCGATTAGCTAGTGATGCTGAAAAACGCTTATAAACTGAAGAATTGCTGCATGAAACTATGCGAAGATTTTTCGTCCAGAATGCGCGCAGTACGTAAAAAGCTATGGGACGCTTCGATTGAGTAGGGGAATACCAGCTCGGTTATTAAAATGAGGTTCGATTATTTTTTTATTGATAGCGTTCGTTACAACTGAGACGGTTTCTCAAATAGCTTAGTAATAGCTCCTGGTTTTGATTTTAGAGCAAGATTTCCAAGTGTATCATCATCACTAGGTTGACTTAACTAAGAAATTTGCATGGTTTCTTTCGCTAGTTTCTTCATGTTCTCGTCACGTTATACGCATCATAGAAACATGACCACATGAAGATATTTAATACTCAGAATTCACGCCTCCTGGTTACAATGCTGTCTGGTATGACCGTAAGAATAAGAAAGGCGGTGGTGTGGCTTTGCTTCTACGTTCAGATATTAACTTTAAGGCTCTACCAAGTCCTCCTAATGTAGACTCGGCTTGGTGCAAGTTGCCAGTGCATAAGCAGAATTTAACAACTTGTGGTCTTTATCGCGCGCCTGAGAGCCCTAGTTACTTGTCCGATAATATATCGCATTTTATACATGGCCATAGTTTCGACAGTTCCAAATAATCGTTCTTGTTGACTTTAACGTTATCGGCAATCACTGGGATTCCTTTACATATTCCGCCAATAGTGCTTCTTTTTGTAAGACTTAATTACGTTTTATTTGTCCCATAACCTGATACAATTTGTTGATAAGAATACGCGGCAGAACTCCATACTTGATTTAGTGTTTATCATTGACAGTCTTGCTCATTTAGGTTTTATGTATGATATCTTGGAAAGAACCTAGGACCATAACGCAGTTCTGTCCTGTTAACTGTCCTGTCCCACATGAACGCTTCAGCTATTCCACATTTCATGGTTTTAACAATGCAGTCTACCACTGATATTCTGAAAGGTGACTTTAACTATTTTTGTGCATCGGTACCGAATGTCATGTCGGCGTTCTTGCTGATTGTTTTGAATCGTAAGTGAAGTCTTGCACCAATAATTACGTTCCATTAAAACTAAAAAAATAATACTGCCTTGGGTTAACTGGAATATCTTGCACCTTTCACGCCGTATCGATAGACTGCGTAAATGAAAGCCATCTAATCCTGCACTCCGCGTTGCTTTCTGACTTCGCCTGCCATACTGACGATTTCTATTCTTCAGTGCAACTATCTATACTAATTAAATCAAATCCTCGCAGGTTCTGGACATAAATTTTTCCGAGTGTAACGTGCAGTACTTCTTTCAAGATTAACTAAGTTGTTACTAATGACCCCATCGTAGTTTCGAATGCTTTTAACTTGTACTTCCAATCTGTTTTCACTATAGATAACCATGTAGTTCCAATATTTTAGTTATGATGCACAAATAGAATAGGCGATATCGTAATAAGTTCTTATGGTACTTTAACCTAATCTTGACTCTCAAAGCTAAAAAGTGTACCGGTTCAGATAGTATCCTAAACTTTTTCCGTGTAATAGACTCCTTATGGACCAGCTCAATACCTTGCTCTAATCTTCCAGAAATCCTTAGTATCTACTGAAGTACCAACTAAATGGAAAACAGCCAAAGTCCTGCCTTTGTATAAATCAGGTGATAAATAACTTCTCTCCAACTACAGGCCGATATCTCTCACCCCCCAGTCATACAAGATGTTAAAGGGCCCCTGAAACTGTTCGTACAAATTTTGTAGACGCGTAGGGTACAGCTTAAGTAGAACATTCGCACCACAATTTAAGTGAAGCGTTACGTATTAATGGAGCTACAAGCGATTAGAAGCTAGCCTCCTCCCTAGCCATGCTTTTCCTCCTCAATTCGTTGGCCGAGCGAGTGGGGCTAAGCTCCGCCTTCACTGGTTCAGCGTCACGATGCGACGTCACATCATCCACTTCCGGTTGTTTTGGAGCCCGCCCCCGCCCGCGCGAGACCGCTCCGCTAGCCGCTTGGCCGTCGACCCCAAGCGAGAGCTATCGAAGCAGCGTGCGTTGCGAGCATTCTGTCGTAGCGCCGAACGTGTCTTGTATTCCGGTAACCACAGGCAAGCTGGTCATTTCGGCAAATGACTGTAGGCATAAACTCAAGCTGATGAAGGAACTTTAGCGTAGACGTACGTGAGCGGCCTCATCGGTCAGCACGGTCCATACACTTGTTGGTGCAGCGTTTAACCAGCCAAACAAAGCGCTAATATTGCTCTAACCAAGTGTAAAACATTTTAAACATTTATAAAAACAACGTGTTCATGATAACACTCCTGCGAAAAATACACACCAGCAGCAAAGAAGAATACACTTCATTGCTGCTACTGTGTATGGTTGAGCTGTGTGCCACCAGGTGGCTGCACCGTGCAGACCATTCGAATTTGCCCTTCTGCTCATCTCATGGCTCATCCCGTTACGGCAAAGTCAAGCGGCCAGACTCTGTCCCCTTGCGCTTGCGTTTTCCCTAATACCGGACTCGGGAAACGCTATTACGTTAGTAATCTTCCGGTGTAAAGTGACGGCCACAAACGCGCAAATCCTGGCGCCGATCGGATAGCGGCAGTCCGATGCGCAGCAGCCAGTTCGCTCGTACGCTGCCTTGCAGAGGGACACGATGTCGCAGCTTGACATATTGCCAGTCGCTACGTTTGCAGTCCACAAGGCAACAAAGTCGAATCATAGTGTTCGCGAAAAGACTGAGACCGACTCTGACTGCGGAGCTCTCTTCGAAATGGAGTACGTTGTAACACAAGCAGACGACACATGCTGTGTGCCGGAAGTGCTTAAGTGTACTGAAAAATTATTCTTGTGCATTCTCTTTATGTTACTTTCTTTTCATAAAAACAAATTAACTAACATTCCAACTATTACGAAGATCATTTGTTTACCATAAAGTTGGAAAAATTTTCGATCACGCGCCCTTGTCAGCCAATCGGATAGCTCGCCCCACTGACGTCGTATGGGTGATTTCGGTCATATGGGTAGGGGCGGCTTAAAATTCCGCCGAGCAGTGCACTGCGATCGGTAGCGATGTGCATATTTAAAACCTTACAATAAATTACACGCTTTACGCGGAGCACTTAGATGTGTCAATTAATGATCAGAAGGACCTACTCTAACGACTCAATACGTTTGTAGAAAATCGTCAAAAGCGTTTCAGGGTCCCTTTAAAGCACATTGTTCACACTAATATAATCAAATTCTTTCCCCGTAATGACGTTCTAACATGTACCCAGCAGGGCGTCCATCTTGGTTATAGCACTGTAACGCAATTAGTCTATTTTCTTCATGATATTGCTTCAAACCTAGACATAAGTAATCAAATGGATGCCACCTTTATTGACTTCTCTAAAGCTTTTGACTCTGTGATTCAGTTTCAACTATTAATAACATGAAATGCCATATTCATCAATCCCTTACTTGTTTCTTGGATAATCAGTTTTCTTCATTGTCGCTCACAATTTGTTTCTTTTAAATCAGTGTAATCAACTCCTGCCGACGTTACGTCAAGCATTCCTCAGGGATCCGTATTAGGCCCTTTATTATTTCTAACATACATTAATAATTTAGCTCGTAGCATGTCAACTACAAACAAATTTTATGCAGATGACTGTATACTATACCAATCTAAAGCTTGCTCAATAACCTTCAACGAAAATCTATCCGTTTGATTTGCGAAAATTACAGCAGAATTTTGTCACCAACACAGGCTCAACAATGTTTGAACATTGGGCCATTAATTTCATGTTATCGCATTGAAACCTTAAGAGGAAGCTTTAGCTCGGGCCCGACTCCGATGCGGTCTATACAAATACATGTAAAACGAAAAAAACGTTTTCATGAGATAACCACTGGACCGATTGTAATGAAATTTGGTGTACTTGAAAGAGAAAGTTAAATTCCAGTGAATGCTGGAAGCGGAATTTCGATTTATGGCCTGAATTTTCTTTAAAAAGCTTTCAAATATTTGACCGTTTGAAAAAAATAGAAGCACGATGTTTACAAATTCCTAGCTCTGCATCAAGAACTGGTATCGCGATTTTGTAAATGGCATCCATTAGAACACTCAAAGCGGACAAATTTGATATGTCATTTTACATCTTACGTGAAATTTTTACGTTGGTAACAAGGGTTCTGCAAAAGCTGTATATCCATATTACTAAATTTTTTTATATTCATGTGTAACATATCAATTTTGTCCGCTTTAGATGTACTATTAGATGCAATTCACAGAATTGTATTATCCTTCTTCGTTGTTGAGTTACAGAGTTCTAAACTTGATAATTTCGTTTTTTGAAAATTTTTGATTTTCGGCAATATTAATAAAAAATTGACGACATAAATGGAAAATTCAAAATAAACAGTCACTAGATTTTAAGTTTTTCTTTTCAATGCAACAAACTTCATCAAATTTGGTACAGTGGGTGCCGAGAAAAACGAATTCTCCTTTTAGATGTATTTAGATAGGAGCAACCGAGCTAAAGCTTCCTCTTAAAACTTTTATATGCAAATAATAGCTGCACCTCTGGTCTTTCTGATTGTAACTGAATCACATTTACTAACGCAAGTTCGACCCGTAACTCCTCCGCCTTGAACGTAACACCTATTTGTGCTCGTACTAACACATTCAAATACAGTTTTTTCCACGTACAAGTACAATAGAGATTTGGAATTCTCTACTCGGCAATATTCGTTCACTATCACTAAAACATTTTATAGCTACCACTGGTAAACGCTTTGCTAACGTGCAAAGCACTTCTGTTTGATCATTCATCTTTTTGCCTATGTGTGTGTTTTTAATGTGTGATGTATAGTAATATACATTGTTCCCACTCCTACTATAGCCCTATAGCTTCAGTATATGTGAATAAAGTAATGTATGCAGCCCATGTATATGCAGCCCATGTAGGTAGCCTAAACGGCTTCGCTGGTAATGCGTATCGATATGAATGTCGCGGCCACACGAGTTTTATTTGTGTAATTTCATTGAACGTACCTGACGCGCTTGAACGTAAGAAACCACTGGAGAGCATTCACATTTAACACATACAAAAAAATGCGGAGGTTCTGCCATTCAACATGGAAATAAGATGCATGAATATTCTTTCAATATTATTTTCTTGCAAATGGAAGAGCGAACTACGCGCTCTTTCGTCCCTAAAGAAAGCTCTTTCTCAGAACAGTTAAGCATGTTAGGAATTTTACACTGACGGCTCTAAAACACAAGAATATGTAGGCGTCGGGATCATAACAAAAATTGGGAAAATAGAATTCGGATAAATAATTTTCGTTCGGTCTTTACCGCCGAAGTTTATGCAATATGGATGGCAGTTAGGAAAATTATTGCCGACAAGCAGAAGAATGCTATTATTTATACCGATTCATTAAATGCCATCACAGCTCTAAACTTAAACTCCGAGTTTGAACCCCTGTTTGGCGATATCTTTAACATGGTCTTTAGTAATCAATACGGAGGAACCATACGATTTTACTGGGTCGGAAGCCATGTTGGGATACTAGGGAATTAAACAGCAGATAGAAGCGCATCCGTGGTAGCGCACAAAAGCGCAACTGACATAACACTTCCATACAAAAGCAGTATCCCAGTGATTCGTAAGGCCCTAGCATCAAAATGGCAACAAGAATAGAACTCGCTCATAAATAGCAAGTTACGTATGACTAAACCCCTGCTTGGCGAGCGGAAATCATGCAGTCATGAAGAACGGTTCTATGAGGTGATGTTACGTCGACTTCGAATTGGACACACGCACCTCACACACAAGTTTCTATTTCGAAAAGAAAACCCACCAACTTGCGAGTAATGTCATGAATCACTTACAGTAAACCATATTATTATGGCATGTCCACATAATGAAACACAGAGGCAAAAACACTACAACAATTTGTATCACTTGCATATACATTTACACCCTGCCTTAATATTGGGCGATGAGCCGCTAGTGCCTAACTTGTTCGCGTTTTTAGATGAAACTGGGTATTTACATCGACTTTAAGGTAACGCAGCCATTGCTGTCTTAACATTGGATCTTGTACTGTCCTGTGACTGGCGCAGCATGGCCTTAGTCGTTTTTGCGCCATTAAACTCGAATTAACTAACTAACGTTAGGCATAGGGTGTTCTCCATTCGACAGTTTTTTTTTGTAGAAATAAAATACTTGTCGCATCTTCCATTTGCACCGACGTTCTTATTCAAGCCTATACGTTTGCCCAAGGCACACCCATAGCAATTACCATAAGTTCTCTATTTCAGGTAGTCATTTTTACTAACGTGCAATTAACTCATCTTTGTCTTGCACTCCACCATTCCGGCTTCCTTCAAAATCCAGATCTCTCCTACAGGCGAAGACGTCAATTGTCAAACGGGACACATCTGCACTTATGCCCCCATGTGTCTGCAGCCTTCACCACCAGCTTCCGACGCTAACGGACATTTGTCGTCGGAGGCATCTGATTGGGGTGGCCTGGGCAACTGTAAACGGACAACCCCGGAACGTGTCCAAAATTATTGGCTCCTTTGTCTACGGTGGGCATTTATCATCTGCTTTGGATGTGTCCCGATACTCGGGATAATAGACAGAACAAGCTTAGAGTAGCCAAACAGAACGTTAATGTTCCAGGGAATATAACCTTGGAATAACGGAAAACAAGGGCGCTGATTGGTTCGTCCAGTATCCGCATCACACAGGGATGCATGCCTTTATCTGTTTCCGCATAAGTTCATTCCTTGCTACCTATGCATGGGAACAAATTTCCCTAATAATAAAAAGCTGCCTAAACAAGTTATTTGAACAAGGCAAGACTAGCTTCTGCCTTTCAATGTCGATAAAATCAGAATGTTAAGGGAATTTGGCAATATTTGCGTGAAAAAGTTCATGGTTATGATAACGAACTAAGTGTAGAAATACTTTCATTGTAGTTGACAGGAAACGGGGCGGCATCGTTAGCGCTTGCTTCCCGAGTTTACGGGTGCTAGGGTGAACACAGTGTCACGCGCTTGTTAGAGGGACGCGTATGAGTAAACAATCGTAGTTCAACGCCCCTAGGGCTGGGGCAGCGCCAAGAGTACAGACACAGACACACGGTATTCGTTGTTTGAGAACGTGACTTGCATTGCCAATGAGCTTGGACGAGGTGCGTGATGCAGAACCACCTCGCAGTGCGCGCTCATTATATATAAAGTTGAAAAATTATTTAAGCTCTTCGCATACATAATAACCTCATTGTACGTCTCGTAGATTAGTGCTGTAGAGATGAAGTGTACTGATTAGCTCCTACATAGTGATTCTAGGCCCGTGAGCTGTGCCACGCCGCTGCGGGAGTAAAACGTAAAAAATAAGACGTAATACAAAAATGACGGACAGCGAAAAACTGTGGCGTTGGCCAAGAATACCAAATGAACAAAAGAAAGACACGTGGCTAAGGATGGTACTTAGTTGTCCGTGCATTCGTGAGTAAATGCGGATTTTTTATCGCAAGAAACGCTCGAGCGGTTTTGTTTGAGAGAAGATCAAGATTGTCGAGGCATAGCTCAGCCCAAGGTGTGGAAGTGCAAAGCATGTTGCACTGTAGACTTCCTATAATTGTGCGACATTTGTGCAAATTCTTGTCTTTTTCAGCGTATGTTATGATTCAAGTAGCCTAAACGTTAAGCTGTCACTATAAGTAACGTCACGGGCCGCTGTACATAAATTAAGAGGATGAGAAACATTTATATAGATATTGAATAAAGTCGCACGACACTGCTGCGTTTTGTCGCAGCTATCCCGCTAATCTCGAGAATGCAGGCCAGGTGTTTGAGCGCCACAGTGTTGCAATGGAATTCATCTACCGGTCAACTGCCGGTCACTCCAATAATTATATTTCTCTAACAGGCTAACGCAATACCTCTTAATGTCAGTGAAATTGATCGGCTATTATCGAACTGAACTGCGCTGGCACAGCGATTCTACGCTGCTAGCTGCTTTTTAAACGATTACATTCATTCTCACTGCTATATAAATCAGATGTTGTACGAAAGAACAGGAATTCTCCGGACATACAGCAAACAAAGCAATATCAGGGTTAGCGTCCTTACGCCTTTTCAAGTCGGCTCCGTCAGATGAAAGCCTCGGTGTCGCTGACTGTACGGAAACATTACGACAACGAGATCATTAGTCGCCAGTTACCAGTTGTCTTAAATGAACTGAACAACTAAAACATTGTGCTGAAGAACATAAAATAAGGATCGACGCAGTTTATATTATTGGTCGCCCCGTGTCAGGAACAACTTCCTAATGCCATGTATCGCCAATGAATCTTCATATAAACAAGAATGCTACAATTCCCAATCTACTGGCAGAGTTAATTTTCCATCTTCAAGAGCGACAACCTTTCGTTCATATTTTAATTTTACCTGTTCCAGAAGTCTAGCGCATTTCATTTGTGCGCATTTTTCTGTGCAACGTTTAGGAGCCCGAAATGAAACTTCTGAAAATATATTCCAGTAATTGTTCGTGTTCGGAATAAGTTGTTCATTATTTTGAGTGTAAGATTTATGATGTTGCCTGCTGTTTCCTACCGTAAAAGGCGTGACGCCTTTACGACGCGTTTCTCACTCTTCGTCTCACGCCTTCCAGCAACCCCCTGTATTGATGGGAAATGAATATTTCATTATTATCATATTATTATTACATCGATGTATAGCGGCACCGATGTACGTTTCGACGGACTTAACCAGTTCTTGTAATTAGTTCTAAAAAGAGTATTCCTTTCATGTGAACGTCGGGAACATTAACGTAATGCTCACGCAAACTTGTAATGTTGTATGCTTTTCACTGTGAAAAGTAATCTTAGAAATGTACTAAAACGACATGCGAATAGCAGGTAGGACGGCACTGGAGCCACAGCTTTGCAAGCACAGAAAATGTAATTACAAGTGAAACCGTGGTTTAGTTCAGGAAGGACGGCAGAATGAAGGAGAAGAATCGTGTGCTCCGTTTAGTGCGTCGCGAGAGTTCAGCTTTAGTAGCATGCAAATTAATGCTAATTTCAAAACTCACGGCAAATCTGCGCTCCTGAATGATTTTCCCGAAACATTTTTTTCGCGGTGCTTTTCCTCACAGCGCATGCTCCCCTATTCAACCTCCTGCCCTCCCGATTTTCTTTACTTTTCTTTCTTTGCCCGTGCAATTTTTCAGCGGACGGAGAAGAATGGGAAAAGCGAACGAGTGATTTCGTCGTGGCCTCGGAAGCCAAGGCTGGTGGGTCAAGCTCTTTGTCTTCGCGTCGTTTCAGATAAAATCCTAAATCTGCTAAAACGATCCTAAAATTTCCAACAATTCAATTTCCCTGCTAGAATTCCTTTCTCGTCCAACCGTTCTTCACCCGTTTTCCGCCACCTGCAGCCCCCGTAGACCGCATTGTTGCGATCGCGTTTCAGTAGTACACGATCCCAGGGTTCGCTGATTTGTGTGCTTAAGAATAGCTAATAAATATAATAATATTTGGGGTTTTATGTGCCAAAACCACTTTCTGATTATGAGGCACGCCGTAGTGGGGGACTCCGGAAATTTCGACCACCTGGGGTTCTTTAACGTGCACCTAAATCTAAGCACACGGGTGTTTTCGCATTTCGCCCCCATCGAAATGCGGCCGCCCTGGCCGGGATTCGATCCCGCGACCTCGTGCTCAGCAGCCCAACACCATAGCCACTGAGCAACCACGGCGGGTACTAATAAATAAGGCAATACAAATGGAAATAAACTCAAAGGAAGAATGTACATTAAGTTTGTTCGGGGAACTCTGTTTCCATATTTTTTCTCTGGTGTATGCGCTTGGAATGCAGCGTTTCGAAAAATAGAAATAAGGAGCTTCGGCAGTCGTCGAAGTCGAAAAAGGATAAGCGCTGGTGTGCACGTATGTTTTGGACGCTCACTTCTGCAATTCCATAGACTATGACCTGTTGTCTTTCTAAAAAAAAGCTCAGCAGTGATACAGCTTATAGACGTTCCTCACCTCACAAGTTATCAAGTTCGTTTGCTTTCGGAGACCATTCAAGCAAAGGGGGATTTCTGGGTTGGTTCCTCAGATCATGCACCTAAGATTTTGCCGCTCTTACGGGTTGGCCGTCCAGCTGATTATGGCACCTTCCTGAATTTCTTTGGTTGCCATCGTTGCGCTAACATAGTACAATGTCGCATGTATGAATAGCCGACAAGCGAAAACGTTAGCTATGGAGAGAACGACCGCCCACCACGACTTGCTGCTGTCGCCGCCACCGAGTTGTCTTTGATGGCACAAGTATATGCAATAAACTCCTTAAGGGTCAATGAAATTGCTTGCCTTCTTGACTACCCATTTGCATACTGTTACCACTACGTGACAGCACAAAATAAATGCGAACTACATTACTAAAGATGCCTGGAAACCCCATTCAAAGCTTTACTGGCCTTCCTGAAAGTATTCAACCAGAAAATAATTTTTAGTGCACATGCCTCCATGCCCGCTGGTCTATGCAAGCCTGTGCTCGAAGGCTTTGTCAAGGCAAGTAAATGAAACCTTGCGCGTTCCTAAGCCACTTTGTGTTCGCTTCGCTGTCAGCCACTGCCGGAATAGCTCCTTGTAGTTCTAGCCGCCCTTATTCAACATAACCCTTAGCAAGCGCTAAGTTCCTAACCTAAGTTCCTACATTGCTCAGGATTGGAAGCCTATTTTGGTTGCAATACGTAGCCACACCAAACTCAATGCTCGCGCTCGCTCATGTCTGCTTGTGGAGTAGGAAAAAAAAGAATATCAGGTGATCGGAGAGGAAGCTTACTCTGATTATAAAAAAATATGTTTCGATTAGTACCGAGAGAAAACAAATAAAAAAACACACACATCTGGCATTGCATTCTCAAGTCTGCCAACGGTGTGTGCCCGTCCTGTCGAATAAACGCGGCGTTCCTAAATGCCGTCATGTTTTTGTCTGACTGTGTTCTTGCCTCAGGCAATTGATTGGCTTCGAGGCGTGGCCGGATTTCGAGGTATTCAGACGCGCCTTTGAAACTGGGTCGGGGAACGACGCCGCCAGTCGTAATCGAATCACGGCGCTCAAAGAGCGCCGCATGTTCTCGCCAGAGCGAGAAAAGTTCTTTGAACAACAAACGCCAATTATAGGGGAAGAAAGACGGTGCCAGAGAACTTACAATGTGCTTTGAATGAGAGGTGGCACTTGGACTCGATGGCATTTTTGTATGGGTGAATGATCATGTAGATAGCGGGTGGGACATACACCTAATTCATCTTCATAGAAAGCTTCCGCTATAGAAGATCTGAACTTGAGCTTATTGGTACCGCTTCAGGTTGAAAAAGAAACAGCGAAAGAAAAAGGCCGAAGAAAGAGCGCTCAGGACAGTGAAATGTCCTCTATTCACGGTCTGGTTCCGTCTTTCGCGCTATTTTTTGTGTATTAGTGCAGCTGCATTCTGGCGAGAGCGTCAGCCTGATTAGTGGGAAAATACCCGAAAGTGCTATCCGTCTTTTTGTATTTCCTCAGACTGTGTCTTTTATGCTGCAACTATAGGAGTACCACCCTATGTTGGAAACATCTGTCATTAGAATACTTTCTTCTGTTTGTTTAGAGCCGGTTCAAGGACGCAAAACATATCTCTTCTTAGCATTACACGTTACTGACCAGCATGAAAGAAATAAGGGAAATTTAAGAAGTTGCGGACCATTTCGGCTTCAGGTGGATTCATCCAGACTACTGCGCTGTTCTGGTGGAAAGCGAAGAGAAGAATAACAGTTGCGAGAAGCAACTGCAAGGACAGAGGCCGCATATTCCATAAAACAGCGATAAATATTAACCTCATCACCACATCGAGGAAATACCCACGCTGCGAAATCAGTTTAGTCAAGAATATTAGAGCAATAAACAACACAAAAATGCATTAGAAGCCTTCAGGAGGCTGCTGTCCCCATGATAGCTTTAGAGGGCGTTGACAACAGTCTGATATTAGACAGATACCGATTTAAATCTAATAACCGTCTTGGATTCTCCCGCCCATATGCGGCCTCGTTGGTCTGGCTTTCACTGATACAAAGGCGCCAATTCAAAGGGCACGTGACCTCGCGCAACTTAATTGCGGCGTGCGTACGTCACCTAGCGCCAACTACAAATGTATAAGATTAAAAGAAACTTCGACAAGAACACGGTTCGCATAAATTTATGAACGGTAGATACGACGAATTCTGGTATATTTTCGTAAAGAACCAGGGCTATCAGGGGCATTGTGAAAACTTGGAGGCGCTTAAGCTTTGCCTTTAGAAGGCCACCCGGGCGGGCTCCGCTTTGTTGAAGACGAGCGATGACATCAAGCATAACAGCGCCCCTCGTGGTGCACACGAGAAGCGAATTCTTTGCACTCCTCCCGCCACGCTAGGCGTGGTGGCAGCACGCGGCGACCAGTTCGACGGCCCCTACGCGGCTTTGTAGTTTTCGTCAGCTTTGTTCGCCGAAAGTGTTGACGCTCTCATAGGCAACATGTGCGCAAGAATCGAACACAACACGTGAATCACGCGGCACAAAGTCGCTGTTTTACCTGGCAATACGACAGTCTGCTTCAAGGTTTAGACTCATACATGGACGTTTCCCTGCGATTACAGCCCAAATTGCAACACTCAGTATACACACATTATCGATCACGAATGACCACTCGCTATCGATCACCAATCCCGAATCACCAATATAAAATAATTCGCAATTCCCTAATTACTGCCACATTCATTTATACTGAATAATTTTTTTTAATTAAGGGGTTTTACGTGCCAAAACCACTTTCTGATTTTGAGGCACGCCGTAGTGGAGGACTCCGGAAATTTCGACCACCTGGGGTTCTCTAACGTGCACCTAAATCTAAGTACACGGGTGTTTTTCGCATTTCGCCAGCATAGAAATGCGGCCGCCGTGGCTGGGATTCGATCCCGCGACCTCGTGCTCAGCAGCCCAACACCATAGCCACTGAGCAACCACGGCGGGTTATACTGAATCATGTGACACGCCTCTCTATATTCACAATCACTTAAATTAGATTTCAATGAAGCATGCAAACATTCAGGAAACACTTCTAATTAAGGTACTAATTATCACACACACCCATTAACGACACCAGATACTCGAACCACAACATTCTCACCGATAAATCACAGATGCATCCAGTCGTCTAAATTTAGTTAACCACCACACGCCTTTACTTCAATCTGATTGATTCATTCCCAATTAGCATACTCATAATTACCATGTAAACGTGAGCATGTTTGCCTAAGGCATGTTACCAAGTCAGAACACACACACTAATTTGCTCACGTAAAAGAACCACCTCAACACTAGCATTGACTTCAGTTCTATTGGCCCATTCTTAATTACCGTACTTATAATTGCTACGTACGCAACAGCAGTTTTCTCTAGGCGCTTTACTAAGTCGAAGACTATAAAGCATACACTACGATCCCCTCTAATACGTTTGAACCAACGAGCCTATGCCTTCCGACGGTCCTCGCCCCGATTTCCAGCTAACTCCCAATTTGGCTTTCAGCTCAATTACTTTCGATTAGTTACATGAACCTCCCTGCGAAATTTGGCCTCAAGAGGAACATTCTTTGAACTATTAAACACCTTCAATAATTCTTTACTTCCACCGGGAGTTTTCGCTCACGTCCAACGCATGGTCAAAGTGTGGTCAACGCACGGACAACGCCGACGACACTGAATATTCTGCCTAATGAGCTACTTAAAGCTATGACCTTATTATAGGCACTGGGCGACAACATTGAAGTAGGACCAAGGTTCTTGAATACTTTTTGAGGTCAAGCTATGCTCCGTTGCAAGCATGTTTTCGTAACATCGTCTTTTAAGTTAAACAAGAGTTGTGCGCGTTATTCAATTACTTGCCCAGCTGGTACTTGCCGTTGCGCGCGAGCTTTGGTGGGTCTGCAGGTTTAGACATTGGGGTAATGTGCTTGGAAAGTGCGGCTCTTCCTTTCCGCCACCACGCCTTCTCCCCTGTGGCGGCTTTCGGAGTGGATTCCAGTACCACTACTAATATATAGGTGCTGCTCTCTATGGACTAACGCTATAAAAACACAAACACTACCTGAATACCCTTGCTGCAACAAATGTTTGCCTTGAAGTGGTACATTCTTTTGCTAAATCGAATAGCTTCCTTAAATCGTTCGGTTATTCATTAACAATCATTGGCAACGGTCACTGCACAATTTTTTTCTTTACAGCGAAGCTTTTTGTGCGGACACAGTGCCGTTGTTGTCCGAGTTCGCTAAAACATGGCTCAAGCCGTATGGCCTTCTTACACAGCTGGCTCCGTTGCCGCTCGTCCTTCCAGCGCAGAATTTCACTTCTATTCTGTCGTCGAAATGGGGAAGCCGCGCCTTTCGGGGGTATGAGCCGTTACTTAAGGGGGTATTAACCATCCATAGCCTTACGTGACGAGCAGATTTAATTTTGGTGCACAAGGCTTTGATTGTTTAATGCAAACGCCACCATCTGCCGTCAACTCACGAGCAAGCAAAGCAAGATTCAACGTCTCCTTTCACGCCAAACTTTTCTCTCATTACTCGCGCGCAAAAGAGGGGCGGAGCAAATTGCACGCGAAAGAAAGCACGGCAAAACACAAACAGAAACCTCATGCTCAAAAAAAAGGAACACTGGGAGAACCGCTAATTAAAAAAGCACTCCTAAAGCATGCTCACTACGCGAAGCACACAAAAGCGAAAAGGAGGTCGAAGAATGGTGAAACAAAAGATTTACAATATACACTGCTTAAGAAGTTTGACATGCATGGTGTAACACTCGGTGCAACTAACACAGCTTGGCTGTTCGACCAACTTCACGGACTGGAAGAGGCGGTCATTTTTTTCGGTATACGGTATTCCGAAGAATAAATTTGTGTCATAAACACAGTCTTTATTGAATCTCGATAAAGTCTGATCTCATATGGCTCCCTTGAACAAATATACAGTGCTGCAGTATGTCAGGAGCTGTCTCGCAGCCTGTTTACCTTTCTTTAGAAGCCACACATTGCCACTAGGTGAATGACTGAAGAACTTTAAACAAACAAAACAACACAGTGACGAACATTTAGAAGCGAGAAGCATCGCTGCCCGCATGTCGAGGCCATTTCGTATTACTAACTTATGTCGTTTGTTAATGAATTCTTGATGACGCCCAAAAATTGCCTCAAGTTATTTGGGCGCTATCGTAAGAGGCTACTATTGGGTCCAACAATGAAGATACATACATCATGGACGAATAAGGCATGTTAAGAATGAAGAGGTATTGAGAAGGCAGATTGTATGAACACGTGTAAACTTAAGGGTATACATACTAGATCATCAAGTGTTATGCGCCATAACTCATACAATACTATAGAATAATGTGGACTTTATAGCTGTCAATAATATGTGAAAGGAAATGCTGCTGACAGTAGAGAACAATATTTTTTCTGAGTGACACAAGGGTTTCAGAAACATTTTTATTGATTCATTGGAGTATTTTCAAAAAATTTTGTCCGATGGTTTTAGCACAAGTACCTTTCGTGGTATAAACCGCGCAACAGGTGAAAAATACTAGCCGGTGCCTACAAAAGTGTCAATTGCTCCTTAAGTTCATATCAATAAAAAGAAATAATGATTCTGTGTGCGTGAATGTTCTAAAGGAGTGGGATTCATCTAATGGGAATACAAGTGGAGGGCAGATACGGTGAAAACATTTGGTTTTCAATCTAGAAATCTAGCAATCTAAAAGTAAAATGAGGCACATACAATTAATTCAAAGCAGCACAACAGCATATAAGAAACCTGCGCTTTTTTACAGATGCAATATTGAGCATGAGCTTCAGAACAAAAAAAAGACATGTCCATTGCAAAATGTACCTGCCGGTAAGCCCAATTTTACGCCTTGTCATGGCCTACTGATAAGCTTGTGGCACCCCCTAAGCGGTCAGATGTTCTCTTTGCTATATACTTCACTCATTTAGGTTAGTTGAATTATTGCGGCCCCAATTTTGGGTATGGGGCTCGAGGGAAATTCCCTGCAATGTCAATGGCGTAAAATATCACGCGTGTTTTTGATTGGCAGAATGGCAGAATGACCTTCCTGAAGATTCCACTTTCGAGCGTTCGTCACCACCAAATGTAGGAGTACTATATTTAAATCATGTTTTTTGTAGTAGAGTGACCCTGCAGTGGAAGCTACAGCTGGGGTAAGTACGTGAGATATCCCAATAATGCTAAACTACGTGCCTTCGCGCCATTACCGGTCCACCTCAGATAGTCATCAGCTTAGCCAGGAGCTCTCGGTACCACTACAAGCGGCTTCGTAGCTCGTTGTTGTGCGAGAATATATGCGAACGAAGCATAAATATTCGCAAGTTACGACTAACAACAATTGCGTTGCACTAGTTCCACTTTCCGAGAAGAAACCTTGCGCACTATACTAAGCAGTTCCGTGCACAGTGCATGCAAGCACACGCAAAATAAAAAGAATATACAAAAGAAAACCTGACGAACCCCGTGCTATTTTACAGAAAGTGGATGCCACTGAACTGCCTCAAAGCATATTTCAGGTATTGATACGGGTTTACGCCAAGTTGTGTACGAAATTCAACGCACTGCGAAATAGGACGCAGGGGGTAATCGACCGAGCGATGAATAAGCATGTGATTGAATCTCATGTTCTGAATTGCCAGATCAGCTTGTTTGCTCCAGTACCTCAGCCACGAAGAAGCTTGTGCAGATGAAAAAAAAGAGCGTTTCAGTGCGAATGTGTTTACGACAGATCTTTATATTTGTGCTGATCTCGATGGGTTCTGCAGTCAAGTGCGTATTCGCCAACTTCGTGCGGGGAATTCCAAACGAAACTTGTGACCGCACCGACACATAGGTGAATGAAGAAGGAGTAAGTATATAAACGACGCGCACACATTTGAGGCTACTACCAAGCCACCTCCAAATCTCTACTGAAGGTTCTAAGGATACTTTGCCAAAGTACAACCCACCCCGCTTCCTGTCTTCTCCACATTTACTATATAGCCCCGCAATATCTAAACATTCGTTCTACGTTCGTGGTTGGTCGTGAGTTGTTTATATTTCAGTTTAAAATACTTTGTGTGTCTAATGTTAAATTTATTTGTAGTGATCTGGAGCCCAACTTAGATTGTGACAGACACACAGTTGAGTTGTTGACGATAAATAAAGAAAACAAAACATGAGGTTTTCTCAAACTTGCCAAGTGCGAAGTTTATGAGATGAGGAAGACTGGTGTTCAAATGATAATCTTTAATGTTTCAACGGGACAGCAGTTAGCTTTAAACTGAGGTCCATATGCCAGTCCATCGCTTCCATTACGCCGACGAAAAGTGAATCTTCACATAAAGTGCAAGAAGTGTACTAGCCGGTAACTGGACACGAAAAATATGTATATAAATATATTATGTAAAGTGCGAACGTTATAGCTGTATTTCAAAGCTAGTTAAATGTGCTTTACGATGCACAAGAGCCTGCTGTTTTTCTGCTAAACAAGTATGATGATTTTTGATGTTTAATGGCGCAAAGGCCAGGTGTAGCCAAAGAGCGCCATGCTAATGTTAATGAGTTCGCAGTGGACAGATGGGTTCGGTGATCTTAATGTGTCGTGGCGGTAAAGGGGCCTAAAAGCGTTGATGCAAATTCCATAAAATGTACGAGTAATAAAATTATGGGAATGACTATTGACGTGTACTATGAACATTAGAAGGCATTGAGAAAAAATTCAATATATAAAATACGTGAGATTCTAAAATGTCTGGAGCACTTCTGCCTCACCAGGGCCCTTGAAAGGCAAGGACCTAGAGGCATGTGCTATACAAAGAACACTATCGTAGAGGTATCCTCTGGAAAGAGGATGCACTACGGAATTAATGGGCTTGTCACGTGTAGCACAACATCTTTCAAGTAAGCGAGGACTGCTTTGGTCTTAAAAAGCGGTTCTACACCAAGAAACATGGCCGGATGCAGAGGGACGTGATGGCTGTATGCAAAAGGAAAACGTTTTCTCCTGTCTCTTTCGGCTTCCCGGCACTCCAGGAAGACGTGGAGGACAGAAAGCCAGTCGCCGCATCAACCACAGGTTGGAGACTCGTTACCAGTCAAAAGAAAGTTATGAGTGCCGAACGTGTGTCCTATTCTTAGTCTTGTGAACAGGACGTCTGTTCTTCGTGTTTTCGTTGTTGGGTGCCAGAAACCTAACTTAGGCTTAATTACGTGAAGCTTATTACTCGTTTCTGCGTCCCACAAGCGTTGCCAGTGGCTTCGCAGTTTCTTTCTGAGCAAAGGCTTCATGCCTGTGGCTGGGACTGCAGCAGAACGAGTACCCTGCGATGCCATTGATTTGGCCATCTCGTCAGCAAGCACATTTCCCTCGATTCCTCTGAATGAATGTGTGGTTTTTACTGGTGCAAGGGCCAGGTATGGCCAAAGAGCGCCAAGACAGTGTTAGTGATTTCGTGGTGGAATGGTGAGTTCTGTCAAGAAGATGTTACTTGGCTGTAAAGGGGCCTAAAATATTCGCTGTAAAGTGCGTAAAATCTACATGCTATAAAATTATGGCGATGTCTAATGACGAGTACTGTGATCCTTACACTGCAATGCGGGAGAATGATACGATATAAGGAACATCTAATATGCAAAAATTAACTACAGCACAACTGCCTTACCAGAGGCCTTGAAACACAAGGGCTTGGAGGCATGTGCTATAGAGTACAACTATCCCAGCTGCATCCTCTAAAGAGAGAAAGCGCTACAAATGTATGGGACTAATAACAAGTAAGACCACATCTCTGAGGAAACCTAGGACTGTGTCGGTATTAAAAAGCGGTTCTGGACCGAGAAACATTGCAGGATGAAGAGGAATGTGCTGCCGGTATGCTAAAAAAGATCTCTTTCTCTCAGATTCGGCTTCCCGACACTCCAGGAGGACGTGGAGTACGGTCAGCCTCTCCCCGCATCTACCACAGGTTGGTGGCTTTCTTCCAGTAAGTAGAAAATTATGTGTGCCGAATGTGTGTCCTATTCTGAGACGACAGAAAAGGACATCTGTTCGCCGCGATCCTGTAATAGAGGGCCAGAGTCCTAACTGTGGCTTTATCAGGTGGAGCTTATTATCTGTTTCCGCGTCCCACATGCGTTGCCAGTGGTCCCGCAGCCTTCTTCGCAAGAAAGACCTCAGGTCTGTGGCAGGCACCACAGCGGTAGGGTTAACGGCTTGCGATGCGATAGACGTGGCCATCTCATCCGCCAGAACGTTGCCCTCAATGCTCCTATGGCCAGGCACCCAACATATAATGATATGCTGGTTAGATATGTCCGCTTTACATAAGACGGAATATAGTTCACTAAGTACTGGATTTTTGTGTCTATAGCGTGACATCAAGGCCATCACGACGCTTAGGGAGTCTGTATATATCGCTGATTTCAGAAGTTGTGATTTTCTTATATGATTTACAGAAGACAGTACTGCGTAGGCCTCTGCCGTGAAGATACTTGTTTCCGGATGCAATACACCAAATTCTGAGAATGATGGGCCGAAGGCAGCATAGGACACCCCGACATTTGACTTCGAAGCGTCTGTGTAGAACTGTGCGCAGGAGTGCTTGTGCGCACTGTTCTAGAAAATGCATTCGGATTTCTATCTCTGGTGCCTGTTTTGTTACTTCTAAAAAGATATGTCACATTCTATCAGCTGCCACTCCCAAGGTGGTAACGGCTTGGTTGGATGCATTAGGCGAGGCTCGAGGAGTGGGACACGCATTTGATCACGAAGCTCCCTCACACGACCGAAGCGAGAAAGGCTGTCTTACAGAGGGACGATTATGGAAAAGTGTAGCACATGTCGTATCGTTAACAGTGTTAAAACATGGGTGTTGATGATTGGAATGTATTTTCAGGAAATATGTAAGGCTGATGTAAGATCTCTTAGATGGAGGGACCATTCATTTGATTCTGCGTATAAGCTTTCAATAGGGCTTGTCCTGAATCCGCCAGTGGCTATGCGGATACCTAGATGGTGAACAGGATCTAGAATCTTTAGTGCGCTCGGAGCGGCAGAGTTATATACAGCAGCACCATAGTCCAATCGTGATCGAATTAGACTCTTATAAATATTTATCAGACACTTCCTGTCGCTACCCCATGTTGTGTGGGATAGAATTTTAAGTAAATTCATTGTCCTTAGACATTTTTCTTTAAGGTATTTAATGTGCTGAATAAAAGTAAGCTTGGAGTCAAGTATAATACCTAAAAATTTGTATTCTTTGTTGATAGGTATTTGATGTCCACTCAGTTGGACACAAGGATCTGGAAGAAGGCCTCTCTTTCTAGTAAAAAGAACACAAGAACTTTTGTGGGGGTTGATTTTAAATCCGTTTGTGTCTGCCCACTTGGAAACCTTGTTCAAGCCCTGCTGCACCTGTCTCTCGCATGCGGCGAGGTTGCAGGATTTGAAGCCGATTTGAATGTCGTCTGCGAAGATGGAATAAAAAATGGCAGGTGGTAATGAAGCACGAAGCGTGTTCATCTTCACGATAAAGAGCGTACAACTAAGCACGCCTCCTTAGGGTACGCCTGTTTCTTGTGTGAATGGTCGTGACAATACGTTGCCGATTTTCACGCGGAAGATGCGATTCAACAAATAGCTTTCAATTATTTTCAGTATATTTCCGCAGATGCCCATTCCCGACAAGTCTCGCAATATGCCGTAACGCCATGCTGTGTCATACGCCTTCTCCATGTCAAGGAATATTGATAAGAAGAACTGTTTATGTACATATGCATCAAGAATATATCCTTCAATGCGTACAAGATGATCTGTTGTCGATCTGCCTTCTCTGAAGCCACACTGATAAGGATCAAGTATATTGTTGAGTTCAAGAAAATGCATGAGTCTCCGATTAATCATTTTTTCAAAAAGCTTGCACATGCAGCTTGTAAGAGCTATCGGTTGATAGCTTGCCACCAGGGATGGGTCTTTCCCCTGCTTCAAAACAGGGACCACACGTGGATCTTTCCACGTGTGTGGAAGGTATCCAACAGCCCAAATAGTGTTGAAGAGAGCGAGTAGTGTAACTTGTGTGTCAGAGTGCAAGTTTTTGACCATGTCATACATGACTCGGTCAGGTCCCGGTGCAGCGCTCTGGCATGAGATAAAGGCAGCTCTTAATTCGGCAATACTGAATGGCCGGTTATACGCTACGTCATGTCTGCATTTACGTACAGATGGCTTGAGTTCTTCTATTTCTTTGTATTTAAGGAATGATTCAGAATAGTGCATTGAGTTCGATACACGCTCAAAGTGTTCCCCAAGACAGTCTGCCTGGTCTTGCAAGGTATCCCCTTGGTCATTCACCAGAGGCAACGGATGGATTTGTTGCCCTTGTAGCTTTCTCAAGCCATTCCACACTTTTGCCTCCTGCGTGTAAGAATTAATGCCGGAGAGGAACCTCACCCAGCTTTCTCTCTTTGCCTGACGTCGTGTCCGCCTTCCCTATGATTTAATTTGTTTAAAGTGAATTAGATTTTCGGCATTAGGCGATCTGCGCAATACGCCCCATGCCTTGTTCTGTCTCTTTCGCGCCTCTCTACAGCCTTCGTTCCACCAGGGAACACGTGCCTTAGTGAACCACCGTTCGTCTGTGGAATAAACTTCTCGGCTAAATCAATAATAAAAGCAGTAAAATAGGCAGTGGCATCATCCATAGTAATATTATTTATAAAATCTGGTGATAAATAGGATGATTCTTTAAAATGCTCCTAATCCGCCGATGCTAATTTCCATCGAGGAATATGCGGAGGGTTCTCATGCAAAGTTGTCAGGTTTAAAATTACGGCGAAGTGGTCACTTCCATACAAATTATTGATCACGGACCATTCTAGGTGAGGCAGAAGAGAAGAAGAACCGATTGATAAATCTATTGCTGAATATGTGTTGTGTTGGACACTGTAATAGGTCGCCTCCTTATTGTTAAAAAGGCAGGCATTAGAGGCCAAAAGAAAATTTTCAATTATTTCACCTCTCGTGTCGCATCGCGAATCTCCCCACATCGTGTTGTGGGCATAAAAATCACCCACGAGTATGTAAGGGTCAGGAAGCTGATCAATTAGGTTATGAAAATCGGTTTTTTTTGGTGACAGTTAGGCGGTATGTATAAAGAGCACACAGTCACCAGTTTGTTAAAATGATTGCCCGAACGGATACGGCCTCAAGGGGCGTCTGCTGTTGACAAGCTACAGATTTTTCCGCAAATATTGCAACACCGCCGGAGGCGTTAGCCTCGTTGCGGTCTTTGCAATAGATTATGTACTGACGTAAAAAGTTTGTCTGTGTGGGTTTCAGATGTGTCTCTTGCACACACAGCAACCTTGGATTATGTTTGTGTAACAGTTCTTTAATGTCGTCGAGGTTACATAAAAGTCCTCGTACATTCCACTGTAATATTTGTGTTTCCATTATGATAATGTGTTGGGTGCTGTGTGGTTAAGAGAAAAGGATTAATTCACGGGCCTTTTTCAGGCGCCGTGACGGGAGTTTTGTCTCTTTTGGAGCGATCGAAAGTGCCTCGCCGCTCCTTAGGCACTGGTGGCACCGTCTTGCTGGTAGTTGTGTCCATCGCCTCTAGCGAGGCGCTGGACTCGCGCTCTTCCGAGCGCTTTGTTTGGCGTGAAGGCCTCGGCACGTTGGACGAGGCCTTTGAGGTCACCTGCCAGAAGGTAGATGGCCCCATCTGCTGGGTTAGCGTAGCAGCGCTAGCTGCAGCCGCCAGAGGGGCGGCTGGCGTCACTGCCGCCTCACTGGGTGTGGGACGGTTAGACGCCGGAGATCGTTGTGGCGCTGCCCCCTGACGCGCCACTTCGGCAAATGTGTTCTTAGGCAGGTATGCCACCAGCCTACGTGCCTCCTTAAACAATATATTTTCTTTCACTTTGATCGTAACAATTTCTTTTTCTTTTTTCCAAGACGAGCACGACCGTGAGTACGCGGCGTGCTCTCCATCACAGTTTACACAATGCAAAGAGTTCTCGCAAGCTTCAGACGTGTGTTCATGGGCACTGCATTTCGCACATGTTTGGCGGCCTCGGCAGCTCTGCGAGCTGTGGCCTAAACGGTGGCATTTGAAACATCTCAGGGGATTTGGCACATATGGTCTTATATGGAGCTGGATGTACCCGGCCCCGTTCGACTCGGGCAGGACACTTCAATTGAAGGTGAGTATTAGGTGGTTGGTCGCAATTTCTTTATCATCTCGCCTCATCTTGATTCTTTTGACATTTATAACATTCTGTTCACTGAAGCCCTCCAAGAGTTCAGCCTCAGTGAGCTCCAGCAAATCATCGTCCGAGACAACGCCGCTGGTGGTATTCATCGTACGGTGCGGTGTTACTACTACTTGGGTCTCCCCAAATGATACTAGTTTAGGCAGTTTCTCAAATTGTTTCTGATCGCCGAGCTCCAAGAGGTGGTCACCGCTAGCCATCCTCGACTCCTTATAACCTGGGCCAAAAACTTCGGTAAGGGACTTCGATACAAGGAATGGTGAAATTGTTCGCACTGGTTTAGCTGGCTTTTCAGAATGGATGACGTGGAAACGAGGGAAAGATTCTTTTTGCCGACCAAAAAATCGAAATAGTTCATCGGTGCGCCCTTTTTTCTGAGGCCGATCAGGGAGGGGGGAAGGAGCTATCCATAAAGATATGTGAGATTTCGGCAGTAACGCCGGCCACCCACCATGGAGTCCTACAATAGGAGGCTGCAGGACCCGTGAAAGACGGCCTGCAAACGCCAGCTGTACGTTACCACTATAACCAAATATGAAATAATCTAGGTTCGCTATTCACACAAGGTTAACGCTTGCTGCCTCGAAAAACTGGAAGTAAGCGGAAGCTAGGAGAAGACAGGAAAGATGAAAATGAGAGACAGGAAAAGGCAACTACCGATTTCCCCCGGGTGGGTCAGTCCGGCGGTGCCGTCTATGTGAAGCAGAGGCCAAAGAGGTGTGTTGCCTCCGCCGGGGGGCCTTAAAGGTCCAAACCAAACACCCAGCATCAGCTCAACTCCCAGGATCCCCCTTTCCCCCGACACGGCTAAGCCGTGAACGGCTACACGCGGGAGGGTCCAACCCTCGTGTGCTCGGGCACGTAGTGTCGCAACACACCAAATGCCTGCTGACGCAGACGCCCCTGAGGGGGCTGAACAAGTAGTATATCTGGAACACTGAATCACGCAAGAGAACATTATCATAGGATGTAATGTCATACAAATTGTTTCCTCTAAACGGTGTATCATGTGCAACTTACAGGAAGAACTTTCCCATGCGTATCTCACTAGGGTAGCTCATACGAACCTTAAGCTACTCTAACAATGTTCGCTTTGACTCTTGTAACCACTTTGACAAGCGGCTCAGAATGTCATATTAAATTGTGATGTTACTAGGGTGAGGTAGCAGAGACTGCGCTACAGTTCCAACTTCACGCACATTGCCCACTGTTGGTCTGGCCTCTTCAAAGAAAGGTTTTCTTGATCGTCCGAAATAAATGTTACAGTGTAGTTTGCCACAGCACGCCCCGATATTCATCACTAGTTATGAATGGTAGTATTGACATAGTCATCCATGAAGACTGAGATACCATTTTGATGCTAGTCAGCCGGCGAGACTAGTCGATGCGCAGTGCTAGAATTTCTCGATTAACGCTTGTTATACTAGTAAGCTGTCTTCACCAGGCGGAACGATTAAAGGCAGAGATAATGACCGAAAGGGCAGAACAACCATTATCTTTCTGTGTCGGTCCATATATTTCGTTGTCCCATTAGAACAAGGCCTTTTCCCAACCTAAGCCAACTAGCCCACCTCGTTACCCTTACTGCTAAGCAACCAACGAGCTGCGGCTTACGTTCCACGAATAGCCAGCTGCATATTGGAAGCAGTAGGTAACTTTGTTGTGTCGGGCAGCCACAAAGGTTTCTCACAGTAAGGGAGCGAGGCAATAGTTGGAACAAAATGCTTCATACAGAAGAGTTGCTTTGCCTTTGTGCGACAATATATCGTTGGAGACATCTGCGGGTTCGGCGCCGCAATATTGCTTGCCGGCTTCTTCAAAGCGTTGATATACGCTTGGATGCTTCGTTGCAGAGCCAGGCCCTCTTTATGTGCGCCAACCTGATTTTCTCTTCATGATCGGGCTCTTCGGAAGCGAGTGGCAGAGTGCGTCCGTCGATGTAGTCGATTAGGATGGGCCCCAGCTGGCCGAAGTAATTTAGGCTGCCTCATACACGCGTTGCCTCTATTGGGTCTGTGTTAGCTCAGTTTCATTCGTGTAGCGCTAATTTTGCCTCCTCTCTCACCGTCACGCGCACACAGACGCACAGAAACACACACACACACACACACACACACACACACACACACACACACACACACACACACACACACACACAAAGGCACGCAGCACAAGAAAAAATTTGCTTGTAGACCGTTTACTTCCACGGCAACATCTAATTCATGCTACTTGCTTGAAAAGACCTGTATTGCATGCAAATATATGTTGTTTACGTTCGGAATTAAAAATTATTGATGAGTAGTTTAGCGCCATAATATTTCGAGAGTTGAATTAATCGTTTTATGTGAAGATGTGTGATCGTAGATGGCACACCTGAGTGTATTTAGGGCCCATTTGCCTTTGCTGCAGTGTACCTTTTTTTCGATGTCGGCTTTTCTTTCATCGAAGTTTTACTTGACGAATAAAGAAGCATAGTTTTCTATTTATACTAGCTTTGAATTGATACCCAGCCTTTTCAAAATAATTTGTAGAATTACGATACTACCGCAGATAGCACCAGCTTGAGGAGGCTGGGCCTCCTCAAGCTGGGCCACCTTCAATTCAAGAGGAAGCCTCGCGTCGACTGTGGCAGCACGACGGCGGCTACGTCAAAAACACATCTCGAGCGTCCGAATAATTGCTATCACAATAAAAGATCGTAATGGAGGAAGAATAAGTATTTTAATGATTGGAAAATGTAGAGAGGTCGGCCGGATATTGGAGCATCTGGCCTGCTACTCTACGTAAGGGAAGGGGAAGAGGGGAAGAAAAAGGGTCCTTCGTTTCTCCCATTATTGTAATGGAGGTCTTCACATTACCTTATAACCTCTTGATGCCTCTCGAACTTGCACCGAATTCTATACGTACGAGTAGCTTTTACTTTCGCTTCTCATCAAAAAGTAGGTGCCATTGCTAGGAATTAAACTGGTAGCTTATTTCTCATCGTTAGAGAATGTTGCAGGTCAGAAACGTTGCCAACAGAAAAAAGTGCGATCCCGCAGCTCAGCAAGTATATTACACAGCTTTATCAACGAATAGTTAGAGTTCGATGGAGAAAAGTTCACAAATCGAGAGAGAGAAAGAGGGAGAGAGAGACAAAAGAGATGAGAAACGCAGGGAGGTTAACCGGAAGACAGATACCCAGTTTGCTACCCTGCGCTGTGGAAGGGGTAAATGGAGACAGAAAGATCTTTTAAAATATGCACACCCCTGAAATGAGCGGGAGAGAAGTATTTCGATATTCTATCATTTATATTTAAAACAGTGCCAAAAGACACTGACAAGGGAGGACACAGGACGAGCGCTGTTTTAAATATTAATGATCCGTACGAACTAGCTCGCACCCAAACCCATCTGAGTCAATATTCTAGTCATCGCTATTGTATATGACGTGAACGTATCCAAGGTCAAATCGAAACTTAAGAAACGAAAAAGAAGAGGCAGTGAAAATATTTGTTATCTATTTAGCCTGTGAAAGCCTCACCAAGGGTACAAAATTCCACCCAGTTTCGAGGCGGCAAGTGGTGTATTGCAAGTAATAACGGAAATAAAAACCCGAACTGACGAAGAATGTGACGCATGCCCTAGTCCACTAGTGCCTCGTTTCGTCTTTCTTTATTTACGTTATTCATTGCAATACGCTGTGCATAGAAGGCCGAGTCTCAACCATTTCGAAAGTAGGTTGATCCTCGAAAACTGAGGAGAGCTAGCGATTTCATTCAAAACACATGCCGCAAGTTGACATAAGGTTATAGCTAAGCATTGATCTGTTGTTTAAACTTCCATTCTCGGATAAACGTTGGTCATGAAAACCGTCGCCGAATTAGTAGTTTCTAATCATTCCAATGAACCACCGATGCGATGCCGTGAAAGCAGTTTTGTAAGTAGATTCCCCGTTTAGGAGCAGTTTTATTTAGTGCTTCATTTTACTGCACACTCCTATTTCAATCACCTGAGGGAGATAGTACAGTTGCTGCGCTTACTTTATTAGGAGGGCAATGTTTTAACAATAAATCACAATGGATATGGGTAGCAAAAAATATGATCGCTAATTACCTTAATACCTTGTGAACTCACTGGCTTCTATCCGCAAATTGAAAGATGGGCCCTATAAAAGCTAAAGATATTTACCAAGTATTGATAATTAGTCACACATGTAGGTTGATTTATCCTGTCAATATTGTCCAAATCTTTTGTCCAGTAATGCAAAATATTGTCCAGCAATGCAGCTCAGGGAATAAAACTATGCTATCTGCCACAGCGTGACTTTGACCGCTTTCGTTAACGTTTATATGAAACGCACTGCAAATAAACAGAAAAGCATCGTACTGCCTTCAAAACCGGCTAATGGTGACAAAAAAAAGACAGATATACAGACTACAGAAAATACTACAAAAGTCCGCTCTTTCGTACGGCAGTATTTTTTTTTCGCCCTTCTATCGAGCGGCCAGGGGTCACCGTCTTTATGAGCAGCCAAACGAAAATAGAACCATGTCCTTCGGAAGCGATCGCAGAGCGGCTGTCGAACCCAGCCATTATTGTGTCCGTGACCTGTGTCCGTGACCAGGGTGTCTGAACGACCTCTTGGAGAGAGACATTCGACGCTCAAGCGGCGCACGCACCTATTCCATTGGCAACGACCCTGGAGTCGCGCCACATCGAGGAAATCGGCGGTCGTGCTCAACTGTCCCTCCTTTGTCCTGCATTAAACGCGTCTCTCTGCACGTCTGCTCGCTTCCCACCTAAGCGCATCCGACACACAGCTCACTCACCACCCCCGTGCTTTCAGCTACGACCCCCCCCCCCCCCCCCACAATTCTGCAATCCTTTATTAGCCCAAGGGGTCCGATTTCTTCCTCATTTTTGTCAATACTACCAGTGCCCGAACAGCAGTCGGTGTGTGTGTATGCCATACCTTAAAGCTTTTCACTATATCGTCCTTGTCTTGAAGTTTTATCGTTTGTTTCCTTCCACGTGCGCGTCTTCATATCTGTTGAAGTTCTTCCCACGGCTGCAGCTGCCAAGTTGCTTATATTCTATCCATGGAACAACACAAGGAATTGTGCTTTCCCGATACTGCACTGCATGGGGCTGCGATGTTCGCTTGTAAAGACGCGCTCACTTATTCCATTACTCGTATCCCCTTAAACATCTGTAGGCAATAGTATAGCGCCTAAGCGAGCCTACTTTATTGAGCGCCAGTTTGCGGAAAGGAGGCAGAGTCCTAAATCAGTTGAGGAAGGCAAAGAGGTTAATTGGAAGAGCGTCATATGGTTTCCTAGCCAACACAGGTTGAGGGAGAAAGGGAGAAAGAAAATATATAGCAAGAGTTTGCTTTGGATGGACGTTTAGTTTCATTTCTGAGCTGCAACGTAACGGAGTCTCTGTGAAGCTTCTTAAGCCAAAGGACTATTACGCTGAAATTGGGCGATGACATGAAGCTCGTTATCAGATACAATTTCCATCAATTTCGCACATCGCACGAAAAAAAATGGAGACCGCAGAATCAGTTCCAAACAAGCAAACCGAGACGTGCACGCCACTTGACATTTGGGAGGGGGTAGGCGCCCTTCGAGTTAACGCAAGAGGTAACTCCGCTGTTCTGTCTGCTGTTTGCCAGGTGTTTACTATGCACTGTATATTTTTTTATCTTGACTTAGATGCACCTTGCATGCATTTGAAATCATTTACCCATCGATATATTAGCGTGTTTATGAAAGGTATTTGCTCATATACCGGCTGTTTACGCGGTGGCATAAGTAAACACAGTGCATAGGTTGCATACGAAGTAAAGCACAATGTACGTTTGCGTGATAGTTTGACAAACCAACGTTTTCCCAATTTATTTCCTGCTGCTTGTTAGCGCCTCTATTATTTCTTATAGTTCTGCGGCCTGTGCATCGAGAATTGCTACCCTTGACAATGTTGCACCAACTGGCGGGCAGTTATACACTTCTGAAGCACTCTCGTCCAAGAGAACGCAACGTGAACGTTAGCAAGAGCCGAGAAATAAAGTGTACTCTCACAGCACTCTTCTTTTTAAGAGCCACGTACTAAACTTGATACATATCCGCCATGCTATTATAGAATCCTGACTGTTCTAATGTTTGAGCATGAGGAATGTTCAAGCGAAAAAAAGCGCATATAAAGTGTACGACGCCACTCATGGGGTTCAGTTACAGAGGGAATGGGAGAGCCAGAAAGGTGCTATATATATATATATATATATATATATATATATATATATATATATATATATATATATATATATATATATAAACGAGAAGACAAAGGGTTAACCGAGGGGCCCGAGCCCCTCTGTGTATCTCCTTTCTTCTCGTTCATTACATAACAAGGGTCTCGAATCCGGCAACATTGATACTTTCAGGTAGCATGTGTGGGTTTATTGACCAGTTGCCTTCACCCAAGAAAGATCACGTTCTCGTGATGCCTGCGGCAAAAAGGACGCTCCACGTCCGCCGCCAAGGTCTGTGAGTGGTGGCGCTGGCTAACACTCCCAGGGTTCTACTAGGGCACCTAAATACCCAAGAAAGTGGATGGGGAAACGGCACCGCGGTATCTCAATTGGTATAACATCGCACGCGAAATGCGAAGGTTGTGGGTTCGGTTCCCACCTGCGGCAAGTTGTTTTTTTCATCCACTTTAATTTTCATTAATTTATCACTTCCTTATTTCATTTATTGCGCACAAGTGATTTCCCCTATGTTGTCCTTGGTGTCAGTGTTTGTTGGCTTCTGATAATATGACTATATATATATATATATATATATATATATATATATATATATATATATATATATATATATATATATATATATATATATATATATATATATATATATATACCTTGAGACGGATCTTGCAACTGATGGTGGTCTCCTCCGGATTAGCGTCAGTTGCACTTCGCTCCTCGAAGAGGGAGGACTTGTGTTAAGTGAGCTGCTAAAGAAACACTTTGCAATGTAGATAAAGCGGTTTGAATTTCGACCTCAGGGCCTCAAGGACGATCGACGTAATTTGAACGTATTTATCTCGCATTTACCGCTAAATCCCCAATGATGTTTTTTTTTTCTTTTTACACCCTCTGTATTTTGTCTTCGCTGCTTCCGCGCATTTGTTTACCGATGTGTAGTTTAAATCTGTAGAGCTTGAAAATAAAAATGTTAACAACGACCCGTCTCAAGATACGATTGATGATTCATAAGCCTAAATAGGTGTTTAAATGACTGAAATAGGATAAATATGAGGAAACTGATGTGACCAAAGGGCCATGAAGGAACGTACCCATGTATCGAAGTAAGACAGTAAGCCAGAAATAAATCATTGAAAAGGTCTCTAGAGGGAAGCAATTCAAACTAATCTCCCGCACTATAGGACCATGACAACTTAGTACACGTATGAACCGTGGAAATCTGGAGGAATGAAGGTAACATAGCTAGAACAACAAGCGTACCTTCAAAAAGCAAATCTCATCCCCCCTCAGCTTTCAGATAATTGGGCATCCATGGCCGCGATGTTCTATAATTAAAGAAGAGCAATCGTCTGAGAGTATACGTGGAACAACTGTCCATAGTTACTCGTGGAAAATCCGTTAGCCACTACAAGACACCTGACAGAGATATCGTTCCCCTCGGTTGTGCCAACCAGGAATTTATGCTAAATGAATATGGACGTCTTGTGCATGTTGTACAATGTAGAAGAAAAGAAAAGACTGTGAAGAAACCATACTAGGATATATCAAGGTTGGCATAGAAGACATTGCTAAAATGTGCGCCGTTGTTCTTTGTTGAGATCTTTTTATTTGATTTAATCTTTTACTGCTCCTAATCAATGCTTAGGTATACCATTCCACAATAGTCTGCAAACAACCTTGTTGTATTCCTGCAAGTGTGTACAGAAAAAATGCTACGAATTCCATCAACGTGTGGAGATCAAGCTTGTTTTACGTAGGGCCTGACATCAGGACAAAATCAAAGAGAGACAAGCGTCAGTGAATGGAATCAGGGAGTGATGAACGAAGGAAACAGGACAAGCGGAGGCACGAAATCCACCACGCTGGCGTACTTCGTATTGCAAAGAGTACACCGTGATTGCTTCTTTGGGAAGTCGGATCGGAGGACTCGATTGTACGAGAAACAGAGGGCAACTATCTAGAGGAAATGCAAAAGGTGCGTACGGTAAAGAAAACGTGTGATATAGAGTTTCCATTTAGTCTTCAACGTGTGCCGGCGTCAGGGCTACAGTACTCTTATAATATTCAATTCCGTCCTTACGTATGTGAGCAAGGAACGTAGTCGTAGTAAGACCGCGTGTAAACAAATCAGCCTTCGACTTGTCCCCATAATCCTACAATTTCAACTCACTCGCGGTGTTTGCGGTCCCAGATTCATTTTAGCGTGATCAGAGGAGAGAAATTTTGCGCACCTCAACGCATCCACAATTTTGAAAAAGTGAAGACCTTCGTTTTCGTCCTTTGCGCGAACAATCCTAGAGCCACCCAACGTACGTCACTCGTTGTTGCTAGCTGCTATGAAGCACGGTCTCTCGATGAGGACACAATGACACCGCATGTCATGAGCCCCGGGGCCTTTTTTATTCAATTTCGGTCGCCTATTACCACGTGATACATCGTACATTTTATTCCTAACGTTAATACGTCGGTGATGCTTAGATAAAAACAATCCACCATACATGTTCATAGAGGCAATGTTGGAGAAGAGAAAAAGCCGTCGGTAGGCACGCGCAGCCCAAAGAAAGTCTGTTGTGACCTGAAGTGGGCTACTAACGCGGCCTATAGTAATAAGTACAGTTCCTAGCTTTTGTGCTATTACCGTGGTTCAACGCCACCATCGTACAAGCTATTTATTTTGTTAATAAGGCTCGAAACTAAGCGCGACTGTAACCTAATATATCTTCCTACCTTAGCTCCACTCACATCACGTCTTGTCACATTCAGGTTACCTGCATGCCCACCTAAAACCCTGCCTATTTACCGTGAGCAGCTTGGAATGAGGCAAGGGAAATTCCACATTATTAAAGAAACAATCTGAAACGAGCTGTTACCTAACATACCAGTTGATGTGACATACCAGCGCATCATTTCACGAAGCCTGCACGCAATGTAATGCAAAAAAAAAATGCTCACTCTGTGCTGGAAACTACGAATCCAGTTGTTCACGCCAGATGCATCTTCAGAGCTAATCTGATTGCAGTATAAAAATACTTCGGTGGAGTTGTGCCAGCTATCATATTTTCTAAAGGGACGGGCATATTCTTTGCAATCGTGGCCGTAAACTTGCGACAGTTTAACTGGGTATCCTTTACCCATTACTCACTCACGTGTTTTGATCTGTCGCAGTAAGGTGGCACTGCATATTTAAACGAGGCAAATGGTTACGAAATTCGGTCACACACTCTGGGTGATGCTTCAAATAACAGTGATTTTGTACCACCGTAAAGGATCAACATTACTGAAGAGGAAAGAGGCAGATAAGAGAACGCCTGATCGAACGCAGTCAGCTGTGCTCGCTTTACCTATATTCAGTAGCATCATTCCATGGACCCTTAGACTTAGATAAAAAGTGATGCCGCAGATGTTATTCGTTTAATATTAGGATAATTTTTTCACTGCACTTTTACGCCAAAAAAAGACGTGAATTTCAGAAATTTTCTTTATTGACTTTTAAAGCAAAGCTTCTTTTGGCATGGCTGCCTGCCTGCAGAGTGCGGTTGGGTACGTCACTATATGGGCAGATGTATTTGTGGATATACAGGGGATAATGTTGTACATTAACGGATTTTTCAAAATTCACTTGTGGCAGATTGCGCAATTTTTGTCGTTGAGCTGCACTATTCGAAGACTCGGAGCAAGATCAATCGTAACACATAAATAACGAAGTAGCAAAATTGACTAATAAGGTTCTCAATAATTAATTTAAGACATACATTGCAATTTATGAATTGCAGCCGGCGAGTTATCAAGACCCATCCAGTTCAAACGAATTTCCAGTATGATACCAATTTTCAGATTTTATTTCCCACAGTGTGGGACGAAATACCTGTGCGTTCCAATTACTTTTGTGTTTCAACGCAGAAAAGACCGCTTTGTCAAAAAAACTACGTGGAACACGGGTGCATTCTTACGCCGAGTTTGATGGCGCACTTCTTGAAACTGGTGTCGCTCGGGAAATAATTCAAAGTAGATACGCCTGATAATCTCCCCGGCCACGACTCGTGAATTGCAAGATGTGCCTTATATAATTATTAGGAAGGTAATTAGCGGTGAATAATTACATGAACATGAGTATCGATTTTTCTTGCAAGTAACGTCCGCCTCTTTGAACTATCCAGCTTAAGAGCAGAAATTATGTTGTGTGCAACAGGTGATTTATGCAACCGGTGATATTGAAAATTTCCGTCAAACCTAAAAAGCATCACGCCGTATATGCAAAGGTTTTATGTGCACCGGTTCAAAGTACCAGCGAACTGCCTTATAAGATCCTTGTATAGCTAACGATGTATGCACGCGTCCATTCTGCGTAACAACAATATCAAAAAATACACCTTCCTATACAAAATTTGAACATATACTGCCGGCTCACAGGCATACTTGAAGCACATCGATATGTTAACGGAATGGCGCATTATAGGTAGTGAATTCTTTGGTTTGCTTAATTGACATCTTTATTTAGCCTTTTGGTATGTACCGCTGGTGGCATGCCCGTTCTGGGACAAAAGCAATCCTGCGTTTGTCCCACCGTGACATGAAAGGTACGTAGTCCAAATGTTGCTTGATACGCGTCCTACTTTCTTGGACTCACACGTGTCATTCGGATTTACTTTTTTTCTCGAGAAGCAGCATACATGACCTTTGTTCTTGGGACATCGCTTCTCGTAGTTTCACACTGTGCACACCCACCATACTTGACATTTGGATTTTCGCAAACCTTGTGAACGATGCACGATGCAGTGCGTAACATGAACATTGCTTGATAACAAGGCTGTCGCTATTGTGGTAGACAAAGGTAGACATTTGCATGAGATTACGCGTTGCACAGGGTGAATGTGCGCCAGACAGCACACAATGCCGCCAGTTGCTAAACATGTAATAAACCGCTTTGCTAAAGCTTCGCTTGGCGTTCGTTCCAGCGGGTGCATTGGATCAGCATATATTTGCGGATGACAAAAGTTTCCACGAGCATTACTTTTCCGAAAAGCCACCGAATGTAACATCACATTCACTAGAACACCAACGCCATCGCCTTTTGAGCATGGCTTAAAATGCGCGATCGTCCAAGCTTCCGTAGTTCAAGGATTTAAGTACTTTCCCTTGTTCAACGTCTCGTATAACTGAGGCAAGTTATGCGTATTTCGTATAATTGGTCCAAATGCCACGATATGTTTATCTCTGATATGTTTTTATGCATGGACTAAACCAAGATAAAAACCGTCACTATAGTAATCACACGAGTGCACAGCGCAAGCTTAGAATCCCCAAAACATTTTGACATTTTATTCGGGATCATAACTCATTCCTTCATGTATATTGCTGTGCACACTTGAATAAAATTAGGATAACAATATCGGAGCATACTGACACCCCTCGTTGTCCTTAATTGTGCATGACCTATTGTTGTTTCATCGCGACTAAAGAGTCACCTTTCACATAAGCTTTGATGGGATGTGTGCCTTAACAAACTCATCTTTACCGCACGCTGCCTTTACGTTTAGCCTAAATGTTCAGGCACGAATTCAGAAACATAGTGGCCCACTCTTGCGTACCGTATCAACGTTCTCGTCTAACAAGATGAATGGCGGCTTGAGGCAATGCTTAGCCCAACGCAAAGCGAAGTCATATTTAAAGAGACTGCCTGTGAAGTGCAACGTGCGCTTCGCATTACATTCGTTCCGGCGTCAAAGGTATGTGGAAACGAACTTCTTCAAGCGACCTCTGGTATCTCACTTAACGTTAGTTTTTAAATTTTTGAAGACTCGCGAGTCAGAGGTTTTATGTAATGAGGTTGAATAGCTTTGCAAGTAGTCGGCCTTTATTGTAGTTTTCTGGTTGTTGTTTGTGAAAACTACTTTCAGTTCATGATTGGTTAAAAATGATCCTCAGAAAAAATTAAGATTCAAAAGTAATTTTAGACGGACGTAAAACCCGAAGCGGATATCCAGACGAATGAGCGGAGATGCACATCTGTGGCGTGCTGCACTAGGTTCTATAAGTTCTATAAGAAGAAGAAGTAAAAAATACGCAATACGATGGAAAAAGATACAGATCAAGAAGACAAAAACCTTATTGAGTGAAATAATTACATATCAATAGTAGCAGGAGCTAATTAACGAAGCAGACCAGTTGTGGAATCATTGGCGCAAATTCTTATATTCATAATCATAATCAATGACGAGAAAAATTCTGTAGGGCTAAACATGCTTCGACAATGAAATAAATGAATAGTAATTTGCGGCTACAAAATTTGGAGAAGCGAGAGCAGCAGGTTTCGTTTGCAAAGAGTTATTTAGTTTGAACGCATTATAAATGTTGCCAAATACTTTAGCACCGGCTTCTGCGCGCGCAAACACGCAATAAATTACTTAATGAGCAGAGCAATAATATGATGTGGTCGGAAAGGTGGTATGACAAAATGTTCGGGCTACAAAAGCAGATCTTGTGAACGTGCCTAAACATTCAACATCAATAAATAACGCAAGAATATGACATATTCTGAGTGGTTCGGCGACGTGCACTTCTATGTCACATTAACTGAGCTAGTAGCGAGAAGTGAATACGCAAATATCAATCATAAAACCGTTCATAATGCATCAATGACTGCTGTTTAACTTTTTTCATCACGTTGTCGTTCAGTAAAACAAATCAGGCAAAATACATTTCAGGAAGCCCATTCTCTTCTTTTGGAGTGTTCTTACACGTTGTCCCATTCTCCCGAACAAAAACTCGAAGCTTGGCCTCTACTAATACTCAAGTGCTTCGGTGTACTCAAGAGATATATTTGCTCTGAACACAATTTGGCCGCGCTCTCTCTTTCAAAGGTACAATGTTTTGCATGTATTGAGCAAGACTTTGTGCATTTCGCCAGCCTACGCAGCCAGCCAGCCTACGAAGACCGCCTAGGCAGCTGCAGGACATCAGCCGTAGCTTAATTTTGGCTAGCAAATTACGATAAATTTCTTACAGATTGCGAAAAAAAGCTAGAATTTTATGAAAGCTGTTAAATATACTTGGTATTTTACAACTGCTACATTTTTATACAAATCGTTGTATAACCTGGCTTCCAGCCTTTTAAGCAGCCATGTCATGTGACACAATAATTGGGCAACAGTAGAACAAAGAATGTCGCTGGAGCAAATATTTCTACCAGGGGACTTGCGTTGTGCAGATTTTCTGCTCTGACGAAGGCTAGTCCCTTCCTTTAAACGTTATCTCCCCGTACATTCATTGTTCCACCTCTGCTACTCCAATTCCGAGCCACCATGTTCCTGTAAATCTTCCTCTAGATTGAATAAATATGCGAGGTGGCAGAAACCTTACAAAAACATTTCAGTAAGTGCCTCCGTTTACTTCTACCTTCTCTCTACATCCCCCCTCCGTGTTTCTACCCAGTTCAGTTTATTTACTTCATATGTATATGAAGTAAAAGAGCTGAACTGGGTAGAAACACGCAGTGGGGAAGAGGCGAATGTAGAGGTAAACGGAGGCGCTTACTGAAATGTTTCTGTTATGTTTCTGCATATTACATATATATATATATATATATATATATATATATATATATATATATATATATATATATATATATATATATATATATATATATATATATATATATATATATATATATATATATATATAGCAAGTCTGCTCTAACTGCGAAGCTACACAAGCAAGCTTGAAGAGGCAAAATGAAACCTCTTTAATGATTCCCCGCGTGCAAGCCAGTGCGTTGAGACGCTTTGTGCATTTTACAAATGCTGACGGTAAAAGAAAATATATTCTGGGGTACTACGTCCCGAAACCGAGACGTATGGTTATGAGGCACGCCTTAGGAGGGGGGGGGGGGCGGGGGGCCTCCAGAATAATTTCGACCGAATGGGGTTCCTTATTGTGCCCGAAAAGTGCAGTACACGGTCGTTTTTTTTCTATTTTGCCCCCATGAATGCTGACAGTTCCTCATCGGTCTCATCTGGTGTACCATCAAGGTTCGGCACCTGCAACATGGTGGCGGTGGCGCTCTTCATCATGCCAGCACTGTTTCACTTTTCGCTACTGCCAGAGTGCTCTTCCTTCTATCCGGCAAGATTTGCCTTGGGTACTTTGTAAGGGTAAAACCAGAAAAACTCGCGAGGATAGACTGAGAGAAAGGAATAGGAAAAGTGCATTGCCTTCCATGCTGCGCCGCGCTCACATGTCACGCCCCGGTGTAAGTTGAACACCGTCCGAGGAGTCTAAGCACAACGCTGAACCTTCCTATCACTCTAAATGATTCCCCCTTAGGGCGAAACGGCCACTTTTTTTATAAAAGGTAAGATCATGCATCTAGTTTTGCAATTAACTTGCAGGTACTGAAATCCGCCTTGACCACATATAGGTTAGAAGCATTCCTGCGAGACATCAATCTGTGGATTCTTCATCACCACCATTCGTCGATGCTACTGCTCTGGAGCTCGTGAGCCACTGAGAAAGACGTGAGCCACTGAGAAAACTGATATTTTTGGTTCACTGGGGCGCTGTGAAACCTTCATATAAATAGGTAGGTCTAAGGAGGTGAAAATTAATACGCTTGCAATGGACAACACAGTTTTGTTTGCGTCCTGTCACACTCATTTGCTTGGTCACTAGTCTCCCCTAATCTCTCAACTGGGGCTCTTCAAAAGGCTGATTGAAAATAGGCCCCACTGATTATTATTTCTAGCGACAGCCGTTGCCACATCCCGTGAGAAGAAATTTTCTGCAGTAACTCTCAATCTGAATCTTATCTACGAAATTAACCACGAATCTTAACAACCGAGAAAATACCCGAGAAGGCGTTGGACCGCCTTCAGGTTTGTTTCAGCAATGCACACTGTGAATTCTTTTCTGAGAGGACTACATGCGCAGAGTATCACGCGCTATGCTCGTAAAAAACGCATCCTTGGTGTCACGTGCGAAAAGGAATGAGCTGTCAAGGAACAAGTTGTACGGAGATACTTGATAGTGTCGTTTTCAACGCCTAGTTTGGTAGATCTATTATCGAATGATATATGACGGTGCGTTTGTATGTGTCAGGTTTATACGTCGCTCAAGAGCACGCGACCTTATGGCTTCCTTGCGTGATTAGTAGTGTGAAAAAGGTCCTCGCCACTCGGTCGTTGATGCCTCGCTCGATGTTTTGTTGTACTCAGGTTCAAAAATAAACCGTTTTAGTTAGTGCAAGCTGGCAATTTTTCTGCTCATCATTCTTCTCTAACCCATGCAGATAGTTTCTTTTTGTAAATGCGAATTCTGCTGCAAGGTTTATTTACACTTATTGCACAGCTGAGTTTGCCAGGCCCCAATATATAAAATTGTATTCGCGCTATGGATATTGGCGGATTGGAAGCATAGTGCACAAGGTATTAGTGAATGAAATTAATGCCTGTCCCGCTTGAAGATGTATAGATATTCGTTGTCGCAAAATGCGATGCAAGCGTTTGACGACAGTTAGCGACAGCTGTGTTTTATGAAAGCTGCGACTAGTTAAAGTGCACTGTTGGACTGGTTGGCCTACCTCCGATGAAATAAAAAGACCGCACAGGCAGCATCAATGATCGTCCTTATTGGTGTGTGATGTTTTCTTCGTAATTATAACTACGCGTATGACAGGGCTTCTTGTACAGCTGAGAATTCAGAAGAGATCTAGTGGAGGGAGTAATTTTTCGACGTGTTTACAAGGTTCCCACGCCTACTTGCACTGAACTGCTCAAGGGTGCAGTCACCCAAAGGTGCCGTTACTAAAGGGCTAGTGAATGTTAGTGAATGAACTCTGCTACGTTTACACAACCTTGACTTCGGCCAGTGTCATTAGCCGTGCTGCGACATCGTGCATGTAGCGTACGTCTGACCTGTCGTCAGCACAACTCATTCCGTTATTCCTTCCCTTTCTCCAACACGTGTGCACGGTAGAAGGCGAGAACGCCCTAGCTCAGGTGGTCCTCTCAGGTTTTTCATCAATAAATTATACCTGTCTGGTTCTGTTACCACATAACGTTTCGAATGAGGTGCCCCTTTCTCGGGTCTCTATGACCAACCATCGTGCGCGCTCAGTGAACACATGTTTTCTTTTGTAAACAACTGCCACAAATGCCGATTTTAAACGTAGGTTGCAGATGCATCCTCGTTGCATTGTTGCCCTTCCAGCAGCCTGGTGAATAATTGCGGCATACTTAGAAGAATTCTGAGGAAGCAACAAGTGGTATAGCGTGCGTATTCTCGTGTATTATCCTCACGGCATTGTGTTGAGGACCAACATTTTAATGGGCTTGTTTCGAAACTGGACAAGCTTCACGAACTCACAAAACTGCAGTCATAGCAGCCTCTACTTCTTTAATGGGTGCTACAGGCTCGAACTCATTTGCAAGGAACCTTCGCTTTGCGCTTGTCGTAAGGTTACATCTGCGTACTCGACATATCATGAAGCGCGCTGAGCGGCAACAGTTCTAAGACTCATCCTATACGGCCTAGTTTCAATGCAAGTGAATGTAACATACTGGAGGATAGTGGTTAGGAACCAAGGAGGAAGGGGAATAAAGGTGATGCTAGGGCAACTCCACTTGCCTACGCCCGCGACCACCTGCTCCAGTCATAAAAGTCGACAAAATGAAGACCTGCTAGCCACCTCATTGGGGTTACATCATCAAGGGTGTCTCCAACGCGCTGTGAACTCCAAGCACATAGATCGACTACCGACACAGATCAACATCATGAACTCATCACTGAAAGCCTTGGCTATATGCAAAGACTGAAATAAAGGCTTTGAAATTTAAAATAAAGGTACTGGTACAGAGGTTCTTATTGAATGATTGATACTTCCGACCAGCAGGCGATGGGGTCGTCAAAGGGTACGTTTCTCAGGTGCGCACAACCCCTGTATTATGGTTCTAACAGACAACGAATATTTCACCAGTGAGGCTTTCAATTGTTACTTAACACATATCTTTGAAAACAACAGATCGGGAAAAAAATGAAAGAAGAAATGATCAGACAATTTAAAATATACTGCCCCTGCGTTCTCCAAATGCTGGTGACATTTTGAATGGGTCGCCGCACTCACACACTCTCTGCATAACAATCATCATCAGTGCGAAAGAAATCCTGGTATGTGGAGTACGTCGACAAATTGCCGATGTAGTGATCCTGCTGAGACGAGGATGCAGATACTCATACGTAGTACGATTTCGCCACTCACAATGAACGAAGTACAGCTCCATTGTCTGAGCAATATCTAGGCCATTTTTTTGAAAATCCTTTCTGCCACGCTTACCTTCCTTGCAGAAATGAACAATATGTGCGGATTCACCCTGCTATTGAACTCTTATTATCGTTGACGCATTGGATGCGTTCGTTTCTTCTCGCATGCGTAGCCCAACACCCGCTTTCGCGTAAAACCACTCTATGAATGTTGTTCCACACAGTCCATGCCACACATGATTGCTTCTTTCCCCATGGCAACCCACAGTTTCCAAAGGTAGACTTATTACTGGAAACACGTGATGAACCCACATTCGCTGTGGAATTGCCCAGTAATCGAACATCCCCAATTTTAGGCTGCATGAACTCAGACTGTAGTAGCATCCACACTAGTTGATGCAAAAGCATAGCCATTTCTTCCTGCGGTAACACGAAACAGGCTGCCTTCCCCTCAGGACAGCACAAGGAAACCAACAAGAGCACATGTTCATTTCACAACCAAAACAATTCAGTGTTATCAGCACTAGATGAACTCCCCATATGTCCGAGCCATCATCAATGCTCTAACCCTGAACAACCAACTGGTAAGTTGGCCGTCACCGGACTGCTACAGTTTATTCTGTACTTGTAATCGCTGTAGAGAGTTCAATCGGGACATTAGACTAATGGTGCCAATGTGAATTTTTGTAATTTACGAGTCTTTCATTGCTATGTTTTATGTTGTCTCTTGCGCACGTTCTCCTGGAGAGGGGTGTGGGGACAATGTGTGACGTACTGGAGAACAGTGAATAGAAGACAAGGAGCAAGAAGAATAAAGCAAGTCTACGGGCGCCCATGTTAGCCTACGCCTGCTACCTCCTGCTTGCGTCACAAGTGTACAGCAATGCGGATATGAAGAAGAAACTGATATAACAAACAGACTTTATATGGGAAAAGCGTTCTTGGCAGCGTTTTAAGGATCCAAGTCTTAATTGGATAGAGCAATCTTGTTATGTGTCCACCTAAAGCACCCTACCTGACTTTGCAGTACGCGGTCTATGGTTTGTTTTTCTCAATGCTTCGAATATCCCAGTAATAAGGTGTATATTACCAAACGCTGTGCGCATACGTCGTAGACAAAAGCCCGAGTAGGCTGCTCATTAGCGTAGCGAGCCCTGACTTAAGCGAAGAAAAAATTAAGCCTATGTGAGACTTTGTCTTGACAGCCACACTGAGTCACAGTCCCCGGGTGGCCTTTGAGTTTCGAAAACACTCGACGCAAGCAAAAACCTCTGTCGCCGGCCACTTTTGCAGGCTAGACCACCTCGTTAATTCTGCGCCCGCTTATATTCATCGTTCCTAAAAAGCGGCTAAAACTAGATGCTACATTACTGCTTATTTTCTTATTCGCCTTTTAAGAACGTGGTGGGAAGCAGGAGGGGGTGAAGGAGGGAGATGAGATTGTTGGTGATAGAAAGGCAGCTTAGGAAAACAAACGTCGGGCAAAGAGAGAGAATAAAGTTTGAGTTTGAGCAAGCGCGTTCTGTGTTTTAAGTGGGCAGCCTCCTGATTGCAGGTAGCCGCGGGCAATGGCCCCCTCTCGTGCCCGTTTGATCAGGCTGCAGTGTCTCTCCGAGTTTGGTCTGATACCTTGGCCTATCACTCCTCTTCGGTTAGTGTTTGGCTGTCTACGTTGCCATATTTTCCTCAACATCCCCATACCATACGGCATAGATTGTCTGGGACATCGCAGTACGTGTAAAAGTATGAAGGCTCAGAGGGTGAGATTGGGTGCAAGGGAATACCGTAAATGTATCTGTAGGTTGGTAGTTTCCTGAAGGTTACTACCTTTTCTCTAATTAGGCCGGGTTGAGGTGGCGGGAAATTCTGTTTAGCGTGTGCTATTGTAGATTACGAGTGTAATTTTTGTCAAAAAAAGTTATATATTGTGGCGTCCACATCAGCAGCGCAGTAGACGACGACGTTAGAATAAAAAATTTAGCAATAAATGGGTTCATTTTAATTTAGTGTTATCATTCTTCTTTAGTTTTTCAGTTCATTCTTACTTTTATTTGTTTAGTTGATGTATAGGTACTCTTAAAATCTGTGTTTTCAGCTAACTGCCAAATTATTTGTTGTAAATGTTCTCCTTTCACCCTTTGGCATGTTGTCGGGTGTAAGTTTGAATCTATCCAGCGTCGCCAATCCACCACGTGGGTATGAGCCATGTTTTCAGGCAACAGCAAAAAATCGGTTCTGTCTACAGTCCCCAAGTGAAATGTTCAGAATTGCGCCATCGAAAACAGGAACTTGTGAAGAAGAAGATGAACGTCGCAGTCCAATGAGGGATGAACTTCCATCGAGGGCTACAAAGCAAGTGACGAACAATATGCCAGGCCACTGCAGGATGTAACCACGCCTGATGTTCTATGTAGCGTTGCAAATTCACCAGGGTCTACGGCTTTGGCTCTGGTCACTATAGTACCTATAGTTCCTGCCTGCAATGAACAAGACGGGTCTGAAATTTGTTTTAAAGGACCCAGCTCAGTTCGTGAAACCGAACCAGCTGTAACGCCGCCAGACCATGATATGTTACAAACGCACTGCTTGGCCTTCAGAAATGCCAGCTGAAGCAACAGCAACAAATAGTAGACCTTATTATGCTCTGAAAATGTGGAAGCAGCAGAGAGCAGCCTTTCATAGAACCAGACATACTTCATTGAAATAAATTCGGTGTACACACCTGGCTTTATTTTTATAAGTACGCTTCCTCCAGGAACCAATGATTGACTTATGAGGATCGCATGCATACCATGCGAGCATTTTTATGTGGCAACGCGTGGAAATGTTAAATCTTCGGTTAAGTTCGCAGTTGGATTAATCTTGGAATGAGTGGAAGGGGATTTTATCTCGGGCATTCAAAGAGAATCCCACGGCACTTCGGAATAACGTCATATTCTACAGACAGAAAGCAATAAATATAAAGGACTCTGTGTTGGAAAAGTGGCATTTCATTAGCACAGCAGAGCCAAAACTTCCATAGCCGTCCGTTATCACCCTCATTATACACACTATGGTAAGAGAGTGCTAGAAAGATGTTCCAGCTAGTTCGCCAAGGACTATAGACCAGTTACTTGAATCACAGACGCACGTTACTACTTTACATCGCAATCTCCCACGAAAAGAAACCAGGACAATAACTCTAGGACAAGCGTCAAATAGACGCGAAGCTCGGCACTGCATAGTTAGCTATACCTTCTAAAGTCAGTATACCGCTGAATCTCACCAATATGCTGAAGAAACTGTGGTCGCTCTTTAATCAAGCGTTCAGACAGTGCCAATGCTTGTAAAAAACCGGAAGATAGCATTCAGTTGCACTGGAGCTTCCGTGAGCCTAATTAATAAAGCAATAGTGGACTCCACTAGCCTTGTTTCCAGGAAGCCTGTTCATTTGTGTAGCCACGATAGTTCATTCCGGGAATACCATAACTTGATGACAGCAGCTCTTGAGTTCCAAGGTCAGAAGTTCAAGAAGGAAGCGATCGCCATGTCCGCGGTGAACTTCGTCTTGTTTTTATCACGACCCGATATGAGGAGCAGGAACACCAACACACTATCGAATGTGGGCATGGCCACCGGACAACCTCTGCAAGATATGTGTTTGACTGAAACACCCAAGGAACAAAAGTCACCGTGCCAGGAAGGTGTGCTGTCAAAGTTTCATGAGCTAATATGCATTGGGTCATATACCGGAGCCACAACAGTGATTAAGGTGCCGTTCCAGTTGGGTGACAGAGGAATCGTGAGAAAAAATCTGTACAGTCTCAGTCACGAAAAGAAAGTATGATTAAGGCAAGAACTTCAAGACGTATTAGAGGCGGGGATCATTAGCCTATCGACATCATGTATTGCTTCCCCTATTAGCGTTGTAACGAAGGAAGATTAATCATTCCGACTGTGCACTGATTACTGAACTATAAACAAAAGAGAACGATCTTTTTTCATACCGTGCCTCTAGGAGAGATAACATAATGGACAAGGCTTGAGGATGCCAATAGATTTCATGCATAGACTTATGCAAAGAGTACTGGCAGGTACCGTTCAAAAGAAGAGACTAAAAAAAATTATGACATTTGGCACACCGTCCAACACCTACAAGGTAAACCGGTTACTATTTGGCTGGACGAATTGAGGATCGTGAATCGAAGAGCTGATAAGCGGAACACTATGCAAATTCATTGGAACATTTTGCAATGTATATGGGAATGATATCATTGTCTAATCCAGAACAAGGGAAAACCACGAACGGCATTTGTGTAAAGTATATGAGGCACTGAAGGTCGCAAGACTTACAATTATCATGAAGAAAAATGAGTGTTTGGCAATAAGGTTTTTTTAGGAAGGGTATTGGACAGTAAAACAAAAAGCACCAAGGAAGAGAATGTTCAACACATAAAAAAATGGTGAAACCGTGCCATGTTCATTTCCTCCGAGTGTTTGGAAATGACGCCGTGTTTCCGTGAATTCATAACAGGCTTTGCCTTAAAGGCGAACTGCTTGCCGCAGTGATCCAAATAGTGTTCCACTTACGTGGTCAGAAGAATCTGAGAGCCGCTTCGCCTAGCTTGTCCGCATTGTTTCATTGAACCCTGTATTAATGCTCCGTAAGTTAAATCTGCCCTTTGAACTCTTTACCGACACATCTTATTATGTAGCAGGTGCCATACTGCACAAGCCTGACTTTACAAAACAGCAAAAAAAGAGCTGAGGGTAATAGATTATTACTTTTGCCCTTTTATGAAGACACAACAAAATTATGCAGCAACGGAGAAGGAAGCACTGGCAGTGGCAATGGCCTTACGATACTTCAGAAGATAGCTGGAAGGCAACCACTTAAGACTGTTCACAGACAACCAGGCGCTGACGTACCGGTTATATTTATCGCAGCAGAATGGCAGAATAACTCGATCGGTTAACAAAGTGCAACAATTCAGCTTTGATATCATGCATCGTCCGGGGAAGAAACATAGGGATGCCGATGCCCTATCTCCACTACACGTGTCACACAAAATCAAAACAAGAAATATAAACCTGTTACAGCTTTGGGAAGACACAAAGGAGATGAAAGTAAAGAACGGCAAGGTATGCACCCGTCTGCAAAAGTGCTATACGAACCAGGAGCTGCCCGATAAAGCCAATTTTTTTTTCGCTGCCTTTGAATGCTACTTGCAATTGAAACGTTAAATTCGGCATTGTGAACTTTCCAGTGTGCTCCACAATTTCAGCTTATGCATGTTAGTTACAAAGAAAGTTAGTTTTTCGGCGCCCCTGTGGTCCGTATACTGTTGGTCAGGGTGCACGTTCCGAAGGCTAAAGTGCCCATAGCCCTGACGATTTACCACAACAACCCAGAGCCAGGAGGACACGACGACTTTTGGAAGACATACCACAAGATAGCACTGTGATCCACTTGGGAAAAGATGAAGGAATGCATCCGAAATTATGCTAAGACTTGTCATCGGTGTCAGCTTGTTAAAGCCAAGTACAAGCCTAGAGGCAACAGGGTGATCCTGCCAGAGTATTCGGATGTCCCCTTCGACGTTGTTCATCTTGATTTCGCTCAAATCAACAAGAATGGGGTGAGAGTTACGAGGACGCGAGCATTTCTTGTCGCCGTGGACGAGTGCATGCGTTTTGTCGCCGCCAAAGCTCCAAAAGGGCACGAGAACTGCGTGATATCATAGCTGGAACGAGATCTCTTCAAGATGTAAGCCATCATCGCTGACAATGACCCAACTTTTAGAAGAAAAAACCTGCGACTTCATGTTGAGAGAAGAAATATCCCCTTTTGTTTTGCAGCTCTTTAACATTCTGAAGTGGATTCACTTGGAGAGCCAATGATAAGGGACTTGTAGGCGTACGTACGATTATACCCCAAATTCAAAGGCGGCTGGAAATGCGTCTTAGAAGGAGCCCTCGCGGATCAAAAGAGATCAAATACAGCCGGCCTGAGATGCAGCCCACATCTTTCTGCATTTGGCACGCGCTCATAGTTATTTAAAGGAACATCCCCAGGCTTCGTAGCAGCATAAAAACTATAGTGTGACAAAGAAAAAGCATTTTGACCTCAGACATTTCACAAAGAGGCGAGAGATTGAATCAGGTTAGTGAACTCTGTATGAAAAAAAAAACTTGGTAGTGAATGTGGGAGTCCAATGTACTTCTTGAACTGCTTTAACGTGTGGTGGGTGAAGCTGTATGACAACTGTGTCAGGGAGCCAAATTTAGTTCAGTGCTTTTTTACAATTCTGTTGCCACACTTGGAAGGAGGTGCTAGCGCGTCTCTTAGGTTTGCTGGACATGATTAGTTGATAGCGCCTCACTGGTGAGGGCAGGTGTCGTACGAGCCGGACGTTTATGACGGTGTGACCTTGGTGGCTCTCGAGTGGCATTAGCCTCATGTGGGACGAAGTCGTTTGATGGCTGAAAGTAGCACTCAAAGTTTTGCTGGTGAATTTGTTTCGTGTCAGTCATGGCGCGTTGTATGACTTGTTGTAGCATGCACTTCATGTGCTTCACAATATCTTTCTTCATTTCTAGGATCTCCAATCTAACATCAGTCGCCATTTCCTCTATCATTTCGCACACTTCTTTTTTGGTACACGAATTGTGAGGGAGTTTCTCAGGTACGAGTGTGGGTGCCTGGGTGCGCATGTGTGCGGGAAATTGTTTTGTTTGTTTGTTTGTTTGTGGTGTGGACGAACATGAAGGAAGAGAGCAAGAAAGAGGAGGAAACTGCGCTGACCAACTCACCATTGTGACATTTCTGATGTGCTGGTCAGGCGTTTTCCTCCACGCGACCTGAGGTTCTTCAGTAGCTGTTTCTGTTGCGTCTGGCTGCGGCTCCCAGATCGGCTTTGACAAGGTAAGTGCTTCTGGTCATTGGACAACATGCGACCTCTGGGCCTACTGCGACTATAGGACTGGCTGTTTCCCCGGCATCGGTTGCGGAGACGACCACGTGTTGCAGCAGCAGTCGTAGGTGCCGCAACGTTCAATGTTGTCACCTTGCTGGACTTCTTGTCGTGCTGCAGCTGTTGCTCCGTTATTTACTGCTGCTCTCGGAACACGTAGCTCTTGTCAAAGGGTTTTCGTTGCCTTTCTGGACATCAGGAGACAGTGGTGGGGTGCTTTCCAGCACAATGGAAACATTTCAGCGTGCATTCATATCCTTCGGAGCGATGGGAAGTTTCGGAAAGAGTACACCGGGGTTTATCCGGGGTTCGGCAAAAATACGCTCGATGACACGTGGAGAGCCACGCGCAGCGTAGCGGCTGTCGGTGTTTATGAATGTAGCACCGGTATTCTGCTACGTAATAGTAGATGTACCGAGAAACCCGAATGCCAGAGAGCATGATTGTGGCTGCCGGTGCTGATACCATCGAGTCCAGAATGTTGATTCGTCGGCAAAGGCTACCAACTTCCACTCGCAGACACTCCAGCTTCGGAGGTCATTTGCAAACCTCAGGCGAGCTATCTTGTTTTGTGCTGACAGTAGCGCCTTCTTGGCGGCGACTCGACTGTGCAGACCAGTACCGTGAAGCTTTCATCGGACCGTAGAATCCCTTACATCTAAGCGAATGGTCCTTCGCAATCTGTTAGCGCTCATTGAGGGTTCGATGTGAGCCACCGCTAATATCAATAATACCCACTTGCCGATGTGGCTCGCTGTCGCTTTCAGTGAGCAGCATCTTTGATGCGGCCTTCGTCTCGATAGGCTTGAATGATCCTGTTGACATTCTTGAGTGGACATCGCATTTAAGCAGCAATTATTGGCTGGCTGCAATCCCCATAGTAGAGTTTAACTATTTTCATCCTATATTCATAAGGAACTCTGGCCAATATGTTGTACTATTAAAGGGGTAAAAGCAGGCGGGCGTCGTTCTACTGATATGAACACTCAACAAGCGGAGCGTAAGACTAAGTGTCAGTGCAGAAAACTAGCCGAAGACTAGCAATAAACTGCGCAACGTTCTGTTTATATGCCTTCGTGTTACGTGGATGTCACGGCCCTCTGCGGATAGCTGACTAAGCGAAGTTATCTTCACGAGCTCTGATAAGCGCTCTCATTATATAATTTTCGCTTGCATCACATGTACGCGTCCTTTACCTCACGCAAGCTGTGAAGCCTGTAAGAAGTAAGTGCTCTTTATGTTGTTTCGGGGCTTTGCTGGAATCTTTCATCATGGCGCTACAAATTTAGAACCAAACACAAACTACACCAAACATGTAGGTAGCTCATCTCTATGGCATACATGTTTGCTTCTCACCAACTCCATCTTATGTGCCTTACAGGCACGATGACCCATGTACTGCGGCAGGCCACTGTACTATGGGGCCGTGCAAATGTTTCGCTTTCCACATTACCCTCTTTAGCGCCGAATATATGCCAGCGTGATGTAAGATAAATGATGCCAGCCCGGACACCGGAAATCTTGCTCAGAGCTGAATTTGCTGTCACACACAGAAAACCAACAAATTAACACACATGTCACAGCTAATTAGCGTATGACTCCAGCTTGCGGTGCCACTTTTGAGCTGTTCTGAAGCGTGTACCAATGTGTAGGCTGCCTCGTGATAAATTATGACATAGAACTCATGGACTCGGTAGACAACGTGAAGAACGTTAGTGCTCGGGATAAAAATAACTTTCTTGAGTTAACCACTAGAATGCACATAGCTGAAAAGAAAGAAGGTTCAGCGGCTCTGAATATCAAATTTTTGTGTTCGTAGCCCTGCTTTCGAGAACCTAACATGATCTGACTTAAAAGTGCGTAAACGGAGCGTGAAATGAAGGAATGAAGCGGTGAAAGAAAACCAGAAAACGAACCAGTTCCCAATGGCACCGTCCGGAAGTGGTCTTAACACGATACGAAAAACAAAGCATACAGTAAACTAAAGTTTTGGATGTCAAGCACAAAAACAAGAGTCCTCTGCAGACATGTCAAAAACGCACTTCTTCCCCAATTTTACTTTTTTCTAACTTCTTCCGGCTGGACGCTTCCTAAAATGACAGAAGATAATTGTGAAGAAAAAGAGACATTTGCTAAGAACGGGAACTTATTTTCGGTCTATGAAATGCCTCGTTCTTGTGCTGACGTTTCCTTAGCGTTTTATCTGAATTCTCTGTGTACACGCTCGCGCGCATTTTTGTCTCCAAACACAGCAATCTGGGAATATGTCACAACCAGGTGCCTCCATAGACTCGCACTAACACCGCAGTCGTTGATGAGGTATCTGTTGCAGTGAAAACATTTCCATCATTCTCTGTAGCTTGGCTTCAGTGAAAAGTGCATCAATTTGAAAAATTGGAGGATTTTTGGAATTGACGTCAAGCCATGCAACGTGATGCAGTTCACAAAGGATTATACTTCTCGGTCTCTGGCACCATGGTATTGTCAGTCAACGTGCGGCAAAATATCAAAGTGCGAAGTACTCTAACAATTGCTCCTTTCTCAAGACTTGGCTCACTAAATGCGACTGTATTGTCGGATTAGGCGTTTTCAGGAGATAAACAACGCTATAAACCGGTGAACTCCAAAACGACCCTTGCATTTCACCGCACCGCGCCGGAAGGGTGTCATGCTTCGAAGGTCCATTTTTTTAAGCGGCTTGACCACATTTAAAAACAGCATTTGAAATTGGGCGCACTTCCAAGCTTCTAATCCTCTGCCGTGCTTTCTGCGAAAGAGGATACTGCAGTTTCCAGGGTCTCAGTCGCTTCTGTAAATATCTCCGGCAGTATCTCATTTCACCACATGGACGGTGCTTTCTAAACGGCTTATACGCAACCTTCGCTATGATGCAAGTTATGCAACACCTCCGTAAGCGCGGGTGTTTTCTAATGGCGAAGAATGGCGCTCTGCCGATTTTTCATCGGCTAGCTTACCGTAAATATAGCGTGCAGCAGTGTCATCTAAAGGTAACTGGATTCTTCTGTGTCACGTAACAGTGCGCCAGGCATCATAAAACAGAGTAAAATCGAGAAAGTTGATATAATGAAATATGAGTGAATATATATTCTTAAGGCATGCTTACCTCGGCACTCATTGCTGGAGAACTTGGGGAGCTAGCGATCGCCATTGCAATTATTTAGGATTTAAGTCGCTGCTCACAAAGTTTGCCACGTCGTTGAGTTTTCCTGCATGCAACCAATATGAGGACGGTATTGCATAGAACGCCTGTTACATGCATGAAGTAACTAAGACAAAACACATAAAACAGCTTTCTCTCTAGTACCCTGACATCGATGAAAAAAAAGAAGCATTAAATTTGCTTGAAATCATCCAGAGAAACAACGAAGTGCGAGACAATTTGTAAGATCAAACGGGCTGTAATTGGTCCCTGTGACGCCAATATTTACAATTCTTTCAAGTGAACATTGTATGAAACAATTTAAATTATTCTCTTTTAGTTATATTGGTATACTGACGGAACTCATACGCTAGCATTAAAATTAGGGTAATATAGGACAAAATCGTTACATTTACAGTCCTTCCAGAAGATGTACGGCGTTTCTGTAATACGATTGCTTCACGATGATAAAAACAGAAGATGGAAGAGGAAATAGAGTTTGGCGATCAAGATTCATAGCAGTGGCAAACACCATAATATGACAACCGAAACGAACTGCGCTTGCAGGAACTTTTCACCGCACCTACACGTTTACAAGCAATATGCTAGCACTCCGACAGTTGATGCCCCCGTAACCAGTATTTCATCATCATAGACATTTAGTTCTTTTGGGGGCAACTAATTACACGCTAGAGAATGGCCTCTCTTCGATTTAGATGACAGGCAGTATTTCTCAGGTATTGAGGATATTTTCCTAGAGAAGTGACCTTCTTCGGTTCAGTTCATTTTCTTTAATATTAAGTACCTTTAAAAGTAACTTGCGATTCGCTGGTGATATTGCCTTGCTTAGTACCTCAGGGTACCAACTACAATGCATGCTCACTGACCTGGAGAGGCAAAGCCTAAGGGTGGGCCTAAAAATTAATCTGCTGAAAACAAAGTAATGTTTAACAGTCTCGGAAGAAAGCAGCAGTTTACGATAGGTAGTGAGGCACTGGAAGTGGTAAGGGAATACATCTACTTAGGACAGGTAGTGACTGCGGATCCGGATCATGAGACTGAAATAATCAGAAGAATAGGAATGGGATGGGGTGCGTTTGGCAGGCATTCCCAGATCATGGACATCAGGTTGCCATTATCTCTCAAGAGAAAAGTTTATAACAGCTGTGTCTTACCAGTACTCACGTACGGGGCAGAAACCTGGAGGCTTACGAAAAGGGTTCTACTCAAATTGAGGAATACGCAACGAGCTATGGAAAGAAGAATGATAGGTGTAACGTTAAGGGATAAGAAAAGAGCAGATTGGGTGAGGGAACAAATGCGAGTTAATGATATCTTAGTTGAAATCAAGAAAAAGAAATGGTCATGGGCAGGGCACGTAATGAGGAGGGAAGATAACCGATGGTCATTAAGAGTTACGGAATGGATTCCAAGGGAAGGCAAGCGTAGCAGAGGGCGGCAGAAAGTTAGATGGGTGGATGAGATTAAGAAGTTGGCAGGGACAGCATGACCACAATTTGTACATGACCGGGGTAGTTGGAGAAGTATGGGAGAAGCCTTTGCCCTGCAGTGGGCGTAACCAGGCTGATGATGATGATGATGATGATGATGATGATGATGATCTTTAAAAGAAATATTATTGTAATATATGGCGCATTCCTGTCGCAACAATAGCAAACTACGTATTTTCAAAAAAATGCAATGATAATTCATTTGCTACATATTCAGGACATGAATCTGTCAGGCAAATGGACTTAATCCAAAAGCACATGTTGCTGGGCTACTCGGTTCATATTGCTGCGTAGACCATAAATGTGAATGCTTGGCGCAAACTAGGAAGGACGGGAGGGAACAAGGGTAGCACCAAGACCGCTCTCCTTGTTCTCTTCCGTCCTTCCTTGTTTGCGCCAAGCTATCATATTTGCGGTCTACTCAGCAAAATGGACCTAAATAGCGTGTTTTAGGAAATAAAATCCACGACATAAAGAAAAACACAGCAGAGATTATTTTGGAGAATGTCTGCTAAGTGCAAGGCACGCTGGAGTTGCCTCAAAAATGCAGGCAAACACATTCGGCCACTTTCAACCTTACGGTATCCGAATAAAAAGAAAACGATTATTCTTGAACGAAAAGTTGTTTTCTTGGAAACTGCCAATGTATTATGCTACAAAATACAAAAGTCAGAATGGTGGAGATAAAAGTGCTAAGCAAGCCTAAGTTACTTAGATGTGCAGTAGTTATTCAGTGCTTTATGAATGTTTGCTTTATATTGGTTCACACCTTTGCAGAACTTATTTCCTGTATGTTTTCACGGACCATATAAGTGTTCTTTATTAAATTATGCAAAGTACGTGTTCATGTTCTTTGGCTTCCTCTATGACTAGCTTATGTTGCTTCCTGTAATGATGCTCAGAACTTTGTGTTCGTGCTTTCTGAATATATTCAGCGTTTTTCAGCACATTTTGTCACTTCGTTTTGTTCTCCATGCGTTGAGGAGTAATCGGTGCCACGTAAAGAAGCCAGTCTCTCCTGTCAAGTCATACCATCAAAAAGTGTGAGACGAGTTAGGCTATTTTTTTCTACTAAACTGGTCAACTATGATGTAGTCGATGCTCAAGAAGAAAAATGAATGGGCTGTTCAAGAAGAAAAACTCAATCGCTTAATGCTTATTCCTTTCGTTACACAAGAAATTTCTACACTGTAATGGTAACAAACTGTAAATAGGCTACCAGCAGTAATCAAGAACAAACTGACGGAATCATAGAGAATAAATTTGATGCCAGAGATGTTCTAAAGGTTCTTCCGTTCCATCTTTCGTTGTTTCTTACCGTCTTTTTTCTTTCTTTGTTCTCTCCTTCTTTGTTGGTTCGTTCGTTCTTTGTTTCTTTCGTTCTGTTGTTCTTTCTTTCATGCTTCAGGTATTTGTCTCTTTCCTTCATTTTTTTTCGTCTCTTCATTCCTATTCAGCCAGTGCATCTTTGCTTGCTTAAGGGGGTATGAGCCGTTCCTGATGATATTTTTTGCTTCACTGGACACGACGCTGCTTTTTTGGGTATGAGCCATTGCAACGAACCACTTAAGGTGTTCGCCTTGAAACATACCGGAGCAAATCGCTACAGAATAAGGCATGTGCCTGCAGAACCCAAAATCTGGAGACCACTCATGACATCCTAATGAAATAGAATTCAACGAATGTGAACCATAGGTAACGCACACCTTCTAGAAGAGGAGGTATTTTAAGGGGATGGAAACATTAACCGGTCAGCAATCGATATAAACAAGAGACCTTTACCGTATTGGTGGAAAAAAAGCAGGGAAGAGATTGATAGGACTGGATCCAGTATAGGCGTAGGCAACGGACACAGGCTAGTTATATAGGTCATAAGTGAGAGAAAAAAGGCTAAGGAGGTGTACAGAAAATGCAAAACTGAAAAGCATGTATAGCATTCGTGATTAGTTAAAGCAGGCTATGTGATTATTTGTCCCTGTGCGTTACAAAAGGGTATACCGATAAATTAATAAATGAGTGAGCATTTCTATGCCGACCCAACGAGGAAACCCGAATGGCAGAGCCCTGCGCGTCGCGGCTCTGCCATTCGGTGCGGTGATCCATGCGATGCCTCAATATATCGCGAAAAGAAAACACGTATAGACTCGCGCTCAAATTTTGGATTACTCTTAATGTCGACAAGAATAGCGGCTATCCCCATTTGCTCTCTGATTCACATCACCCTCTCCCTTTCTCTTAACGTTTCTTAACATTTTTCATTCCACTGCTATTTCCGCGGCCCTTAACTTGTTCTCAAACTTCTTTGACCTCCAAGTTTCTGGTTCACATGTTGGCAGCAATAGAATGCAATGATCTTAAACTTTTCTACTGAACGACAGTGGTAAGCTCGAAGTCAAGATTTTTTTATACCTCTCGTATGCCCTTCAACCAATTTTTATTCTTCTGTAAATTATCTTCTCCTGATCAGGATCCCATGTGAATAATTAACACAGTTAAACGTACTCCTGTAGAGCCTCTAGAGGCTGACTGATGACCCCGAATTCTTGTTCCCTATCCAGACTATTCAAAATTATCTTTCTCTTCAGCATAAGAATCTTGAAACCCACTCTTACATTTTCTTGGTTATGGTCCTAACAACTTTGTTGTAATTCATCTTCAGTGTTGCTGAATAAGGCAATCTCATCTGCAAACCGAAGGATGCTGAGATATTCGCCGTTGACCCTCACTCCTAAGCCTTCCCATTCTAATAGCTTGAGTACTTCCAAGCATGCAATGAGAAGCATTAGAAATATTGTGTGTCCTTACTTGACCCCCTTCTTGATACGTACCTTTTATCTTTTCTTGTGGAGAACCAAGGTAGCTGTGAAATCTTTGCAGATATTTGCCGAGATATTCACTTATACTTACTGTGCCCCCTTGATTACACCAATTCCTCTATGACTGAAGGTGTTTCAACTTAATCAAATGCCTTTTCATAATGTATGAAAGCCATATAGAGCTATTGGTTGCACCTGGCAGATTTCTCGATTACTTGATTGATAACATTGATGTCCTCCATTGTAGAATATGCCTTCCCGAAGCTAGACAGTTCACTTGGTTGATTGAAGTCAACTTCATCAATAAGAAGTCAAAATTGAGCAATTATCTTTGTGAATATTTTATACAATACTGAAAGCAAGCTAATGGTCCTGTAATTCTTTAATTTTTTACCGTCTCCCTTCTTATAGATCAGTACAATGCTGACATTCTTCTATATTTGAACTCGTGAGGCATTGTGTATAAAGTACCGCACGCTTTTCCAGCATGATATCCATCTTCGATGAAATCGACTATTTCCTCTTCTCCTGCCGCTTTTTCGGGATCATATCTTGCAACGCTCTTCTAACTTAATCGCTAGTTATAGATTGAGCCTCTGTATCCAGCTCATCACTACTTCGAATCAAGGTAGTGTGGTTGAACTGTGTACTATACAGGTCAATATAGAATTCTTCCGCTGCTTTTACTAGGTAAATATATCTGAACGATAAGAATGTGTTGTACCGGCGGTGCAAAACAAATCTCAACGGAGAAAGTTTTCTATTAGGGCTTTCTTGAAAGATTTGGTGATGGTGGAATGAAAGCTACTTTTTGAAAGATTCAGTGATGGTGGAATAACTATCTCTAGGACCACATTTAGAACCGACTTGGAGCATTGGAGACATTAGGAAAATTAGTTCGTGCAGCTGTCGACTAATTCGTTATCACAGTTGGTGGTTCCTCTTTCTGGCAAAACTTCGACTTTCTTTTTCTTCAACCAGGGTAAATTTGAAGAACAAGGAGCAAAAATAGAGCGGCTACCCGTTGAATTCTTCTGTTTCGACGCGAATATTTTGGATGTATCTAAACGTTAGGCAAAAGGAAGGAGTTTGGCAGTCCGTGAAGCACCTGGATCTATCCACAAGGTGGCAAGGACTTTGTTTCAACAAATCCTTGAGCTCCCTCGCCTGTTGTGTACTGCACATTGACCATTTTTCTCCGCCATGTCAAGGAAACTTGTCCGCGTTTGTAAATGTGCCCACGAAGCTACGCAATAGGCTCGTAGGGGACCGCGCGCAAAAACTTGTGTTCGTGCACTTGAACCTCAATATCCGGAAGGCTTCGTCAATTGCACAGCGAAGCGTCGACGCGCCAAGCGGCAATTAATCGGACACAGATGGATACAAATGTTGATTTATACGCATTGATGTGAAATCAATCCCTTGACGTGAAATTGTGCCTAGATTTTGAACCGGAACCTCTGCTGGGGCTTTTGTGGTGAAATAATGTAAAAATTATATTCTTTTCACTGTTAGAGAAATGAATGTGCTGGGTTTTTATAGCTTCGTGCTGAATCTTTTTCTTTTCAATCTTTCGCCTTTTCTGAAAAAAGAAAAGGAACAAACCAGGTATTTTAAGGCCTGTCAAAATTTCATTACATGTGACATATCTAAGCGGAACACAGGCAGATAAGCATTCCATGAGATGACAAGAATGAGGAGCCTTGAGGCGTTAAACGAGCCTCGTCATGGTTGATAATGGTTCGACGAGGATGGATAAGGTGCTAATGATTGACACGGACTGATAATGGTCGGGTCCAGTCTGATGATGATGAAAGGACTGATAAGAGTTGATAAGGGTCGGATCAAGTTCGCTAAGGTTGAGAAGGACCGATAATAATTAGGTTCGGATCATGCCCGATCAGGTTTATGAGGACAGATAAGGGTTGATAAGGATCGGATCGATTGAGGTACGATTTGTAACGGCGAATATGTGTCGGATCAAGTCTAGCAAGGTTGATAACAACTGATAAGGATTGATAAGGGTCTGATGTAGTCCTATATTGTTGATAACGACCTATGAGGGTTTATATTGATTGAATCAAGTTTCATAAGATTGTTTATGAGATCGGGAGTTGTCTAAGTATGCTCACGCATACTTATACAACTTCAGTTGAAATATTGCCATAATTTGTTTATCATTATGATACCACAGCCTCGGATTTTACCGGCGCAGCTATATAAACTTCTGGCTTACCTCAAACGCGGAGTCGTTATAACGCGACGTGAAAAAAAAAAGAATTATTGAAGTATACCCGAGATAACATTTATTTTGTAGTAGTTGAATAATATGGCTTAAAGCAAAGTCGGTATTGTGACGGATGCGTTACACTTAAATTTGATATCGACCAGGTGGACGCAATCCAGCCTTCGCCACGCGAGAGCCGATGTGAAAATACCCCCTTTTTAGCTTCGCTGTAAAAAAATCATCCTTCCGTGGATGAATGCGGAAGCATTGTGACCAGCGCGCGATGATAGGATACTATGCCACAACGCACAGTCATGGGTTCGAATCCCACAAGGGTCATGGGTTTGAGTGCCTTAATAATCTATCTTCGTCAACTGGGTGTTAAATACTTTCGCCTTAATTAACACCATAGGCTGTGGGCTCCAGTCCGACCAAAAGTCGAGTGTTCAACACCTTATTGGACTACCAACGCAGACAACTATGCCGGTTTTCCCGCCTCATGAGCCATATAATGCTTTCGCATTAAAGAAAGTCTGGCTTATTGAGCGACGTAGCGGCCTCCACATTTTAGGTTCTCGAGTTTTATGTGTTTATTTATATGTTGCATATTCGCTGCATTCTTATGCTTGCTTGCGCGGAGTTGGCGATTTGAAGCCCGGAAATTATTCTCAACGGTAAATGAAAATTATTCGTATGTAAAAATAGCGGCCATTGAATTATAAGACCTAATCGAAGAGGATAATCTGCTATTTCTTGTTCGAAAGTTTAAATATCCACACGTATAAAAGTGAAACTACAGTGCATATTTGCCTACTATAATGCTATTGCATGAAATTTATGTACTACTTACGAATACTTATGAACTTTTATCTCTTCTTCAAATTTGTGTATCTGTACTGCACCATCATCAACCTTTATTCAATTCAGGTCAATTAAAGTTTATTACATTCATTAGGAAGGATACAAAGCAGTGCATATACAGAAAGAGGTCTCAAGGTTTAATCACCGTTGGCGGGACCACCTGCGCCAGCAAGAGGAGTAAAACTACAAAGTAAGAAAAAATCAAAGCAAAACAAAAAAGAGCATATATGTTACAGAAGATAAATATATGTGTAAGTGCATATATAACCTTCCTTGGTTGATGAATTATTGATAGTGTAAAAAGAAATTGTTTCAGGTTTTCCTTAAACATATCCAAGGAAGATATAGTGGTCACATGAGTCTGTAATCTATTCCAAAATGTTATTGAAGAAAAAAGCAAACTGGATCTACCATGATTAGTACAGATACTAGGCAATATCAAGTGAGTAGAATTGGCAATAGAGAGCGCATGCTGTGGGAAAATGTCTAAAATGAAGTTATGGTTATAAATTTTAAAGAATTTAATCCATATAATATAGAAATAAAGGCTAGATAAAGGCAACATATTAAGATCAACGAAAATAGGAAAGAATGGTGAAAACCGTGGAGCGAAGTTATTAATGCGAACTGCTTGTTTCTGGAGTTTAATCAATGGGGAGAGGTGAACGAAGTATGTATGACCCCATAATGAGATGCAGTACTTTATATGTTTATGAATAAAGTCGAAATATAGTGCTGTGAGTACATAGCGGCGGAAGTAGAATTTGGTTTTAAGCACGGCATGTATGCCAAAAGATTTCTAATGCAGACTGAAGAAATGTGTTTCTGAAACTAACTATAGGTCACAACAATGACTCAGAGAAAAGTAACATGATCAGATGAAGTACGAGCCTGGTTGTCGATGAAAAGACAGGAGAAATATTTTCCCTGTTTGGTGAACGAAAAAGCATAAAACATGATTTATAAGGGTTATTTGACCGCTACTTTGCTGCACACCACTCCCCAAGGGAATTTAATATCCTTGTAAATTGTAAATAAACATTAAGGTCAAGCTGTTACCCAAAATGGCGGTGTCGTCTGCTTATAGAATACACATAGAGCGAGAAAAGTAAAAAGGCAAGTCATTATGGTACGTGAAGAACAAAACGGGTCCTAAAATAGGTGCTTGAGGAATGCCTTTATTAATATACGATGGATTAGAAAAGCCATCATCAACAACAACAAGCTGTCGTCTATTAGATAAAAAAGCTTTTAGAAGTGTTAGTTATGACCGAACACTGCCATAATACTTAAGCTTCAAAAAATAAATGTTATTATCAATAGAATATAAATCCCTACAAGAATCTATAAACACGATAGCTGAAATGCCATGATCAATGTAAGATTTAATATTATCCGTGAAACATGCGATGGCAGCGTAAGTAGACAGCCCTGAGCGGAATTAAAACAAGGAAGTTATTATGTTAAATTTAGCACAGTACTTGTGTAGTCATGTTTCAATCAATTTTTCTATAGCTTTGTCATGGAAAGGAAGAACAGAAATTGCACGGTAATTTTCAGATAAGGATTTGAAACCCTTCTTCAAAACAGGTATGACCTTCGCAACCTTGAGTTGGTCAGGAAAAAGACCAGAACTGAAAGCAAGGTTAAATATGCGTCCAAGAATGAGTGTGATGGTAGCATAAATTGATGTGTTTTTCTGAGATTTTGTCCAGATCAGGGCCAGTTGATTTTAAACCTAAAACCTAAACAGATTCAATTCTTTCAGGGTTAGTGGGTCGAAGATCACGTCATATGAATCATAATTATTTAGGAATTCATATAGCAACTGCCATTTTCCTCCAGTATTATTAGCGCATTCTTGAATTTGAACTTCATAATAGCTGCGCATTGCGTTTTTAAGAAGTGTGGATAAAGTGTTCGAATAATTCTTATATCGTGCTTTAAGGCACATGTTGAAAGGCTGCCGCTTGTATTTTTTGTAGACGCTGTCATTTTCCTTAAAGAACGTAACAGGGAAGTTGATAGGCAGGGGCAAGGCGGAGCATGATAACGTCGCTTTCAAGACAGGACGGTAGTTCAGGATTTCACGGCAGTATTATTCATGTAAGTTGGGTAACGCAACTTCAGGATGTAGAGCTTCAAGAACTGGCAACCAGTTAGAATCTTCAATATTATTAGTATATTTAATGTTATCAAAATATGTTCAGAATTGCAATTTATGTACTTTGGAAATAGATGTGACAGTGTACAGAAAAATATGGCAATGGTCAGTAAGATTACTTTCAATAACACCAACTTGAGCAGGTACGGTGAAATTTAGATAATGTGGTCAATTAAAGGCTGTGAACCACATTGTATAGCATGTAGAGTCAATTATAAAACAGTGATAGCCATTTATATAAATGCAGGCGAGGTAGTCTTTTGTCACAGTGTGACAATAATTCGTTAATAAGTTTATGTTAATACCTCCTAGAATTGAAACATCTTTATTTTCGCTAGACAGTTGATGGGGTTTGACTGATAGTTCCGTGAGAAAGCTGGAAGATTCCGAAGAAGGAGAACGATAGTTGAAAGTCACATAACTTTGCGATGGTTGTTAGTTATGGCAAATGTATGAAATGCTACCCAAACGGAGTCACACTTAGGGGTGTTTAGAGTTAGGTCGGGACGTCTTATGAATGATAAACCATTTAACACGTTGAGGGCAGAGCCTCGAGTATGAATCACCATCGCGATGGCAATACTCGCATGAGTTATCTGAAAGACGGTAAAGTTGTCTATCTTCAGGCGAAAGCTACTTTCCAGATGCACCAATAATTGAGAGCGAACAGTCAAACGAGCCGGGAAAGGCCGAGATCTCGGTATGATTTTTATGCAAACTACGGGCGTTCACATCGATTTCAGGAAAGCCTGCAGCATTGAACGGGAGCATGTTAGCATCATGTCGTGATGGGTACGCCATCATGAATTTGATCAAGACGCTTGTACAAATGACCTTATCTAGTCATCTCCAAACACGTTAAGTTGTTTAGCGCACAAAGTGCGATTAAACCGCGTTACCTGCGTTTTCCGTCCCCTTACAGTGCCATTGTCAGTCCAGAGGAATGATCATTTGTGTCGTCTTTCCAAGGCAAGCGCTTCACTAAATATAACCTTATTTTCAGGGTGAGGTGATCGTTGAAGTGGATTGGCGTTCCTCGGTAGCCAGCACTTTGCCTTTCACTTGCCTCATTTGACATATTCGCAGACGAGGATGATGTGCGGGAAAGGCCAAGACAACTTGTCGAAGGACGAGCTTGACGAGCTTTAATAGAAAATGTCATGCGTTTGTCACACGAACAAAGACGCACTATCAAGTTGCTACAGTCAGTATTGTGCGTTGTAACCCTGCTATCGGTATATATGCCTGTGACTTAAACAGGAAAGGCAATATAAAGGAAAGCCTTTTTCCGGTGTAGCATAGCAAATCGGGCGAGCATCTGACTGTACTCCCGCGCATTCCTTTTTCTTGTATATTTCTTTCTCTCTTTCTCTGTCTTTACTCTGATTTTAATGTTTACGAGATTTTAAAAAAAATATTACTTCTTGGTAAATGAGTAGCCGGCTCCATTTTTGGTGTGCCCACATGGTCATACTTTTTATGCCATTAAAGCCGTATGTCACTAATTTGTAATCCCAGTCAGCTTTGCTTACCGAAGTTGGAGTTGCTATGTCATTGCCCCTTAACAACTGGGGTGTAACGAAGAAAGTTATCTTAAGTTCATAATTGTCCTATGCACCTTAAGAACATACCGAATAAACGTAACTGAACTTTGTGAGATTATAGTCGCTGTGTTATCGAAATCTGCATATAATCAACAGGAAAAGTTTGCATGATAATAAACATACATTGATACGTTTGCTATACTCCTTCGTTGCATTATGTATATTTACGTCATTCATTATTCAGAAATAATACCACACATATGAGTATTCAAATTTCTTTCAAATTTCATTATTATGTGTGAGTATGCCTATAAGTCTTCGCAAAAAAAATGAATATAAAACAGCTCTACTCATTACGCCAAAACAGCAGCGTTTGCACCCAGTCCCACAATGAATCGACGAAGAAAGTAGAGCAGCCATTACTTTGCAAGCACGCGCATTACCCGACTCTGCCTTTAGATGAATTCACGCGGTTCACCCTGGCTGCTACGAGAGAAGCTGCGCTTCGGTTTCCGTGTTACACGCCTCGAGTTCTGGCCCGTGGTCGTCATTATAAAAAAACCGCCCTCTCTTTCCTCGACTTAACCATGACTATTATTTTTTTCCAGAAAAGCTCGACGAGACTCGAGAGTCATCGCGTGTCACAGGCCCACAGCACGTGGTTTGCGCGTAACGATGCCAGCTTGAGTTCACATTTACTTGCAAAACTCGGGCGGCATTTTTTGTTTTGCGTAGGCAGCACATTTTTGTTCTTAGAGACTGCGTGCATTTGTGAGGCGAGCCGATTCGTTCAAGAACAATTGTGCTTGCCCAATACAGGCGCCTTAATCACTACCTCGCGTGTCACTCGGTCGGCTCCGTCTTTTAAAGACTTGCGTCAAAAAATCACGCTCGCTTGATGTTCGGAAACTACTCTCCTAACTGCAACTCCCGTTACGCACGTGAGGCGTCTCAGGAGAACAAACTTCGATGTTCAAACTATGCATGCCCGTGTTTGTATTGAGGCTGCCGTCCCCGGCTGCGTTATTGTTGAAGTTGAAGTTTATTCAAAATAGGAAAGTACACAGGAATTGTTATACAGGCCATCTGACTCCCTAGCTCAAGGATAGTTGGGATCCATGCTAGTTATAATTCCCAATCGTAACAGCAATACGAAAAAGTATAAATGAATCATATATGCATAAACATTCATTTATAAACACATGGCAGGGTACGTGTAATAGCTACGAGAAACTCACACAAAGGAATTTGCATTTAGTAAATTATACACTGCAAGTGAAAAGGGTAAACATATGTACACCATCGAGATAAAACCTCTATGCAGATAATAGCAGTGAGTGATCATGGGATTTCACTGATATTGAAAAACATTTTGCTTGTTTTACTTCCGATGGTAAGCTGTTCCATGGAAGTGCTCCAGTGTTGTTTAACCTTCGCCTTCCATATACATTATGCATTTTTGGCAACGGAAAATTTTCCTTAAGTGCGCTGCGTGTATTGCTTCTGGAATGTAAAAAAATTTATAAACTCAAAGGACAGTTAGTGGTTATGCTATTATGAGTATGCAATATAGCTTTCATATTCAGTAATAAATTAAAAGGCAGTATACGTAAACTATGAAACAGCGGCATTGATTTAGCATTGTAATCCGAAAAGCTCATAAATCGCAAGGCCCTTTTCTGAAGAAGTGCAATAGATTCTACATAAGAAACGTACGTGTTACCCCAAGGAGCAATGCGGTAGGATAGATGGCTATGGAAAATGCTAAAGTAAATTGTTCTCAGAGTGGCCGCGTCGAAGTAATAACGGCATTTGTACAGCATAAAACAAGCCTTGCAAGATTTTTACACAGCAATTCAATGCGAGTTTTCGAATGAAGATGCTCGTCTAGTGTGACACACAAGTATCGAATCGAACCCACCCTCTCAAGTATATTATGGTTTAGAGAAAGCGAATGACAATCTCTCAGTGGTACTTTCCACGAAGAAGTAAAGAGAATATATTTAGTTCTCTTTATATACAGAGTTAGCTTTCTTGACGCGAACCCCTGGTTAACAGTTCGAAGTTCATTATTAGCTACTTGAAATGTTTTGTCCAAGGAGTCTAGCGCACAAAGTAGAACAGTGTCGTCTGCATACATCACAGCAGAGAAGTTTTCTAAGGCATTAGGTAGATCGTTTACAAATAAAGAAAAAATATTGGCCTCAGCACTGAGCCTTGTGGGACCCCTGTAACAATGTTAGAAACGTCGGATTTGGTATCTGCAATGGAAACTAGTTGTTTTCTGTTATTGAGATAGCTGCGGAAAAATTGAACAGTTAGACCTAGAAAACCATAGCATTCTAACTTATTTAGCAGTATGTCATGGTCCACAGTGTCAAAGGCTTTTCTCACATCTAGAAATATGCCTAAGACACTTTTGTTGTTGTTCAAGTTAGAATTTATGTAGTCAGACAAAGCTAATACTGCTGTCACAGCTAATTAATTCTCACAGCTAATTAATAGTTGTCACAGCTGTGCCTCGACTAGGGCGGCAAACGGGAAAAGAAAAACGAACACGGTGAGGCTCACAGTGCTTTAAGACGGGGCATGCTGATTACACTTTGTGGCATCACAACAAAGGCATCTGCATTATCCCAGCTCCGGCGTCACTTCTGAAAGGACACCGATATGACTTCCTGCGGTGCATTACAGTCAAATTGCAATCATTAACGCCAGAGTAAAATCACCAGCCAAGCTAACATATGGCAAGCGAGAAAGGTTGGGTCCGTAGGATCAACAAAATCAAATGAAATGAAGCTTTGCTATTGCTTCATGAAATAAAGGAGAGTCGGAAAAAAAATCTGCTAATGAGCAGATTGACAACGGCACTGAATAAATACATGGAACAGCTGTAAAAAAAAAAAGTCGACACCAGGTGTTTCGCTTGCACATCTAGCCCAAAATGAGGGACCTACTGCATGAAACTACAAGGTGCTCTTGTTAAAAAAATGAAAGAAAGAAGATTCTAGCAAAGCAAAGAAAAAAAAAACGGTGAAATAAGTCCGAAGCACGTGTATACAAATCGGCGGTTACAAAAGTGACATAGAAATACGGCGAAAGTGCGATAATGCAAATGAAATACTATATTCTTCAAATGTAAGCTGAAAAAGAAGCCCATATATGTGAACATCGTTGGGAATGCCCTCCTGATTAATAAAGCGACACAATATTTCCCTTTGTACAATATCGAGATCCTTCAGACTTCTGCCGCTAAAACAGCATGCTTATAAGGCATACTGTGCACTGATGCTTATGGACATGTCAGTAAACCTACGCAGTTTTTATAAATATTCCAAACTGATTTTGCCACCAGTGCATATGAGCTATATAACTCAACCTTCAACACTAAAGCAGCGAAATTTTCTCGAAGATAAGAAAAAAATTAAAGAAATAGAGAGATGACCAATTTCTCATATCCATCTCGCTGCGACTGCACCATTCACGTGCACATTTGAAGCGAATTTTGATTGCAAGGGCACACATCTGTGTGTGCCCGTTAATGTATCACCAACAAAGCACAAATTTCCACTCCTTTCGCACCGCGAACGTGCCATCCCTAAGCCTGCACAAAACAGGCCCACCATCCACGCATCACTGTCGTTTTCTTCTTTAATTTCCTGCTGGCTTTCTAGTGTCATTAGTTTTCACAACTTCATATAACGCTATACATTCATGACCCAAAGGCGTTCCTCGTGTCTCGTTCTTTCCCATCCCTCATGAGCGAGGCAGCTAAATGCATGGGCTCAGGGTTAAGTGTTCAGGCGCCGCGAAGTGCAGGCGCCGGATCGAAACCGACGTCAGGGCGCGAGAAGCTGCGCCGCTCTCGCATCACGGTACATCCCGATGTGCCGGCACGTACACGCTTCGTTAGCTGAGTAAAGCGTCCGCTCGTAAAGCTGTCTTCGTGCGAAAGGCGTCTGGGAGGGGCAGGTGGCGGAGTGGAAGGAGGAAAGGAGAAAACCCATACCACGGCAGGCAGTTCCCGTGTACGGCCCATTCTCGGTCGTTGGCTCGCGTTTAGCCGATTCGCGCCGACCCAAACGCGCGCCAGCGGAACCTAGCAACTTGCGGGATAACAGAGTTTTCGTCCCGCGGCAATCGACTACGCAAGAAAAGGTGGAAGGAAATGAAGGAGTAGATGCAATAACACAGAGTTTTCTTTCCAAAGCACCCGCTTTTTCTTTGAATTACAGTTCCCCGCGTAGTTACAAATTTCGAGCGCATTTCCAGATATCTTTTCACGCTATAGAACCAGCACTGACGCAGTACAAACAAAGCGTTCTAACCCGAACGTTCGCCGTCTTCGCTACTTTAGCTAGGCCTCGGAACAGCTTTGCACAGCGAAGGCTGCCGTTTCTGTCCATGTCCCGCACGTGTGCTTGTTCCGCTACCTTTTTCCCAACGAAAGACGGGAGGAATTCAAATCCGCTTAAACTTTGAATAAACAACGGTTGTTCCACGCGCAGAGGCTGCTGGACATGATTCAAAAGCTTCTGCATAAAAGGGACAGGCATTCAACGTTTCAGTTCCTATTCCTAGGTACGTATCTGTGCATTGCGTTTGACAAAATCTATTGATTGAATCCAGGAGAGTTGCGGGTTTGTCACGAACAACAATTCAAAACATAAGAAATACGTAGTGCTGATGCAAAGCGGGCGTAATTTCATGATAGTATTTGTTAGCGCCGCGCTAAGATAAGGAAGGACAGAGAAAAAAAAAGGAACGTTGCAAGACGTCCTTCTGTATTGTACTCACGGTCAACTTTCTTTGGCAGTGAAAGGAAAGCTAAAGGGGCACAGTTTCTGCACTTGGGTCACTGCGTCTAGTAGTCTGGCAGGTTTTGGCACCGCTTTCGGTTTTTTGGATAACGTATTGCATTAGAGTAGCTTCAGCGTGTGACGATTTCGCAATTTTGAAAACCTGAAAGAAGAACGCAGGAAAGTACGTGAACCTCAACACTCTGGCTGGCTATTTCATCTTATTTGGTCCTTGCGATCCAGATGTTCGTGTTTTCTCTTTCCCATCGTAATCTAACACAAATGAGAATGTGAAGTGTTTTGGGAAGCGCGTTTACTAAGTCGCACTTCGCCTCCGTAACTTTTATTTCATTTGGCCATAAAATTGTCCGTGAGTATATGAGCGTTTCGAGAAGTTGGGAGCTTTGCCTTGTCACACAACACTCCTAGTGAGCTAATTTACTTACTAAGGCTGATTTTTTAAGAAGCCTAGTAATAGATAGGATGCGTTAACAAAGCTTTCTATGCTGAATACATATTAAGCGACGTTTAGCATCCAAATAGCAATTGAAAGTTCGGAGGTTCTCCCTCGAGGCACAATACATACTGTTCTGTTAATTTCTGTTGAAGTATTAAAAGCAGCTACTATGCTGCAATCTATTGGAAACTATAGCGCAATTTAAATGCAAGGATTAACATGACAGTCATTCCTTAAGCAGGAGTCTTGCTTCATAAAAGTATTGCCGATACTCGAGAAGAAGAACGACATTGGAAAAAAATAGGAGGAAAAACAAAGAAATGACAAAGAAAAGAAGCGGCAAACACTTGCTCCGATAAGTAGCAGCAAAGAATTATCCGGCTGTTGTTACGAAACGCTACAACCTATTGACTCTCAGCGCCACGTTATCCTGCTACACCAATAACCTGTGGCGGGTGCCCAAAGGAAGTATTAAGAGCAACCAGAGAAACGTTTGTTATATGAGTGAGCGGTGACATCTGAGCTACGATGACAAACTTGGGATAGAGCACTGCACGGGCCTGATTTTCGGCCCCGGTCCCTCCTGAGCCCAGCTGGGACCCGTGCGTAGATGACACAGGCGCGCCCGGCCCAGTCTGGGCCCATGTTACTGTGCCCAGGCCGGGCCCGGGACCGGGCGTTCATTACCTAGCTCCGCAAGCTTGGTATTGAGCATCGCCATGCACTAGCGTGTACCACTGTAGCGTGTAATACAGTGTACTAGACCACTGTAGGGTGTACAGTGGTCTAACTTGGAATACGGCGAAAAAAACCAATAACGTGGAGAGTGCGGAAGGGCGATTGCTGTACCGGAAAAAGGTGAGCCACGATACGAACTTTACAACTTGCAAAATGCATTCATCGTTAGCGGTTTCACTCAGCCACTTTCATTCGATACGATCAAAAAAGAACAAGACTTTTCCTTTTCTATTGCTTTTTTTTTGGAGCAACACTGTTTACCTGTAGCCCCCGTAAGCATCCACCGCATGCGTTCTCAGGGGGGCACCCTGACTTGCTTACGTCCGTACCGCGGTACGTGGACAGGAATACGTGCGCTGACCCCGGAGACCGTGCAATACTGGGCCGACCCACGCCCTAGGTAGAGCAGGATCTAAGCACTCCGCCAACGTCCTAAAATAAGTTTAATATCTGAGTCCAAATCATCATCATCATCATCATCATCATCATCATCATCATCATCATCATCATCATCAGCCTAGTTACGCCCACTGCAGGGCAAAGGCCTCTCCCATACTTCTCCAACTACCCTGGTCATGTACTAATTGTGGCCATGTTGTCCCTGCAAACGTCTTAACCTAACTTTCTGCCGCCCCTTGCTACGCTTCCCGTCCTTTGGAATCCAGTCCGTAATCCTTAATGACCATCGGTTATCTAGTCCAAATAGAACCACACAATTTCGGTGTTATAAGATGAGCACTATCTATGTATAAGAAAGTACAAATAGTTTCGCAAGTTGAGCTTAATGGGCTTTACTTGTTTTCAATGCTCTTTCACGAATAATGATAACATTGGCGATATGTGGCGTTTAACGGCGCAAGGGCTAGGTTTGGCGAAAGAGCGCCATGGCAAATGGTAATTCTAACAATGTATTGTGAATGGCGTGGACAGTGAATCCCTCATGGTAGATGTGACATGGCTATAAAAGGGCCTAAGAAATGTCGCTGTAAATAGCGTAAAATATATAGGTAATAAAACGGTGACACTGATTAATTAGGGACATGGGCGATGGCAATTGGGTTTCGATAAAAAACATGATGTCACAAAAGAAAACATAACAGTGACATTAGAGCTTCAAGGGAGTGTTTGAAAAGGAGGGCTGTTAGCCGTGTCCTAAAAATTACCTGTCCAAATTAATTTCAGAGTATCTGTTTCAGCTAAGAACTATAAAACTAATTTAAGGTTGAAAAGCGGTTCATCGCTAAGAAAAAATGCAGGGTGAAGAGCTATATTTTCACCATATGCAGAAAGGGAAATACTTTTTTCCTCTCTGTTTCTATTGCAGGGCACTGAATAAAACATGCAGAACAGTGAAACAATTGCCGCGCTTACTACAAGTCTGGGAATCGCCCCCAGTCAAGAGATAAGGGTGAGTACCGTACGTGTAACCGATTCTTAATTGGAAAAGAAGTACTTCCTTGTAATGTTATCTTTTCCCACTTATCCAGTTCCCAAGTTTTGGTTTTATCATGTGAAGCTTATTTATTCCTTGTGTATCCCACTCACCTTGCCATTGATTCCTCAATTTACGGCGCAGAAAAGGCTTTAGGTCTGTGGCAAGGATGGGGATATTTCCATCTGTGTCGCTAAAACTCACTGACGTAGCCATTTCGTCAGCAGCTACATTGCCTTCTATACCCCTGTGACCAGGTACCCAGCATAAGACGATCACTTGGTTCCACATATTTGTGGAGCACCACAAGGCGTATAAATCATTCAAAATGGGGTTCTTGCGTTTTCGTAGGATAATTAAGGCTCTCACTACACTTAATGGGTCTGTGAAGACAATAGCCTTAGCGACATTTGTGAGCCTTACGTGTTGAATAGCCTTAAGTATAGCGTATGTAACCACTGTAAAGATACTGGTGTGTGGGTTTAGTGCTGCAGATGTTGAAAATGAGTGTGCAAGAGCTGCCTAAGCAACACCAGCAAGTGTCTTCGAAGCATTTGTAAAATTCATCACAGGAGTACTTCTTCACAAGTTCCGGAAAATGCGAATATATATGTGGCTCCGGGACTAGTTTCGATATTTCTAAGAAAGAGATGACACATTAGATAGCCTGCTACCCCCAAGGGGGTGGAAGCCGTGTAGCAGCCATTAGGACATTCTCTAAAAGAGGGACCCGGGTTTTTTCTGAGAGTGCTTCCAACCGGAGGAACAGAGGAGGCGTGGTGGCTGGGCCGTTACGAAACAAGCTAGCAGTGGACAAGTCGCAAGTAGTAGAATGACAAGGATGTTTAATACCTGATCTAACTTTCAGGCGTAGAATAAAGTTAAATATGTCCTTTGGTAGTGCAATGGCCATTCGTTTAATTCGACGTAGAGACTTTGTACAGGGCTATTCCTATAGGCACCTGCAGCAAGGCGGATGCCTAAGTGGTGAATATGATCTAGCATTTTCAGAATGCTAGGTCCAGCAGAATTATAGACTATGGCTTCATAATGAAGGCGTTTTATTATTAGACATTTGTACAACATTATAAGGCATCTCCTGCCACTTCCTCAAGGTGTGCGTGACAATAGCTTCAGCAGATTTATTGTCGTGAGGCACTTCGCCCTAAGCTACTTCAGGTGTGGCACAAAAGTTAGCTTACGGTCTAAAATGATCCCTAAAAATTTCTGCTCACGGTTCGCAGATAACCATTCTCCAATCAGATCTATTACGGGGTTCGCCAGTATACGTCTCTTGCTAGCGAACAAGACGCACGTACTTTCATGTGGGTTTAGCTTAAAACCTTTTTCGTCCGCCCACTTAGACAATTTATTTGTGCAAAGCTGTACTTGTTGCTCGCCGATACTTAGATTACATGATTTGAAACCTATCTGTATGTCATCGACATATACAGAATAAAACATAGTACGTGGTATGGCATGTACAAGGGCGGCAGGTGCAGGCTACCCCGTCCGCATCCGCAACTCAGCCGAAGGTAGCAAACGATCGTGCGACGCGCGCAAGCGGGGTCACTAGCACATCCCATGCTCTTGCACAAGATGTTCCCAGCAGAGCAAGACACTTCATGCTCGTTTTGCAGACGATCGGAAGGCACTCTAGCACACATCCTTGCAGAGTGCCCTAAGCTCAAACCCCCCCCACCCACCCTACCCCCCACCCTCTCCAGCCCCAACCCCACCGAGCGATGGGAGGCCTTGTTGTCCAGCCCCGACCTACCAACCCAGCTCGCGCTGGTGGCTAGGGGCCAGGAACTGCTGGACGCATACGGGACCTCAGAAGGTTCCAACCCATCTGGTGCCAGCGCGCACCAACCTTTACTAAGGGCTCAGTAAAAGTTCATTCTCTCTCTCTCTGGATCGACTTCATTTTGACAATAAAAAGAGTCCAGCTCAGCACACCTCCTTGTGGAACACCAGCCTCTTGCGTAAGTGGACGAGACTGAACGCTGCCAACTCTAATACGGAACGTGCGATTGGAGAGGTAACTCTGAATCACGTTCAGCAAGTTGCCTCGAACTCCCATTTCAGACAGATCACAGAGGATTCTAAAGCACCAGGTTGAGTCGTATGCCTGCTCAATATCTCGTAATACTGACAAGAAAAACTGTTTGTAGACAAAGACAACACGTGTATTTGTCTCGATGCATACAAGGCGATCTGTTGTGGATCTACCCTCCCTAATACCGCACTGTAAGGGATCGAGTATCTTGTTGCTTTCAAGAAAATGGATGAGGAGACAGTTAATCATTTTCCCAAATAGTTTGCACAGAGCTATAGGCCTATAACTGTTGGGTGAGGAAGAGTCCTTGCCCTCTTTGAGAATAGGGATTACGATTGCTTCTTTCCAGGCAAACGGAATGTAGCCGGCGGAGAACATGGAGTTGAAGAGTGATAGTAGTGCTTTTTGGGTTTCGGGATGTAAGTGTCTGATCATCTCATACATTATTCTGTCACTTCCTGGAGCGGACTTTTTGCAACAATTCAGTGAGGCCTGGAACCCAGGCATCCTAAATGGACGATAGTATACATCATTGGATGTGCCTTTCCGACCCAGAGTCAGCTGCTATGCTTGTCACTGGTATTTTAGGAATATATCTGTGTAATGAGATGTACTAGAGATGTGCTCGAAATGTGCTCCTAGACAATCAGCCTGGTCCTCAAGAGTGTCTGCTTGTGTGTTTAACAATGGTAGAGGATAAGTTTCGCGGCCCTTTAATTTCTGTACTCTTTACCAGGCTTTTCTTTTGTCTGTATAAGAATTAATGCCGGAAATGTATTTTTACCAACTGTCCCTTGTGGCCCGGCAACGTTTTCTTCTACCTTCCGATTTTATTTTCTTAAAGCTGATAATGTTTTCGGTAGTCGGAGAGTCACGGAGCTGATTCCAAACCTCAATTATTCTGTTTCCTTAGCGCTTCCTTACATTCATCGTTCCAACAGGGAACATGTCGTTCAACAGGCGATGCATTTGTTTCCAGGATACTTAATGACGCTGCGTCGACAATAAATGCGGTAAAATATGATCCTGCATAGTCAATAGTAAGCGCGCGAACATCCTCCCACGTTATATATCTCAGCTCTCTGTATCGTTGCCAGTTCGCTGAGTCAGCTTTCTACTGGGGATATGTGAATGACATTCGTCCCGTTTCCATAATTTTAAAGCAAGCGTTAAATTAGCACTCCCATTTGGATTGTTATGTGCTTTCCACTCCAAGTACGGCACAACTGTACTTGAAACAATGGCTAAATCTATAGATGAGAATGCCTTGTTTGCGACGGTATAAAAAGTTGGCTACTTCTTATTTAGAAAACACGCGCCTGTACTTAAGAGGAAGTTTTCAATCAGACTCCTGAAGGCATCACATCGAGAGTCGCCCCACAAAGTATGATGAGCATTTAGGTCTCCCATGACAATGTAGGGTTCCGGGAGTTGGGCAATAAAGTTTCAAATTCCGTTTTGGAGAGTTGACAGTTGGGAGGAATGTATAAAGATGCGATTTTCAGCAGCTTACTAAAAAGCACTGCTCTGACTGCCACTCCCTCTGGGACGTTTTAAGCTGTAACTAGCGGCAAGCAACACTCTTATCTACATTTACTGCTACACTGCGGACGAGGCAAGGGCCTCGTTGCGGTATTTTCGGAAAATGGCATACTGTCGGAGAAAGTTTGTTTGTGAAGGTTTAAGATGTGTTTCTTGGACACACAGCACCTTTGCAGTGTACCTATGTAAAGGTTCCTTAATGTCGTCTAGGTTGTGGCGTAAACCCCTGACATTCCACTGTAATATCTGTGTGTCCATATTATATGTGTTTTCTGCTGTGTGTCTAATAGATATAGATTAGATTAGCTCACGGGATCTTTCCAGGCCCCGTGATATGGGATTTTTCTTTCTTCGCGGGGCGCTCTAGGGAGCCGTGCCGTTCCTTGGGCGTCTGAGACGCTGGAGTTCTCGCTGGTAACCATCACCTCGTCTGAGGCAGTGGATACTGCCCACTAGGCGGGAACTTTCGCGGGAGTGTTGGGCCGATCTGCACGGGCAGTGAACCTGGGTCTAACAGGCCCGAGGGTCTGCTGGTCCTCCTTTGACGTGGCCTGAACAGCGCTGGCTGTTCCAGCCGGGGGGGGGGGTGGGGAGGGGCTGATGGCGTCACCGCCGTCGCACTCTGTGTGACTTGGGTAGCCGCCGAATGATGAAGCGCTTACCCCCGGCGCGCCACATCGGTGTAGGAAGGACTTGACTGATTGTGGAGTGAGAAACGCTTACGTGCCTCTGGAAAAGATAGGCTCAGTTTTATTTTCAGTTCTATGATTTGTTTCTCTTTCTTCCACGAGGGGCATGATCGCGAGTAGGCGGGCTGATCTCCTTTACAGTTGGCACAGTGGTTTGTTGAAGTACAGATGTCAGGAGCGTGTTCAAAATAACCACACTGAGCACAAGTAGCACGTCCCCTGCAGTTCTGCGACTCATGCCCAAAGCGCTGACACTTGAAGCATCGACGCACATTCGGGATATACGGCCTGACGCGAAGCTTGCAGTAGCCAGTTTCTATTGTTTAGAAACTGGCTACTGCAAAAAGTAATGATGATCGACTTCGTAGGTATTTGCTTGTCAGCTCGCCTCAATGTTATCCTTTGTACTTTCGCTACGTTCTGGTCTTGCCATCCTTCGAGCAAATCGCTTTCACTCAGTTCGAGAAGGTCACCTTCCGAGACGATCCCCCGCACTGTGTTCATTGGCCTGGGTGGGCCCACTAAGACGGGAATGTTACCAAATGCTACAATTTTCGAGAGCTTGTCATACTGCAATTCGTCGCGAAGTTCGAGAAGATCGCCACTTCCCATCTTCGTTACTTTATAGCCTGGGCGAATTGTTCCGTGAGAGATTTTGCTACAACAAATGGTGAGATCATTCTGACTGTTTTCGTATCGTGCTGACTGTGTACAAGGTGGTACTTGGAAAAATATTGTTTTTTTCATTAAAAGCGTGAAAGTTTCATCGGTGTGCCCCCTCTTGAGGAAGCGATCAGGTAATGCTGGAAAGTCGCTTGTGATATAGCGTTGGAAATTTCGGTGGCGATGGTGACCACCCACGACCTATCCCCACAAGGGGACGCTACAAGGTTGGAAGAATGCCTAAAGACGCCAGCCATGCATTGCCGCTATAACGTAATATAAAATACCCAAGGTTAGATAATTACATCAGGTTAACCCTTGCCGCCCAGAATACGGAAGTGAGAAGAAATGATAAGAAGACATGAAAGAAGAAACAGCAAGAGAGAAAGCAAAAGATTGAAGAGGGAGACCGGAAAAGGCGACTGCCGATTTCCTCCAGGTGGGTCACTCTGGAGGGGCCTTCTATGTGAAGCAGAGGCCAAAGAGGTGTGTTGCCTCCACCGGGGGGCCTTCAAGGTCCAAACACCCGTCATCGGCTCCCTTTCCGATCTACCTTTCGATCTCCCTTTCCTCAGACACGGCTAAGCCGCGCACGGCTACACGCCGGAGAGTCCAACCCTCGTGTGCTCGGGTACGTGGTGTCACAACACACCAAACGACTGCTGACGCAGACGCCCCTTCGGGGAAGTTTCACGAATAATGAGAGGGGGAAAGAGTGTTGCGACCGCCCCTGTGCAAGTGGCCTGCGCTTCTGTGGTTATGACGTCACGCGCATCGCAGATGCCGGTGCGGCTGCAGCAGCGGTTGCGGCAGATGCATTGCATGTGATGGGCGGTGACCGCGGCGGCGCCTGTGTCGGCGTAGTGCATTGCCGTAAGAAAAATGTAAGATTTTATAGTGTACGCAACCCATGTATGAAACGTAAACAGCTTGTCTGGAAATTCGTGGACATATGAATCTTGCAGCACCACGATTTTTTTTTCATTTCATATGTCTTGAAGCTGCATAAACTGCCATGAAATTTAGTAAAGCAATGAACAGGGCTAGTTGGTGGACGTTCATGATTGTATTGCGCTCAGTGTTACACTGACGGAAGAACTAATGAAGGAAAATGAAGGAACAAAACGTTGATGTAGGTAGCGCAAACTGCCAACCCGTTGAATACTATTAATGAGCAGGCTTATATATATATATATATATATATATATATATATATATATATATATATATATATATATATATATATATATATATATATATATATATATATACGCTGATCTGAGGTGGGGAAGTGTGTGAAACTGCAGCAGAACTGATAGTTGGGCGAGGGGGAACGAATTCATAGTCAAATATTTAGCGTGCAAAATCGACAAGGACACAGTGAAGGGGCAAACAAGGGGGAGTAAGCGCTCGTATGTCCGCCTTCACAGTGTCCTTATCGATTGTGCACGCGAAATAGTTCACTATGAAGGGGGTGAGACGTTAGATGTGACAAGGCGGCGACATGTGATGGTGCGGTGGGCCGGAACAACAGTTTTCACTAGCACCCGTTCTTTCTGACAAACTCGACCTCAGCTTCGATGAGCATGATGGGTGGAGTGCTTACGAGCTTCTCTTTTTCTTTTGTTATCGCAAATTCTTCTGAGAGCGACGGGTAGACATGAATAATTTAGGAAAAGCAAGTAAGCAAGCAATGATCGAGCCAAAGAACGCTTACGGATTAGCAGACAGTTCTCAGAATTTCTGGGCCATATTTTTGTTCATAAAGGTTTAAGACACGCACAAAGTGAAAATTTTTTGTTATCTTGTAAAGATGGCTTTTCTCACCTAACTCTACCCATGAGACGTGAACAGACTACCGCTAAGCTGATCGCAGGTCTTCTAAACCGGCGTAGAAGTGAGTATAGCTCTAGCTGTGACATCGCCTCCAAGATTTCATATGTGGCGTCTTCGGCCACACTAGCAATCACAGAGGGCGCATCTGCATGTTACACCCGTGCTGCGCTCATAGCTATCAGTGTGGTGTCCGTCAGGCAAACAGGCATTATAGCAGGGACGACACTCAGGGCCGCTATTCAGCCTATGGCTTTTAGATACCAAGAGATTGGGAACAAGCAACGCACAATCAGAAATATGAGAGGAACCGCGTCGCTGTTAGATGTATATTTCCAAAGGCTTTCGCCATTTGCACTAAACAACCAAACAAACAATAAGAAATCAGAGGTATACTGCCAATTGATAGCAGCCACCGCAATATCAAGATCAGCCTACCGATTACATTGCCTCCAAGAAGGGCCGATAATATAAAACAGATGAAAACCCATGCAAGGACACACATCGTGCTCTGGAGTGAGGATCGGCACACCCATGCCTTTTTACTCTGTCTGAAGGATTGGCCTGCTTTATTTTACTACGACGCCACCGACTATGGCTGGTGGTGGTATAATGCAATCATTTTGAAATGCTACACTCCACAGGTAAGAAGCGAGAACCATCAAATATAGACGCGTACGAGCGAAAAAAAAGGAAAACGTTTTTGAGATCAAGCCCACTAGGGGCGAGAAAATGCTTCGAAAGCTGTTGGCTTCCACCCACTCGGCGTGCGAGTGAGGGGTGCAGAAACGCGTGGCTTCTCGCACAAGGCTGGGGACGCACTGTGCACGGCGTGCCGTCAAAGTAGTCGGAGCCATTATCGAGATTACTCGCAGGTTTTGCCAATTAAAAACTCGTTCCGAAAAGTGGGTGGCGCAGCTAAAAAGTGGGCGCCCGCATTTTGAACTAATTTGCCTCCCTCGTTCATCCCTCCCCCTAACCCCTTTCTCCGAGCACTTCGCATTTCACCGCCGTTCGTTGAGGCGTATTGCGCGCCTCTTGGCTTCGGTGGGAACAGTGGCACGGCCTGCTTACTCTACCACAAGCCTTCCTTGGGTAGAACCCCTGACTGCTGTCACGTGTAAACCCTGCTTCGTTCACTTTCATGAGTTCCACGAGTTCGGAGCTTTTCTTTTGGTTTCCGTCGTTTGCGAGAGTTTATTCCCAGGTCAATTAACATGCCCTTTTATATAAATCTACGGTATAGCATATAACGTTCTGGCATACCTTTAGTTGTGCAAGAAAGGCGCAATTCACAGCTGAGCAATGCTTTGATATTAGAGAGCAAAAAATACGCAGGCATGCCTGCGTGCGTATGCCTTGTGTCTATACATAGAAACACACACAGGACATAAAGCCGACGGCGTCACTATCAAACAGGTAGAGCATTCTCAATATTGGGGAACTGAGTGGAACAATTTCATGCACGTATTTACTGAAAATACTAATTTGCAACAACTGTACCCGCAGCACTCACGACATTTATTATTATGCCTAACACTGAGGATGCTAGCGCTGGAAATTTGTGCGTTTTCAGCTTATGGATTGGTTCCTCACAAGGTATTTTCCGGATACGTGAGCTTCCCACCAAGAAAATTAAGAGATATGAAATGCAAATGTGCATCTCCAGACGTTTAATGGCATACATGAGAAAACTTATACGTGCATAAACTTTTCTTTTTAAGGATCTACAGTATGAAATCATCATTTCTGGAATCACACATGCATGTACTTTTAACAGTTACTAATGTTCTTTTAGCTAATTTATATGCATATTTCCGCTGCTAATGTCCAAAGTTCTGAAGATATACGCGATAAGTTATCCGTGCTTGAAATCTGTCAAACATTGCACGAAATATTGCAACCCTAACTAGAAGCTCACAATCGATAGAACACTTGTGCTTCAGACACAACTGACAAAATAGCTCCTTTTCAAGGGTCTTAGACACAATATTGCTATGCCTGCAGATGAAACGTGCTTACTACAGCCAGCCGCACGGGATCGAGGCCTACCAAGTTGAAACAGCTTGCAGTTTGAGGAGAATCAGCAAACGGAAGAACCAGAGGAACCGACAGTGACATTCGATTAATTATTCTTTGTCGCAGTCTTGCATAGCGTAGGAGTCCGAATGTTCAATCAGCCTGATGGCGGAAAATATTAACCTTTGTTTACTTGATCAAAGATTCCGATGTCACTCCCAAATACGAAGCGCAACTTGCGTTTGGAGAGGAGGTGGAGCGGACAACCAGTTGGAGATGAAGAATAAGGAAGAGAAAGGGAATAAATAATGTTTCCTAATTAAGCTGAGAAAAGAGAACAGATTGCAGCAGTAGGCCGGAAACTTTTTTCGAAATGATTTCACCATCCAACTTCGCTCACTAGTCCACGCGCACACAGTTTTGCGGGTGTTAAGAGTTGGCCTTACGAGTTGGCGTCAGAACAATTTTCAATGTGCCCTCAAAAGTAGTAATCACTGTATTATTCTCTATTTGTGCGTTGTAGTAAGAAATCTAGAAAAAATAAACAAAAAAACGCTTAGGTTGGTAGACACTTCGGGAACTGGAAGTGTATGCTTTGTCGTGCATTTTTGCACTGAATTGATGGGTAATGATGTCCAGTTCAATTAATTGTGTTCTTAAATGACCGAAAAGCTAAAGCCTTAGAAATCTCGTCATAAATATTTGTTAAAAATTGTATTCGGTTTTTCATTCTTCCACCGCATCAATGAGTAAGATGTGCGAACGCTTTTTCTTTTCTCTTCGAAGCAGCCCAATGCTTTCAAGGTGTTTCAGCATGGTGACACGGTCTTTATCGCATCAGAGGCCTGATGCCGTTGTATATTCTCCCAGTGATGTTACACATATACAGGGACATTACGGCAGCCGCCTTTTCTTGGAAAAAGAGAGCCTTTCTTGGACGGTGATACAGCGATGTGACCAGCGCAATTCATCGAGCGAACGCGATGGTGCAGCGATGTCCCGTGACGATGACGTAATTGTGCCAGCATCCTTCTCCTGCATTGAACTATATTCTTGCTCTCCGCTTCCCCACGTATGCGCATCCCGTTTTCAATGATAAGTTAAAAAGACCCGTGCTCTCCAATGGTCCTTAAATGCTATCGCATTAAACGTCTGCTTTCAGAAGTGAACAGAACTTAACAAAACAGACTTTTCTGCGGCTAGAAACAAAAAATGCCATATGCTGGCAATAGCCATAAAATTTCCCACATGGCAGGCTTTGCGTGCGAGCATATTTGAATTTCATAAGTACGTTATTACGTTTATTCAAACAGAAATTTAGGTCCGATTGAGGCTGATGACAATACGTACAGAACCAAAATTTTCGTTCAGTTAAGCTATATCATATTGTCCACCATGTTGCCTGCAGCTAGGTGAAAAAAAGGAAGTCCGTCAAGAAGGGAATAATGAACAGCGGGCAAAAAAAAAAAACACTGAAATGAAATTTGGTTCATCACTAGGCACGTGTCATATTTAGAAAGTGCCAATAACAACAATGGCGAGTGTTATGTGCAGCTCATGAGTTTTGGTTACACATTTTGGCACAGTCGGTTTTACATTAATGACGACGTTGGTAACCTTCTTCTTTCGGACAGCCTAAGGTCACCTCCCTTATCAAGAAGTATTCGCTTCTTTGAGATCCACTCATCGACCTCACAGACGACGGGATTCTATACCTAGCGCAACCACATAGGTACCTTTAGGCTTGTACTTCAGGTTTAGGTGCTCCTTCTGTAGCCGCGATAAACGAAATGCCAAACATTTTATGCGTGCCTTGCGAAAAGAGAAGCTTATTATAACAGAATAAAAGAACATAACATCAATCACATCATTTTTGTTGCAGCAGCACTTGCGGCTGGAGGAATGCAGGCGTAAACAAGCTTTCTTGCCTATGCAGACCTTCCAACGTTCACCCAACCATTCCCCCAAGCGGCATCACGTGCCCGTCCTACCTGCACCACTGGAACGCGCGTTTTTGACCTGTTCAACGAATCTCGTCTATCCGTGGCTACTGCGCATGCGTGACCAACGTCACCTGCAGACCATCGCCTTGAGATAGTCTGCTGATGCGACAGGGCTTCAAAAAGTGGTGCTGGCGTCTGTGCGGCTTCATTTGGCAGCAGCACTTGCGGTTGGAGGAATGCTGGCGTAAACGACCTTTCTTACCTTTGCAGGTTGGTGGTGTTTTTTTTCGACATATTCATTAGCACATCGCCGCAACTGCTGCTGCCAGTGTTTTGACCTGTCTCAGTGACACCTTGTATCTCTTAAGATGCAAATGTTGCTGAACTAGGTAAGAGAATTCAGCTGCTTGAGGCTTGGTCTTAAGACAAACTCGAAGAAGTAGTTGAAAAACTGGTTGAGAAAACAAAACGGAGAATTTCATCCACTGAGCCTGCAATTCGTGCAATGAAGGCCGAAATCAGCAACTTGTTCTCAAGTGTCGAAATGATGAATTCTCTTGTCGAGAAAGTGAAGTCAGAGAATGAGTGCCTAAGAACTGTTAATGAAACTCTGCAATCACAGAATGAAACCTTAAAAGCAAAAGTGTCGGAACTTGAGCAGTACTCTCGGCTAAACAACGTTGAATTGAAGAACATCAGATGTACACAGGGACAGGACTGCGCGGCAAATATAAAAGCCGTAGGGGCGAAAATTGATTGTCCCATCCAGGATAGTGACATTGACGTCGTTCATCGAGCTCCAGGGAAGGCTGCAACAACTGGGAAAAATATCATTGCCCGCTTCTGCTCATGAGCAAATAAGCAAAATTTCGTCGCTAAGGCAAGAAAGGCTAGACTGAACACTACTGACCTCGGCTTTGGTGAATCGCAAAGTCGCCCTGTTTATGTAAACGACCACCTGACGATGCAAAAAAGGCTGTTCGCTAAAGCGTTGAAGTTAAAGAGGGAACGTGGATGGATGTATCTGTGGACGGATAATTGCCATGTAAAGACGAGACAGTCGGAGTATCCCGCATCTCAAAAGACACAGACCTTTCCGTGTTTATTCAGGCGACCTAGTTGATCTCTGGCAACGAACTATAACACTTCATAAACTTCATAACACTTTAACATGTATTACTCGACAAAACGTTTTTTTCAAGGCCCAGGTTTATCAGCTATTTACTTTAATACATGTAGTCTCAGAAAACATTGTGACGACATTCATGCTTACCTAGCATCCCTTGACCACCACTTTTCCATCATCTGTGTGTCTGAGACGTGGCTATCACCGGACGATAAAAACTTATGCTGTTTACCACATTACTCACCAGAGTACTGTCACTGACAAACAAACAGTCACTGTGGTTCTGCTATTTTTGTATCATCTTCTATAAAATACAAACGTCGGAATGACCTCCCCATCCTAGCTGACAACACTGAATCTGTTTGGTTTGAAATTGATGAACAACATACACAATCGGATGCGGAAAAAACCATCTTAGCTTGCATATATCGCTCACCATCATCGTCAGTCTCAGAGTTCTGCTCTGCAGTACACGAAAACCTAGACTAGATAGCTTGCGAAAGAAAAAAAACGTTGTTATTATGTGAGATATAAACATTAACCTGTTGGATGAATCCAATCATAACCCGACTGAATACTCGAATTGATTTGCAGGCTCTGGTTATGAAGAGCTGCTTACAGTGCCGACAAGATCTATTACAGGCAGCTCAAGCACGCTCATTGACCATATTTTATTTCACTACGTATCATGTGACGAGTGTGGCGTAATACCACTCGACGTTACAAACCACTATTCCATCTTTTGTCGCTTGTCTCATGCCTCATAAAGTGCAGAGAGCGTTATTTCCAAAAGTCCCTGTTTAACAAAGTTCAATTCATAGATTCCATCTCTTCTTTTGACTGGTCGACGATAAAATCTTTATCAAAGGCTGAGCTAGCTTTTGTACGCTTTTCATCTGTAATACAGCAATGTGTCCATGATGCAACCACTTTTGTTAGATGTAACAAGGAATATCCGGCACCCCATAACCCGTGGCTGACAGATGGTTTGGTTGTGTGCATGCGCAAGAAAGAGAATATGTACAAAAAACTAAACCTTGCCCATTTAACTTAAAATTGCAGAAGCGATATGCTTGCTACAACAATGTCTTAAACAAATTGTTGAAAGACGCCAGAAGGAAGTACTATGACACTAAAACTAATGAAGCTGAAGGTATCACTAAAGATTGGAAGCTCATAAACTCTTTTTTGAACAGAAACTCAAAAGACTCGCCAATAAGTGAGATTTGAAACTCGAGTGGTACGTATCGAAATCCATCAGACACCGCAAATGAATTTAATAATTCCTTTTGCAATAAGAATAGGCCCCTTCCTACCAGTCCTATAACAACACCCCAGAGACAACCACAATCTTTTTTTTTATATATCCTACCATTCCGGATGAAATATACAATCTCATACAACAATTAAAGCTAATAAGTGCAGGTTTTGATGAAATGCAACCAGTGCACCTAAAACATGTTGCTGATATCGTTGCTAACCCATTTTCTTATGTAATTAACCTTTCACTCAAATGCGGTGTATTTCCATCTGAACTTAAGAAAGCCAAAATAGTTCTTGTATTTAAAAAAAGGTGATAGGGGGTTGATTTCTAAGTATTGCCCTATTGCTATATTATCCGTGTTCAGCAAAATTAGAGAAATATTTTGAAAAGCGTCTAACTAAGTACCTAACAAAATATGAAATTCTTTGCCCCACACAGTTTGGCTTTCGTGCAGGTTACTCTACTAACCTGGCGCTTTTTTTCATTCGCTGATCGAATTAAGCACTACATTGACGAAGGTTAAATATGCTGGAGCAGTGTTTATTGACCTTACCAAAGCATTCGATTCAATTCTTCATAATATTTTAATTACTAAATTTAACGCAATCTGTCTAGTAGGACCAACGCTGGCTTTTGTTCACGATTATCTAACAGACAACATGCTGTTAGCATTTTTAATCACCTTTCTGACCTCAAATTAATTGATAAGGGAGTTCCTCAGGGGTCTCCATTAGGCCCATTACTTTTCACTATCTACATTATTGACCTAACTGCCCATCTTTCGCATTGTGAACCTTATCTCTATGCGGACGACACTACGATTCTCACTGCTGACACCTATATTAATAGCCTAACTTCTAAGATCAATACCGATATGGAAAATATTATTCGCTGGTGTCGTCGTAACTCCTTAGAAATTAGCCCTAGTAAAACAGTCTTCATAGTATTTCACCCCCCCCCCTCAAAAGAAAGTAATAAATATTCCGACCATAGCTATCGATAGTTAACTCATGAAACCTTCTAGTCATTCTCGTTTTTTGGGGGTTGTCCTTGATTCCAACTTAAAGTACATTACCCATATTTGACATGTAAAGCAAGAAATTGGATATAGTATCCGGATTCTTATAAAAGCACGTCCATACTTTAGTCTACCAACCTTGCTTTCTCTTTGTCATGCATTCATTCACAGTCACTTCACCTACTGCTTTGCGACTTGAGGCAACACATATAGCTCTCATCTTGTTCCTTTACAATGGGTCCAGAACCAGGCCATCCGCATTAGTACTTTTCAGTCACCCCTATGTAGTGTGTCTGCTCTTCTGCAAGAGAATCGCATTCTCACAATTCATAAACTATTTAAATTAAACACGCCAATACTTTTTTATTGCGATAAAGACTTGCCCTTAAGGCATAATTCTTGATGCGTATATGTGTATTATATGTGTGCTGTGAGGCCTGTGTTGTGTATGAATTGAAGCAGTGTTTTGTGGAATCTGATGTCATGTATCCATCGGTCATAGCTGGTTGTCACACTATAATATAGCGGAGGCCGGCTTGCAGTAGGAGACGCGAGCGTTCCGATTTTAAACCAGTACATGTCCATATTGGGTGGTATGCATCTGCTTCCATCACAGTAACGGAGCAGTATGGACACGTAGCACCCAGTGGTAAATGCGACCAGTGCAACCTTGAGATAACAACCGGTGTAAGGGCCACCCCGGCCCGAAGCCTCCTAAGCACAACTTCCTCCGCCCTGGTAAGGTGAAGGGGGAGGGAGCAGACTCACGGTGGGATAAGATCGCGTGTGTCCTGCCGGAGAAAGTTTTTACGAGCTCGGAGCAAGTTAAGGGGTTGAGGTGGGAGGGGAATAGGCGGAAGATCAGGATTAGGAGGGCAGTGTGCCTGCTGGTCAGCAGCAGTGTTGTGAGGGTTTGCTGAGGCAATACTTGTCTACAATTTCCCTCACTCAAACATTCCGCAAATAATATTTAACACTGAACAACTTGCTAATTATAATAAAGCTCGATTTGAATGAGCTAACAACTTCTTATCACCTAAAATCAGAACTAATTTTGGCAAATTTTCTTCTGTGTTCACAGCGACGTCTTTCTGTAATTGTATTCCAACGAACATAAAGCTGTCTCCTAGTATAGGCAGCTTTAAAAAGCATTTATTCTCATATTTACTTAACTTGTGAATGCTGGGATGTAATTTAATATGTTCTGTTTGCTTCATTGTGTGCAAATCATTATATCTCTTTAACATTTCACCACATCTCAGTCCACTTGTTTCCTTGTGTCAGTACGTGTTAAAACTCTGCCTCTTGGCTACATTTTCCTTTTCCTGATTTGTTTTGTTTTTAATTCAGCACAAGATGGAATTCTGTACAGTGCTATGCCAAGCTTTCAGTTTACTTGTTTTCTTGCATTAATACGTGCTAACTTTTCTACCTCTCTGCTATATTTGCATTAAACTGAATTGTTTTGTTATTTGTTCATCTGTTCAAAACACAATTCTGTATACTATTATATAATGTTTCAGTTCTTTTGCTGTCGCGTGTAATTATTTGCAGACAACATTACAACTTTGCTGCATTCGCTCCAACCGATTGTTTTTATTATTTCTAATTAGAATAGGAGGTCCCCTTACAGCCTTGAGCTTCGGGACCTCCATCTGCATATCTTGTTGCTGTGCATTTATTTTCGTGAGTTAATAAATAAAATTCTTCTTACTAAAAATGAAATGAACAGATGCGTATTCATTCTGCTGCAATGCCCTGCTTATCTCTTAACTAACCTCCACAAGGGAAATAACTGCGAATGGACAGCCTAAAACCGTGACCAGGGACAATTAAGGATGCTCATTCTCCCGTTCTAAGTTTGTTTCTATTCTTAAAGTTCTGAAGAGGCTGATAATAATGAGCCGTTGCATTAAATTTGCGATTCCACATAAGCACACAGATAGAGGCTCAAAATGTTGCTCCCTTTTATTACCGTGCGCGCAAGCTTTAACTCTTTCGAACGTCGTCATTGTGTATTCGGAAACTGCAAGAAATAAGTTGCAGCAAATTGGAAATGACAATGGATCAGGCGAGAAAATTTTTCCGACGATCTGTTTCTGTTTCCTCGAGCATTTTACTCAGTATTGCGTCGCATCTGTCAAAGTGCTGCGATCTTCTTTGGAATTCTACAGATTCAACTGATGGCGTATTTTAGGGTGTTATTTTACAGCTGGGTTTCCTGTTTGCAGCTGCGCATCGAGTCTAATAAAGAATACCATAAAATTTGCATAAGATTGAGAAGACAAATTTCCCGTATCACTTATTCGGTCCCAAAGACACGCACGGACCTTTAACATTAAAGGCAATGTTTAATGTCTTCGGACTCCAAGAGGGGACTTCCAGGCATAGAAGGTTATCTTATGCAATTGTATGTATGTATGTATGTATGTATGTATGTATGTATGTATGTATGTATGTATGTATGTATGTATGTATGTATGTATGTATGTATGTATGTATGTATGTATGTATGTATGTATGTATGTATGTATGTATGTATGTATGTATGTATGTATGTATGTATGTATGTATGTATGTATGTATGTATGCATGCATGTATGCATGCATGTATGTATGTATGTATGTATGTATGTATGTATGTATGTATGTATGTATGTATGTATGTATGTATGTATGTATGTATGTATGTATGTATGTATGCACCGACAGATGCGGTATATGACATCGACTGTCGCACTAAAATGAATAGGAAGTTCCCAATACAAAATAACTTCACCAAAGACTGTACACATATTGAAGATACAAGTTTGCAGATATACGCCCAGTGTTCACGACATATATTACGCTTGACAAAGGTTCGTAACAATCTAGATAATTGCGTCACCAGTATGAGGATCGGCTTTTGACACAGTATATCTTCCTGAGATATGTGAAAATGACACCAAAAGATTACGGGACGCCATACGGAATTTTACAACACCACTCATTAAAAGTTAGAGGGAGAGAAATGTAAAATCTATGCAAAGGCATAGAGGTTGACCAGAAGAAAAATCCGATTTGTACCCTGCACAGGGGAAGGTGGAGGTGGAACTTGAAGGATAAGAAGATAACAGAGTGAGAGAGAAATACCGCAAATTTACACAATGACTGCTGTTAAGAGCACATGATAGCCGTTAACCCTTGTCAGTGGTAGAGTCGCTCGTGCAGGTTTGTTGTCCCTAAGAACAGAAACAATGCATTCCTAGCCGTCTTCGGCGAGAGCTTTTGAGGTCAGTATTCTAAACGGATCAGATTTGACACTGGTTTGTCGTCCATACGAGCTATCGGAGCCATAGGTGCTGGTGTCTACACATTGTGTCGAGGACAGTCGCACAACATGTACTGAAGTGCCTCCTCGGGACCACTGTGATCGCAGGCACCACTGTCGGTCACTCAATACGGAAGGCGAAATGTTTTGTAAAAGCAACTCCTAGCCCTAGGTGGCAAATGAGCGTATCATTGCCTCGGCGGAGTACTGTTGGAATGCAAAGGCAAGGAGAAGTGTCTAAGTGGCGCAGTCATTTGTTCTGGAGAATTCGTCTGGGCCTCATCGCATGATATCTAGGGGCCGCATGCGAATTATTCTTGCTGCATCTGAGCTTCACAAAGGTATAATTTCTGGTAGGCCATCTCGAACAGCTGTACGAGCAGTACAATGGGCCTGCTGGTTACTCAGAAGGCCGCAGTGACTTAGAAGCGATTAAACCTTATGTGATGCCCTTTCTCGGTCAAGGCATGAACGAGCTCTCTCATTTAGAATTCCAGTAGGGAAAGGTAGATGATAACTGATATGAACCTAAGTACTTCGCTTTAAGTTGCTTTATGAGTGAATAAACCCATTTCTACAATTACCACATGTTTGTACATTCAACAGATACTAGCAGGCTTTCAGCTAATTTGTACATTTATTTAACTTCCACATGACCGAGGTTTCACAATTACGTACGTGAAATTATCCCTGACTTATTTGTGTCACAAATTCGGCAACTTTTTTCAACTTTACCTAAAGCTGTTAATATATAGAAGAATGCTGCTTCAGACACACCTCACAAATCGGCACCTATGTAAAAGTCTTAGAGAATACTGCTATGCTTTCAAAAAAATTATTGCCTCATGCACCTAATTGAGAGCTAAATAGTAGTTAAATACCATTACTGTTTGATTTTCATTAGCAAAAGAGCAAACCGGAAGAAATAGCAGTGACAATGGAGTAATTATTCCCAGTCGGAGTATTGCATAGCTTAGGAGTACGATTCTTCAATCAGCCTGATGGAAGCGAATTTGCTTTTTTTCTACGTATTTAATGGTTCCAATGTCACTGCCAAAGACAAAGTGCAACTAGCACTAGAAAAGGAGGTACAGGTCAGACACAATCAAGAGGAAGAATAAAGAAGACGCGGGGAATCGCATATTTTCTCTAACGAAGCTGGGAAAAGAATACAGGTTGCAGATGTAAGTGAAGAACCATTGTCCAAAAAGACTTGGCAGTCGCATTTAGCACACCATTCAGTACGCACTCAAAAGTGTATTTATTTATGCACTGAAGTTTCAGACCATACGTGTTCGGAATATTTAGACTCTAAAGAAGACCCGTATTTCAAGATGGGTTTAATAAATCGTCATTCTCTAATAAATTGTTTACCGCAAGACGTGTTCCCATCTGTGCCCTACAATACAGACACGCGATTTAAAAAAAGCCAGTAAATAAAAGACAGTAAGGTAGCGATGTGCTAACAATGTTGCACTTCAATGTCTAAAAAGAATAAACGAGCATCTATGTAGCTTAATTACTTAACAGAAGGTGCGCATAGACAATGCTGTACTTAGTTATTTAGCTGCTACAAGCACCAACTGCTAGAAAGTACACTTGAGAAAAGTGCAGCCATTGACGAACGAGAACGAGAAACCGCAGACCACGACAGCTCGAAAGCGTACGACGACTCACTAAGGTGTCAATTAGCGCCGTTAACGAAACGTGTTTTTCTTGACACTTCCCACTACCGTAATGAAGATTACGCGCGACGTGAGACCGCAAGCCGAAGCACTTTTTAACGAGATCGTAGGGTCGATTTTTTGCAGTCATTAACGAAACGCGGGACTGGCGACCACAGCCGCGTGACAGAGTGTGAAATCACGGCGAAGTCTCTGTGCTGCACCTTTTTTTTTGCGGTTTTGAACCTATACTCACATGTGAGCTGAGTGCTTACGTATCAGCATACGTACGGGCAGGGCCAAACGTTTATGGTAGAGGAATTTCAGAGCACGAGAATACCACCGAGTTCAAGTATGGTATGTGTACTAGTTGTACGCGAGTAACAAACTGTTGTACTGTATCAATGGCTGCCAGCTGTAGAACTGGGCCTACACTCGTCCTGATCGCGGAACTCGGATTCCATAAACTGTAGAACCTTCTTGTGCCTGTATCTTCAGTCGAAAAAAGAATCCACCTAATGTCCAACAAAATGGCACCGGACGAATACTTCGGTTACGTCGAACCGCATTTAGTACGTTTAAAAAGTGCCTTTAAACGATTATGAGGCGCATGAAATCAGTAATTGCTCCAACAATATCTTCGAGCAATATTTCTCCTCTTTGCCATCTATGCGCTACGTGTGTTCTTAGTCCCAAAAATATTGATAGTAAAATTCGCAAGGATTTCTTAGAAGGCATACCGAGTAGACCTAAAAGCACGGCTTAAAAAAATTTAGTAAATGAAGCGGATGCTTGCAGGTGCTCAAAACCGGTATTTGCCACCATCGAAGATTAAAACAGGCTCGTACAAAAAATGCCGCCAGTGATTGCTGCAACCGTTTCAGTTTTGTGATTTGGAAAATCATTGGCCAGTGTTGTGTGCTCTATCTTGGGTAGCGCACTGGCTAAAACTCCCACTTCAGGCTAATCTTGCACATATACAAAAACACCCAGGAAAGCTTACGGGAGAAGGCCGCCACGGTAGCTTTATTGGTACGCGTATGCGTAATGCGGAAGATGTGCGTTCTGCTCCCACCGGCACTAAGCTGTCCTTTCGTCCAGTTACATTTCCCTTTTTCTCGTAGACGCTACAGGTCAGTGGAACAATAACGGGCAATTTGCCTTATGCTTTCACTGGCATTACTGCGATTTTCTGTTGTTTCGACCCGCCGTTAGGTTATAATACAATTGAGCTCCTCGGGCCCCCTCATTCTTCTGGCTTATTCGGCAATAAATGTCGCAGGGAATCTAATGCCCCGGCATCTGAACGACATGATTATGAGGAGGACAACAGTAGTGTCGACGAATAAATCAAGCTCATGATTGAATCAAGACTCTAGTTGTGATGCTTCGGTGTCTCATAAGTGCCCTTCATATACTATTAAGCAAGTTGCGTACTCCGTCACGATGAACTGTAGTGTAAGTGCTCGATGCTCTTAATCCAGTGCATGCATGTACCGAGTAAGCCTCATGGCTCCCTTCTAGATTCCTATTCGCGCAACAACCACTGGCTGTTGGGTCATTCCAGGTGTCTTCAACGCGCATCCCCTCACCGTCTATAGGACTATGGGACTGTGGTGTCCCTGCGCTTTGCTGCAGACACAGTGATCACTTCCTTCCTCTTTTCCTCTTTCTACTCCGTCTTTCCCTTACTCACAGTGTGAGGTAGAAAACCGGACGGTATGGTGATATTTAGTATTGGTATATTTGGTATTGTGCCAGCCTTGTTTGGATCAGGGATTATAGCGCTGTCGGCGTGTTTACATAGTGCTAGCATCATGCCGTTTCCCAGATTTTATTGGATGTGACCTAGGATGCTCTCTTTGCCTCCGCTGGCTATATTGCGAAGTTCTTTGTTATTTAACACTTTCTGGAGCTGTATTTCTTGTTTCCTACGGGCTGCTTCAAGCTCAGCTCTAGTATATGGCAATGGAGCGCCGGATTCGTTAATCTGCTGTAGATGTGGTGAATGGTAAATTGCATCGACGATGATAGTTGCGGCCCTATCAATATTTCTTTGACAGCGTTCAGGACGTCTTCTTTCGTCCCCGAAAAGTTATGAATACGTCGCTCAATATGTCGGCAAGTCACGGTCTTAGATTCCTTTCTGTAGATGATTGATCGTAGAATGTTCCACGTCTTTAGAGTGCTAAGCGTCCCTTGTAGGCTGTCGCACACCTGATTCCAATTTTGCCTGTCCAGCTTATCCACGTACTCGGCCGCTTGCTTGCATAACGGGACTATACGCTTGTAGAACTTCCTATTTTTTTACTTCTACCACCCTCGGGGAAGGCTTCTTCGCGATTCCCAAAGGTGTAAGAGATGCGGGACTACATCAGTAGATTTAGAGGTGAGTTGAACCTCCTTAGTATGCTCGTTGACACTCTGTACGTTTTCCAGCATCAGCTCTTCTCGATCTTCATCGATATTCGTCGGGTATTCGCCCATACGAAATGCGTCCCAGCCCGTTTTCTTGGCCCTTTACAATTTTATGGGTTGCATTGGTGATCGATCTCTATCTGGATGACGTAATGATCAATACCGAGTGTATTTTTGAGCCCCTTCCACTGGACTCGTGAGATGCACCCCGAAAAAGGTTACATCCATGCTGGTGTCTCGGGAAACACTGTTGCCAACTAAAGTGGACTAGAATGGGTCATTCCATAGAGTGAGGCACAGTGGTTTTGCCCTATACTGGGCGTTGTATCCTTTTTTTACGGACCTATGATGTCCCCATGCCACGTGTGGCACGCGAGAGTCACCAACAACCAGTACCTTGTGCCGCTTGGTTGTTTTCCTTACTTCTCTCAGAAGTTTGTTAAAGTCTCCACGGTTGTGGTTTGGTGGGCTGTAAATGCTTAATACGAAGAGGCTGTGTAGGGTCTTCTTATCTGGCAGCATCTCCACAAAGGTGTATTCGATTCTTTGTTCGATGTTGTGTTATTGCGTAGTGAGGTGCTTCTTCGTGAGGATCGCCGTCCTATTCTTCCCATCAGCGATGTGAATGTTGTAGCCCTGTAGCGTTTGCATTACCCATCATCGCCAAGGCGCTCTCCCATGCGCTCTTGGTCTTGGGCTTCCTTCATGCTTTTTTTGCGCTCCTCAAATAGAGTCAGCCGCTTCTCTGTGTCTGCATTGGATACCTGGATGCAAATAATAATGCGCGCCGTTTCTCGGCGATCTTGTGCAATTGTTGCATTTGATTGCTGCATTTGTGTGAACATCTGCAACCCCGCATGTTGGTATTTCGCGTCTTGCCTTATCTCCGATTTGGATTCTCCTTGGTTTTGATGATGTATCGGTTGATTTCTTGCCTGATTTCTTCCTTAGGCTGCACGTCGGAAACTGTTCAGGTGTGAACATCACCTCGTTCAGTTGTTCTGCGGCCCGGTTTTTCTGATATCTGTGGGCTGGAAGTGAACACGGAGCTGCTTCGCAGTAGGCTTTGAGGGAGTGAAGCTCCGGGTGACCATGGATTTCTTGTGGCTATTCGGAGTCTGGCTTCTCGAACGGCGAACGGGAGGCAGTACCGGTTGAAGTCGCCGTTTGCCGTCATTGCTAGCTGTTTCGTCTGGTTAACCGCAGAGCTTGCACACTGGCTTGCACACGTGTTGTCCTTCTGATTTATTAACGTCGCCTTTGCTGCATAGCGATTGTTTAGGTGCGCGGCAAACATCCTGCCTGTGGCCGATTTCGCCACTCTCTCTCTCTCCAGTATCGGCCAGACTTCCGGTAAGAGCAGCACCTGGTCACATGCTCACGTTACTTTAACGTATAATGGCACGTGAAGGCCTCTCAAGTTTATTACTTCTGCCATTGAATTTCCCCAGTGTTCTTGCACAAATTATCTCGTATCCTGGTGCACGAATAGCATCCATGATGTCTTCAATCGTGATCTTGTCAGAGATTCCATCTTCTCCACCAAAAAAGGTTCAGGTAACGGTTTAAGGTGGGTCAAGCAGATAATAATGCTGGTCTCCAGATGTGTTTGTTTCACTGTAGTCAATTTTTCCACTGGTTCCTTGTCCGCTTGTCCACGGTGCTTGCGAGAAGTAGATTCTTCTTGCATTGTACTTGCATTGTGACTTTCTTTACGTAATCTAGTAGCGGCATGTTACTTGCACGTGTCAAAGCAAACGCTGCATCCGAGTCGTTTCAATTGGCACCGTTAGTCCAACCCATTGTCGATAAATGGAAGCATTTTTTAGCAGCGCAAGAAGGAAAGGACATAAATACATGCCACATACGAAGAAACAACATTAAATGAATGGTTATGTTAAGACGCTTCCTTGTATTTGGAACTGAGCCGTTACACGGTTTCTTTCTTTTAAACAGGATATTTCAACATGGCTACCACTGCATTGCCACTCGTCTGTTGAACATGGCCGCTGTAAATCTTGGGTAATCATGAACTAGAACGCTTGCTGCCTTGTGCGATCTTCCATATTCGTAACGGTGCGTTAGTATTTTGTCTACAACCAAACGTTATCTCAAGTACGCTTTATAGAAAATGTAATGCATTCCGTACATGAATAACGGGGGCAATAAGTTACAGACCTCATATCTGCCAAGTTAAGATTAATTTCTGTAATCGCTAGCCTACACAGGGACATGAACCTACGAGGTGTCCACACGGACGAATCTACATTATTTATTTCATAGAAATCAGCAGTCTTAGGGTGGTTCACACACTTTATGGTACATTTGTTTGTACTGACCATTTTTTCCCGTCAACAGAAGTGACTGGATAGTCTATGTTCTAAGGCTGTAATCGGTAGAGAATCAGAGTGCTGTGAGGAGGCAACCGGGTTCGAAACCAACGGATGGGTCACGTTACCTCACTAAGCATGTGACACTGGGCGTATGCAACTGTTCGATGGACCTCTTTCTAGCCAACTTGGGTCAGTGGGTGCGTGCCACATTTTATTCAGGGAAAGAAAGAGTCATTTACCATTCCTCCGGTAATGGGCGAAATCAAACACACGTCCTATGTATTCAGGAAATTTTGTCTCAATATATTGCCGACATGTACCGCGCGAGGGCTTCACGGTACAGCCGCTACGTGGCTCAGCGTCTGCAGAGGGATGCGTTGTCCTTTGCCCACTAAGCACACCAACTCAAAACAGTGGAATTTCGCCTAGCTCCTTATTTTATTTCTTGTAAGCTCAACCTTTCGTTCTTGCAAATTATTACTTGAGGTAGAGCGAACAGTAAAAGCAAGCGCTTTGGTTTTCTATCAGTGTGTTAGGAGTCGTGAAAAGGGGCCAGATTAGGCTAACCTTCAATAGTTTGAATGTTCAGGTCTTTCTTAAACGATGACATTTCAAAATAACGATGTTTGCAAACTGTGAAACAGAGGACACTATAGTCAGCTACATGGCTTTATTTATAAGCACGCTGCCGCTATCTGAATGTCCGCATTGCTGCCACTAGCGGAAATTCTACGCATTAGCGGTGATTCCAATGCAATAAAAATTACACACGCAAAGATGCGACGGTGATAGGACCAGCAGTTGAGCTAATAACATATGCAGATTGCGAAAAAGCTTTCCTTCGCTCTGGAGAACACGCACACTCTGTTCCTTCCCCAAAAAAGTATACAAAGGTATTGTATTGAATTTAGGTTTTGTTTTTATACTATGCTGCTATCTCAAAGCTTCCCGGGAAATTAATCAACACATCTGATTCTTTCATTCGGACCCGAGAAGCTTTTTGCGCCGGAATAGCTCTGCATGTCAGCGCCCGCTTCCTAATTACACTTCCGCGAGACTTCCGGTAATTTCACCACGTAGTACAACAGGACCACGTTGACTCAAGAATAAATTACATGTACAAAGACGCTACAATCACAAGATATACACTGACGTTGGAGCCTAACTGTACGTTTCGCAAAGCCATCTCCAATCCCATAAAAAATAACGAAGTTGTTCGCTGCCATGTTTGTTTAATGTTCCATATTCGTGCGTTGTTTTAGACCTCATAGAACGGCTGATAGACGACTGAGACGTTTGCATTTTATTTGCGGCGTTTCTCAACCACAAAAATAAAGAGTTAAAGCATCAACACTTGTAGAATGTTGGATGGACATTTTGTCACTCGGTTTATTTGTCGCGTCTTTCCACGGATGTTTCTGGTAGCAAGCTAACACTGTAGTTTTCCTCTCCAAAAAACAAATTCAGGAACCACAAATAAGATATACCTAAAATGTCATAGTCCATACCTATTACAAGAACATTGCACAGTTGTGCGCTTCATGAAGCGCTGATGTGAAACCTAATGTATTTGAAATCACTTGCCAGATTTGTAAATATTAAAGGTTCAGGTATCTTCTCTCATGGTCTTCAAGAAACCATGCCCAATAAGCAGATACTTGTTACAGTGTGCGCAGACATAGGGACGCCTGTTCTATTATGACATGTCGAGTTTACCCAAGAACATGACAAGACTGGTCTAAGCACAGCAGCAGGCCAGAAAATGTTTTCACTCTGTGATGGTCACATAGTCATAGTTGTGGTCGAGTCTAGCCTGCTAGCAGTGATGGGACAACATTTTATAATAATGTTCACGCAATTTTTCTTCGCTGAAAATAGGGAGAAAATTTGACGCCGACACGTACCTATCGATGGCTCAATCTTCTTTCTCTTCTGCTACCTGTCGCCGATTTCACTGGTGTTTCTGTGTTGTTTTTTTTTTGCGCCATCAGCGCGGAAATAGAAAACGTTTCACTTTTCAAGAGAGGCCAACGCCAGCTTCGGCCAATTTTCGCTAGCCTGCACCGCGCCTGCGCCGTCTGAGCGCGTCGCCGTTAACAGCCGAGACAAATGGTTCGCATGAAGTGTATCTGTTTCCGTACCTACTCCTTCTCACCTTCTATTGCCCAACCTATTTTAGGAGGCCCTGACGGCATCCCTGTAGCACTGAACACATCGGCGGTCTCGCGTTTGATGTGTTGTTTCTGCACGGACCATTACCATCCACTCGACAGGGAAAGCACAGCCTTCACACAGGAAGTGGTGGCGGCTTGCTGATCGTGAAAGGAAATGGGGACAAGAAAGTACGTAGCACTGCTCCAGCTTATTTGTTTTATTTCTTCTTTTTTGTCTTCGGAATCTCTCGTTCTATTCGGAATTTGTTCTTTTATCCATCTGCCAGCAATCACGGTTGTCCTCAGATGCAATATCTGATAAACGATCCTGAGCTAGCGCCCCTTTATTTCCTTGTCTCCGCGCGCTGCTATCCGCGGCACGCAATCGAACACTCCCGTAATGATCCTCAAAGCCTTAGCTCCCAATTAGAGGCGGGAACAAGGCAGCCTTGCTTCTTTTCTTTGTGCTGCCGACGGTGTCGGTCCTTTGCCCAGCACGGCTTCCCGAGAGGATCGATGAAAATTCCGGCGTCTGTGCCGCCTTCGCAGGCGATGCTTTGTCGGTATTCCGAAAGGCGGCGCCTCAACTTTCATTCCGCGTTTGCGCATTTCATTTGTCAAACTAGCTTGCCGCTTTGACGTTCTCTTTTGCGGTTTATTTCATTCTCGACTCCGCGTTAGATTCGTTGTGCCGACCGGGACGACCTGATGAGCATACCCGCGTTTGCTCTTTCGTGTGAGATTGTGTCGGTCCAATCGGCAAAGACTAAGCAAAAAAAAAAAAGAAAATGAGGCACACTATTCAGCTATATTATAAACGGGGCCACGCGTCGACACTGTTGATAGTCGGAATAATCAGAAAACTAAATGGCCTCACGAAAGAATTACGCCAACTGTACGTGCGCGGCTACTTGCTAGGGGTTCAGAAACAAATACTTTTGGTTATTTCTCTGGTTATTTTTTGCATTGATTGATTATAATATACTACCTGTGCCGCGATGACATAACGGTCCCTTCACATAACTAGGCAAGGTGCATTATGGTCATACATATTCGCAGGTTTTAGCGCGCCGCTCATGTAAGCCGCACGTCAAGAAAATTAACGTTAAAAACTTATGGGGTTTTACGTGCCAAGACCACGATTTGATTATGGGGCACGCTGTAGTGGGTGGCTCAAGAATAATTTGGACCACCCGGGGTGCTTTAACGTGCACCTAAATATAAGTACACGGCTATTTTCGCATTTCGCCCCTATCGAAATACTGTCGCCGTGGCCGGGATTATAGCCCGTGACCTCATACTCAGCAGTAATTGACGTTGATCAATAAGACGTTCTCGAACGAAGCACGGGTCCACGTGCATTCTCCATCAACATTCGCATACTCGCACGCCTGCTGAAGCACGCTCAAGAATAGGGAAAATTGTACCTGTGAAAGTGCACGCTCTTGTGGAGTCAGTTTCGCGCAACAAGCCTTTATATTAGGCATTTATCTAATTAGGGTGCAAAAATCAATTACTGATAGGGCAGAACTGCTGCTGTATGAATAATTGCCGCTATGCTGCTCTAGGAAGTAAAGTACAGTAGGATGTACAGGCGGCAGAAAGGATGTTTCACATCTGCCGCCAAGGTTTTCGAGTGGTGGCGCTGGCTAACACTCCCAGGGTTCCACTAGGAAACATACATAACAAAGAAAGTGGATGGGGAAACTGCGCCGTGGTAGCTCAATTGGTAGAGCATAGCACACGTAATGCGGAGGTTGTGGGATGGTTCCCCACCAGCGGCAAGCTGTTTCTTCATGGACTTTTATTTCCACTAATTTATCGTTTGTTTATTTCATTTATTAAGCGGAAGTAATTTACCCTATGTTGTCCTTGGTATCAGTGTTTTTCGGCTTCGGATATGAATAATGAAAATCGGGCCTCTAGGTTGACCCCCTTTCTTTTAGGAAGTGAGCCACTTTGGTGAGCCGTACACAGATTTACAACTAGGTTATATTTGGGAGACTAATTGGCGATGAAAGCCTACTGCATAATACCACCAATGTTGTGGTGCTCTAAGATGTTAGAACGGGCAAAATGATAGGGAAACCAATCAAAACTGAGGTTAACGTAGAGGCGAAATCTAATGATAAGTTACCTGTCAAGTAGTGTCTGTGCATATGAAAAAAAAAGCCTTGTTATATTACCCTGTCAGCAGAATTATAGAGCTGTTGCGGCGTGTAGGGCTAGGACCATTCTTGAAACTTTATCACGAAGTACAGTTTCATCTCGTATGCGGCTGCGCACGTGCCTTGATGGCTATGCTGCTAAAGAGAACGACTTGGAGTTAAGTTTCTGGGTCATGTTATTTCCCTCATCTTCCCAGTGTATGTATGTGTATAGCTGCGGCGCATTAATGCACAACACACGACTGGTTCATGTGCGTTTGTAGTTCGCGCACTCGACTATGAGCAAACGATATAGAGCAGAAACTTCTAAAGCAGTAGGAATGGGAAACATTGGAATAAGAGAGGTAATCAAAAAAAAGAAAGGAGTAAAATATAGGAAATTTTCTGTGACTGTAGTCCCGCCACATGCGAGCGATAAAAAATAAGGACGATGACTCTGGCAGTGCAAAAGAGATGCGCTAATTACCGACCAAACAACAGATACTGCCTTTCCTACCGGATTGCGGCAATAGCTTAGCTTCAACAGTGAGCCTTTGGGAAACACAGAGCATGTTAGGACGCCACCAACGCCATTTCGCGCCGTTCGCCTTCTAATGCGCAAGCTCCAACGCTCATCCTCCGTAATTACCATCGCAATCAATGTTAATCTTCGTTACATCTGCCCTTTCGTTGCTTCTTTTTCCACGCTCAGGCCATTTCCTGTTTGAGGCTTTCCGCTTCTGGGTAAAAGCAGCACCATCTGGCCGGTTTGTGAAATTTTATTGTTCGCTGCCTATCGAGCTTTATTTATTTTCCCAATGCGGCTATTACGCTATGGTGATCCGCTTTCCGTTAGACTTCCGGCATTGGTCTGTGTTTTTCATTCTGCTTCGAGTGAATTCATTCTGGCCTACGGCGAAGAGAAGAATATACCATATCGATGCATAATTATTCTCATTAGGCATAAGATTAGTCTAGATTATGAATGCAACCTCTATAATTCTTTAGCTTATTGGTAAAGTAGAGAGCTCCGATGACGAAACACCAAGGTAACACACGCGGGCTCTTAGTCAAGTCCTGCATAACGTCTTCCGTATAAGTGGTATGTTCTCGGTTCAGCCCAGACCACCGCATATAAGCGTACTTTCAAGCGAGATTATGCATGACAAAACGTGGCCGACCCACTGCTCACGGCTGTATCCAGTCAATGTGCCAACGCAATGTTTATATGCAGCCCTGCAAATTTTGCGCCTAAAAAGCGCGCCGAAGTGTTGAGGAAGCGTTACAAAGCAAAAGCGCAAGTAGCGCTGAGGGAAATACTGCGAGGGAGAAAGAAAAGCGACAAACAAAATGAGAGAAGGAATAGACTACGAAAGAAGTCGTCGCCTCTGTGAGTTGCTTTGATGGCTAAGGAGGAGGTAAGGCTGCGCCGGAGGAGAAAGAGCAAGAACACGGCGTGAGCTGCAGACTAGGAAATTGTTGTCGGCGGCAATTACCGCGATATCTTTGTACCGGTGACGTTATGTGACGGGTTCTTGTTGTGAAGTCATCTGCCTGCGTCGATGAAAGCTCTCGGCGATCTCAGTGATGTCCAATTCTACCGGCGTTACCCTGAATTGCAAGAAGCCAGTGCAAGTTCGACAAGTCGTGGCAGTGCGACAGCCATGCTCGATCGACGGCTATGTGCGCTCGATATTTGGGCCCCAGGAGTGCGTGCTGCACAGCTGCGAACCAGTGTCGATTCTGTAGGTTGATTTTTGCTTACTATACAACTAAATACTTAATTTCTGCAATCATCATTATTAGCCAGAAAAATAACGAGTCTCGGCGATTTAAACTTCTGAACACGTAGTACTAAGGCGGACACGGACATTGAAACGTTGGCCTGTGAACCAGATATAACTGCAGGCGTAGCTCCGTTTCGGTTTCCTCAAATTGCGTAGCCATGTGTCCTTTCGTTGAAATATCATAAGGGCTTGCGTTTTATCGCGCCGCTAGTAATCACGTGTAGCGTTCTAACCATGAAGCCTTCCGTTTTTTTATTCCATGTGTGAAATTTGAGAAATGAATTCATTGGATTTCATAGTTTGAATTTGTCGAACGACGCTTTCGTATTCAACAATTCTCTGGTGTGTTCCACACTTTCCGCTGTGTAATGGGTGGATTTGCGTGGGTTTCTGGCTTTCCTGTTCAATGCGTAGAGTTCACATTAATACAAAGCCCAATATAACTCGAAGCCTGTTTGACGTCAAAATAATAATTTATTTCCGACGTCGCAGCAGCACCGAAGTGTCGGTTTGCGCAAGAAGGAGAATTTGCCGCAGTGACTCTTGGAGAGGAGCAATAAACTCGTTACTTGTAGAAAGGGCGAAGTTCTATGCCACTGGTAAAATTTCTATGGTGCGATGTCTCATGTTCAGCTAGCAGTTTCAAGTTTTATTGAAGACTGAAAAATATGTGTATTTCAGTACTTCTGTTTTTTCATAACGCTAGAAAGCAGCATTCGGTTACCGAAGAATAATAAAAGAACAAAAAAACATGTCAACAAGTTGCATATTTTGCTTTTGTGCAGTAATTGCTATGTAGTGTCAATTTTCGACTATGCTTTACCCACTAGCCCCAATATAGGCCTTAGTAAAACCTTTGTGATGAGCTTTCGTTTCTCAAATTATCAAATGCTTGCAATTTCTTTTTATTCTCACTTAACTGATTTTTTTCTCTACAGGATTAAAGCGGAGGATGGTCGACACTAATAAAAATGCCACCAAAGAAAGGGAGCTCCCCGGCTCACCAATGCAACTATAGAGTGAACCACAGCACCGATAAGCAAAAACCAGGCCCAGAATGGCTGCTCACTGCAGTGCGCAATGTCATATGCTTGTGATGAAGGAAAAGGTGATATTTTGAAAGCATGAAAGTGGGCTGAGGCTTAGAAAGAGACAAGTGTTTACAATATTGCTCGCATGCGCATGACATTGAAGCACTCGCACGCGCTGTACTATCGCTGCCGGTAGACACACACTGAAGCGCCCTCTCACTCATTCGTGCTGATTTCACAAGAGTGGGAAGTCACTGAGTTAATTTAGGCGAGCGTAATTGAACGCTAGTGCAGCTGAATGCCAGTAAGTGCAAGAGATATAAATGAGTGCCCTTGAGTGCCATCTGACAATGTGGGTCAATTTGTTATTGCCTGCAAGTCTAAAGAAATATGAATGTGAAATAAATGATAAGCGCAAGCACATTAAGTTGATTTTAAAGAGGACAAGTATATGTGAGATGTGTTGGTGCAGAACGTGGAGAACGCAATTGAGCGTATTTTGCTCGCTTCAGTTGCTTGTTCAGAGCATTACGTTTGTTCCCCAATTGTCTTGGCTTGAATACTTTGTCCACACTACGTATGCCCTCATTGTATTCACATTAAGTAGGGATGGACATCGGTGCTTACAGTACCAGTGATATTTCAAGTACAAGGATGTAACTAGAAAGGTTGGACACGTTCGCATGTCATTCACAATCTGCTTGTGAGTTATGCACATGTGAAGTGAGATATACTCTACATTCTGTAGTGAATCATTGACACCTAGTTGTATAATGTTAGGATGGATATGCTGGGCGTGTTGGTGGAGCATGACCTGATGTGAAAGACGCCAAGACGATGACGGAAGAAGACAGAAACACACAGTACGAGTGCATTTTCTTACTTCCAACAATGTTTAATCAGGAAAAACGCCACTATTTTACGCAAGGAGCGTTATCACAGTCCATCTGTACACATTCGCATTCAGGTAGTCTACTTTTTTAGCGATAACGAGATTGATGCAATACTCAGGCACTGATCACCTGCTTGAATGATTCGTTTGGCCTCGCTTACTAATCTAACTTATTTGTCATGGTTTCTGGCCACCTCAGCACAGCTGTGAAAATTTGGATTACATTTGCAATCAATACAATGAATTGCCAGGTGCCTCTCTCTCTCTCTCTCTCTCTCTCTCTCTCTCTCTCTCTCTCTCTCTCTCTCTCTCATTTAGAACATTGTTTTGATGTTACCTCGGCCTATCATTCAGGCATTGCTCTGTTTGGCGGGCGTACTTTCTGCCATATGAGAAGAGAGAGAGAGAAAAACATTTATTGAATTATAAAATGGAATTCTCGCGGATCGAGGTCTTCTCTTCTGCACGCTGCCTTCTCGTCGAAGGGAAGCCTCTTCAGCACGGGTGGTCCCTCAGTCCAGGGCTCCACTGAGTTTGGCCGCGTCCCTAGCGTGCTCCACCATCCTTCTTTGGACGGCGAGGTCGCAGCTGACGAGCCGGCTCTCCCAATGCTCCGCACTCGGGGGTTTATGATCGCGGAATGCGTCGTTTCGTTCGCACTCCCAAGTTATGTGATAGAGTGTGGGTGTAGCCCCGCACCAGGGGCAGGTGTCCCTATACTGCGTTGGGAACATCTTGTTGAATATGAAAAGGTTGGGGAAGGTGTTTGTCTGGAGCCTACGCCAGCCCGTTGCTTCCTCCTTCGTCAGCGCTTTATGGGGCGGTGGGTACTTGAATCTAGCCCCCTGTAGTGTTGCAGTAATTCCGAATAACTGTCACTGAGGATCCCGGCGTAACTAGCGCGGTACTCCTGCTGCTGCCCAGCCCGGAATCTATTAGCTGAGCTAGACCGTCCGCCGCCTCGTTACCCCTTATGCCCTCGTGTCCAGGTATCCAGATCAGATTGTGTTTGATTTTCGCCTCCTCCGAGGGGTTACCCCCTCTGAGGATCCTAAGGGCAGTTTTGCATATTCTGCCCCTCATGTAGTTGCGACAAGTCTCTTTCGAGTCTGTGAGAATATTTAGCGATTTATTCTCCCTATATCCTTGCATCGCCGCCAGCGCCACGGCGATTTCCTCGGCTTCAGCTACGCTCCGTATCTCGGCCGAGACGCACGAGACAAGCTTTTCCTCCTTGTTCATTACTACCGCGATGGCCTTAGCCTCGCTTCCTATTAAACTTATGCTCGCGTCCGTGAAGAGAGTGTTCTCTTCTCTTGCCACTGTCTTTTCTATGTATTCGGCCCTAGCTTTCCTTCTGCCTTCGTGGAGCCTGGGATCCATGTTCTTCGGTATAGGCTTCACATTAAAGGTTTTCCTAATTCCCGCCGGTACGTCCTCGTACCGGTCGACGTCTCCTATTTCGAAGCCCAGCCTACCGATCAGGTTTCGCCCCGTGTAGGTCCCCGTTAGTCTTCTCATTTGCGCTTTCCGCTGTGCTTCCGCCATTTCGACGAAGGTGTTGCTCACCCCTAGTTGCATCAGCTTTTCGTTGGAGGAGAAGGAAATTTCATACATGACTCCGGCCTTTCAGTTGACGTGTTTACTTTCGCGATTTGTGACACAGGACGGAACTTTGCTAAAAAAGGGTTGGTCATTCTGCAGAGCCTTCAAAGCTTGCACGGGGCAGTAAACACCACCTTTCTCCACCACCAGCTCGCTTGGCAATCTTGTTCAAATTAGGCGGCATGCAGTGTATGTAAACGATGACGGCTCATTTTTTTTTTTCGCGTGGGCCAGTGGGTGGGTTCGCGACTTCTTCAGGATTTTTCCTGCTGCGGAAACTAGCACAAGTTGTGGGTAGCCTGCCTATTCTAGTCGATCAATCTGCGTAAGAAAACTCTCCGCAGGTCGATGCGGACAGGACTTCTTGAAAATGTTGAGCAGGCACATGTTAGCGATGTTGCGTTTGACTAGCTTGACCAGATTGACTGTACTAGCTTGACTAGATTGCCCGTCGTCGTCTTCGCACTTTTCACATCAGATCAGTTTTATGATGCTGACAAGGGTTCTTGGAGAAACGAGGAATAAAGATAGGAATAAAGGCAGGTTAGCCAATAAGTCAAAGCAAACAGCCGAGGCTGCTTCGCTTACATCGATTAAACAGTGTGTAGAATCGGCATAATTTTTGGACTGTGCATTTATATGCTTAAGAATTGCCCTCAATAATGCTTTAGTTACATGAATGCTTAAGCTTTAGTTGAAGGGAAAAAATGCGGTTGTCATGTCCACGGTAAAGTTAATGTAAACGTCTTCAATCCCATCGCCGTCGCATCTTTGCTGACTTCCGTGGGATCGCGGTCGGCAAAATGGGATACAATGTATAGTGAATTGAGGAGATTGATGGATGGCACGAAGGCAGAAACGTGCAGAGAGCCTCAGGAAAATACAATAATTTTTTTATCAGCATGGCTAGGTGTCCGTGCTATGGTTTGAACGACCATCAAAAATACTCCAAAGTATGAACAGAGGCCGACATAAATGCGGGCATATTGCGAAAGCTGAAAACGCTGGAAATCTGAGGACAGCAGTAACTGAAATATAAAAGGCAACCTAAATATTGGAAACCATAGCGTTGACCAGGGTGGCCAAATTTCTGGACAAACAAGTTGGCTGTAGAGTTAGTTCAGCTTAAACCAGATGGAGCGATATAAGGCGAGAATGTCGCAATAGCTGAAGAGAGGACCAATAGGTCCTGTGGTCTACGCTAGCGCGCGGCAACTATCTGGCGACTGCACTTATATAAGCGAGATGCCTGGCCATCAGTCGTTACAGTGCGAGTTCCGTCTAAAATTTGTGACGTGGACTCGATCACATTAAATACGACGCAATCTATGGTGTCCATCTTCAACGGCCGGTAGCGATTCTCGCGCAATGGAGATGCGAACAAATTGTGTCATGTGCCGAATGCACCCTTCCCCGAACTGCGAACGTTCCTTAATGATATCCTTGACAGTTGCACAACTCTTGAATACAAGTAAGTGTGAGCACTTGTGCGTGAGGCCTGTGTGGATGCGGGCAGGCTTTTTGGAGTTCAATATCGGCTAGTCCACATTGCAGCAATATTATAAAGGCAGAACGGCGAAATGAGAAATATAGTGAACAGACCAATCCCACATGTATTACTGAACAATACTCTTAAATAGCGGTCTTCCTTCACTCACGTGGGTAACCGTGACCGAAAAGTACTTTGACAACTGGAAGGGCTGTATATGCCATACCCTAAATGTGTATCTCGTCTGGTGGTCAGTAAATGTGACGTAATATTGAAAACAGCTTCAGCCATAGTATGCTGACGGCCGGATGACAATACACAGACAGTTTGCACAATTTATGCATCCGGCCTCTTGCCTCCAGGTGTAAAACCAACTTATTCATGTCTCCATCATGATACTTATGCACATCTTTTCTTGATTCGCAGCTGCTGCGGTAGTCCATGAGTGCTTATAGCAAAATTACTAGGGAAATAATTGAGGGCAACCCAACGAAACCAATAGGTCACAATCAAAAGCCGTCCGCAATGGCGGCTCTCGTCGACGCTCTGTGACGTTCAGATGCCAAATCTTACCAACAATTATAGAACGCCGTGCAAATTAAGAAAAGCTGCCGCGGTGTGCTTCTGAGGATTATCCTAGCCTATTCATTCCGTAGCATAAAAAAACATGGCTGTCTTTTGGGAAGCCTCAGAACAGCCCCAAATCTATGATCGCTCGGTTGACCTCGTCGCCACTAAACGCATCTAAGGATAAGTCATTTCCATACGACGAGGGCCTATTCTTTATCAAGAACACTGATATCGCCGGTGGGACAAGCTTTGTGAAGTTCAGTGCGCAGGAATGGTTCTTAATTTTTGTTGTTGTTGACGTCATCACTGCGTCACTGCTTGAAATTTGAGAAGTTTGAGGTCAATAGGCTACGTCGTGGCACTCACGCGAACTAAAACCTGACGTCCAATAAAGCTGGATATGTATGTATAAACATGGATAAATAAATAGCCCCCGGTAAGTGCGTGAAGTACCCTAAGAATGCTAACGCATTAAAATTGCAGCCAGAAGCGCAGGCAACACTAAGAATATTGTTCCAAAGAAGGACTCCCTTCTCATACGGTCAAAAACGCTTTGGCCAAACGAGCAGATGCCTTTACAGGCGTCTCCAAGAACACAAGCCCACAGTGCATAAATGCAAGTACGTATTCTTGGCGCTACACTTGGCGCTACGAATGTTACCACCGCTTCGAAGGCACTACAATAATCGCAAGTTATGTTAGTTGTCATACTAGAATCATTGTCGAAGAAGGGACCATTGTTAAAATGGTCCTGTTGGAAGCCATCGATCGCTCTTTCGCAAAAACGGTTCTCATATTTCTGGTGCGCGAAAAGCGATGCGCAAACTCGAAGTATTTCACAGTCGGCATATAATCGCGCACCTGTTGTCAGTATGTTCTCTCTTTGGCTTCTTAATTATAAATTTGGCGTGTGTGCATATACATGTTACTAAAACAAAAGACAGTTGCAAGTCAACGTTTGTCTTCATCTTTTTATTTCGCGTCTTTGATCAGGTGAGCGCTCTGATACGCGGTATTAAGAACAAATAACCCGGCCTCAAGCCTTGTTGCAGAACCCTGAGGCCCGTGAATCCCGCATGTTGATACCTCTTTCCACACACAGATGCTTCTTTCACAGGACAATCTGAGAACACCCTTTGGTTTAATGACGCGATCACTGAGCACGGCTCAGGCCACCCCATCAAGTCAAATGACAGCATTCTACACTCTTAAACAAATGTGCATCCCTTGGGGCGTATATTTGGAACACAACAGTAATCTTCATCTGTCTTGATTGTGTTTCTTTTCTTGAAAACTCTGCACTCCCTACTTTACTGCCGAGAATGCTATTTTATTCTGATAACGCGCATGCCGTTCGTGACCTTGAAGTACCCGACTCGCACCGTTAAAGAAATGACCACTCACCAAACAGAAGCAAGCTGCGCAGTTGAGGCGCCACCTGTCTCACAAGGAAAGAATCATAATGTGTGGCCTCTGAGATGGAACCGTGACACTCACACCGTAACATATCAGAGGCCACGTCCAGCCAATGAGGCCATTTTCGTTAAAGGGAAGCTGAAAGCTTTTCCTGAAAAAATGAGTGAAGAGCAGTACGTCGGGGTTGTCAACCCTCTGAATTCGAATATCGCATTGAAATTGAGCGAAAGAAAGTGCAAACATATTTTATTTCGACGAGAAATGCAGCAGCGGACACGCCCAGCTCGCCCTCCTCGTTTCCGCCTGTGATTGGTCGGGCGTCTCGTGACGTCAAAAATGGTGTTCGTCCGGACCGACTGCTGCCGCTACACACGAAGCACGGTGCAAGGTAGTTTGGTGCTGTTTTGATGAGACGGTCATGGAAAATTTCGAGAGCTTGCGTTTCTCTGAGGAGCTCGGTGTTAAGTCCAAACTCCACGAGAGCGATTTGGCGCATGACGGTGACGGGCGACGGCTTCGAGCGACAAAACGGGCTGTCGCTTGAACAAATCGCTCTGTGTTGTCGCTCGATCGCTGCTTTCCAGAAATCTAGAACTCATCGTCCGGAAGTGCTATGAGCGACTAGGCAATAGACTGGATGTACATAACTCAAATACTACTATTTGTCGCACGGAACGAGCAAACTATTGAATTTTACACGCGCAAGAATAAGAACCTAGTGCAAGACCTTCAGAAATATTTTATGCTCCTTTTTCAGTAAAATACATCAACATAAATTCATAAAGCATGCACCACGCTAGTTTCGGCGCGTATATTGCTGCCCTCGTAGCGGGAAGTCGTCGCTCAAAGCCGTCGCTCGCGTGGAGTTCGGCTTGCAGGCGACGAGTGAACGCGGCAGCCATCGCCTCGCTTGTCGCTGTCGCGTGAAAGATCACTTGGAAAGGGTTTATACTTTACTCCCTACATGTACGAACCGATTGCGAAGAGCCGGCCTCTCCAAGAAGCAAAAAATGCTGGTGCAAGCACTGCTTTCCACACGAACGAAGGCGAAGTTTTAGCATCTCCTTGCGTTGGAAATGTTCTTTGGCGAGCATGTTCTTTGCTAAGCTGCATTCAGCGTTCCAGTGAGCACGTTTCCGGGCAAACAACTGTAGTGTTATGTTCCTGCGTGCCTCCTCGTAGAACGTAAGCGGTGATGCGATCTTCGGCATTTGTGCGCTGCCCCAAAGCTGTCGGCAATCTACACAGATGGTTTAAACGCGGGAAAAGTTTACCGGCTGTTGTCGCACGTGTAGTATAAAACCTTCATCAGCGCGCCATCCGCACGCTACTCGTAACCGGCGAATTGCGTCGGCTACGTGAGATGGTCGGTTTCTCTATGTGTGCGAAAGAAGAGGGAGCGCAGCGTCCTGGCGTGAGCAGGCTTTCCAACACATGCAAACTTTACGCTTGAGCTGCGTTATAGTAGCTGCATGCAGGCTGTTTCACAACACACGTGCGAATATAAAATTCGCGGCGCTTGGCGATGAAACCTGCGGCAAGGGTGGGAGATAAATATGCACCTTCCGTTCAGCGTGCTAACACGAAGGAGAACCCAAAGCACGCATTAGTGATAAACTCCGGTGGTAATCGTCACGGAAGTGGTTAGAGCACAACACTGTTGTTCTTGAGCGCTTGAAGTTGTTTCGCTTCACAGCAGCCTCCCACTTAGCTGAAAGCTTCTTTGTCTTGCAAGAAATAATGGAACATCGGAAGATCGTCGCGGCCGCTGGTGTTCGTGCAAGCTTAGGCTGCACAGAACGCCGGCATGATCGGCCTACAAGTTCAATTGATGCTGCGCACGTCAACTATCACTGCTATATACACACAAACAAAGGAATGTAGGGTCGAGCGAAGCAGATTAGGACGGCACGCACGCAGAAATAAGCCCGGTCAGGCACGGTGGCGGAGACTGCGACGGAACGGAACACCAGTGCTGACGTCACTACGCCGCGGTTTCCGGCCTCCGCTCGCATCGTCAGCGTCAGCAGCAGCGCGCGGCGCGCGGCGCTCGACGGGGGGCGAAGCTACAGCGCAATTTTAACCGACGATTGCGTCGCTCCTTAGTGAAAAATGCCCCCAAAATTTTACCTTCATGGCTTATAAGGTTCCCGCATCCGTATATGAGCGTCTTATTGAATTCGACAGACTATTCAGCTTCCCTTTAAGTCTTCCCATACTGCTGTCGAGAGGCGGAAAAAGTAGATTCGTAGTGAAAGCCTTTTTTGGAGACAGTCCGCACGTATGCCTGTTTATATGACAAATCCAACGTCGATTTCAAGGACAAGGAGTTTCGCGCAAAGCAAGTAATTGTGTGTCTGGCCCTCAGTATCCCTGTACCACCAGATTGGGCACAGCGAAAACCTTCTTATCCGCTTTCATGTCGGCGTCCCACAAGTAAAGAACAAATTAGTATTTTAATGTTCATAGTCACCAGTAGCTCCTTGTCCGTATCCGACATGCCTCAGCGCGACCGGCAGTGCTGCAGACGAAAACAGATCTCTCGGATGAAAGACGAAATCGGCGGAACGCAACGCGAATTTTCACGAGAAATATCGAGTGGAACGAGACAACTCAGGACGCCTGGCACCGCTTCCGAGTTTCGCAAAACGCGGTTTTGAACTCGCCCGTGTGCGTCTGTCGCGAAGACGCACGTGGACAAGTTCACAACATGGCCCATTCTTGTGCACGTGGACAATGAATGAATGAATTAATTAATGAATTAAAAACTTTATTTTCACAGAGGGGGTAATCCGGCGAAGGAGGAACCCTCAGTCCAGGGTACCTGTGGCCTTTGCCTTCTTGCTAGCTCTGTCGGTCAGCTTGAGCAGTTCTTCAGGCTGCGAACAGGACAGCGCAGCCTCCCACTGCTCCGGTGTTGGCGTTTTGTGTACTGGCACTACCTTTGGTTTTTGGCAGGCCCATGTAATGTGGTAAAGCGTTGTGTGTTCCCCACATAGCAGGCATTTATTGTCATATGTTGCCGGATATATTTTGCTGAGTAGACTCAGATTCGCGTATGTATTAGTCTGCAGTTGTCTCCAGGCAACGGACAGTTCTCTACCAAGGTCTTCGTGGGGACGGGGTATATCCTCCTTAGGGCTCTTTGGTTTTCTAAAATTGCTCGACAGCGTCTGGTGACTGTGTCCTGTTCCCCGTCGGGGTGCGCCTCCGGTTGGCGTATGCTCGAGCGTTGGCGTCGGCACGCTGGTTTCCGGTCACAGTTTCATGGCATAGTGTCCACGTAATGAAGCATCTCTAAAAGGTGATTTTGTCGTCTTGAGTATGCGGATGGCCGCAGTAGATATGCGCCTACTGCTGTACCTTCTGCACGCTTCTTGCGAGTCCGTAAGTATTGCTGTAGTGGCCTCTTCGCTCTAGTGGCTGACGGCGAGTGCGAATGCCGCTTCCTCAGCCTTAAGGATGTTGATCGAAGCGCAATTGATTTCTCTAAGCTGGTGATCAACAACGCTGACTACCGCCCCGGAGTGTTCTTTGTATATGGTCGCGTCGACGTATGACATGTCTTTTCTCCCCGTGAAATATCTTTTGTGTGCTTCTGATCTTCCCCTTCTGGCCTTGTGTATTTTAGCATGCATGTTTCTCGGTGTCGCGCTGATCTCAATGATATCTCGGATCTCTTTATGTATGCTTTTCGTGCTGTTAATTTCTCTGCAAGCATCCCTCATACCCAGTATATTCAGCGTGTTGCTGCCCGTTTGGGTCCGTATGAGTCCCATTTTCTCCGCGAGAAGATGAGCTTCGATCTGTTCTTGGGCTGTGTAGTTTATGCCCAATTTAAGGAATTTCTCCGTCCAGGTTTTGACCGGCAGTCCGAGAGCGCATTTGTAAGCTTTCCTAAGAATTGCCTCTAATTGTTCGTTTTCCTGCTCGAGTGCTGTTTGGTAGGGGACACTGTATATAATCCTACTGACCACGAGGGCCTGCATTAGCACGAGGACAAGTTCACACCCACAGGCCATTCTTCTTTCACCCACGGCCAATTTTTATGAGGTCCATGGCCAATTCCCATGACGCTTTATTTTATGGCGTACTGACAGCTATATGGGGCGTCATCGTTTTTCTATAAGTTATATTCAAACCTGTGATGCCGATGTTCCGGATCATGTGTTAGACGCTTGGTGTGACATTCTAGTACGTGCGCGAGAACACTGGTAAAGCACTATAAATTGGGCAATAAATTTGCTCCTAAATACTTACCGTTTTGCAACTAAGGTGTTAATTTAGTGACTGGGTGCACTTTTGTGGTGATCTGTAAAACTTAGTTAAACAGGAAAAATAGAGGCTACACGATGAGAAGACCTTGTTTTGTGCGCTCCTCGCTGACGGGGAGTATTAGGAGCCGTCCTTGGGCCTCCGATTGGTCGCTAATGCAAGTCGCCCAGGCCTCACCTCTCGAAAGTCATCCAGACACAAACGCACGTACATAAGGATAGCGTCAACTCACGCACACAGACCAACATACCCAGAAACACACACACACACACACACACACACACGCACACACACACACACACACACACAAACACACAAACATACACACACACCTGCACTCTTGCACACCGTTGAATCTCCTCTTCTAAGCCCCCCTTCCTCCCCGACTCTCGTCAGGTTAGCGCTTCCACGGCACCTGCGAGGCTCTCAGGGCATCTAAGGGCATAGTCTGCAACACTTTGTTTACTTTCGCACGCTCGTTTGTCCTTCCTGTGGGCCAGCCGCCGAGAGATCGATACGGTTGTCGCCGTTAGCACACGTCAGCGAGGCCAAAACCCTCACCTCTTTTCCGGCAGCTTACTCCCGAAGATAGCTGCGACCGTACCTGGTGTCCTTGTTTGAGGAAGTACATACGCCGTCGCCGTATGTAGAAGCTTGCTGTGCCACCTTACCGGTGGCTAGGGCCCTATGGTGTGCATCGATCGACAGACACTGCTAATGCGATGCTTTGTACTCACTGGAATCTTGCACTCGCCGCTTGCCTCATTTTCTCTCGGTTACCTACCTCGAGAGTGACCATTAAAGCTTAGTACAAATACCAAACACAAACACGGTCTATACTTGTTATCATTGGTTGCTAAGAGCACGTTTTACGTAAACGAATGAGACTACAATGCCGCCCGCTGGTAAGGCCGGCTCCGCCATGAAGCAAAGTAACAACATAAACAAGGGTAAAAAATGCTGCCTTTCCTGTAATCTAGAGTGGAAGTAAGCATGGAATGGCTACCGGCAAAGCTGATTGGTTAGAGATGATACTAACCACAATCTTAAAATGAGCGTACGGCATTTTTGCAACGGCACACCCTACCAGAACGCAGTACGCCACACTGTTCACTGGCCCATATGGACGCAATAGTTTTGTCTAAAAGAAAGACCCTCTTTGCAGGTTTCGTCTTGGTCAAACAGCCATCCGCGGTGCGTCAGACGCTACCTGCTTGGACGCTGCCACATGCTACCGGCGTGCCGGACGCGCCGCGGATTTGTCGGACCGCTGGAGTTGAAAAGAGCACAGGACACTCTGTCTCAGCGCCAAAGAAAAACAATTAAGTGTATGGTGCCCTGTATCTGCTTTTTGAACATCCCCTCCCCCCCACTATTGGAAATAACAAATAAAGATTCCGCGTACTAGAAGTTACGGCTTGTGTATATTGTGAACAAACATTTGGAAGTACGCGGAAGCAATAGTTTTGTAACTTATTCGGCAAGTAACTGGCGTATGTAATGCGGTCTTTATTGGTTGCCCGGCTGACTACTTCTTGTCCTCGCAACTTGCCTGGATATTCTCGCATATTCTCGTTTGAGTGCCTGGATAACGGTTCTGGCTTTTGGCTCATGGTCACTTAAAGGTCGCCACAACGATAGCTAAAAGCATTTAAAACTGTAAAAAACATTGAAATGAGAATCTAATAACGCACGCGGCGTTCCACAGAAAAGATGATCAAAAGGAAAACAGTATATCGGTGCACTTGCGTGAGCACATGTGATAAGTATTGTGTAATGAAGAGGAACGCCTGGCTCTGCTGCCAAATCGCCAGTCGTCTGAAACACGCGAGCTCGAAATCGTGTGTGCTGCTCTGTTTGAGACGCTGCCAAGGCTGCCTGATGCTCCCATGTCTTGTCTTTTGTTCGCATTACATTTTAACGCGACAGCGTTAAGGAGCTCGTGTCGCAGAAAAGCCGGCGTCTTCGGCGTCTGCGGCGTTGGCCGTGAGCACTAAATGGCAGAAGGCAATTCATAAATAAAAGCAACTTTCAAGAGGGGCTGGATGGGAATCGAACCAGGGTCTCCGGAGTGTGAGACTGAGACGCTACCACTCAGCCATGAGTTCTTTTTTTTCTTTGTTTCCAGACAATCAACAAACACATCAATACACACTGCTACCACCATCTGACAATGTTCACTTTCCCACCGCTGCACTTGGAGCTTGCGGTTGAGATTACAAAACTATCATTTTGGCAAGGGCATTCATCAATAACAACAGTTCACCGGCATACGCTCACTTCTGAAACACTTCCCGTAGTTTACTGATATTTTCAGTAAAATATGAGCTTACTGTTCTCACATTTATATCACAATTCCTTATAGCCATGCGGTTTCTCCATATGCTGTGAAGGCCGAGAAGAAAGACCATGCCATAAGGTATACTGTCTTGCACTGTGGATAGGTAACGGATACCATGCGCTGTTAACGGCAATTCTTTCTTAATAGTTATTTGCATAATATCCCAAAAGAAGACCGCACTCCAACAGTCTACAAAAACGTGTTCTATAGTCTCCGCTTGCTTGCAAATCAAACAATTAGCCCCCCATGGTAAATAGTCCCCTCTTTCTTCTAGCCATGTTTTCACAGGCAAGGTATTAGTATGCAGTTCAAAAAAGAATGTTTTCACTCCCCCAGGTACAATCATTCGTTTCACACGTTTTAGCACGTCTTTCTCTTTGCCTTCGAGGTGCATTAATCGATATAATGGTTCTGGGAGCATAATATCTATTAAATCCGAGCTTATCCGCTTCCGACTAACTGTAGCCAAATATTCTATGGAAAAGTGGTGGTTTAAAAATCTAAATGCTACGACCACCTCACGTAAAAAAATACTCGTTGCGTAACACCCACCCTCCCTCATCGAGACAACAAAGTTAGGTAAGACATTGCTCAATCGGATTTGAAAACTGTTCACAAGAAAGGATTTGTCCTGTCTCGTAAGAACAAAAATCTAGAAATCAGTTGCTTTAAGTATAAATTTAGTAATCACAAGCCCCCCTGACCCAACTTCCTATACAAGTTGTTCCTGCTTGTTCTTCCATATTCAGACTGCCACACAAGAACAGCAAGTACTCTATGGAACTGCTTGAAGTTGAATCGGGAACAGCTCAGGACTTGCATGGGATACCACAGCTTGCTCACCAAGAAGATTCTGCAGATAGCCGCACGTGCACATATAGAGAGGTTACGTCCGGCCCATTATCAGTTTGAGCTCTTAATTCCTGCACTTTGCCATTCCATAATTCTTTGGTGACTCGATGTGTGCCTAACGATACACCAAGATAAATACCAGGCGTGAGCTTCCACTGCATACCTTCAAAAACACCTGGCGTTGTTTGCCACCAGCCGTGCCACAAGCCGACACACTTATTCAGATTTATATTGCTGTCCGTCATATCACAAAACTCACGCATAATTGTCATGGTAGCTCGAACACTCTCCTTATCATCACAGAAAACAACAACATCATCAGCGCAAGCTAATAAACGCACCTCACACCTCTCTAGGCTGAATCCCTTGCACATCCGGACTATCAATAATTCTTTTACAAAGAGCCTCTAAATATATTGCGAATAAAAGTTGTGACAGAGGGCACCCCTGGCCAACAGACGAACGCACTTCAATCCTTTCAGTTAGCTCATGGTTGACAATGAGGCTAGTTGCACAATTATTGTATGCCATTTTAACTCCCTCTGCTATCCGTGATCCAACACCGACACAACCAAGAATTGTAAACAGGAGATTGTGACAGACTCAGCCAAATGCCTTTTCTAGATCAATTTGTAACATAGGGACTTTCCTAAAATCTCCATCACAAGTTTCAAGAATGCGGCGAGCCACATAGTTGGATGAGTTGGATGGTTCATACGCGACAAAAGCGCCTCTAGTGAAGGCAGTGTTGCCTTAGAAACGTGCCGTAGAAAGTAATACTGCGGTGTATATCGGTAATTATTAGCATGTAAATTACAGAAGTCACCGATAAACGAGTAGCGAAGTACGTTTCCGCTACATTTCTTCTGCGCTTGGCGCACACGCAGAGCCATCTTGTGGCAAACATAGAAGACCCCCCTCCTCGCAATGTATGGCGCTGCCCCGACAGGTGGCGCGCCACTCGCCCGCTTCTCCCCTTCGTCTCGTTTGAGCTCATTGGGGCCGTGCGGAGACCGGTGCGAGGATGCCCTAATACCCTTGCGTTTAATAGGTTTGCTCGCTCTCTCCCCTTCCAACTTCCAGCGTGCGTCGCTCCAACCCCCGTGTTTAGGCGACGCGGCTCCTCCTTCCGCTCGCAGCGCGATTCCTAGGTGCAGCGTCCGATGCAGGACGCCTCTGACGTGATCGCCGAACCGTAGCGCGTATGGTGGGAAAGCGTCCCCTGCGGTGTGTGCCGTGCTGCTGGCGAGGAGTCATTCGCATGCGTGGTGCTCCGAAGCGAGATAGAGGACGATCCCATCGAGGCGTCAGCCCCATGATCGCGTCCGTCTTCATGGTGCGTGGCGGCCCAGCTGTCCGTGCCGATCACGACGTTCGGCTCGAGTAGATCGTTTCTCCCTCCGAGACGCGAGTTCTTTGGTTGGTTCCGCTTGCTCAGGCGCACGTTTCGTCTTTGTGTGACTCAAGAGCATGTCGAGCGAATGAGTGGGCGGCGCGAACGGGGCGCGATAACGCTATCGCGTTCCACTCTTGAAGGCGAAGCTTAAACGTCCTCCAAGTTTGCGGTGAAGCTGCTGCAGTTTTACACCACCCTGTAATTACGCAATCGAATTTTGCCATCCGCCATGCCCGACGACGCCAAGACATCCCCATCGGTTCTACCAGGCACCGTATGTGCCAGTGCACAGCGTCAGCGAGGTCCTGACATATTCAGCGGCACCATTGAGAATAACGTTGAAGATTGGCTCGAAATGTATGAAAGAGCGAGCACTACCAACAAATGGGACCATCCCCTAAAGCTCAACAAGGCAGTCTTCTATTTCTGAGGCATTGCCAAGCTGTGGTTTGAAAATCACGAAGTCGAGCTCCGCACGTGCGCTAGCTTCAAAAGCAGCTTCGCAGAACTTTTCGACCGCCCTGGCATTCGCAAGCTTTGAGTTGGACAACGCCTACGAAGCCGTTCTCTGCAAACTGGTGAAACGTTCACCAGGTACAAAGAGGACATTGCCGCCTCTGCCATGCCTGTGAGCCCGACCCTGGCGGAGGCGGACAAGGAACGTCACATCCTGAAGGGCATTTATGACAATGCCTTTCATATGCTTCAATGCATTCAATGCCTTTCATACTGCTTTCAAACCATCCTGGCACTGTTCATCAGCTAACTGAGTTTTGCCACAATATCGAGCTCTCGAGACAGCGTCTTCTCACGTGGCGCCCACTTGTGTCGGACGGCACCTTCGCGAGCTTGGCCACCGCTCCTGACATGAAGTCCCTGCTTTGCCAGATAAAGGAGTTCGTCAGTGCTCAGATCACTCGTGAACTTTCGCTGCTGTCCTCAGGCGTGCAAAAACCCTCACCTTTACCTGCCAACCTATGGCATGTCATACAGGAGCAAGTTCGGGCATCTCCGCGTTCTGCCCGCGAGGCTCCGCCGGTGCCGGCTCCCTTTGCCTTTACCGAAGCCAATGCACCTATCAGCTGTGCCGAGGCTATCGCATGGCCACCATTTCAGACCGTTGCGCCATTCGGATCAGCTGTGTCACTGCGTCTAGCTTCTCACTTCGTTCAGCCGAGGTACCCACACAGCAGTGGGCATTGGCGCACTCCCGACAACTTGCCAATATGTTTTCCATGTGGTCTACCTGGCCACGTTTAACGATGTTGCCATCGCCTCGCAACATCCTTCCACCGTAGCTTGGACTCCGATCCAGCTCATTCCCCCATACCCGTCGTCAGCCGCATCTGAGAACCCCGGCTAGATGTCTTCATACTCGGGCCACCACCGCCTTGTTGACCGCCATTCGCCATTGCCTCGATGCCGCTCGCTTTCGCCAATACGTTGTCGTCCTACGCCAGAACGGGAAACCTAATCGCCACAGTTCCAGAGCAAGCACTGCGTCACCCACGAAAAGCCAGGGCTTCTTTCTTCTCCGACTAATGTTATTAATGTATATGTGGACGGTGTCGCTGTACTTGCCCTGGTTGACACCGGTGCCGCAGTTTCATCCCTTAGTGTCAAACTTTGCCGTTTGCTTACAAAGGTCACGATGGCTGCGTCTAACGTATGAATTTGTACTGCAGCGCAGACCGCATTACGCCAGCGGCTGCATGTATTACCCGCATTGTGATTAACGGCCTCCTCTACATCGCGGAAGATTTGGTACTGTATTCTTCTCACGATCTTATCTTGAACTGGGACCTTCCGCTAATAAGGCCGTCATTGACTGTTCTTGAGCTGAAGTGGAATTTCAAGTCCTTTTCGACTCGCGTTTCTTGACAGTATCACAGCACTTCTCTGCCTTTACCATAGTGTCCTGCAACATTCTTGGTGAAGCAAGCGCATGTCTTACGCCATCTGCCGTCTTCGTTCGTCGCAAATGTTCCCCGCGGGCTTTTGCTCTTTTAAGTGTTTCTGACGGCGTCAGCAGACTGCTCATCTCCAACCAATGGTCATGTCCCCGCACTTTGCTCCGTGCGGAGCGCGTTGGCCGCGTCCAGTGCGTAGACGCTGCTGCCATTAATGATGTGTCAACTGGTTCTATAACCAGTCATGAGGTCGCCGGAGTGACCTGTAAGCCGGTGCAAGAGCCGAATTCCACCGATGCTCCAAAGAGCTCTATTGCGGACACTTTGACTGTTTTCAACGCGCCAAGCTTCTACACCTTCTTGACAAGTTCCGTTAATCTTTCGACTGCCAGCATGTTTCCTTGGGTCGCACGACATCCGTTTGCCACCGCATCTATAGGGGTACCAATAGGCCACTGCGAAAAGACTACATCGTGTTTTCATGAAAGAGTGCCGTGTTGTCGATGCCCAAGTAGCCGATATGCTCTTGCGTGGTGTCACCGAAGCTTTGAATAGCCCCTGGCTGCTCCCAGTTCGCCTTGTTAAGAAGAAGGATGGATCAATTTTTTGTGCGTCGATTACCGTCGACATAACAACTCGCGCAGATGTTTAGCGTTGGCTGAAAATTGACGATGCCCTTGACTGCCCCCAAGACCTGGAGTTGTTCTCTTCTATCGACTTCCCCAATGGCTATTGGCAAGTCCCCGTGGCGCAAGATGACCAATATAAAACTGCATTTGTCATGCGAAATGGGCTATATGAATTTGGTGCAATGCCTTTCGGGCGTTGCAACACCCCCCCAACATTTGAGCGTCTGATAGATAACCTTTTGTTTGTTGTCAATTGGAAAAACTGCCTGTGCTACTCAGTTAATGTGGTTAATTTTTACCTGATTTTCCCACCCATCTCTGTAGACAAGGGGAAGTGTTACAGTGCCTAATTTACGCTGGCCTTCAGCTCAACATGAAGAAATGCCCCTTTGGCGCAAGTCTGCTCATCATTCTTGGCTTCGCCATGTGGTATCTAGTTGCAGATATTCGCAAACTTTTCACCATAAAAAAACTTCCCATCTTCATTTGGCCTTTGCTATTACTTTTGCCGCTTCATTCGGAATTTTGCGTCGATCACCGCTTACCTTCCATGGAACGACTCGAAAGATTACGCAAAAGATTGCGTCGTCTGCTAACCTCGCCACCGATACTGCGTCACTTCAACCTTACCGTTCCGACCAAGGTAAACACCGACGCTAACGGTGTTGGGCTCATCGCTGTTCTCGCACAGCACAAATCTAGATTCGCCGAGTACGTCGTTGCATACACAAGCCACGTCCTCACCAAAGCAGAGATGGATTATTCGGTTATGGAAAAGAAATGTTTGGCCACCCTCTGGGCACTTGGTAAATTTAGACCTTACCACTATGGCCGCACCTTCGACGTAGTTACAGACCACCATGTGCTTTATTGGCTGTCCAAGTTGAAGGACCCCTCAGGCCGATAAGCTCGTTAGGCTTCGCGGTTGCAAGATTACGACATGCGCGTTGTCTCCAAGTCTGGCCGCCGCTACACCGATGCACTTTCACGTCCGCCGTGTCAACCAAAACCGCTGCCTACCTGCCTGCCTTTGACGAAGTACTTTCGTTCTCAGCAGGCTGCGACATGGCTTCGTATCAACGCAAGGATGCTTGGATTAACACTCTTCTCCACTTCCTTTCAAACCCGTCGCCTCTTCCTCCACCTTCACGAGCAATGCGCCGTCAAGCTTCTCACTTCGCGATGCGGGATGGTCTTCACTATAGCCGGCATTACCTTTCTGATGGCTGCAAGGGGCTGCTGGTCAAACCTCGGAAAGAAATTCCATGTTGCTTGCCTTTCTCTGCATATATGCCAACTCTCAGGAATGTTTCTTAACTTTTACGAATTTGGGCTAGTTTTACAATTTTACTAATTTAAATTGCGTCAAATTTTGTAAAAACATAAGTTCTCTTCGCATAAATGTTTCCTTCGTAGCTCCGCGAACCCACCGCTGGAAGTCTTCCGATGCATGGTAATAGAATGCCACAGGGGTATGTGATTCGATCGAGTTTATACAGACACGTTCCTGAAGCAGTGGCGGAAGTAGTCACATCGATGTAAAATATATGTGTTGCTTACCACTATTTGCTGTGCAAAGTTTGTTGTTGCTTTCGTGCTGTGTGGAAAATTAAATAATCTCTAATAAAGTGCGCATGTCTGTGTGAAGAGGCGTGCGCTCAGGGCAAGCTTTACAAAAATTGTGCCCAGCCCCTCTTTCTGTCGGTTAGCATTACTTTGAGAATTTCAAAGCTCACAGGTAGGTAGCTATGTTTATCCTGTTCGCATACTTGGTCTCGTGTATGGCCTCGCGGTGGGTGTACTCAAGTGTTGCAAACTGAGGCGGTTTCCAGCGGCGCTGTTAAAAAATAGACATTTATGACGTGTCTAGTGGGTTATCATTAACGATTATATGCTACTGAAGAAATTGGCATTAAATGTTTATCAAGTCACGCTCCTATCATCAGCTGGCGTATACTTCGATGGTTATTTGCCAGAATAATAATTACATTTATCCACCACAGAAGTCGCTTAGCAGTGTGGGAATGGTCGTGAGAGCCAAATTAGAAGGCCTAAATGAATAGGAAACAAGATCATTTTTGCAATATCTTGCGATGCCTGCAGAGAGAGATAAGGGTGATAGGAAGGGAGAGAGCAGTACAGGTGCGACGAAGATGGCGGTGGCTCTCTCCGGGCACCTGCACAGTCAGGTTTAGGCTCCTCCACGTTAAACCCAGACCAAGCAAGAATACTGAGGGCTGCACAAGCTATGACGGGAGCCGCAGAGATTTTAGGCTAACATGATAGTTTATTTCATGGTGTCGAATGGTGCGTTTACATTGGAAATGCAGTTCATTTTTGTTTTTTGCCGACTGGTTGTCTTGGTGCCTTACCTCCGACTTCAGTTGCTGCCTGTGAAGCTAGCCTAGTTGCAGTTTGATTCACTACCTCTTTGTCATCCTCATCTCTCTGTTCTAAGGCTGTATATTTCTTTGCAAGTACGAACGTGAGTTGGACGGCTTTTACTCTCACTGCGTCTAGATTGGCGTGTTTTTTCTTGGCCAATTTAATTCTTTCCACCTTCAAATTGAGGTTGAGATGATGAGTATAGTGTTTTGTGGCGCATGGGCCAAATATTACCAAAGAGCGCCAGGCCAATAAGAATGTGTTCAATGCGGAGCCAGAAATTACGAACAAAGGATGGGACAGGGCTGTAAAGGGGCCTAAAGGACGTTGGAATACATGTAATAAAATTATGACAATGACTATGAAGGGTGCCAAGGACCCGAACGATACCTTGTGAAAGAATTGCAATGTGCTAAAATTGATCGCAGGCTAAAAACGTCCTAAAAGCACTACTGCCATAACAGAGTCCTTGAAGCGCAAGGACCTGAAGGCGCGTGCTATAAGAGGACCACTATCACAGCAGCATCCTCTGTAGAGAGGACGCGCTACGAAACCTTTGGGCTATTAACATGCAAGACCACCTCTTTTAAAAACCTAGGACAGCTTGGTGGTGAAAAGGGATTCTTTACCAATAAACATAGCAGGCTGGAGAGAGGGAGGCAATAGCGGTATGCTAGAAGAAAGTGTTCTCTTCTTTCTCTTTCGGCTTCCCGACACTCCACGAGGACGTGGAGGACGGTGAGCCGCTCACCACATCTACCACAGGTTGGAGGTTCATTGCGAGTCAATAGAAAATTGTGAGTACCATATGTGTGTCCTATTCTGACTCGGCAGAATAGAACGTCAACTCTTGGTGATTTAGTAACGGAGGGCCAGAAACCTAACTTTGGCCTAATCAGATGGAGCTTATTATTTGCTTCGCTGTCCCACGAGCATTGCCAGTGTCTTCACAGTTTAGTTCGCAAAAAAGGCTTGAGATCTGTGATAGGTATAGCAGTGGTAGGATTGATAGCTTGCGATGTAATTGATGTGGCCATTTGGTCGGCCAGCACATTACCTTCGATGCATCTATGGCCAGGAACCCAGCATATTATTACATGTCTACGAGTTGAATAAATACTGCACAAATACGAGTAAAGCTGAATAAGAACAGGATTTTTGTGTTTTCTTAAGGACATGAGCTCTTTTACGACACTTAACGGGTCCGTAAATATAATTACTTTTTCTAGCCCTAATCTTTTATGTGTTTAACCGCAGACAGTATTGCATAGGCTTCTGCGGTAAATATACTGGTATGGGGGTTCAATACACCTGATTCAGAAAAAGAGAGCTAACAGCCGCGTAAGACACGCCAACATGCGATTTTGAAGCATCAGTGTAAGATTCAGGACAAGAATACTTCGATTGAAGTTTATGGAAATGCATCCGAAGTTCGAGTTCTGGTGCATGTTTTGTAAGCCTTACAAAATATATATCACATTCAATCACCTGCCACTCCCACGGAGGTAGATACTTCGCCGGAGGCATCAAGCGGTGTTTGCAGAGTGGGACATTCATTTCCACGCTAAGCTCCCTCACGCGCAGTGAAAAAGGCCTCACTGAGGGTCGATTGTGGTAAAGGGCAGTGTACGTCAAATCACTAATGGTTTTAGAACACGGATGATCAAGATTACAGTACATTTTAAGAGAATATATGAAGCTGATATATGATCTCTGCATATGGAGTGACCACTCATTCGATTCTACATATAAGCTTTCGATCGGGCTAGTTCTCAAAGCCCCTGTCGCCAGACGGATACCGAGGTGGTGGACGGGATCCAGCATCTTTAGTGCGCTCGGGGCGGCAGAGTTGTATACTATGGCACCATAGTCTAGCCGCGATTGAACGAGGCTCTTGTAAATGTTCATTAGATATTTCCTGTCACTACCCCATGTTGTGTGAGATAGCATTTTTAGCAAGTAAATTATTTTTAGACATTTAGTTTTGTGATATCTTATGTGCGAGATGAAAGTAAGCTTACAGTCAAGTATTACACCTAGAAATTTGTGCTCTTTCTTGACAGGTATTTGCTCTCCACATAGTTCCACGCTCGGGTCTGGAACCAGGCTGCTCTTTCTTCTAAAAAGAACACAAGAACTTTTGTGGGGGTTGATTTTAAACCCATTTTTGTCTGCCCGCTTAGATATCTTGTTCAATCTCTGCTGTACTTGTCTTTCGCACACTGCAAGGTTACAGGATTTAAAACCTATTTGTATGTTAACTACGTAGACGGAATAAAATATAGCTGGTGGTAATAAAGCGCGGAGTGTGTTCATCTTAACTAAAAAGAGGGTGCAGCTGAGCACACCTCCTTGGGGTACACCAGTTTCCTGTATATATGGACGTGAAAGTGTACTCCCGACTTTCACGCGGAATGTACGGTTGGACAAACAGCTTTCAATTAGGGCGAGCATATTGCCACGGATGCCCATTCCGGACAAGTCTCTCAAGATTCCGTAGCGCCAGGTTGTGTCGTACCCCTTCTCCATGTCGAGGAATACGGATAGGAAATATTGTTTATGTAGAAAGGCGTCGCGAATGTTTCCCTCAATGCGCTCAAGGTGATCGGTTGTGGACCGCCCTTCTCTGAAGCCACACTGAAAGGGATCAAGCATTTGGTTCAATTCCAGGAAATGTATGAGTCGCCGATTAATCATTTTCTCAAAAAGCTTACAAATGCAACTTGTGAGGGCTATCGGGCGGTAACTTGACGCCAACGAAGGATCTTTACCTTGCTTCATAATGGGAATCAGAATCGCTTCTCTCCATGCAAGTGGAAGATATCCAGCAGCCCAAATAGTTTTGAAAAGTGCAAGTAAAGTCAGTTGTGTATCAGTGTGTACGTTCTTAATTATGTCGTACATAATTCTATCAGGTCCTGGTGCAGAGCTGTTGCATGTGATCAAGGCAGCTCTCAGCTCGGCAATACTAAAGCGATGGTTGTAAGGCTCATTCTCTCGACTTTTTCTTGTGAATGGCTTACGTTTTTCTATTTGTTGATATTTGAGAAAAGATTGTGAATAATTGGTTGAACTTGACGCGCTCTCAAAATGCTCCCCAAGTGAATCTGCCTGGTCTTCCAGGGTATCGCCTTGCGGGTTTACCAAAGGGAGGGAGTATGTTTGTCGCCCTCTTATCCTATTAACCCTGTTCCAGACTTTGGCCTCATCTGTATACGAGTTGACACCTGATAAAAACTTCTGCCAACTCTCTCTTCTGGCCTGTCGGTGGGTTGGCCTAACTTGTGATTTTACTTTCTTAAAGTTGATAAGATTCTCCGCAGTGGTGGAGGCGCGTAGCAACCCCCACGCTTTGTGTTGTTTCTTACGAGCGATCCTACAATCGTCGTTCCACCACGGGACACGCCGTTTACATGCCAAGCCATTTACTTCTGATATGCATTTAGATGCAGCATCTATAATGAAAGCTGTAAAATACTGCACAGCAGCATCAATTCCTAAAGAAGACGTGTCATTCCATGAGATACTAGTGAGAGTTCGGAACTTCTCCCAGTCGGCTGTATCGATTTTCCACCTAGGAGCCTGTGGTAGATATTCGTTTTCTTTATATGTTCTCAACAATATGGGGAAGTGGTCGCTCCCGTGAGGGTTCCCAACTTCCCATTCGAGTTCAGGCAGTATAGACGGGGAGACTATGCTGAGATCAATTGAGGAAAAAGTTGTTTGCAAGACAGTAATATGGGGGTTCCTTCTTATTCAGAAGGCACGCACCAGAAGAAAAAAGGAACTGTTCAAGAAGACGACCTCGCGCATCTATACGAGAGTCGCCCCACAGGGAGCTGTGCGCATTGAAATCGCCAAGAAGAGCATAAGGTTCTGGCAACAGATCTATAAAGGAATGGAATTCATGTTTCGTTAATTTGTAATGTGGGGGTATGTAAAGAGAGCTAATGGTGATGAGTTTGTTTAGGAGAACAGCTCGAACCGCCAGTGCTTCAAGAGGCGCTTATAGCTTTAAAAGTTGACACGCAATGCTCTTATGGATAACAATGGCGACACCGCCAGATGATGCGACAGCATCATCGCGGTCTTTGCGAAAAGTGATATACTGTCAGAGAAAGTTTGTGTGTTGTATTTTAAGTGTGTTTCATGTAAACACAGCACTTTTGGATTGTGTTTTTGGATGAGTTCCTGCACATCATCAAGGTTTCTAAGAAGACCTCTGACGTTCCATTGAATTATTTGTGTATCCATATTGAAGGTTAATAAGTGCTGTGTGTATGGAAACAGGTGATGCCTTAGGTTACAGAGCTCTTTCGAGGCCCTGTAACAGGGGTTCTATAGATGTACGCGTTAGGTGTGTCGGACATTCCATTCAAAAATAAACCACGGTGACCTGGTACTCATACAAGGCGCACTAGACGTAAAATCTAAGGTATCAGTGTTTCTAGTAAATCGAAAATTACATTGTCTGAGGATGACATGAGTGCTCAGCACACTGACAATGAATCGGTCCCTATTACAGCTGTCGTAGATATATACAGGAAGCCTTCGAATATCGCTTCTCTCCCTGCTGGCCACACAACTCCCCGTGCATTCTTGTTTTTTGCTCTTCCTTCACCGTATCGCTTCTTTTCTTTCTTTCGTCACTTTATTAGTTTCTCGCATCTCATTTCTCTCCGATATTTCTTTCTAGGAACCCCTTGGGCGTTTTGCTCTTCTCCTCTTTACCCATATTTTTTTCTTTTCTTTATTTTAGACATTATTTCTGCTCACATGTTCCTTGACCTTTTTCTTATATTTCTCCTTAACCATGACAACCAATACGTGCAAGAGAAAATTGTCAAAGAAGAGACATATAAACTAGAACTGTATTTCCATTACAAGAATACGCTTGGGGCAATATGAATGGTCAGGTTAGGCATTGCTAAGTTACACAGCCCTGAGGGAACAAAAGTTTCTGAGCCTTTTAAGCAGAACATGTATTGAAAAGTCGCCAGGACCAGCTGACCTTAAGCCAGCCCCTTACTTTAGTGATACCTATGATGCCAAAATTTATTACAAATAACAAAAGATATCGCTTTTTTATACTTTACGTTTATCCAGAAATGAAAGTTGATGCGGCGGGGTAGGTAGTGCGCTTCGTAACGTTCTTGAAGGTAATGAAAAAGCTTAAACTATGGATCAAACGAGCCTTGGGAATACAAACGACACCAGTCGTTTTTCTTTCATCAGACAGCGGAAAGCTTTTAAAGTAATTCAAACGTACGAAAAAAGAATATACCTTTAACATTAGGTATACTACAAAGAAAAAGAAAACATTTTCCATATTTCGGGCAATATGGAAAAAGAACAAAGTGTAATCATATCGAGTATTTTGACGGAAACGTTGCTTAGGAGGTCGCCCATAAGTATAACAACTCTCGTTCTTTTCTGTTCTGTGTTTTTTTTCCTTTCATACAACATTTCATGCATTCAGGATAATAAAAAATATCGTTCACATTTCCTTTATATGTGTTTTTCTCTTCTAAGCCGTTAAGAATAATACGGAGGCCTTCACTGCAGAGACATAAGTTGGACATAGAATGCAAATGCGTTAGCTGTTTGGAGACCAGCACAAGGTTTGAGTAGGCGTTTATTGACATTTCAGCTTTGCATACAGCATCGTACTGCATACATCGACACTGCAAGCGGTAACCTATGTGCTCGCTGCTTGAAGAGGCCCACCCTCCAGCTGACGAACCGTACATTTGGAATATCTGCCACAGATGGATATACAGCTGTAAGAAGTGAAATGTTAATTGTTACGTGTGACAAATAACTATTGTGCAGTAAATAAATTAAGAAAAACAGATCGCCGACGTAGACTAAACACAATAATAACTACCCGCCGTGGTTGCTCAGTGGCTATGGTGTTGGGCTGCTGAGCACGAGGTCGCGGGATCGAATCCCGGCCACGGCGGCCGCATTTCGATGGGGGCGAAATGCGAAAACACCCGTGTGCTTAGATTTAGGTGCACGTTAAAGAACCCCAGGTGGTGAAAATTTCCGGAGTCCTCCACTACGGTGTGCCTCATAATCAGAAAGTGGTTTTGGCACGTAAAACCCCAAATATTATACTATTATTATTATTATATGCAATAAGAACTATACGAATAGCATTAGGCACCACCTTGTAGCACAATTATCTAGTAACACTTTTTTGTTAGAACGTTTACTCGGGGGCTCAGGTACTTAGTTTTCAATTTCCCTATCTTTATTTCAGAAGAATATTATCGGGCGTCGGCTCTGCCCAACTGTCGTTCCATTCGCATCTACATGTACGCTGTGGCATGCGTCAATGTGCCAGGATTGATGCAACGTTATATTATCGTGGAGTGTGTTCTAGATTCAACGTTTTACGGCAGCAGCGGATTAGGTGCCTTGGGTACCTAATCGGTACCATAAATTTTCTTACCTGGTGAGGGGTGCTTTCGTGCTTTCGTCATTGTCATCGTCAAGGTGCTTACATGTAGTTCAGCAAACTCACACCAGCCTACAAGAGTCTCTCACAAAACTGTGAGGCTGTAGGTGATTTGGATAAGTGAACAGTAAACGCGTGCGTGGAGAGCCTTTGAAGTCACTGAAGTCTGGGTATCTGTCTTAACGAGAACGGCGTGTAAAGGTGAGCTTTGCAGATGTAACTCAACTGCTTTCAGTGGGTTGTTTTCATCTTAAGGAAGGCGTAGCTGTACATAGAAAGACAGAAAGAACGTAATGTCTTTCCCTTCCAGGGTGGCGGGGACAGAACACCTGAGAACCCGAGTATGGATTGGCGGCCTTTCCAAAGGCTAACTTGTCAGAAATGTGTCACGTGTTACTTGAAATCACATACATTGATGCGGCGTTTTGCGCTATGACAGACACTTGTCCGTGGCGCCTCTGGTTCATACTTCCGACTGAAATCACGCACGACGTACGCACGACGTGCGCTCGGCGGTTAAAGTGTGCTTGGGGCTCTGATGTCGCCGTTCTTAACATTTCTATCCAAATAGAAGGCAGCGCATAGTAAGTATAACAGTCGATGGCTGCCTTTATTCCCAGCACGCAGACCAGTTGGTTCCATTCAAATTCCGTTATTCTAATGCCTCAAACTTGTTCTTGTCAGGACGCCATTTTCAGCCAGTCAGGACACCCAAAACTTCGGTACCATCACGATTTGCATATGCCGCACAAATGCTAAGCGGGTATGACGTTCTTAAGTTTCAGGTATTTTATATGGATGCCTACATGGGGCGTCTGCTACTGTCAGTATGCCTTCTTGTACAATCCGAATAGCTTTAAAGACTAGAAATAGCGTTCTGCACATAGGTGGTCGTTTTTTTTTCACATAGTTGTTAGGTTCGGTATAGTATACGAGCTCATAAAGTTGATAGGACTTGTTGCTGAAACGAATCTTCCAGCTGTTGCTTTTGGGCTTAATGGTGTCACCTGCGTCACATGCGAACCGTGAATTAGTCATCCCTCTATTTCGCACCGGTCGGACGCTGTATAGTAGAAAGTTCAATAACAGAAAGTTCAGAAAGTTCATTAACAATTTTCAAATTTTGCTTCTTATTACAATTCGGCTTCCGTGTTTCAAATGAAGAGCACCTCCAATGACCCTCATGGTCTTAGAGGCAGTGCGCGTGCGGCGCCTCAAGGCTATAGCCATGCCCCTGCTCTCTTTTTAAAGCCATGTGCGGGTTTTTGCGTATAAGTACAATATTACATTTCAGAGGTGAAAGCGGGCACGTGGACTGAGTTTAATGGCTCGTGCACTAGAATGTATCGGTTGCAGGCCCATAGACTACGCCAGCTAAGCGCATCAGGGCCTCTCCTTGATGTTTGTCATAGGGGTTATACTTCCATTTCAAGGACGCAAATGGCTGCGATCAATACGACTCCGAGATCCTTTACAAGCCCTCGGTGTGTTCTCGCCGCTGGAGAGAGTAAGCAAATATGAATGCAAGCTCTGCGAAGCTTGAATTTCCTCTACAAATTGTCGGAATGGTTTGTCAGGCGGGCCGGCATACCTGTCTACCTTACTCAATGAACAGAAGATGTAGTAGAACCAATGAAAGTAGGTGGACAATCATTGATTAAATTCTGGTGTTTTACGTGCCAAAACCAGAATGCGATTATGAGGCGAACTAATGTTTACCACCTGGAATTCTTTCACGTACACCGAATGCGCGGTTCACTGGCGTTCTTGAATTTCACCCATGTCGAAATACCGCCGGCGTGGCTGCGATTCGATATCGCATCGTCGGGCTTAGCAGCGCAATGCCGAAGCCACTACGCCACCTCGGTGTGTGGTGTATTAACTCTAAACACCCCAATTTCTATGATTTAGTCACATCTTTACTACGTGAACCAAGGCTGATATCAGATCACGAGACATTAACGTTTCGCCATTCTTCGAAGATGCTGGTCTGTGTAACAGTTAAAATGCAGTACCAAGTGCAGCACTGGAAATTCGAATTTCATATGATTGTACAGCCCACTATGCAAGCTAAAGTATGCATCGAATTTCATATGATTGTACAGCCCACTATGCAAGCTAAAGTATGCACACCAACAATTAACACCTCGTAAGGACTCAGGCCTGACTTGCGTATCGAGATTTCGGCGCCTAATCAGGCGCACCAGCCAGCACTACATTTAAATAAACTGATAATTCGGGGTGTTTAACATGGTTTCTAGCAATTCCGAAACTTTGAGATTTTCCGGACTGTTCGACTGCAAGGTAACTCTTGAGAAGTACTGAAGTGACAAAGTATAATCTTAGGAATCTCTCTTATATTCAAAAGGGACCAACTATGGTTGCGAAATCAGTAAAATATGGGATTGAGCGAACAAGTCGGCAGCGTCTGCAGCACCAAAACGGCACCTAACGTCCCATCGGCTGCGACGCCAGGTCACGAGCCCGTCTCGGCGCAGCGGAGCTGGTGAATCGGCAGAACTGCTGCGGCAATAGCGCATCAGGTTTTGCATGAGGAGGGAGAGCATCGCCGCGACGCTACGTCACCAGACCACCTCGGCTAAGCAGATACGGCGACGCAATGCCGCGTGCAGTCGCTGTTCTCGGGTTGCTTGTGTTACTTATGTTACTGTACTGGGTTGCTGAAATTGTTCTTCAGTGGCAAAACTCCTTTCCCATGACAGAAATTCATGTTTTTCTTTCATCTCTGCGCACGTACGCTATACGCATTGCAATGTACCAATGTACTGTTTCATGCTACACAAATGTGTGCCGTTTTATTTTTTGTCTTTTCCTTCATTATGTAGCGCTTTTTACTTGCAGTTTTTTCCCGTTTGTAATTTTTCTTTAACATTTGTCTATCACGCAGTTAACAAACTTTTTAATTCTATAGTTACTTATTCTCACTGTTGTGGACAAGTTAGTGCTGCGTTACTATTACTATTCCTATTTGTTTGCGGTTTTTATGTTTCCATGCCAAAAGTGTTCTGCCTCTTCAATTTTGTACTCCGGGGAGCTGGGAATTATTCAAGCTGACTTGTCAGCTTTTTTTCCCATACTCCCTCACTTCATGAGTGAAATAAAGATTATTATTATAAAAACAACAAAAAACAACGCGGGTTGCTTGTCCGAGTGAGGTCTCGCTAGCGCTCTAACAGCGCCTCAGTACGGCGAAATTAAACGCGCAAGCGCCTCAACGCGCTCGCTTGCCCGTGAGGATTTCACAACTCGAAGGACCACTCAGCGGCGTTCTTTTGGGCAATAATGCTTTCGCACTCACGACTCATAAAAAGTGCTTAGGTGTCGTCATATTTTTGATCTCAGCGAGAATCTGTGTTGTTTATATTACAGGGCAATGACTGCTATTGTGTGTTCGCGTGTGTGTACCTCCATGTTAACACAAACACACACGCACACACACAAGCACACACGCACGCACACACACACGCGCGCACACACACAGACACACACACACACAGAGAGAGGGAAAGAAACGCACATGTTCTCGGTACTGCAACGTTTTCGAGATGTTAATTTTCGAAATGTCTGGCGAAAGGCGTTGGTCTTCCAGTTACCTTCTTTAAAGAAAAGCTGTTTTAAGCATTGAATCACAAAGGCAACTGGAACACGACTTCATTATGTCGGACACTTTGAAAATTATTATCTCCAAACTGGGGCAGTTCACAAGATTTCTTCCAAGGGATGGAATTCATGAATTCATGCGCTGAATTGATGCGTCAGTAGTCTGCACTCTAGGAGTGAAGTTCCTGTCTTGCTATTTCTCGAGCTTTACCACAACTCTGAACTAGGGTTCTCCGCAATGCGCCATTAGTAGAGTTATTGTTCCTACGTATTAGAAGGCAGCTTTAACCATGGTGCCATCACTACCTTCCTATCTCTTCTGATCGTGAAGATACACATTGAAGATAATCAAATGAACTTATTGCAAGGCGATGTGCGAAGTTGTTCTCTTTAATGACTTTCTTCTTTCATTGCCAACTGTACGGAACGCCACGCCTCAGCGCAATCTACGTTCAATCAAAGTGAAAACAACGTTCCTAGCGTTACTGTTCTTAATTATAACTATACAGTCCTTAATATGAACATATTAAACGATTTACTAGTTTAGCTACCAAACGAAAAACATAAATTTTTCATATTATGAGCATATATACGAACCTCATGTTCCTCATCGGTAAATAACCATTATCACTTCCCGAATTTTTGTATTCGGCGCACTAACTCGTTCTCCTGGAATAAAGTATCCGTTCAATCATTGCATTGCAATACTGATGGTGTTCTAAATACTACTGCATTTATTGCTGCTCTTACTGCAGGCTGGCGGGCACTTACTTGAATTGTCGTATTATTTTGCTCTACAACCATGGAATGTACTAACAATATGAAATATAGCCGGCTGAAAGGTAACAAAATTAACGTATTTGACAGGCTATGCCATTATAATTCCGATAACAACAGGTTTGCCTTGAATATTACCATTTTGCTACCAAAAGTGCGAAGTATCTATTGAAAATATACAGCCCAATTTGAACCTGTGGCGTTCTGGAAAACTTGCCTAATTTGAAACGATGTATACCTTTCTTACATTTAGGAAAAAACTAATCCTATTTATAATAGAAAGTTGAGTTCATACCAGTCATATTTCCTACTACGGTTGTATTCGACGGAAATACGGTTTTATACTTGTGCTTACTAGTTCTTGCTGCAATTTATAAGCACTGTTGTTCAGTCAGTTCTCTTCAAGCACTTCAAAACAGGAGCTCCGCTTGAAACCTTGAGCAATGGAATATCCTTCTATACAGGGTATCCCAGGTAAATTTAGCCAGAGTTTAAAAATATGCAAATTCTGCGTAGCTGGAGAGAACAAAAGCAAAATGTCTCGAGTGGCCAGTCGCGCCGCAATTTTGCGTGAATTTGCGGGCTCCTTTCACACTCGGAAACACACTTTTACGTAGCAGGTATTGAGCAACAGAAAGCGGCATCGGGAGTTTTTGATGTCGCTCTACAATTTTCTCACTGACACTTTTCATCGACTTGTAAAATTTGAGAAGTTGATACATTAACTAAGACTAATTATCTAATTACGTGGTATGAAAAAAAAATAAATTGAGTATCTCCAAACGGCACCAAACATTACCTTGTTTCTGTCCAGCTGCGGGGCGTTCGCGAATTTTTAAACTCTGGCTAAACTTAGCTGACATACCCTGTATATTGTACCTGATATGTGCCACATTTGTACATAGGAAACACTGTTTTGATTGATTGATTGATTGATTGATTGATTGATTGATTGATTGATTGATTGATTCGTGGTATTTTTCAACGCGATGAATGGTTCACATTACACCTTGCGTCGTTATATTAGTAAATAATCGGCTGGCTACATAAGTTCGGCTAATAAGATAAAGATAGATAAGCAAGAAATTACGTTACTTTACGCAAGCCTCCTGCTGAACGAGCACTGGTGGTCCCTTGCTCGTGTCCTGTACTCCGGTTTTCTTGCGACAGCAATCATGCGGATACTCGAGGCGCGTCGTCGATGCCGCCAACGCCATCGTGGTGACGTGTGCCCCTACGGCGCATGTGACGCCCACGCGTGGATGGTTAGAAGGCACCCATAGATGTGCAATGCGTTTATCTGCAAAAAAAAAAGAACGACGTGAAGTGGACGAACTTAGGCGGCTCTCTTACGGCTCTCTTACGAACTTGGGCGGCTCTCCACTGCCAGCATGACCGCCGCACGCACGTAACGCAGTTGCCTGCTGGGGAACTGGGCACACCTACCACAGTCGCGTTTACAGTAGTCTGAGCGGAGAGGGTGGTAATGGCCCAGCTAAATCTATCCAAACATTCCCGAGCCCTTGGAAAGGTCAACAGTTTCCCGTTGGTCGCATGGCGCGCACCACCGAGATGCGATGGCTATGGCGCCGCCGCCGGCCGTCCTCGTTTCACCAGTGTCGTGATACGCGTGGTGCCCTCGAGAGCATGGTTCCGCATGCGGAGACGGCAGTTTACTCGCGTGCTGTGTCATGCCACGTCAACCTCTGCTCCTTGCTTGAACATCGTTGTGAGCTACTCGAGCGCAAGGCAAAACCTTTACATCGCTTTTAATGATTCGGCTTCTGGCGTAGTTGAAAATGAATATATACCGTATTTATTCCAATATAGGTGAACCTTTGTATTTTCCGGGAAATGCAAACCAAAAAAGAAAATGCGATCTACCTATATTCACGACCACAAAATCTCGAGTTACACTGGTGAACAAAGGTAGCAAAAGTACGGAGCTAACGGAGTTCATCCACGCACCCGCTGTAAACTTATTCTGCATATTATCCGGACAGGCATTATCTGCGCATTCAGCGTACTCGACAGCATTGAGGACGATATTATTTATGTTGACGAATATGCCTGCGACGCGTTCGACGACGAGGACGACTTCCCCGGTAGTTCTGACGAGGATGCACCTTGTGGTATCGACAAGCGAAATTTATTAGCCAAGCTTGTGTCAAATAACATGACCGTGGTATAGATGAAGTATGGGGGATGCCTTCGCCCTGTAGTGGGCGTAGCCATGATTATGATGATGATGATAATGATGATGAAGATTATGTGTCACATAAAAGTGTGCCACGTTGAAAGCTCGTCGTTTTTATTTAAAAAAAGGTACGGGTCGACCTATATTCCATGTTTTTTCTTTCTTGTAGAGTTCAGTATACAGGGGTCCGTATAAGCCTTGTTCGACTTGTATTCGAGTAAACACGGCAAGAGCTTTCTTCGGCTCATTCGGCCTGTTTTCGGGTTTGGTTGTTGGCGCTCGCGCTCTGTATATAGTTGGTGGTTTGTAGTGGTGGGACTGTCCCCGCCGATGCAAAGGCGCCGACGCAAAGGATACATATTATATACCGCCGCGTATATACCACTTATATTTACCGCCACGTACACTACCAGTAGCAATCTGCTAGTTAATGGAGCTATTCTCTGCAGAATCACGCTATGCAACAACAAACGCTGCCTAAATATCCTCACTGTCAATTAGTAATAATTTCAATATTAAATTCTGGGGTTGTACCTGCGAGAACGAGCCGAAAATGTACGCCTCAGAAGGGCACCATTATTTCGATTAAGCGAAACGCTTTCTTCAATGGTTCGGATGTTCGCTTATATTGGCAATCATCATCTACCGTTACTGCGTTATCATTAAGAACGTAAAATTGGAAAAAGGTTGTACGGGTGTAACGTGTGGGAAGCCGATGACGTGGGGATGGGAGAGCTTAGAAGAGCGTGTGGGTATAGATAGATATACAAGAGGAAAAGAAAGTTCAAAATATTGTGCAGATCACACGCAATGTGGGGATCAATGTTACGCGATGCATTTTGCAAGCTCCTGGCTATCTAGCGTTGTTTAGGGTATCGCGAAGTGACACCAGGTGGATCAAACTGCTTGTGTAAATTCAGTAGCTGTGTGTTGGTTGTGAGTGTGCGTACCTGCCACAACAGCAGAACGACGAAGACCACGTTGAATATGATCGTAGGAAGGCTACGGCATCATTTCGTCGCCGGCCGTTCCATGCGAGCTTAAAGGATTTGTAGGTTTTTACATAGGTAGTGGTAGAGCCTGAACGAGAAAAACGCAGACAGTGATGGCATCAGTAAGTACGTGTTAGCGTAGTCATCGTAGTCAATCGTACTCATCCATGTCTGTGTCATGTGGGGTATGTAATACGTGGGTAACATGCGTACTCTAGCAAAGAAATGTTAAGGCATGATTAACTTAGGCGGCCATGCGCTCAACGTCGCACAATTTCTATGTAGCGAGCTGACAACACAGAAATTAGGAAAGTGGGCTGGTGCAGTAGAAAGTGCAGTAACACGGCGCCTCATTGCACGAGCTGTCACAAACAATAATAATAATATCAAATAAATTAAATTATGGGGTTTTACATGCCAAAGCCATGATGTGATTATGAGGCACAATCTTGTGGGGGACCCCGAAATAATTTCGACCACTTGGGGTTCCTTAACGGGTACCTAAGCCTAATTTAACGTGAACCTAAAGCGCTTCTGTCCCAAGAACATTTTGGAAGACTCTTAAGCTTCGCCTTTAAGAGCGGAACGTGATAGCAATAAAAATTCCTGACTGCTTCTCACGCTTCCCGGCAACTGCAGCTTATGTAACCCTGGTGCTTACCAGGAAATGCAGGCTGCGAACGCTATGTAGGAAAGCGAGCTTGTGTGGGCTGATTCCAGAGGTAGTACAAGCCACGCATGCGCTGTCGGTATTTTCTTTCGTAACACTTGTTTGTAGGCCACCGCTGCAAACTAAGTTTGCAGCGGTGGCGTAGAGGTAGAACACCCGCCTCGCGTGCAAGAGGTCCGTGGTTCTAATCCCGGTGCCACGAAATTTTCCACCTGATTAAAGAAAAAATTCGCGTGTTGATAAAATTGCATAAACAGGCCTGGAGTGTGGCCTGATCCCGGTAACCAGAACCGGTAACGCACTCCCTCACCAGAGCAGGATTGGCCACCCTGGTGCAGTACTTGGCCACAACCTCCTATATGAACACAACAAAATCATGAACAGCAGGTTGCCATTATCCCTCAAGAGAAAAAAGTTTATAACAGCAGTGTCTTACCAGTACTCACGTACGGGCAGAAACCTGGAGGCTTACGAAAAGGGTTCTACTTAAACTGAGGTCGACGCAACGAGCTATGGAAAGAAGAATGATAGGTGTAACGTTAAGGAATAAGAAAAGAGCAGATTGGGTGAGGGAACAAACGCGAGTTAATGATATCTTAGTTTAAATCAAGAAAAAGAAATGGGTGCATGGGCAGGACACGTAATCAGGAGGCAAGATAAACGATGGTCATTAAGAGTTATGGAATACATTCCAAGGGAAGGGAAGCATAGCAGAGGGAGACAGAAGGTTAGGTGGGCGGATGAGATTAAGAAGTTTGCGGGGACAACATGGCCACACTTACTACATGACCGGAGTAGTTGGAGAAGTATGGGAGAGGCCTTTGCCCTGCAGTGGGCGTAACCAGGCTGATGACGATGATGATGATGATGATGACGTTTGTAGGCTGTCATTTTCAAAATTCCGAGGAATAACTTTGTCAAGATTGTAAGACAAGGTTGGAGCAACTTTGGCGATAGAATTGCGTAGCAATATAGCCCGCATATACCGCACGCCATTTAGCAGTGCGTGGCATATACATGTACCTAAATATATACGACTATTTTCGCACACAGGACGCCAACGCCGGCTATGGCGCCGACACCGACACCGGATTTTCTGAGACATGGAAGACAAGGTGGTGGCACGACGCTCACGCGAACGAGCGTTTCAGAGGGCTGGCTGGTATTGTAACGAGAGAAGTATGCACGAGATATTGGTTTAATGCAATAAAAAAAGCGATCCTGACCTGAATGGGTCAGAGCACACAGCTGCTGTAATATGCCGCAGAGGCTGGATATGATTGTCGGTCACTCATCATTTTCCTTTAATGCGATAGAAATTATATGGACGCTCCAGGAGCATTTCTGCCGTCTGCGTCGCCGTGAGGTTCTGTATCAAATCTACGGGTAATAAAATCGTCGCCGCGTGCCGTTTTCTGTATGTGTGAATGAAAGTGGGCATGGATGAGACGGTGGTCGCGGCTCAATCTCGCGCACGAAACGGAAGAAAGCGGGGAGGAAGCGCGCTGCCTTCCGTCGCACGCAAGATCCGAAGTTAGGGTAAGAAAGGGAGGCGCGTTCTACTCCGGCGGCCAGGTCGGCGGTGCGCGCCCGGCTGGGTTGCTGTATCTTGAAAGCCACCTGCGACGGGTACACTGCAGTGTTTTGACAGCACATTTATGGAGGACACGGCCGGAGCTGGTGCATAAGCTGTAAATGCGCCGCCTACCTGCTGCTCTCATCTGTGGGTTTTGTGACAACTACGACCTTCTCTCTCTTTAAAGCGCAGCGCTTAGGCGTCTTTTCCTGCGTTGAGCGTCAGCGTGCCTCGGAGTCCCTCGGCGTAACCGAGAGAATGAGCACGAAGAAGGATGTAAGAGCGGGTGCGGAACGTAGTGGGCAATGAAAGACGCCCACCACGTAAATCGGAGGAGGAGGGTATGGCGAAAGCGTGAGAAAAAAAGCGCAGTGCCGCGCAAAACGGCTTTGTGGCAACGATAGCTACGAGATGGCGCCAAAGTAGCTAGTTTTGTCTTCAAGAAGACAAAGCGCTGTATCAGCGTAGGCATGTCTGCGGCGGGTGCCGTGAATCGCACCCGGGCGTTGTGCACGCGCGTCTACTCGTGATTTCCCTATTGGCGAGGCAGTCGCGCCACGTCTCGCTCTGTTTGCGCTGTCGCACGAAAGCTTTGGTGTATCGAAAGCTGTGCATGTTGTAGGGGAGTGGGCAAAAGGACTGCCCCTTTCTTCTCTACCTGGCCTCCACCATTATTTGTTGCAGTGAAGGTATTTGGGTAGCGTTTGCTTGTTTTATGGCGTGATTCCATAGAGAAAAGAGCCGTCAACTATATCATCTGTAGCAGTAGTATAACTGGCAAAAAGATTAGAGTTGTGCACTTTCGCGAGTGACGTCATGGTCGGGACTCCACTGGCTGCGGCTCCCTCGGCTGTCGATGGTTGCGAAACTTAGGACTAAAAGCCGTCTAGAACCAAGCGTGAACAGCATCAACAGCGAGGCTAATGTGAGCTCCCATTCAAGTGCGACTAGGTGAGCCGGGGAGAAACCCTACTACAAAAGAAAATTCCTTTTGAAAAGAAAAAAGAACCTGAAAAGCTTTATTTTATTCAGTCAAAATGTAATTCTTAAGAAGCTTTAAATAGAACTGATGCGCAAAGAAAAGCTTATTGCCTTTTATTTTCCTCTTAATGAAATATGTCTTTCTATTAGCGTCATTGAAGAAAAAATAAGGGCGTGTTCATGCCTTAGCGGAAAAGCGAGCGCGTAAAGTTGGTCCAAGGTAAACATACCTGGTAGAGAAGCTTCCATGGAAGCCTATACGTTCAAAACAGGGAGGTTCATTGGCGGTTCGTGGGGTTTAGCACCATCTATGTGACGAGGAAACACTTGCGGTGGAAGAAAAAATAATGTGAGGCTATTTCCGTTAACGATACGAGTGACGTCATTTTGTTCTCGAGGGCGCCAAATTTGTTTTGGTGGCCTGCGGTTAGAGCTGTATATTCGTATGCCTCGCCATTCGGCTTGATGGACGTTTCGAGCTTTCAGCATGGAAAATCATGCAGGAAAAGGCCAGGCGTACGATTGTCGAAATCGCACCCCTACACAGAACATACTTTCTTTGGAGGCCGACGAAAGCTTTAGGTGTAGAGTGCTGATCCTATCGTCGCACGCCAAGCCGGTCGGCCAGCGCAGTCGCACGAAAACAACTAAAACACTTACGAGGCGGTCGTAACTCACTACTTTTCACTGAACAGGTTAAGAAACGGTAAAGCTACCTGCGTCACCAAATTCAAACAGACACCGACAAGTACAACAGAACAGCGTGTGAGGGCACGTATTGTAACAGATAAGTTTTACGAGCGCGCCTTTCTGCACACTTCAGGAGTTGCATTGCATTGCAAGGGATTGCGGCGTCGCACCCTCTTACGATATGCGCTGAAAAAAATGTATTTATTGATAATAATAACACAACTTTGTCTTTTCGTCACGCATATGTAAAACTGACGCGGAATTTTATTTTCATTGAATGAGTATGTGTCTCGCTTTACCTGAAAACAAAACCGCTTTTTTCTTTCGCAATGTTTGTTCCCTCCAAACACAGACGGGCTTCAATCGCTGCTCCCATATCCACTCTTGATGATGTCGGTGACAATTTGTTCTGACCCGCTTTTCGCTCGAACCTTCGCGATCTATCTGGATCGACCTTGGTTGGTCTACTACGGTACGCCCCCCCCCCCCCCCCCCCCCCCCCTCCTCAATTGTATTGGTGTTTTGCTCCTCCGTGTGATTTCTGAAATTCGGTGGCTCGAATTTCACGCTTTCTTAGCGTGGCGTTTCTGAGGTGCGCTACATCGGGAGTAAAAACAAGGTAAATATACCTGGTAGCGAAGCTTCCATTGGAGCCCATACGCTGAAAACATGGCGGTTCATCGGCGGGTCATCGGCGGTTCATGGGGCTTAGCGCCATCTGTGTGTGGAGGGAACACTTCTGGCGGAAGAAAAGATAGTGTGACGCCATATCCGTTAAAAACAGAAGTGACGTCATTTTGTTTTCGAAGGCGCGAAATTTGTTTTGTTGTCCTGCCTTTAGAGCAATATATTCAAACGGCCCGCCATCGACTTGATGGGCGTTTCGCGCTTTCAGCGCGGAAAGCGATGCAGGAAAACGCCAGCCATACAGTTGTCGGAATCGCACCCTTGCACAGTACATACTTCCTTTGCAGGTCGACGAAAGCTTTAGGCGTAGCATGCTGATCCTATCGTCGGATGCCAAGCCCGTGACACAGCGTAGTCTCACGAAAACAACTAAACAATTATCTGAAGGTTGTAACTCACTACTTCTGACAAAACAGGTTAGGAAGCGATGAAGCTACCCGCGTCACCACACTCAGACAAACTTCGACGAGCAAAAAAATATAACGGCTGAAGGGGGCGTATTTCAACAGGTGAACTTTACCAGCGCGCCTTTCTGCACATTTAAGAGGTGCATTGCATTGCGAGTGATAGCGGCGTGAACGCCCCCTGTAACGCGGGGAGCTGAGAAGAAATGTATTCGTTAATAATAAAACAATTAAATGAACTACTATTTTCTTAACTCGTCACGAATATATTATCTTGACCAGGAATTTTATTTTCGATGAATGAATCTGTGTCCCGCTTGAATTAAAAAAGGCTTTTTCTTTCCCAATGTTTGTTCCCTCCAAATTAACATAGTCCCGCTTCAATCGCCGCTCCCTTAACCACGCTTGCTGATGTCGTTGGCTATTTGTACTGAACCGCTTTTCGCCCGAAGCTTCGCGACCTATTTGGATCGACCTTGGTGAAAATGTTCAGTCAAAGGTGTTCACTTGAAGTGGTGAGCAGCACCGGCCAAGTGTTAGCTTTAGCGGTTTTCGTTGGACTGCGGTGACCGATGGGCAGCTGAGGAGCGTCTAAGGTTACCCAGGGTATGTAAGGGGTGGGTCCAGGCGACGAGTTTCACGAAGAGCAAGACTTCAGCTGGCTCTTAAGAGGTTGGCACGTTTCTAGTACGCTCTGTGTTTTCCATTCTCATCACGACGCGTTCCGTGTAATTTATTTATTTATTTATTTATTTATTTATTTATTTATTTATTTATTTATTTATTTCTCGCCATTGCTTGTCACATTGCACTGTTAAGTTTTCTAACGCACATCACGTTTCACGGTATACATGCAACGCCCGATAAGCAATGAAGTTATGTCTGCGCAAGGTTCACGCGCGTGCATCTATCCTCCGACCCTGGGAAAGGCCGGAATATAAAGTGCTTCAAGTTGCTTTGAAGACACATAACTTCTTTTTTGAAAAAGTTTAAAAGTGTGTTAACCGGAATATACAACGACCCTAAACGTAAATCAAGGTCATTGCCGCCTGCCTGCTTATCAGAAAATAAAAGGCGTATATTTACGACAGATAAGTAAAGCAAGAGTCCACTTATGAAGTAGCAAACAAAAGCTACATCTATATTCTGGCATTTACAGCAAGTTATGGTAAGTTCGTACGTACTGTAGTCGCTGTAGCATTGCGGCAATTGTCTATCAGTCTGTTAATGGGTGATGCCATGCGTACTGCGATGTGCGCCCCTGCCAGAAATGGCTGGGTGTGCGACGGACAGGTGCCGCACGACGATGCTGCCACATTCCATGTAAGACTTGTCGTTTTAGCCATCTAGCAGCTTGTCAATGGAAACGTACAGTGCCGTCCACTGCTGTGTAGAGCACGCGAACGGCCGGTATTGCTCTACGGGAGGACACCTGGCGAAGGTTGCTGGGTCGGAGATAGCGTGCCATTACGCAATGGAATAGCAAGCGCTTTCTCAGTGTTCTTTCTTCAACAAATATGCACTATCCCCTTGCATGGACAATCATCGTCAGTGGTTCCTGCTAATTTCTTTCGCAGCAGCATTCTTAGCCCCGATTGGTGGATTCCTGTCAAGATTTGCTGTAACAACAGTTACTACTTGAGCAGCCATTTTCGGTGCGTAAAAAATGTCACAGTTGACCCACTCAAGCGCGCGTCTGCCACTATTACGACGAGAGTTGACTGCTTAGTGAAGTGAATTTGAATGGCTGCCGTCATTTAAATGTGGTACCATCATCGGCTTCAGTAAAGCGCAAAATATATACATGGAGTATTAGTGGCAAGCACAAGGAGTATAGAAAGCCCTGTAATCCTGTTGTAACAGGGGAAACTGCTTTGTTGTAAGCAAGAAGAGCGGCATTTTTTATTTGGTGTAAAGCTAAGCACGGTAAGCATGAAATTTACACGGTGTTATTTGATTGTTCTTGTTTAGTTTTTCTCCAGAAGATTAGAGTGGGTATGTATTTGCGCATTGGTGTGCTTTCCGCGAAAGAACTTATACGTCTCTTAAAGCTAACGCCCCTAGCCCCACATGTCACCCAGTGTATTATCAGCACGTGCCGCCTACAGTTATCGACGACTCGACAATTCCCCATTTGCACATGGTCTCAACGTCAATGTGCAAAAAACGGGGGGGGGGGGGGGTTGAATAGCCATGCTGATTTCCGTAAAGAGCACAAGAGAGCGCAGGACTGTTCTGCTGTGTCTTGGATCATAAGCGCTACTGCCCACCTATAGATCTCTCTTTCTCTGTGGGCTTTAGTAGAATGTGGAAGGGGCATAGCTAGCGCACGTGAACCCAGTGAACTTACTAACCGCAGTGGCTCAGTGCGTACAGAACTGTGCTGGCGAACACGTAGTTGCGCTTTCAAGTCCCAGCCACACATGGTGACCCTATCTCGGTGTCGACTGAATGACAAAACATTTGTGTTCCTGAACTTAATTCATCTCTAATTGAAATATTTCAATGGAAGTAATCCGGAGCGCACCACTTCCGCGCCTCTGGTTACCCGCGTGTTGCATGGGGTCGTTAATCTGCGTAAATGAATTTGCATCAATCGACAATAGCCCAACCAACCCTGTGACAGAGACGTCCCTTATGTATAGAAATTCCAAAGGTAATTCGGCAAAGCGCAAGTTCCGATAGCTGTCACTTCACTCAATTTTCACCAGGGTGGGCAAATAATAGCAGGACAAGGTCGGTTGAACCCTATAAACAATAATAAACAACTGCACGTATAAATAATTTGCAGCGCCGCTAGCGGCGGGACGCTACAAGAAAAAAAGAAAAGGTGATTGCGAATTCTCTTCCTCAGAAAAAGTCGCATAAGAAAAAATAGTGAGTACAATCATTGGTCGTTTTCGGGTGTTATCGTATTAGTTGTATTCGTAGAGCAACTGCACGTCAAATCATAATGACATACGTTATTCTGAGCACATTTGATGTACTGAAGACTACAACAAAACGATTAACACAAAACTATGAAAGCACTCAGAACATCGCAAATACTGCTGTGCATTGACCTCTCCTCCATAGCGTGCTTTTGTCAGTGTAACATATATTTGCAACTCACTGAAGTTCAAACCCTATTATGCATGGGCAATACCAACGTTGACCGTAAAAAGAACCACTTGGCGTGTCTTATGCTTCCGAGACTGCATCGAAAATGCACGCGAGAAACACTTTGGAAATATTCCCTCCTAGCGGAGAATAAATTTATTTTGTTCTGAGGAGAAGCTTGAATATGAAATGTGTTTTGTGAACGTTCTCTTAGTCTACCAGCGCTTCCAAATTCTCAATTTATTTCTTTGTTTCTTCGTTTGCGAATGCGAATCTTGCTTTGTACCATAGGCCTTTCTCGGAACAATACTTCAATGTCTCCCCATGTGTCAAGAGCTTTTTCGCTCCTCGAAAAGAAAGCGTGTGAAACGTACTCTGCTCGTTGCGTTTTCTGACACCAGGAAACGCGTGAAGAATTTGACATTGCGGAGCTGAAGGCTCCATCCGGAACTCTACTTCTCATTTTGCCGCTTTCCGTCTTCCTTTACTGCCTAGAGAAAAGAATGAAACTCTTGAAGCAAAAGTTAACAGGCGTCTCGCCTTGTTCATCTAACTCCTCTCAACAGGCAAGGCACGAAGACCTATAGCATCGTATAGCGTAAGCCTGCCCCTTACTTCTGTCTCAAGACTTCGGCAATATCCACGCGATGTTGTAGCCGTATAAGGGTGTGCACCTAACGTCACCATGGCTAGCGAGCGAACATGCGGAACGTTATAAGTGACCCAAGCTACGCGAAGGCCAGCAAGAAGGGAGCATATTCTGCCGACTTCACAGTGTAAGCCACGCGTATCGGCAGGACTGGTATAGCGCCTCGCAGAATTGGTTGCGGCCGGCAGGCGTACTGCATCGCATTGCGCAAGTGTATTGTTAATCAAAGAACCTCGCATAAATCGCTTCGTATGCATGGTTGTATATATTTTGTCTTTGTTTCCCGTTTGCTGTCGCGGAACCGCTCTGTCCAACTCGGAGACATCTTGGTGATTGAAGTATCTCGCTTGCAATGTCCAGAATATGAAACCCTTTTTTGTATGTGGTAATCTGGAGACGGTGACCTCTTCTGACGGTCGGCAGTTACACATGCCCTTATCAGCGGAACCAATCAGAAGCCGAAAAAACTCATAACCTCGTCAGTCCATTTATGATTGGTCCGCCTCAACTGCTCGTCAATTTGCTTAGCAGCTATTTTTCTTGGTATACATAATTTACTAACAATTGTTGAACGCCATTCTACGACACTCCCCCAGCCCCACTTGACATCGAAATCGCCACTGGAGTTTTGCTATCATCATTAGTTCTTTAATACCTATATGTGTTTAGCTCATGTTGTGATATTGTAAACGACAAAAAGCCAATCTGCTTTCATTACCGACTGCCTACAAGAAAACTCATTGTTTCGGCGTGAGAAAAACAAAGAAATTATGCTATTGTAATGATACATATGTAACGAACTGGGCGAAACTTTGTTGTCACTCAAGAGCTACCGTCAATGAAAACATCTAGTTGCTTTAGAAGTTCCACTTATTCAAATATTACTCAATGCGGAGTTGGTCTCGTAATTAAGGTCTCATGACTAGTGAGACATTCGTTTTGCTATCTAAGAAATGTTGGCAGCATTCTTAGGAGCCCTCGTTAAATCTCGAGAGTCCACAAACGTTCCTCCCAATGGCAGAATGAGAGAAAAGTGTAGAAACAGTCAATTCTCGTAATACTTTATGCGGAGGCTCCAAGTGCTTAATTACTTCTCTTTCAAGGGGACGCACATAAGAATTACTCATGCCCATGGGGGTCATGCGTTTCAGTGGTCCTTTTAATTATTCGGGCTTCTACACAGTCCTTTCCAACATGCCCTTCGCAATATTCGGTGTATTGCTTTCGTTTTTTCCCCACTTTTTATAAGATTGATGAATAAATTGCTTTGTGAGTTACCACTGTCTTTCCTTACAGGGACAGTCACGGCTAATACATGCGCTGAGGCATGGCGTGAAGAAAAGACGCCACTCGTGATTAGCTAACTGCCGCCAGGTTTATTACGCCTTCGTTCAATTTCCATCACGCACTAGACCCACATCATCTGCAGGATACTCGACGCAAGCCGTCGCAAGCCACAAATGAGGTCAATGGTATCAGTGTGAGACAGAAAAACGACCTCGATCTCTGCGAGGGCTAGACGCTTTCGCTGTAATTTTGCAAGCGTAACGACTGACAGCTGTTGACCGAGGTATGAGCGCACAGCTGTTACTCAAGAGAAGAAAAAAAAAACTAGGCAAGAAGTTACCCCAGCTAACAAAGTATCCGACAGCCTACTTAAAGGCGTGGTAATGTAAGTATGCGAAATCATTTCGACAGTTTCAGGCGCATGCGTAACGGGTGGCCTTGCACATTATCATTAAAGAAAGTACCGTTCTTAAATCTGGTGTCTCTTTTAGGATTTAGTGCACAATGTGACGCGATCGCGTACGCTAAAGACAACTAAAGTTTTCTGTTAGATACCTGCAAAACGGTTGAAGTGTGCCTATAATGCTTTAAAAAAATTCGTGACCAATGAACTATCAAATGCGTGACAGTGGCAGAAATGCGGATCGAAGGTTTTTCTTCCAGCACAGCAGGCAAATGCGCAGGCCAAAGCGCGCATGACCACGTGACCTCTGAAATTGGGCGCGTGGTAAGACGGCATGCGTGAAGCCACCACAATTCTCGGCTCACTCTCGCACGCTTTCTCTAACACTTATCGCAGACGGCCCGGGGGGCGTGATCTTATCGCACTTGGACTTCATACGGAACATCACAGTAACGGAAACGGCGACAACTCACTTGAAATGCGCATAATATTTCTGTTGCAGTGAAAATAAGAAGGAAGCCTAGTAATATGTTATCAAGCTGTAAGTCACAGCCAGCACTTATAAAAGGGCAGAGAGCTCGACAATAAGCTATCAGAAATAATGGCAAAAGCTGCGTCTATTACGAATTCACTGCACTTTCTATCCCCCTCCCCCCCAGAGGCTTAATACTGTATAAGGGGTTGCTTTTTAAGATCGAAATAATACTGAGAAACTGAGTAATGCTCATTAAGACAACCTATTGGCACCAGAACCTAAACGCGCGGGGTTGAAAGTAACTAGTCTATATCACCACGATGTGAACATACCGGCTAGCTCAAGTGTTTAGTTATACCCTAAATGAGAGAGCAAGAAACATAATCGGTTCCAAGCTAGAAATGCAACAAGAAAATCAGATGAATAGAAAGTTCGTGAACAATTGGTTGCTGTATTCCCTTTCTTTTTCTCGAGCTTGTGGTCCACGTATATTCTTCCCTTTCGGTTGACAACGCAATAAGGTAAGGGTTCCTTGCGTGCCAAACGACGACTGTCAGTGGTTGAATTGGGCTTTGTTTATGCAAAGTTCACCGCAATGATGAAGAAATCGACACAAATATCTTCTACCTTCAATGGTGCCGATTGTGCCGCACATGAGGTCACGCTAAGTGCTATGTGATCTTGATTGGCTTGGACCACGCGTCTCTCCCTCGTCTTTCTCCCTCTCCTTCCACTTATTTTCCCACCTCCCGGTCTCCAAAGCCGCGTAGTAGGCATAGGAAACCAGATTTTTGGCTCTCGATAACCTCCCTGCATTTCTGTTTTCTATCTTTCTCTCTCGCAACGACGTGCCACTATATAGGTTGCATGAGAGTACACATCCATGCATGATCTCGACAAGGATGTCATGGTAGTCCCTACTTTCTGCATTATCAGCAACACTGTTTACACTCTTGTGCTGCATACAGTTGCTTAATTTCAGTGCGTGGTCATGCCTTCCAAGCACACCGCGATGGTATTGACTCCCACTCGGTGTGCAAGCGCCATTGTGGGCCAAAGCCGTTACATTCGAGAAGACGCCGAAAGTGTGACGCCGCTTTTCATTCCCTGGAGCTTTAGTGACATAGCGGCAGCAGAACCTTTATTTTCGTTTTTTTTTGCTTCTGCTCCTGCGACAAAACATTATCAGGCCTTATCGCATATATCACTAGTAATGACCTTGTCTTGGTGCCTTTCATATTTCTTCTTTGTCAGCGTAGTACCGACGTGCCACTGAATAAACGACGGCAATCCAGTGTCCTTCCCAGTTGCTTTCTATTCGGTCTTCCCTGGCGGTGCTTTCTTTCTACACGCTGTCAGCTCCGACAACATCGCAAACCAGGACGGCGGAACGACCTGCGTGTGGCGTGTCCGGTTGCTAACGAGGCTCGCTTACATACCAATGCCACGCGCAAGGAGGCGCTGAGCAACAACTTCTACAAGAGAAAGTTAGGGTTTGGGGTTCCGGAGGCGGGTGAGGGAGGGATCGAGCTTAACGCGGCGGAGGCAGTCAGTGGTGCACAGGGCGGCGGCAGATGGGGGATGACGACGGGAACGCATGCAACAAAGGACCACCTCTTCGCACCGCCGGACGCGCTCATCCCTGCCGCCAGGCTCTTAACGTTGTTCGACCGCCTAAGCGGACAATGTACTCTTGCTCGGACCGGTGGCGTTGCGGTGCGTTGATCGTTTTATTGCTGGGTCATTATGTGTACACGTGGACACTGAAGCACGCGTGCTCGGGCTCGCTGTTCGCCTTTGGTCCGCGGTGGTGTCAAGCACCTATTCTTCTGCACCGACGCGGATACGGTGCGCCTCGACGAGTCCTTTCACAGAGGCGCCTGCCAATAACGCGCTCTCCGACAAAGCCGAGTAGACGCACACTCTTATCGCGTTTCGCGGCATTAAAGGGACGCATGGACACTTCATCTCCGCCTGCTTCCTTGAGTCACAACCGCCTTTTGCTGTCGCTTGTCCTCGTTATTCGGTATTGTGTGACACGTTTTTTTACTTAGCGCCTTTGTCCTTTCCTCACGCCATCTTAAACTTTTTCTTTGCCTTATTTGTCATCTTTGTCCTAAAGAAAGGCTTGGTTTCTACTTGTGGATTCGGAGAAAGAAAAGCAGTATTTCTGACAACTATGTCAAAAATGCTTCGAAGCCAAACTGCAAAGGGAGATTAATTAGAGGATCATGGCGCAGCAATGTCATTAGCCGGCGTGTTAACGAGGGCGCAACAATTTATTAGTTGTGACTACGCAGCACATGGAGTTCCTAGCTCATTTCCTTGTCATGGATGTTGCCGCTCAACTTTCTTTTTATCTTTTTCTTAAACAGCATGTGTCGTTGTGCACTGCACGCCTAAGAAAATAAAGTCTCCGATGGCTGAATGGTGAAGCTTCCGGAGGGAACAATTTCAAAAGCCACAGTCGAGGCAGCCAATAATTGAAAGACCAAAACAGAGGCAGCGGAATCTGGCGCATCTGATTGTAAGCTGAAACTTAAGCGCAGATTTCTCAAAGAAAAAAAGGATGAGTCCTTGGATGCGCATTGCTAGGATTTATATTGCTGCGGACTCGCAGGCTCTTGCTGCTACTTGGCTTAATTTAAAGAACTTTGATGTGATTAGAATTCTTTACTTAAGTAAAATGCTTTGAGCCTGCCTGCCTGCCTGCCTGCCTGCCCGCCCTCCCGCCCGCCCGCCTGCCTTTCCGTCCGTCCGTCCGTCCGTCCGTCACGCCGTCACGCCATTGTTCTCGACCGTCGTGATGTCATAAAGTCATACAGCTGTTGTGAGGCATTTGTAGTCATACCACAGTCGCGATACCATCATGGTCGTTCCGTCTTCAGCTTTCTAACTTCATCATTCGACACTGGCCATGCCATCGTCGGCTATCTGTCGTTTTACCATTGTCATCACCTAAATAACACTATCCTATCGTCGTTATGCCGTCGTAGTCATACAACCTTCTTCAATGCAACGGCGTCATTCCTTCCTTGTCATTCTATGGTAATTATGTTGTCGTCATTCAGTGGGGATTTTTCACTGTTGCTATGCCATCGCCGTCATTTATGTCGTCGGCAGACAGTCAATATTACGAATTTGTCTTAGCATCGTCGTCGCGTCTTTGTAATACTACAGGCTTCGAGATACAGTCCTCGTAACGCCATAGTCGTCATACGCTCTACGTTATCCCCTTGTTCTCATGTCATCGTAGTCAAACTGTTGTCTTTAACACTTCTCATCTTACTTTCTTCTTGCCGTAATACTCATACCACCTTTGTCGTTGCACCGATATTATTCCATCGTGGTTACTGCGTCGGCGTCCCTAAGTCATCACTCATGGGCGACCTCGGCAGGGGAGTCTCATAGCAAAGTTGGGCGATACCGGAGTATGCAGCATATAGCTGAAGTAACAAAAACCTCACAATGACCATTACAAATGTTAAATAAATGTAACTTCTAAATGTTGTCTGTGACTACATCCTCAAATTCTAATCTAATTACCATCGACAGTCATCTTGGGATGAGTTGGGCCGTTTTTCTTTCGGAAGATGAAAAGAAAGCACTTCAGCCGATCGTGCTGCCCAGGTTCTCAGTCTCAGGTTCAACTTTATATGTTAGTTTTTTTGGGGGTAAACTTGAATATTACTTTTCAGGACACCTGATAGTAGCTTCTTCGCCAAGCTGTCAACTTGATGCAGGGTTACTTCATTAGGGCAATGCCACATCGAGAAACGTATCGTTCTATTTTCCGACTCAGTTATCAGACAGTTCAACCTGATAAATTTCGTTCGCACAGAAGTTAATAAAACAAAACCGCAGGAAATGATGAAGTGCACACAGTTATATTCTTCGTTATTCAACTACAATATCATGAAATATAATAACCTGATCGAACGCGAATTTTCGTTTATATATTCAGTACAACCTTCAAAGCATAGCGCACTATAAAGCATATAGCGTTTAGATTACCTTAGAACTAAAAGCCGTGTTTTTTTGTCTATGGAGGGAAATTTACGTGAATATTCTGCGACTTGACAAGGACACGCGCTGTATACCGAATATTTAGGCGAACGCATTCAAAAATTATTAAAAATTGTGAATGGCCCCCCATATACCGCAGTTCTAGTCCATAAGCTGGTTTACTCGGTGAAGCGCACAATATTTGCAGAAGAAAAGTGAAACGCATACACGAATAATTAACAAGAATTCACTGATTAAGCGTTTAACTAATTACCTTATGGCACCATTGCAATTACAAATTCCAGCATTGGAGCTCGCGACAGGAGCCACTTGGAACGAATTCTCAGGATGACACCAGTTTCGAGATATCTATACCTGAATTTTGCTAAGTTCAATGGCGTTCCAGTTACTTTTGTGCTTCAAGGCATAAAACGACACTTTGTGTAGAAAATAAGTGGAATGAGAGTGCATTTTTACCGCAAGTTTGACGGCGCTTACCTCATAAATGGTGTCATCCACACAATTCTCTTCAAGTGGATATGCCTTGCAGTCTCACCTGCTAGAAATTTGAAACTTCAATATGTGCCGTAAGGTGATTAGTTAAAAACTTAATTAGCCAATTTTCTATTGATTATTGGATTATGCAAACCAATTCTTTGTGCAAGAAATGTCCGCCTCTTTTATTAGACCAGCTCATGGACTAGAATTGTCCTACATGTCACAGGCAATTTTTTTAAAAGTTCGAAATTCTTCGCTGAAGCACACTGTATAGTAGAACATGCGTAACGACTGAAAAGGATGCGTTGATTGTTCTTAGGCATCTTAAGCGACTGTTGTGCTTGTTCTGAAGTACAGTATATATTATTGGTCGTGTCTGGCTCGCCCCATCAAGATGTTGCGGCAAACCGCGCAAAGTTATTTATTGTCCCAAAGTATTGGTGGACAAATACATGTTCTAGCGCATAAGAAAAATGGAAAAAAGAAGAAGAAACAAAAGGAGGACGCAAGCTTTCAGAGCTCCACTTCTCCCCTCATATTTCCCTCTTTGTAGCTATTTTCAGTTTTCTTACGCGTTAGAACACGTCACTGTCTAAATTCCAACTAGCCAAACATTTTGCCTTTAAAAATGAACACGTGCGAAGTGTTTCGCCTTCGGTGAGAAGGACGCTGATAAATAGAAAGAATGTATATAAACACTAAAAGATTAACTATAAGTAGTTCTGGTTGTCTACCCTGTGCCGTGGGTTAAGAGGATACAAAAATTAAGAGAACGCAGCCTAAAGTGAATACGCAATGTACAAAATTTCTGCAATAGCAAAGGTAGCAGGGAGCGCTTTAGAAGCCTACTAATAAGCTCGTGGACATTTGGAACTTAAGCAGCGCTATTGGAGAGAATGTGAAAGAGACATAAAAAAGGGCCAAGGCAAGGCATGCTATCCAAAAGGCAAAAACCACTTTACTGCCCTACGCTGGGGATAATGAGGAGGGGGAGGTAAAAAGATGAGGAAGTCGAAAGAGAGTGAAAGAAAACACAGACGCACAATCACAGCCGGTCACTATCACCGTATACCATCATCGCGCAGTAGCACTTGTAGCGCTACCAACGTCTGCTCAGGCTACAGCTGCTTGTGCAGGTCTGTTGACATTAAAAACTGCAACAGCACCCGCCGTGATTGCTCAGTGGCTATGGTGTTGGGCTGCTGAGCACGAGGTCGCGGGATCGAATCCCGGCTACGGCGGCCGCATTTCGATGGAGGCGAAAGGCGAAAACACCCGTGTACTTAGATTTAGGTGCACGTTAAAGAACCCCAGGTGCTCAAAATTTCCGGAGTCCTCCACTACGGCGTGCCTCATAATCAGAAAATGATTTGGGCATGTAAAACCCCATATTTTAAAAACTGCAACAGCGCCCTCCTCCCTCTCAGCTATGATTGCTTGTGTGCTCGGCATTATAAAATGATTTCCATCATTACCGGTCTTTTATCAAATCATGCCCTCGCGATTGCGAGCGATCGTCTCTGTAAATTGTAGCGAGGACTGTCCCACAGGACGTGTTGAAGACTATCCCCGCTACTGCAGTCATCACACGAAGCATTGTCGGCCCATCCGATTCAAAAAGCAAAAGACCTCGTAAAAGCCACTCCTAGACATGTTCTACAAAGTAGGGTAGTGTTGCGTCATGCTGATTCCATCTGGAATGCGAAGGTGCAGAGAAGAGTCCAGGTGTTGTAGCCAGTTGCTTTCAAAACTTGGGATGTTCCACATGGCGAAAGTGATATCTCGCGGGAGCTTTCAAAGTTTATTAGCGGCATCTATTCTTGATAAAGGTATCGACTCCTCTTAGCTGCCTTGAAGAGCCGACCGACCAGCGTTATCGGCGTGTTCGTTACCTAAGACTCTGCAGTTACTGGGAAGACAGTGGAATGTCATATAAATATATATGAGGGATCCACTGGCCTATTCAATTTGGGAAGCTGTACAAGCAGCGCTTAGAGGGGCACCACATTGGCGCGTATTGCATGTACAAACAAAAAATTGTGATGCCTTCTGAGTTTCTAACAAACGTACTCTCCTGCTACTTTGGGGCATCATTTCCACTTTGTCATTTGTGTCCATGATGCGATCCGCGGAGTAATAGCGTTCAAATATTGCCTGTGTCCTTTGCCACTCTAATAAGGCTACGATATTATAATCGTCGGCTAACGTGGCGTAGGAACTGGTCGGTTCAGTCGTTCCATACAATTATAACGCAAAATGGGTGCAGGAAGCAATTAAAAGTGCAGACCACAGCAAATTTGCAATGAGAGCTACATTGGTGAAGTTTGCTTACTCATGGTTATATCCTAACCCGTTATAGTGACTAACGTTATTTGTTATGATTTCACTTTGTTCAAAATGAAAAGCGAGGGGAAGGAGCCGAAAGGTCAGAACACTTCGCCGCCTGTCCAGTTTAATATTCCCATGACAGATTCGTAGCACACGCAGAGACACACTTTCTGGAATATTTTGAACACCGTTATTCCAGATAGGCGTTGAGGATGCGGGCAAGACGTTCCGTGCACCTATAAACATCACGTATGGAACCGAGGTTCCTACAAAGTGTAGCCTAAACCAATTTGATATAACCGGTCTAGTGTACCACTACACGTAAACTCCGCGTAAATAAGGCATATGCTTGGAACCCGCGCTTCTCGCTCTATCGCTAAGGCCCTTGTTGCTCATTTATGGCGGAGACGGACTCTTAGTCTTTCATTTATAATAAAAATGCGCACATACTCGACCGAGCATGCGGTTGACTGCTTTGGATATGTCAATAAAATTTACGCTGTACTTGCGTCTGGCTATTACGTACCGAATATACCGCGAAAATGAACGACAAATAAATAAAGTGTTAATCGGAGTCATAAAGCATGCAATGTGTTTGGAAAACTCTCTTGAAATAAAGATAAAGTGGGAGTTGGGTGCTATCTTCTCATGACGCCACAGTCAAGGCGTCCATTCGTCCCCGGTGCCTTCCAACTGGAAGGGTTGATCCGAAAAGCCACCCCGTTGCTCTTCTCGGCAATGGCTCTCAGCGCGTTATCACCCTTGACTTATCCAGCCGCTTCCCCTTACGCGTTGTCTTATAAAGCTATATCGGGCCAAACTGCTTAGAGGTGTGGAGAACGATCTCGCCTTAGCTTCACCGAGTTCCTACTCCTCACCATTGCGCGATGACGTTCCCTCTGTATAAGACACCTTGAGCGGTAGTTTACTTGGCTCAGCCATTAGTGTTCTTTTTTTTTGGTAGTTGATCTCCGCAAATGTTTCGTAGCAGAGTAGCCTGGGCAATTTTGGGGCCTCGGAATGAGCCATTTGCGATAAAAGTACATTATCTTAGCATTTACTTTAACCGCGCCAAGTAGTGGAAAGAAATAATTTGATAAGCAGAGTTATTTGTATGATCTGGATGAAATAATCAACGTGAATATTTATTTCAAATGTTCTGTACTTGGAAAACGGGTGCATGCGTATTTCTGCGAGATGTCTCACTCGCGATACTTTTCCCGAGGATTAAAGAAAAATAGATGACGACATATAAGTTGGAGGCGCACTAAACTCATCAACAAGTTAAATAAAAAGAAATACGTTGGTGCAAAATGGAAGCAAGAATTGTGGTTCGTCACCACTTCAGTGAAAGAAAAAAAAAGAAAAAATTTTTTTATTATGCAGAACAATGAAAGGCTGGTTTTACGTTTCGTTTAGCTTGTCGGACTTGCAACTGAACTTGCAAGTGGCGGCTTGAATGGGGTTATCCTAAAGAAAATTACGGCGGAAGTCAGCTCACGATGACTTTCGATGGCAGTGCGCATAGCAATAGAGCAATGTAGAGGCAAACCATTTTAGGGAAGTCCCGTTTATTTAACACGTGTAGTGGCAGTTCTGAGACTTTCGTCGATTCGGTTATGTGCCACATACCCTCATATCACTCCACTTTGCTATGGCCCTCGCTTGCCAAGGTCGCCTGTGAGCGTGTAGGTAGAACGATGATTGCATGACGCTGACGCAATGATGATTTAATGATGCAGAATTACTGATGTCAATGAAACAAGAACAGCGCATAATGATGACGGCACGATGACAATGGGATGTCGATTCTCAAAATATGACGATGGTATAACGATGACCTGACGACGAAGACATAAGGACAATGAGGTTACGACGATGGTGTTACGACGAAGGCATGATAACAGCTTGTTGAAGAAGTGCGAATGATGACGATGACATGACAAAGATGGTATGATGACGACGGTATGATAACGAATAGATAATCGCGTCTGTCTGATGGCAACGCAATGATGACCAGGTCATGAAAATTACGGCATAATCACGATCAAATGAAGACGGCGTAACTACGAAAGAATGATCAACAAGGAATGACGTCGATGGACCGACGAAAGCGGTATTGCAATGATGGCATGAAGACAGGGGGGTGACTATACTGAAGTGATGACGGTGCTTAAACGACAGCGTGTCAAAAAGCTAATTTTGTGGTTTCACGTGCCAAAACCGCCATTTATTATGCGGAGCGTCATAGTGGAGGGCTCCCGATTAATTTTTTTCACCGAAGTTTCCTTAAATTGCAGCTAATGCAAGGCACACTGGAGTTATTGCACTTTTACCTAATGGGAATTCGGCCGCCTTGGCCACGAATCCCTCCCGCGCCCCAGGGCATATCAGCGCAACGCCAACGCCACTACACCATCACGGCAGGCAGACAGCATGCCGTCGTTGGCATGACGTAAACGGTATGACAACGAATGCATGACGATGACTGCGTGATGGCGCAGTAACGACGATGGCAAGAGAGTGGCATGAGGAAGAAGACAATGGGCTGACGACGAGTGATTGATGACAATGGCGTGAGGATGACGGTATCACGAACCTGCATGCCGACGATGGCCTTACGACAACGGCATGACGAGAGTCCGATGACGTAGCTGAAGTGACAATGATAGCATAAGACGACTGTGTGAAGACAATGGCGGGATGACTGCGACATGACGAGCGTCGGATGACAAAGCTGGAATGGTGACAATGCAATGACCACAATGGCGTCACTGCCCCGAACACATGCCTAGTGACCCAAGCGATTTGAACCACTGGGTTGGAGTAGAAGCACTTTCCCACCAGGTGAAAGATTATGTAAATTACATATCCACCTGATGACTCTCTGAGCAGGCACATTAGTTGAGCGCATCTTGGGAAGATGGCTCATTGAATGTGCCCAAGCAAGCCTTCGACTAACTTTCGTGAATTGTGTAAGTGGTTTTTACAATTAGAAAGCTGCACTGTTATGCTGCCTGATGCTTTACAAGATTCTCCATTTTGCCACAAGAATTTTATGAAGCACCGAATTTTTTTTATTTAATGAAGTAATTGTCTGCTTCAGTATATGCATTGATGACATATACTACACTTCCCCCTTTTATTTAAGGGTAATGCCCAAGGCAAGTGCTGCGGAATTTGCATAATGATCGCTGGCCACATACATGGTAGCGACGGGCTCGCAAATGTGTTAGTCGCGGATTGCATCCAGGAAGCAGGCGACTTCAGTTTCAGTTTATTTCTTACATTAGTAGTAAACATTCCTACGTAAATATAAAGAAGGACCCTGAGGATGTAGCTGAAAGAAGGCCTACTGTATAAAAATATATATATTTGTGCAAATATATAGCATAAAACAGCAATGTAGTAGTCACTAAGTGGAATATTCAGCGAAGTAACTGTACCACAAACTGTAAATAATACAAAGTCAATAATTCGCAGTGCAATTAAAACAGTAGTTTAAAGGATTCACAACAGAACAAACCAAATGTTTGTAAAGTGTGCAGTTGAAAACTTAGAAAACAAGCAAAAATGAAAGAGAAATTAGCAGGACTAAAGTGATTAAATTAGCTCTGCGGGTAATTTTTATTATCTAGTAGGGAAGTTAAAATGTCTTCTTGAAGAGACCTAATCAAGTAGAGCGCTTGAACTTTAGTGGGAATCTGTTCCAAGTAAGTAAACTGCGAAACATCCAGATTGTTTTCCGTAATTAGTATGTATTTGTGGCAACAACAAATTGCAAGCTGCAAAGCTTGTGCTGCTTAAATTAACCGAAGCATCCTCAGAAAATATATTTTTGTAGGGGGATTGCTTTTTATTATAAATAACATTACAGTTAATTTATATTTAATAAGATCATTTACTGAAAGTATTGTTTGGTTGTGAAGCATATCAGAAGCGATGCAGTAGAATGAGCTCAACGATAATATGCGGATGTTCTGATCCTGCAAATTCTGTAGCGGTGCTATATTTGCTGGAGTTTTGTTACCCCATGCTGGTATAAAATAATCGAGATGGCTGTGTTAAAATAATAATACAGGGTTATAAATGTTGGTTTGCTTAAATAATACCTAGCTTTATGTAAAATTCCAATACCGGCAGCCAGCTTGCACTTAATATAGGCGATATGCCTCCTAAAAAATTGAAGCTTCGGTCTAGAATTATACCAAGAAATGAACATTAATTTAGTGCATTGATGATAAGAGAGTTTAGGTTGACAGTGTGAACGAATTCTGGTTTCCTATGATTCGAATGAAAACACGTAAAATATATTTTGGTAGGGTTTAATCTTAGCGAGGTAAAATGCACCACGTTAAAATTTGATTCAGATTAGTATTAAGCTTAGTAGTTAGAGGAGTTCGCGAACGATTGGTTGCAGGTGATGTGATGTTGTCAACGTAAAGGAGGGCCCCAGTTTCTGATAGACAACTCCGTAAATCATCTATATAGACCTGGAACAGTAGTGGGCCAAGTACTGACCCCTGTGGGACCTCTTCATTGGTTACTCTGAATCTAAAAAGTGAGGAATCAATGTAGACAGCCTGTCGCATATCTGGTAGGGAAGTTTTTATAGGTGCTAATGCTGGGTTGAAAATAAATGAATATTTGATGTTTGATTGCGCAAGGGCGAGATGCGGCCCAAGAACGCCATGCTAATGTTGATGAGTTCGCAGTGCCAGATGGGTTCTGCGATCTTAATGTGCCGTGGCTGTAAAGGGGCCTAAAAGAGTTGATGTAAATTCCATAAAATGTACGAGTAATAAAATTATGGGAATGACTATTGGCGTGTACTTTGAATATTAAATTGCATTGAGAAAGAATGATGCAATATATAAAATATGTGATTGTCTAGATGTATAAAATTGTCTAGAGCACTACTGCCTCACCGGGGCCCTTGAAACCCAAGGGCCTAGAGGCATGTGCTATACAGAGAATCTATCCTAGCGATATTCTCTGGAAAGAGGGTGCGCTACAAAATGAATGGGCTTGTAACATGTAGCACAACATCTTTTAAGAAAGCGAGGACTGCTTTGGTCTTAAAAAGCGGTTCTACACCAGGAAACACGGCCGGATGCAGGGAGACGTGATGGCTGTATGCAAAAGGAAAATGTTTTCTCCTGTCTCTTTCGGCTTCCCGGCACTCCAGGAAGACGTCGAGGACGGAAAGCCTGTCGCCACATCTACCTCAGGTTAGTGGCTCGTTACCAGTCAGGAGAAAGTTATGAGTGCCGAACGTGTGTTCTATTCTTAGTCTAGTGAATAGGACGTCTGTTCTTCGTGTTTTCGTTGTTGGGCGCCAGAAACCTCACTAAGGCTTAATTACGTGAAGCTTATTACTCGTTTCTGCGTCCCACAAGCGTTGCCAGTGGCTTCGCAGTTTGTTTCTGAGGAAATGCTTGATGTCTGTGGCAGGGACTGCAGCAGAACGAGTACCCTGCGATGCCATTGATTTGGCCATCTCGTCAGCAAGCACATTTCCCTCGATTCCTCTATGGCCAGGAACCCAACATAATACTATATGTCTATGTGATAATTACATGTTACATAAGTGTGTGTAGAGTTAATTGAAGACAGGATTTGTATGTTTTTGTAAAGAAATGAGTGCTTTTACAAGGCTTAACGAGTCTGTGAATATGATTGCTCTGTCAAGTTTTAGTTTCTTTATGTGTTTTACCGCAGACAGTACTGCATACGCTTCTGCAGTGAAGGTACTTGTTTGGGGGTTTAACACGTCACATTCAGAAAAAGAGGGACCAAGAGCAGCGTAAGATACGCCACCATTTGATTTTCACGCGTCTGTGTAGAATTCGCAGCAGGAGTACTTTAATTGGAGTTCACGGAAGTACATAGCGATTTCGAGGTCAGGAGCATGCTTTGTGACCTCTACAAAGGATGTCACAGTCTATCACCTGCCACTCCCAGGGTGGTAATAGCTTAGCTGGAGGCATTAGGCGATGTTCGTGAACTGGGACATCCATTTCCGTGCTAAGTTCTCTTGCACGCAGTGAGAAAGGAAGTCTCATGGAAGGTCTATTCCGAAAAAGTGTTTCACACGTCAAGTCATTAACGGTTGTGAAACACGGATGTTCCTTATTAGAGCGAACCTTGGGAAAATACGTTAAGCTGATGTATGTTCTCTGAAAATGGAGGGGCCACTCATCTGATTCGACGTATAGATTTTCTACAGGGCTTGTTCTAAATGCGCCAGTGTACAGGCGGATACCGAGATGGTGAACGGGATCTAACATCTTTAGCGCGCTCGGGGCGGCAGAGTGATATACAACGGCACCATAATCTAATCTTAAACGAACTAGGCTCCTGTAAAGATTCAGTAAACACTTCCTGTACCCCATGTTGTGTGGGATAGGATTTTAAGTAAATTCATTGTTTTTAGACACTTTGCTTTAAGACATTTTATATGTGAGATGAAAGTAAGCCTCGAGTCAAGTACTACACCCAGGAATTTGTGTTCATTGCTCACAGGTATTTGTTGTCCGCCCAGTTCTACGTAAGAACCTGGGACGAGACCTCTCTTTCTTGTAAAGAGAACACAAGAACTTTTCTGGGGGTTGATTTTAAATCCATTTTGGCCTGCCCACTTAGACACCTTGTTTAAGCACTGCTGTACCTGTCTTTCACACACTATAAGGTTGCAGGATTTGAAACCTATCTGTATATCGTCTACGTAGACGGAATAAAAAATGGCTGGTGGCAGTGAAGAACAAAGTGTGTTCATCTTAACGATAAAGAGAGTGCAACTGAGTACTCCTCCCTGGGGTACTCCTGTTTCTTGTATAAAAGGTCGCGATTGTGCGTTGCCGATTTTCACGCAGAAGATACGATTTGACAAATATCTTTCAATTATATTCAGCATATTTCCACGTATGCCAATTTCCGACCGGTCTCGCAAGATAGCGTTACGCCATGCCGTGTCATACGCTTTCTCCATGTCGAGGAATATCGATAGGAAAAACTGTTTATGTATAAATGCATCGCGGATATTTCCTTCAATGCGCACAAGATGATCGGTTGTCGACCACCCTTCTCTGAAGCCACACTGATAAGGATCGAGCATATTGTTGAGCTCATGGAAATATACATGTCTGCGATTTATCGTTTTTGCAAAAACCTTACACAGAAAATTTGTAAGAGCTATCGAAGGATAACTTGCCGCCAAGGAAGGGTCCTTTCCCAGCTTCAGAACAGGTACTACGACCGCTTCCTTCCATGTGGATGGCAGGTGTCCCGCAGCCCAAATTATGTTAAAAAGTGCGAGTAGTGTGACTTGTGTGTCAGTGTGCAAGTTTCTTATCATGTCATACATGACCCTGTCAGGTCCCGGTGCAGAGCTTTTGCATGTGTTCAAGGCGGCTCTCAGCTCGGCAATACTTAAAGGCTGGTTATACGGTTCATTCTGTCTGCATTTTTGTGTGATTGGCTTTTGTTCCTCTATTTCTCTATGTTTAAGGAAGGATTGGAATAGTGGATTGAGCTCGACACACGCTCAAAGTGCTCCCCGAGGGTGTCTGCCTGTTCTTCTAAGCTATTTACTTGATCGTTCACCAAAGGCAACGGATTTATTTGCTGCCCTTTTAGCTTCCTTACACCATTTCAAACTTTCGCCTCCTGTGTGTAAGAACTAATACCTGAAAGGAACCTCACCGAGCTATCTCTTCGCCTGAAGCCGTATGCACCTTCCCTGTGACTTTATGTGTTTAAATTCAATAAGAATTTCTGCATTCGGCGACCTACGCAAAATTCCCCATGCCTTATTCTGCCGCTTTCGGGCATTTCTACAGTCATCATTCCACCAGGGAACACGTCTTTTAGGTGAACCACCATTTGTTTGCGGGATAAACTTTTCAGCAGCATCAATAATAAAAGCGGTAAAATATGGGACAGCTTCATCTATACTAAAATTGTTTATAAAATCGAGTGGTAAATGAGTAGATACATTAAAATGCTCCCAGTCAGCCGATACTGATTTCCAAATGGGAAACCGGGGAGGGTTGTCATGCTGCGTTATTGATTTTAACGTTATAGGGAAGTGGTCACTTCCAAAAGGATTCTTGATCACATTCCATTCAAGATGAGGCAGAAGGGAAGCAGAGCCTATTGCTAGGTCTATGGATGAATATGATTTGTGTTGAAGGCTGTCATATGTTGGTTCCTTCTTATTAAATAGGCAGGCATTAGAGGTCAGAATAAAATTTGCAATAAGTCGGCCTCTTGCGTCGCAACGCGCGTCTCCCCACAACGTGTTAAGGGAATTAAAATCACCTACAAGTATGTAAGACTCCGGCAGCTGATTTATCTGGTTATAGAAATCGATTTTTTGGAGATGATCGCTTGGAGGTATATAAATGGAGCAGACGGTTACCAATTTCTTGAGAATAATCCCTCTAATGGACATTGCCTCGAGGGGTGTCTGTAATGCTACCTGGTGACAAGCTACGGACTTGTCTGCAAAGATTGCTACACCGCCGGACGAGGTGTTAGCCTTATCACGGTCCTTGCGGAAGATGGTGTATTAGCGTAGAAAGTTTGTTTGTGTGCATTTTAGATGTGTCTCTTGAACACAAAGCAACTTGGGATTGTGTTTGTGTAGCAGTTCTTTAACGTCGTCAAGGTTATGGAGAAGTCCTCTAACATTCCACTGTAGTATTTGCGTATCCATTATGCTATGTGTGTTGGGTGTTGTGTGTTTAAGAGACTGAGGTTAGCTCACGGGCCTTTTTCTGACGCCGTGACGGGAGTTTTGTCTCTTTTGGAGCGATATAGAGTGCCTCGCCGCTTTTTAGGCTCTGATGGCGCCATCTTGCTGGTGGCTGCGTCCATCGCCTCTTGCGAGGCGCTGGACACGCGCTCTTCCAAGCGCTTTGTTTGGCGTGAAGGCCTCGGCACGTTGGACGAGGCCTTCGAGGTCACCTGCCCGGAGGTAGATGGTCCCGTCTGATGGGTTGGCGTAGCAGCACTAGCTGCATCCGCAGGGGCGTGGATGGCGTCACTGCCGGCTCACTGGGTGTGGGTCGGACAGCCGCCGGAGACCGTTGTGGCGCTGCCCCCTGACGCGCCACTTCGGCAAAGGTGTCCTTTGGCAGGAAGGCTGCCCGCCTGCGTGCCTCTCTGAAACTTATGTTTTCTTTTATTTTAATTGTAACTATTTCCTTTCCTTTCTTCCACGATGGGCACGACCGCGAGTACGCAGCATGCTCCCCTTCACAGTTTACACAATGGATTTCACAAGATTCAGAAGTGTGCTCATGAGCACTGCATTTCGCGCAGGTTTGGCGGCCTCTACAGCTTTGTGAACTGTGACCGAAACGCTGGCATTTGAAGCAACGCAGGGTATTTGGAACATATGGGCGAACTTAGAGCTTGATATACCCGGCCTCGATGGACTCGGGCAGAACACTTGTGCCAAAAGTAATTATCAGGTGTTTGGTCTGTATTTCCTTATTATCACGCCTCATCTTAATTCGCTTAGCGTTGATGACATTCTGCTCACTGAAGCCCTCCAAGAGCTCAGCCTCAGTCAGCTCCAAGAGATCATCATCAGAGACTACGCCATGGGTTGTATTCATAGTACGATGCGGAGGTACTGTTACTTTGGCGTCGCCAAATGATACTTGATTGGGTAGCTTTTGTCATTGCTCAAGGTTGCGGAACTCCAAGAGATCACCGCTTGCCATTCTGGATGCTTTGTAACCTGTACCAAAAACTTGGGTCAGACTTGGACACGAGGAATGGTGAGATTGTTCGCACGGGTTTGTTTTGTGTTTCGGAGTGGACTACATGGAAGCGAGGAAAAATTTCTTTTTGACAGGGACATCATCGGTGCGCCCCCTCTTCAGGGAACGATCAGGTAGTGGGTGAAAGGAAGTAGCCATAGGAGATTGTAATTTCGGCGGTAACGCCAGCCACCCACCGTGGAGTCCTACAAGGGGACGCTGCCGGGTCTTTGAAACACGGCCTGCAAACGCCAGCTGTACATTACCACTATAACCAAATATGAAATAACCTAGGTTGGATATTCACACAAGGTTAACCCTTGCTGCCTGTAAAAATTGGAAGAGAAGCGAGGAGAAGACAGGAAAGATGGAAAGTGAGAGAAAGACGAAGGTTGGAGGGAGAGCGATAGACAGGAAAAGGCAACTACCGATTTCCCCCGGGTGGGTCAGTCTGGGGGTGCCGTCTATGTGAAGCAGAGGCCAAAGAGGTGTGTTGCCTCCGCCGGGGGGCCTTAAAGGTCCGAACACCCGGCATCGGCTCAACCCCCAGCATCCCCCTTTCCCCAGACACGGCTAAGCCGCGCACCATTAAACGCGGGAGGGTCCGACCCTCGAGTGCTAGGGTACGTGGTGTCACAACGCACCAAACGCTTGCTGACGCAGACGCCCCTGCGGGGTAATGCTGGGTTATCAACGGCTACTGCCCAGAGTCTAGCAGGTAAGGTGACATGGTTTATGAAATCAAATACTTTGGATAGATCGATAAAAACTTATTCCGTGTAACAACTGGCATCTATAGTGCTTTTTATTTTATCTGTGAAAGCAAATATTACACAGTCAATCGAGGAACCTACCCTCAAGCCAAATTAATTTGGCGAAAGAAATGTTAAATTTTGAGAATTATATAGTTAAGCGCTTCTCAATGCATTTTTCGATAACTTTGCTGCAGAAAGAACAGCAATATGGCGATAACAAGAAATGCAGGAGCCCTCACCCTATTTAAATACTGTAATAAATCTTGCGTTTCTTTAGTAGCCTTGGAGATACTAGAGTCATAAAGGCAAAATTCATAACATGAGATAATGGGCGGGCGATAAGATGAGGTACTAATTTATTAATAATTGAACTAATTCCGTCCAAACCTACTGTTGTAAGCTCTAAATCACTTATCACATTGATTATTTGATCTGCGCCAAATGGAAATGAGTACAGCGATTGTAAGCAGCGCTGAAATGATAGATGTGTATCATTTTTATTATCGAAGGTATGGTCACAAAAAAAACTCTTTAAACGGGTTGGCGATTTCTACTGGTTGCTTATACGTGGCGTCTGATGAATGAAGCTTACTTATTGGTTTACCTCGAGGGAATTGGTTCAAGAAAAAAATTATTTTGCGCTGCAGTTTTGGATCTGTGCCTGTTTCGGCTATTCTGAATTCGTAATAATCTGTTTTGGCTACCCCGAGAAGCTTCTTTAGCATATTGCACTAGATTTTATGGCGAGTTTTGAGTCGAATATTAAAAGGTGTTGTTTACCTTTTTCGTTAAATGTTATATTTTTTACGTAGGCTAGTTAGTAGACCATTTGTTAACCAAGGATTATGTAACGCTGGGACATCTCTTCTGTATTTTACAAAGCTGGTAGAATTAGTGATACGTTTTTTTGTGATCAGTGAACATTTATTACAAGCACATACTGCATTTGACTGTGAAAGCACAGAAGACCGATTTAGCTCATCAACGTGAGCGATAACGATGCCTTCATTTATCACAGCGTTGCAGAATTCGTAACAAGTTTTATATAGTTGATAAGGAAGTTTAAAAAAAAGACTACAAAATGATCAGTGATGTTATTTTCAAGTACACCGCAAACAGGAAGACACATAAGGTTGGAAAGTATGTCATCTAATAAGGTGGCGGAAGCCCCTAAAGTACACATAGTTGGAAGAAAAACCAATGATCCGAAGCCAAATCCATGAAAGTCATCTAACACATTTATGTCAATGTCACCAAAAAGCACAGAATTTTTTCCTTTCTGAAGACAAGTTACAAAGTACAGTGTTCAAGTCATCGCAAAAAAGCAGATATTGAAGGTGAAGGTGAGCGATACGGGCAACCGATAATTATCTGGCTCGCATCCTCGAGTTCAATACACACAGCTTCACAATACGGCACTGTATAAAATACATCATGTCCTTGTTTGTAACGTACACATGGAGTTACAGAAACAATGACACCTCCGTAGCTCTGATGAGGACGACAGCAGTATTCGGGAGCGTAAGAAGTAAAACTAAATAATTTATCTCCAGTGATAGTCAAGTTTCAGAAATGCAGATGAGAGAGAGTGTGTGGTCTAAAGGCGCGAAAAAGTTGTAGATTTCATGATCGTGTTTTTAGACTTTGCGCGTTAAATTAATTGCAGGCAGGCATGGGTTCCTAAAAAAATATTTCACCTGCTCAGCTGAAAAATAAGATACCGAACGCAACAAAATAGGTTAGTTCCTTGACCCTCCCATGATTACCGGAAGATGGATAACTCACCGTCTGACGAGATGCAAAAGACTCGACTGTAGCACGTATTTCTAGCTTTTATTAGGAAATTCGCGGTCCATAGGAATTGCTAGCCTTTGTCATTTTTCAGTGGCTGAGCCTTCGCAAGCACTACTTTGTTTTCTCCGGCCAAGTGATCATTATTACAAATGGGAACATGGCTAGGTCCTGCGAAGCCGAGATATCTAGAATTTATGCAAGCCTTTCGTGCCTTAGCAACAAAATCCTATTTCTCTTTACTTGCGCAGAACCGGGCAATAAGGTGCTTGTTACACGTTCCTCACCTAGTTGGAACGCGGTGTACAACATCGATGTCGTGGTCAGAAATCTGAGAACCCTATTTCTTTTTCCCTGAGAAGAAGCGGGCAATAATGTTCTTGTTGCACGTTCCTAACCTCGTTGGAACGGGGTGTACAACATCGATGTCGTCGTCAGAAATCCGACAGAATACTTTTTTTTGTTCACCAGCAGCTTTCGCTATGGCAAGACAGCAGCTCTGACAGCTCACGAAGGAGCATGGTTTCCGCTTGACGCGGGTCTCGGCATACGTCACGCACCAGCGCGCCTTGCATTTCGGTGGCCACTTGTAGGATTCGTGGCTGTGGTGCCAGGTGGTACCAAGTATTTGAAGGGAGGTGCGACAGGTGGAGCCCCGCTGCAGTACATGCCTCATACATGACTCACTTCGATGGTGCCAATATGTTTTGTCGCTCTATTGATTCAATGCTAAACGCATAACCGCCGGCAGTCACCGTGAGATAGGCTCTGCCGAATGTTTTGTTTTTTTTTTTGTTTCTTAACCTAAACACAGCTTTTAAAGCTTTTTGATGTTCTCCAAGCGAACATCTGGCGGCACGGAGTTTCTCTCGTCACAGCACAATCTGTGTCTAAGTGTCATAGAATCAGCGACTTTCCTATACTGACATGATATAGAGAGCCTTGAAATTTGTATTGACCTTCGTCGCACACGTAAATCATCAGTCTGCGTTATATTAGGGACAGATAACATACGATGTGGGACTTGAAATAATAGCTGAGGGGGGCATTTCTCGTTTCCCAAATGTTATTTCTTTGTCTCTCACAAACATTCTTGGAGAAGGAACAAAATCCTTTTTTTTGTAGCAGAATTGTCTTACATTGGGTGCCAAAATTACGCAGAATCGAAACACGTTTTACTCAATTTCTCTGCCTTACCGGGCTGGTCTACGACCGCAAATCAAGACGGCTTAAGAGAAAGCTTTAGCTCGGGTGCTTGTATCTCAATACATGTAAAAGGAGAATTGCCTTTTCTCGGCAACCACTGCACTAAATTTCACGAGATTTGCTGCATTTAAAAGAAAAACGCAAAACCTAGTGACTCGTTGTTTGTAATTTTTATTAGGCCGTAAGTTTGTTGTTAAAAATTGACAAAAATCGCAGGTTTTTAGAAAACGAAGCTATCAAGTTTACGACTTTGTAACTCAGCAATGAAAAATTATATAACAGTTAACTGAATGAACTCTAATAGTACATCTAAAGCGGACAAAATTATGCTACACGTGAATATAAAAAAAATTTAGTAATCTGCAAATACAGCCTTTGTAGAACCCTTGTACACAACGTAACGAATTCACGCAAGATATAAATTGACATGTCAAATTTGTCCGCTTTGAATGATCTAGTCGATGCCATTTTTAGAAGCATGATATCAATTCATCATACAGAAATATTAATTTGTAAGCTTCGTGCTTTTGTTTTATTCCAACTTGCAAATTTTTGAAAATTTTTAAGCAAAATTCAGGCCATAACTCGAAATTCCGCTTGCATCAGTCACGAAAGTTTAACTTTCTCTCTCAAATTCAACAAATTTTATTCCAACCGGTTAAGAGGTTATCTCAGAAAAACGTTTTTTGCATTTTACATGTATTTGAATAGGCCGCATCAGAGTTGTGCCCGAGCTAAAGCTTTCTTTAAGAATGCTCAGGAAGTTCCTGCCAGAGATTATTAGTAAGCGCTAATGAAATAAACATAAGGAAACGCAAAGAAACCTTGGACACTTCTTGTCTAGATCAGAAAGAAACCCTGGGCGTCTCGACGATCAACATCCATGCTCGACTTCTTTTTACATCTTTATAACAGGTCCACCGTGTATTGTCTACTTCTGCTCGTGTCTTGTACTAACTCGTGCTTGTAAAATGCATTCGGCACTCCAAGTAGCTCAGTGAACATATAAAGGTTTGACAAACCGTTAGCATGTCTCTTGCGACAACGGTGGTGATTATAATTGCTGCCCAACAGGGATGGTGTTCTGAAAAGTGTAAGAAGGCTAAGCCGACAGTTAAAATTACGGAACAGAAACGTATACAGCTGTGACATGATGAGGAGTTTCCGCAATGAAAAGCACTTCGATCCTAAAGTTCAAATCTTATCAGGGAGTATTCTAAAACACGCCGCCCACGTTCAACTTATGCACTGAGCTCTTTTGTTCGGCTCAAGTGGGTGTCCTGGGTGCCCACTCCTCTCCCACTCCCGCTGCTCTCAAAGTATTTGAGCCCTAGAAAATCCAGCGTTTGCTCTTAACAAGCCAAAGTTTAGTTCTCGGGTAGCTAACACCTACTGCTGCCCGCTGCTGACTCACACGAGTTGTATGTGAAGAATTTACGAGAACGGCGGCTTTTTGCCTGCATCATCCAACCCGCGAGGCAAATTAAATGAAGAGACACCCGATTTACTCCAGCTGTACTTTTTCTCATTGCGCTCTTCCCTCGCTACCTTCCTATGCTCCCTCCGGTATTTTACATCACCGGACTACACAGAAATGTTCAAGACGAGGGTCTCGATTGTCCGAACCCAACGCGTCAACCTTTCAACCTGTAGTAGGCACACGCGGGATATTATAGTTCTCTACAAAGCTCCACCGGCTTGAACTTGCCGTTTTACATTCTTCAAACACTTGAAATTTCAGCCCATCAAAAGGTTGAATAGCAAACTCGTCTACTTAAATATCGGTGCCCAATAAGAAGTGCCTACTAACAGCACATACATGTAAAATACGGCACATTCACCTGCGCCATTATAGCTACGTGCTAGGGAAAAGTGAATATTCGGAAAGCTGCCTTGATTATAAGTGGTATTTCCGCATGTAGCACAAACGAACACTTTCAGCTATCATTATACCATGCCTTACATTGTAGCATTTTGATGGGAGGTCACCATAGGTACCATTACACCATATAATATTCACCCGTGTCACGTGTCGTGTCCTCCGTTTTTTTTAAGTGGCTCATGGATGAATTTATTTAATGAGCCTTTCCCTGCTTCAATTAGCAGAGAAATCCAGTAGTAAAACGTCCTTATGTCCGAGATAATCAGTTTCTATTCTACACAATTATTTTTCCTTTTCAAGTATAAGAAATCTGGCAGGAGGGAAAATGAGCAGCTGCATTTAGTCACACAACTGTTAAAGATAGCATACTTCCGTTAATTCTCGTTTACCGCACGTAGAATATCGTCTTGTGTGTACGATATGTGATCAACATCGCAGGACCATGAGCGCAATGTAAGGAGAGAAGTCGGGGGCGAGGCAACGAATGATCTCAGTGGACAGAAATGCTTCGCCGTGGTGAACGTGACATACTGCGAAGTCACGAATTGGCTTCCCATCTGTGGCGACTCGCTCCAACAGCCAATGGACCCGCAGCATCTGAAATAGCAACACTCGTCCTGAACGTGATCGGAGCCCCAAGGCCGTCATTGGGACGAGCGCAGGGTCGTGCGCACAAATGGATGGATATGAAAGGGAGCTGTGCCCATTCCTCGTAGTTGCGTAAAGAAGCGTGGAAGCCTTGCCCCTGCGTGATCTTGACAGCGACGTTATAGAGTTATTCCAGCCTTGTCGTCCTTCGAGGCACCCTTGCATCTCTTTGCTTAACGCTGGAAGCTGCGGCTTGCGCGTTATAGATTGAAAAGCGGACGTAGAATTCAAAACATTCAAAAGTGAAGTTTCGCAAACCGTTTAGAGTTACGCCTCTTTTTCATCTCAAATGGGCTCAGGAGAAAAAAAAAGGGGCCTTCGAAACACCATATGAATTACGCATGAGCAAGATAGATTGCACGTACAGCACGAAGCAAGGTATCAGTCATAAAGATGACCTGCTGCACCTATAAGAAAACAACGCACCGATGGTTTTGAAGATTTTTGCATGGTACAACACCCTCTCTAACGGCGGCAGTGTATTCGGCTGGTACCGCGAGATATGAGGTGCACCATTGTCAAGAGTTTTACGGCAACACATCCTATGTTTTTCCGTGACGTGAGTGGGAAAAAAAGAAGCCAGAATGCGCTGTGCAAGGATCATTGTTTAGACAAGTTGGTCTAGCGTCCTTCACTGGCTGGATCATAATTTGCAGCTTCGTATTCCATCCGCCCTTTTACAACCTGACTGCATCCTACTTGCTCGTCTGCGGCTTGGAGTAGCATTTTCATTTTGTCATCGCAGTGGGCAAAATACTCACCCCTGTGACTCTTGAGGGCCCAGCAAAATGATCGCACGCCTTATTCGTGAGTGCCCTTGTTTCAACCAGTAATAAAGACGCGCTATTCTGTACATTCGACTACTTGGACAATCGCCGACTCACAGAAACTAAAATGACTGGAGTCTGGCCTACACGGAAATCAGCTAAAGGCGGTGCTATGGTGTATAAAAGATACCGGAATGTGCAAGATTGTTGTGATTGTGTGATATAGCGGTCATATATAATTGTGAAAGGCACAATTTACGGTTCTATACTTGAAACCTTGCAATGCATTTTTTTGTTCGTTCAAGAATTATTTTGTAACATGTGCATGATACCTGAGGTCTCCCAATTAAGAAGACATCTTTGCACATTTACCCTTATAAGATGTCATGGAACGCTTGGTGACTTTTGCATTGGAGAAGAGCGAAACTGATGAAAAATCAGGAGAACAAAGAATAATCGTAAACGGGCGTTGGCGATCGTCCTCGGTCATCAACGAAGTACTCATACTGCAGACGTAATGGGTCTGCAGGGTTGTGTTGGTTGTGTCCCATAGCACGAAACTTCAAGAATCAACGCCACACGGAGAGTTGAGTAATTGAGTTGAGTTGAGTTGAGTTGAGTAAAACGGAAGCGAATGAGTAATGAAAGAATAAGGAATTGGACGCAATGATGCCGCATTAAAGTAAGATGTTTCAAGAATAGAAATGATCGACAACTTAGGGCCAGAAATTCAAATGGAAACGGGAATAGGCAGCAATAACAAAGACGAAGTGAGAGAAAGGATGCAAAGAAAGGCAGGGATATAAATCGGAGGCAGTTCCAGTCCGCCACCCTGCAAAGTGGGAAGGAGTAGGAGGGCAATAGGAGAGAGCGGAAGCGGGAGTGAATTAAGCTATCCTTGTACCTTAAAGAGTCATTATGGGTGTTGTTAACGTAAAACTAGCTTCCTAATGCAAAATTATCGTTCGCGTAAAGGCATCTCGCGCGCGCGCATGCGCGCTCAGGGAAGTGGTAACTCTTCGGTTCGCGTTTATTTCTTGATTAATTTTCGTTTATGTTAAATATGCCGCCCGCTTCGTCGCCGATACCTCGTTGTATGTACTTGCCATACTATGAAATGAGGATCAACAACATGCGTCGGTCCTCTCAATGAGGTGTTGGCATGATAGAACTCCATATACGACCTAGGCCTTGTGGCTAGGAAAATAGGCACAGGAAAATTAGAACGTTTTACTTTATAAAATAATTTTGTGCTCACTGATGCATATTTGTTGCTATGAGAATATTTAGGTATCATTTGTTTTATCAGTAAGTAATTCCGTACAGAACAAGGTCAGCCGGTTGGACACGTATACGATCAGTAAAGAAGGCAGTTCTGTCCGGCGTACAAGCCATCCGGAGGGACAGCAGCAGCAGCCCCTTTCCAGGAGCCACGGTCAGGAAAGTCCGGGACAGTTCGGAAAGAAAGCTTCGCTTCAATAACACTGCACGAAATATAGCGAAACCTATTCGTGGAAAATGACAGACGGAGTACATTTCAGTATATAAAAGTAACTAGGCCATAATAATGCGTCAGTGAAGCTGTAATTCCCGTGTGGGAAGTATTGATTAGCAAGTTTCACCTTCCAAGGAAAACGGCCGCCAATTTAGCTACAGTGAAAGCGAGGAGAAGCCTGATGGACGGTAGCATCATTTTATAACTCGGTCCATATATCCCAGAAATGAAGCAAAAGAAAGCCAGAAAACCACAATCCCTAATTGAATCTAATCTAAGAACACTAAAATTCTGCTTGTCACGGCAAAAACCGTCACGTTCACGTGTATTCACGTATGGATAATGAGGAGTCCAACTCCGCCGCCGTTTCGTTCTAGACCACGCTATCGAAGGCTTCCTGAAGGTTTGCTGCGGAGGCATTGTCCTGGAGGCGGAAGGCGAAATTCCCAGTTTTCTGAGACTCTCGCGAAAACTAATATTTATATTAATGATGATGATGATCTATGCCATTTATTAGACATCTTTAGCTCAACGGTATTACGTTTCGCTCCGCCTGTAGCCCGCAGCGGCGCGCGAGCGGTGTGTCGCGCGAGAAGAGAGTTCTGCCCAGCGATGCTTCGCCTGCTTTAACGGAACCCGCCGTGGTTGCTCAGTGGCTATGGTGTTAGGCTGCTGAGCACGAGGTCGCGGGATCGGATCCCTCCCACGGCAGCCGCATTTCATCATCATCATCAGCAGCAGCAGCAGCAGCAGCAGCAGCAGCCGGGTTACGCCCACTGCAGGGCAAAGGCCTCTCCCATACTTCTCCAACTACCCCGGTCATGTGCTAATTGTGGCCATGTTGTCCCTGCAAACTTCTTAATCTCATCCACCCAGCTAACTTTCTGCGGCCCTCTGCTACGCTTCCCTTCCATTGGAATCCATTCCGTAACTTTTAATGACCATCGGTTATCTTCCCTCCTCATTACGTGTCCTGCCCATGCCCATTTCCTTTTCTTGATTTCAACTAAGGTATCATTAACTCGTGTTTGTTCCCTCACCCAATCTGATCTTTTCTTATTCTTTAACGTTACACCAATCATTCTTTCCATAGCGCGTTGCGTCGTCCTCAATTTAAGCAGAACCCTTTTCCTAAGCCTCCAGGTTTCTGCCCCGTACGTGAGTACTGGTAAGACACAGCTGTTATAAACTTTTCTCTTGGGGGATAATGGCAACCTGCTGTTCATGATCTGAGAATGCCTGCCAAACGCTAGCCAGCCCATTCTTATTCTTCTGATTATTTCAGTCTCATGATGCAGATCCGCAGTCACTTCCTGTCCTAAGTAGACATATTCCCTTACCACTTCCAGTACCTCACTACCTATCGTAAACTGCTCTTCTCTTCCAAGGCTGTTAACCATTACTTTAGTTTTTGCAGATTATTCTTTAGACCCACCCTTCGGCTTTGCCTCTCCAGGTCAGTGAGCATCCATTGCAGTTGGTCCCCTGAGTTACTAAGCAAGGCAATATCATCAGCGAATCGCAAGTTACTAAGGTATTCTCCATTAACTCTTATCCCCAATTCTTCCATATCCTTGTCTCTGAATACCTCCTGTAAACACGCTGGGAATAGCATTGGAGAGATCGTATATCCCTGCCTGATGCCTTTCTTTATTGGGATTTTGTTGCTTTCTTTATGGAGGACTACGGTAGCCGCTATAGATATCTTTCAGTATTTTTACATACGGCTCGTCTACACCCTGATTCCGCAATGCCTCCATGACTGCTGAGGTTTCGACTGAATCAAACGCTTTCTCGTACTCAATGAAAGCTATATATAAAGGTTGTTTATATTCCGCACATTTTTCTATCACCTGATTGATAGTGTGAATATGGTCTATTGTTGAGTAGCCTTTAGTGAATCCTGCCTGGTCCTTTCGTTGACGGAAGTCTAAGGTGTTCCTGATTCTATTTGCAATTACCTTAGTAAATACTTTGTAGGCAACGGACAGTAATCTGATCGGTCTATAATTTTTCAAGCCTTTAGCGTCCCCTTTCTTATGCATTAGGATTATGTTAGCGTTTTTCCAAGATTCCGGTACGCTCGAAGTCATGAGGCATTGCGTATACAGGGTGACCAGTTTCTCTAGAATAATCTGCCCACCATCCTTCAACAAATCTGCTGTTACGTGATCCTCCCCAGCTGCCTTCCCCCTTTGCATAGCTCCCAAGGCTTTCTTTACTTGTTCGGGCGTTACCTGTGGGATTTGGAGTTCCTCTAGACTATTCTTTCTTCCATTATCGTCGTGGGTGCCACTGGTACTGTATAAATCTCTATAGAACTCCTCAGCCGCTTGAACTATCTCATCCAAATTAGTAATGATATTGCCGGCTTTGTCTCTTAGCATGCATCTGATTCTTGCGAATTCCTAGTTTCTTATTCACTGCTTTTAGGCTTCCTCCGTTGCGGAGAGCATGTTCAATACTATCCATATTATACTTTCTTATGTCAGCTGTCTTACGCTTGTTGATTAACTTCGAAAGTTCTGCCAGTTCTATTCTAGCTGTAGGGTTAGAGGCTTTCATACATTGGCGTTTCTTGATCAGATCTTTCGTCTCCTGCGACAGCTTATTGGTATCCTGTCTAACGCAGTTACCACCGACTTCTATTGCACACTCCTCAATGATGCCCACAAGAGTGTCGTTCATTGCTTCAACACTAAGGTCCTCTTCCTGAGTTAAAGCCGAATACCTGTTCTGTAGCTTGATCTGGAATTCCTCTATTTTCCCTCTTACGGCTAACTCATTGATCGGCTTCTTATGTACCAGTTTCTTCCGTTCCCTCCTCCGGTCTAGGCCGCATTTCGATGGGGGCGAAATGCGATAACACCCGTGTACTTAGATTTAGGTGCACTTTAAAGAACCCCAGGTGGTCGAAATTTCCGGAGTCCTCCACTACGGCGTGCGTCCTAATCATAAAGCGGTTTGGGCGCGTAAAACCCCATAATTTGTTTGCTTAAACGGAGCCCATTGCTGCGCGATCTGTCAGTCTGAATTGGAGTGATCATGAAATAAACATAATATAACCTTGCTGTCAGTAGGCTCCAACAACAAAATGAAGGTGTTTCGTCTTTTGAGTGCATAATTTGTAAATAGTGGTATTTCGAATCTAATAGTGAGGACGTTATGTTAGAAAAAGTTGGCCACTAAAGTTAAGCACAAGCTACAACGCAAGCGTTCTCTGGCGCCTGGTATAGTAGACTTGTCATACTAGATGTCACAAAAACACGTGACATCTGCCAACTGAACGAATGATCAGAACTGAACAAAAGAAAAGAATGATGAGCCATTCCAACTGTGAAACTGGATGACCAACGAAGCTGTTATAGCACACGGCACAGCGGTGACGCAGAATTTTGAACATTTATCGACTTCGTGGTCAGGTTGAAGAATGGTACGCACGCGCGCGCATTTATTTATATGAATTTACGTGTAATGTACGTTACGTGCAATGTTAACATGTGCGATCATTCCCCACCTGCGGGAAGCTGTTTTTTGATCCACTTACATTGATATTAATGTATCATTTCTCGTATGGAACTAGTAAGCACAAGTAATTTCCCCTATGCTGTCCTCGGTGCCGTTGTTTGTTGGCTTCTGATGGTATGATTAATGAAAATCGCGCTCCTCGGTTAACCCCCTGCCCTCTCGTTCAAACATATATATATATATATATATATATATATATATATATGTATATTTGAACGAGAGGGCAGGGGGTTAACCGAGGAGCGCGATTTTCATTAATCATATGTATATCATATCATAACATAACATATCATATATATACATATATATATATATATATATATATATATATATATATATATATATATATATATATATATATATATATATATATCGACTGCGTTACGAGAGGGCTGAGTCATTGCATTTGTTTGCTTGCTTAGGGGGTTATGAGCCATTGCTAATGATTATAGTTTTTGTTTACGCAGCGCGAAAACGCGCGCAAGCCTAGCCATAAACAACGTCGCCATAAAAAAAAGAACAACGGCTCCTACTTCAGTTGACATCTACGTAAAACGCAGCATTCTTTACGCAGTTGGCTGATGAACCATGTGTGTGCGCAGGTGAAGTGTGGTTTTCGAGGCATAAATATTAGTATTAATAAGCATGCGTATTATACGAAGAAAGTATTTAACTGGCAAGCTGGATATAATACCACATGTGTAAATGCAGTTCATAATATAAATATTATTTCACTAAATTTTCGGTGGTAATATATAGTTTCGTGTTGCACTCGTCGTGTTTCTCGATTATGATGTCACTGTTTCTTGTATGCTCGCGTAGAACTTTCTGTGTCGTTGAAGGTGTGGAACCACCAAGCGCAGTTAAGAGCACACGGGTTTTACTTGGACGGACGTTCACTTGATATACTCCATCTTCTAACTCCTCTTCTTCATCTCCTAAGTGGTACCCCACTACTCGCTCATGTCTAAAACCGGCGACGTGCCAGAAGAATAAGTTCGCCACAAAGGGACAGCTACGGGGGAAAGCGCGCACACGTGAGAGCACTCCTGAAAATAGTCCCGAGTTTTAATCCATGTTAGTTCAGTATTGGGAAGAGAAAGCCTTATTAGATACAGTTAAATAAGACAGAACACAATAATATTTGGGGTTTTGCGTGCCAAAACCACTTTCTGATTATGAGGCACGCCGTAGTGGAGGACTCCGGAAATTTTGACCACCTGGGGTTCTTTAACGTGCGCCTAAATCTAAGCACACGAGTGTTTTCGCATTTCGCCCCCATCTAATTGCGGCTGCCGTGGCCGGGATTCGATCCCGCGACCTCGTGCTCAGCAGCCCAACACCATAGCCACTGAGCAACCACGGCGGGTAGACAGAACACACCAGTGAATGTAAATGTTTACTTGAGGATTTTTCTTTCGGAGTCTGGGCAAACGCAATGCCGTAGCACGTGGTGGCTGTGTTGATTCAGCGTCTGTTCCGAGCAACCAAAAGCAGTGTCGAACACTGCCGGACTACTTGGCGTGGTAACACATGTAGCACTTACACATGTAACACATGTAACACTTGGCGCCCGTAGCTTTCCCTTCATAGCCACAGAAAGTTGTCCGCAACTATAGTGCAGCTGCGGATGGAAACGTGCAAAGCGTCTAAACCCGCTTACACGCCCGTAAGAAAGGGGGTTCTATGCCACTTGCCGAAGCATGCGTCCGTGGCGTTCGGCGTTAGAGGCCAGATACATATAAAAAAGTGCCTCGAACTCGACAGGAAAGCGTCCCTTCTATAAGACTCACTTCTTAATGTTTCGCACTTCTTGTTAGCGCCAGTAACTAATCTGAAGGTCAATGCGGTCCCTTATAGCGCGTGTACTATAGCGTGAGCTCACGGCGAAACGCGCATTTGGCGTTCTCGAAGACCGTCATTCACTTTACGACGTCTCCGAGAGGCGTTCTTGTTGCTACTTCACGAAGACTCCATATGTCTTCTTGACCAGTAAAGCATATGCGAGGCCTCTTTGCCCGCAGGCGTGCTAGCGCCGTGTTTAAAGGCGACGATGTCGATGCGCCGGCGTTCATGCTTGTGGCTGCCGTGTCTGTTTTGCAAAGCTACTGGATCGCTAGGAGCGCTCCGCTGGGGTGAGCTGGCGAGCGGGCGTGAGTGCCACTCCATACACCCGCTGGCCGCTTCAGTGTTTTGCGCATGCGCAGAGGCATTTCCGCTCAACCTCTCGCCGCAGCTGCCCCTTAACCCGCTCAGATAAAAGTCTCTAATGGCTGAAGAGCTTTATCGTGAAAAACTGAAGGACTCGATTTGGTCAAAATTTTCCCGGCACCCATAATCATGGATGGCGTCTTTTCCACAGGAGTGTATATTTGGGAGGATAAAAATAATCACTGAGTATTTCATATAAAATTCTATTCAAGTAAGTGAAACAGATGCAGTCTTCGATGTACTTTAAATACAACTATGCTGAAGTCAGGTCACCGAAGAAAACAGGGAATAAGTTCCCAGGATTGCCACATGAATTCAGGCACATATTGAAGAAGTCGAGTCAAGTAAAACGCACGCAGTGACTTTGCGATAGATAATACTTCACTGAATGCTTTTTTTTTCACAGAGTACCGCTCGCGTTCAGAAATTTCTGGAGCGCCCATAACACCAGCCTCTGCTATAAATGTGTATGCGATACACCTAGTATCTTCTTAAAGGTGAAAATTGTTTCTTTTACTGTACCCAGCGACACACAATCGAGGACAAACTTGATTTGCAGTCAGAATTACCCATTGAAGCTGAATTTTCTAACGGGCGTCCGTGGCTTTTCAAGCTGAAATCGCTTCTTTCGAAAGAATTGTGTTGTAGCCCTGATTTAGTGAAAACTACCACACTTCGCAACAGAAAGTCACAATCCATGCGCGCTACGATTTTCAGTTCATAATTATGCGTTTTAAATTAATATTTTGCTTGCAACAGACCAGTAGGTCATTAAAATTCAGCACGTAAAGAGGGATTCTTGGTGGATTATTGTGCATAAAACACGTTAAATGTCAAAGAGGGGAATAAGGAGCAATACTTAACCAAGTCGTATATCTATGGGAGTGTGATAGGTTCAGACAGTGGTGGCGAGCCTACCAAACTACAAGGCCTGACCTTACGTTCCCCTGCGTACGCACCACTAACAAGCAGTTTTTGCGGTTGAATAATTTTGGCCCTTACGAAGTCTTTCAGCACTCAAGCGTTGACTTGCTGTCCACGGTAACCACTGGTATTGAAAAAAATCACAGCGTACTCCTTGAGAAATGGGAGGCACAGCTCACCCACTTCGACCCGGCAAGGCAAAAGTCCTGAATTAGCCAGATCAGGCAGCCGGTAGAGGTCAGTGGGGTCCGGGACGGGGGGGCTCCGACCACCCTTCCTTAATATAGTAGTCAGAGCAATAAACTTTCCATACATGTAGAGGCTGAGGCACTTGTTGGGCCTTAAGGGTATAAAGCAATTCAAAGAAGGAATATTGTACTGTTCTGAATCAATTTGGCATTTGTATGGAGGCGGGAAAAGCTAGTATGGTGGCTGTAGTTCAAAAATTCTTGCTATGCATATTATAGGACACGGAAAGTTGAAGTATGTCTCCGCTGGAAATTTCACCTTCTTAAGAAACCTGATCAAAGTTTTTTTTTTGATTACCTTGCGGCTACTTGATATGGATTTTACGGGTGTTATATTTTCAAGAGTTTTTAGTTTGTGATGCGTTTTCATGCCCCGTTTAGGATACAATTTTTATTCCATGAACATTAAGTTTGGTTGCTATTCGATGCTGTCCATGTCATTTTTTTGGCTTTTAGGACTTTTTCCATCACTCTATTGATTAGGATTTGATTAGCAAAGATGTCAACGGTCAGCGAACATATTGCTTCCGCAGCTTCCCTATAAGTAATTCTTTGATTCCCAAGGCACAGACAGCCTACTAGTGGTCGCTAGGATAGGAACTAAATTGATTGAAAAGAAAACATAATAATCAGAAAAAAAATACGGGAGAAGACACAAGAGATCGGGTGGAAGCACGCGGTACCAACATAAAAGGAGAATTGGAAGTCCCCCGTCGGAAGCGTCTTCCATTCTTTGTCCTTCGAAACGTAGTGTCCTTTTGCGAGGCAGCGAACGGCAATAAAGCAGGGTCCAGAAACTTCGATCGATCACAATCCCAGTCAGGCCGGCTCTTATTGGTACCGTGACACCGGTCTCTGAACTCTAGCAGCAGAGTCCAGAAGCACGCGATGCCCTTTAGGCGCCATACATCTTATTTTTTTTCACCGCTTCAACGTTGGCTACGAAAGCAAAGTACGTATCCAACGTTCCAGTCGACATCCACAGTTCTTGCGAAACCTCCATCTTTCAGGTTTAGCTGACTTCAGCACATTAACGTTTACAAATGCGCGCTAGCTTGCTAAATATGTTTTCTAAATATGCGTTTCTTAATGTTATAAAATGTTGTTAGGAAAAATAGGCATTTGTAAAGGACACTGTAATTCATAAGTGTTACATAACTGTCGCATTTCAGCGGGAGAGTAGTAAACTCTTACTAAAAGATTGTCTAAGGCACGCATAACATCTTAAAACACTCGGAGAGAAATGCAGAAGCCTTGGCATTAAACGGCAATGCAGACGAAGTTTCTTTGTAGCATTCGTTCGCGTGAAATCGATTGGGCCGCCTTGGTGCCTCCATGGGCCTGACGCAGTGTCAGCGAAGCCATTACTGACAATCCTATACGGTGGCACGTAAGGTGTCAACCCATTGTATGCGTATATTATTGCAGCTCGGCTAATTTACGTGCTAATACATTGTCTTGTGGAGTGGAACTGGAACGTAATCAGGCCTCTGAGGAAATGTAGAAACGTCGCTATAATGAAGCGGAAGATTCCTGGCCCGGAAAAGACAAGTTGCAAGTTGCATTCGCTACATGTTTGAGGTCTCGCGTTTTTCGTCGGTGCTGTATTGCAGTAGTGATTACGAAAGGAACATGCAAATGCAAATATTTTAACATGCACGTACAATCCCAGCGAAAAAAGACTAGCACGAATGAATAGGGGTGGCCACGGCAAAAATCGGGACACGCGGCGCTGTTGTTCCCGAGCGTGCCGTAAGCGAGAGTGCAAGGCACATTTCATTTTCCAAAGCAGGCGTGGCCGGCAAAAGCCAACGCATCTTAAAGCCTGCATTTCGAAAGCTATCATATGCCTCGCTTTTCGGCGAAGCTATGCGTCAATGCGGAAAACTAAGTAGAAAACCGTCTAGTTTCCTCGGGTCTCAAGGTTTCAGAGGCAGCGCACAGGGATCTTGGCACTAGTATAAAGCCTTGGCCGGAAACAAAAACGCATCCTACGCTAAACTGTCGCTGGGACTAACATTCTCGTCTCCCATATTTAAGGAAATAGTATTAGTCTTACAGAACGCACTGGCCGCCACACGTAATGTATGCCGCTTCCATCAAACCGCAATGTTGATACCAAGCTACGTCCTAAATTGCATTGCTGAATTGTATAGGTGGCTCTTCTGTTGCCAAATTTCTCGCCGTTCGTATAAGAAGCATAATTCTTATTTTGTGAGAGCTTCAGAAATTGTCGTTCTTGTCCACGCTTTCTTTATTTTTTTCATTCTCAGTTTTTATCCTGGCCTGTTAATGAGGCATTCTTTCTTTTTTTTTTTTTTGATGCGATGACAATGTAGGTGAAATTCAGCCGCTTTTGAGGTATACAAATGAAAATATGAGCCGATCCTGAAGGCAGTTAAATATGCGTGTAACAGCGCCAGCTGTCACGAAAATGAAAACGATAGACTGGAACGTCAAGCACTCGCCAGACATTTCACAGGGCTACTTCAGCACGACAGAAGCATAGGTGTGACCTCATGCTCTAACCTAATGTTTAGAGCATTGGGCTGCGTAATTAGTAATCAGCGCGGAAATAAAGGAAGACGCAGAGTTAGAAAGACACGGGACGAATGCTGTATGTCGGTCGGTCGGTCGGTCGGTCGGTGGGTCACGCGGTCGGTCGGTCGGTCGGTCGGTCGGTCGGTCGGTCGGTCGGTCGGTCGGTCGGTCGGTCGGTCGGTCGGTCGGTCGGTCGGTCGGTCGGTCGGTCGGTCGGTCGGTCGGTCGGTCAGTCGGTCGGCCCCTCCCTCCCTCCGTCCGGTCCGTGAGATGTCTGGTCACGGTGATGCCCTCGTGGTGGTAACATGGTCGTCATTCCAGCTTTGGATTACGACTTTCGTCATGCCGTTGCCGTCACACCATCGTCGTCATGCATTCGTGTTATACCGCTATCGTGGCGCCATATGGTCAGTCTATCGTCGTTATTCTAGATTCGCCACTCGACGCTCGTGATGCCACTGCCGTCGCGCCATACTGGTAACAGAGGCATCGTGATACAGACTTCGTCACACTATTATGCTCATACACTCCCCATTGTCCCTATGCCCATGCCCTAATGAAGTTGTTATGCCATTGTCGTAATTGTGTCGTCGTGATAGTCGTCGCCATGCATGACTTGTCATACCGTCATCATGATGCCGTCGCAGTCGTTCTATTGTCCTCATGTTTATTTCTTCATCCAAATCTTCTGATGCCGTCTTCGTCACGTCATCGTCATGAGACAGTCATCATCATACCATTCTCGCCATGCCATCGTCATGCTGTCGCTTTACCACCACGATCACTTCAATACCGTAATTCCACTGTTGCAACGCCATCGTCATCATAAAAGCTTCGTTGTTCCATAGACGAAATGCTTCATCATTATATTGTAATTATGATGTCGTCATTCAATATTGACTATGCCATTTTTTTCATGTCATCGTCGTCATTGCGTTGTCACCAGAAAATCGCTATCATGCATACGTTGTCGTACCTTCATCATGCCGTTGCGGCTTGCTATTGTCACTCCAACTACGTCATGAAGCCATCATGGTTAACCCATTCTCCTTCTCCTTTTGTAGTACCATCGTCGTCATGGCATCGTCGCCAGATAGCCGTTGCCATTCATTCATTGTCATATTGTTGCCTCTCATCATGCCGTCGTCATCATACGGCCTTCGTCAATCCACCGACATCATTTCTTCTTCATTCGATCCTAATAACCCTATCGTCATTTATTCATGATTATGCCACCGTTGTCATGCCATCGTCGTCATTGTGTCGTCGTGAGACGGTCGTTATCATGCAACTGTTGTCATACCGCCATCGTGATTCCGTCGAGGTCGTGCCACCGTCGTCTACACTTGTAACACAATTGTCCTCGCGCCTTCCCTCTTACACTGTCGAGGTTATACCATCGTTAGCAGTTAAGAATCGTCGTCCAATTTCCGTTAAGTCACCGTCGTCATACTGCCTTTGTCGTTCCATCGATGTCATTCCTTCTTCGTATTACCATGCCGGCCTTCGTGGTCTTCATGCCTTCGTGGTCATGCCGCCTTACACAATGGTCACATTGGCAAATAAGTGTCATAGCAAACTCGTGTAATGCCGGAGTACTTATTTGACTATAGCCGAAGCAACAGAAGCCTGAGGATGACCATGACGAATGTTAAATAAAGGTGACCTTAGAAATACGGGGTTGGGCTGCATTGCTCGAATGCTAGTCGCATTACAATCGACCGCCATCGTTATATGACTTCTGTCGTAATTTTTTCTTTTTTATTTATCGTGCTTCCGAATGTGATGGAACTGAAACAAAAAGAATGCTCCTGGTTATCAGGCATGATTGAATACGTGACCTACAAGACTTATTTGGAGTCATGTTCGCTTCCACGAAGATGGCCCACCGGAATGTTTTGCCGAGGCGTCTTGCAAAATCTTTGAAACTGTTACCTATACAGCAGCGAAATCTCACCAAAGCGGTCCCTCTGCAGCCTTGAAAACTGGCTCTTTACAGCAGGAGGTACGCTGCTCCTCGTTTCACCTATCATATTTTATTCCTTTTACCCCCGTATTTTAGCTCAGAGTGGCCAGCCGGTCTAAACATACTGGCTAAACCCGCTGTGCTCTCTCTTCTTCTCCTTCTATTCCCAGAACAGTGGCGGTTGGTTGTATAAAGTTGGTCTTCGAGAGAATACTTGCTTTATTATCCCACTTATCCTACTCCCCGCTCACTAGCAAAATTCCTACACGTGCGGCTGCAGCCGACACAGGAAGCGGTCTCCCTTGTGACCCGTTGCATATTTAGTGCTGCGTTTTCTTGCAAGGGCGCATTTTCTTCCCCTAGGCACTAACGCGGAATCAAACGGATGGGGTGCACAGGTACAGCCGAAGTAGAATATTCCGAATGAATCTCTAATAATGAGGCTGCTACCAGCTCTTCGAAGTCGGTACCTCTGCCCATGCGCTAATAACGGAACCATCGTTCACTCTGCGCTTGTACGCTTGTTAGGATATACCTTCTCGGGAGTGATTTCGTTGCACACGTCTGAAGTTGTGTGCGCATAACATACATCTATGCATGTCCGATAATACGTCGCTCATTAGTAGCGCCACAGCGACTTCCAATTTTCTGTCTCGTAAGCCGGTATTTTATTTTGTTTTTCTACACCGGATCTGAAGAGACCACTGATAATCCCCGAAAACCGGGTATATTTGTAGTAATTGCTTGTTATTTACAAACTCGAATAAATAGTGGAAATGAGACGTGAATAATTTTCTGATTTTATAATGCCAGGTTTGGATGTCGCGACTGGCGAGCGGTTGATTTTCGAGATCCGCTCTGTTGTACAAAGTGCTTGGCAAACGCGAGTCCGCGGCAAACGCCGGTACTAGCAACAGTGAAAACTTCCCTGCCAAATAATTTTTGGTTGATGGCAACATCAGAGTAATTTAGAAGTGGTAAAACGCAGTACAACCCAAACAGGAGGACGATAAGAACATTGCTGGGAAAGGCCAAGATGTCAGCCTGATTATACTGTGGCCAGCTACTCCGCACATCGAGGGGAAAAAATTAGCCCCGAAGAGATTGATGAAAATTGATAACCACAGGAAGAAAGGATAGATACATACAGTAAGCACACAGCACAGACGTTTCCTTAGAGTCTCGAGTGCAATCAGTTGAATCGCAAATTTAACACCAACGCTTGGCACGTTGTCCAGCTACACGCGTCGAACTCGCAGTAGCTTCGCGAAGGAGTGTTCTCACGGAGCCGAGTTTTTCACTCTTGCTCTGCTGGACTTTCCGGCCGCCCACTACCTTTTAAATGTGTGCTTTTAGAAGAATTCTCGGCTTTGCATTGTGTTAATTGAAGCAGTCACACAAGTCAGGATATTATAGGTCACTGTAAAATGAAGACGTGCATAATCATGTTCATTCAGAAAACGTTTCTGTGAGAGTATTAGCTCGCTGGCTTCTACGTGGGCACATTGTCGTGGGTTCGATCCTGGTTTTGGCGGCCACAACCAGTTCGCCAATGCGGTGTGCATCAAAATCATGTCTAGGATTTTCCGCTTAAAGACACATAATTTATTATGCTGTTTTTACGCGTTCGGGCACTACAGGTTGACCTGGTGACGAGACGATAGTCTGCGACCATATGGCCAATCCTTGCCGAGACGTAAAGGAAATTCGTGGCTACGTGCCTACTTCTGTCAACTAAAGGGAGCTAAGTATACATTTTTTTAGCGCCTGCGTAAGCGTACCTTTATTGAAGGTCAGCTTACAGCAGCAGCAGCTATTTCGTCACTAATGAAGCATCACTTTTACGCATAGTGTACAAGGCTGTCCAACCTCTGTTATTGAAGTATAACTTCCTCGAATCCGAAGACAGCCAGGAACATGACCGCTTTTCTATTCAGTTCTTGTTACCGGTTAGTAAGGTACAAATGTGACGAGTTTGTGTTTGTGTAAATACCACGGTTCGACACACGGAAGGCATAAATAACGTCTGTGGGAAGAAAAGTAAACTTCTCATTATGTTTCTTGTTGTAAAAACCGTTTTCCTTTTTGCCTCTGCACAAAATTGAAAGTCTGGCAGGTTAGCAGGTAGATTAGTTAAATACATGGGCGTACTTACTGGGAGGAGGGGGGGGGGGGAGGGCGCACGGGCCTCCATACTGTCATAAGTATGATAGTAGGGAGGTCCTACTGTCCCTGGGGAGGTACTAAGGGACAATAGTAAGGTCAAAGAATGCCATTTGCCTCTCCCCCTGCATGCGCACACTTTTGAAAGCGAGCACACTTTCGGCTGCAATAGAAAATCCAACAAAACTACAGTTGAAGCAAAATTTTCTTTATTAGTAGAGTGGCCAGATAAGTAATTCTGTTATTTAGTACGTATCCTATGCTAGAACGGCGAGAATTGTCTTTTGTGACTTCTCTGGACGTGCAGTAGCGAACGACGCACCCGATTCGCCATACATGCTCGCATTGCAAGGTCTGGCGCTTTCAGCTTGCGCTTCTTGCATCATGCTCAGCTTCTTTGGTACCACCTAACCATATTTTAAAATAGAATAAGCTTGGTGAGACGAGAGGTCCATATAAAATATGATAATCCGCCGCGCCCAAAGATTCGTGTGCCTTGCGGCGTGACAAGGTTGGATTATGAAATGTTGTAACAATTGAATCTCTGTGCCGTGATAGTCTACATAGCTTTGCAATCTCAGTCTCTTATGGGCAGCAAGAATCTAATCGAACCTCTTACAGGTCCAACTGTTGAATTTCATTGTACAATCGTGCCTTACCGAAGGTATGTTGGCGAAAATGATTTTCGTCGAACCTGCAGAGCCATTTCAACGCCAATGGAACCGTGACTTTTTTTTCTAAAGGCACCTGCCAATTTTTACTCTACCGATTTTTTTCAGGCTGTTTCTAAATAACACTACACTAGCATTTGTTTTCTGGCAGGAGCCAAAACAGCACATATATCATATCTTGAAGAAATCATCATCATCATCCTATTTTATGTCCACTGCCGGACGAAGGCCTCTCCCTGCAATCTCCAATCACCCCTGTCTTGCGTGAACCGATTACAACTAGCACCCGCAAATTTCCGGATTTCGTCGCATCACCTAGTCTTCTGCCATCCTCTACTGCGCTTCCCTTTTCTTGCGACCTATTCTGTCACCCTAATGGTCCAACGGTTATCTAATCTGCATCTTACATGACCTGCCCACTGCCATTTTTTTCTCTTAATGTCTATTAGAATATCGTCTATACCCCTTCGCTCTCTGGTCCAAACAGCCCTCTTTCTGTTCCTTAAAGTTATGCCTAGCATTCTTCGTTCCATCGCTCTTTGCGCGGTCCTTAACTTGTTCTCAAACTTTCTTGTCAGTCTCCAAGTCTCTGCCCCATATGTGAGCACCAGTAAAATGGCCTAATTGTATAGTTTCCTTTTAAATGATAACGGTAAGCTCCCAGTCAGGAGCTCAAGATGCCTGCCGTATGCGATCCAACCCAATTTTATTCTTCTGTGAATTTCCTTCTCATGCTCAGGGTTCCCTGTGATTAGTGGACCTAGGTAAACGTACTACTTCACAGACTCTAGAGGTGGACTGGCGATTCTGAATTCTTGTTCCCTTGCCCAGTTATTCTTCATTATCTTTGTCTTCTGCATATTAATCTTCAACCCCATTCTTACACTCTCCCTATTAAGGTCCTCAATCATTTGTTATATATTGTTACATATTGTTATATATCTTATCATATCCTATATCATATCAATATTTCATATGTTGAAAAAATACGGTCCACTTTTTTATGAAGTGTACCGAAAACTTGAACCGTGTAGATTGCTTATTGTGCTCTGAAAACAGGTACTGAATACTGCCTTTCTTCGAATTTTTATGCCTCATACATGGCCTTATGTGGTTTTTGCCCGCTATCCTCAAATAATTATGTTGGTCACGTTGTTTATATTTCTTCGAAGTATGCAGAAATGTTCTGAGTAACGAGCTATAAATGTTTATTCTGTGTAGGGTTAATACAGCCATTGTAGAACGTTACTTATTCAAGAGTACCGGGGTGTCATACACTCGCTGACTGAAGTGGTTCCCAGAGTCCCAAACCAACTTCTCGAAATACAAACTTGAATTTCCGGGAAAACTATGGAGAATATTAAGCGCAATGGGTTGAGAAACTTTCCGGTTCTTTCTTTTAGTGCGAGTGCTCCAAATAACTACTAAACCCTCATTTTTTCATGTGTTTTCATGCATCTCACGAGTGGGTTAAATGTACCTTTTCCGGTAGAATACGTATGGAAGTGGTCCATAGCGTTATTAGTGTGTTTTAAAAACTTAAAGCTGCATAACTGCAACTACAAATGCGATCAAATTCTAACACGGGGGGAACAATACACAACGTACATGTACGATGTTAAATGCGGTTTGATATAATCCAGCTTTAAAAGAAATCTTAAACTAGTATTCAAGACATCATGCCGCTGTTAATAGCTCGCGTTCGCAGTGTCCCAAGGGAACGCTGTGCTTCAGAAATTTTGTACTTCGAAGGAACAGGCAGCATTTTAAGTTTAATCTAGCTTGAAATTTTGATGTTTCTAGCCTATTTAGAAGTGTTGCGAATAATTATCGAGCCATCATTTTCTTCCTTTCTTTCTTTTTTTCTTTCTTTCTTTCCTTCTTTCTTTCTCTCTTTCTTTCTTTCTTTCGTTGTTTTTCATGCGTGATATATTAGGTTCGTCTTGTGTTCCTACTGAACTTAAGAAGCCAATTTGTTTATGTTGGCGACTGTACGGACAAGGAAATCGGTAATATGTAAGTAGAGCTCGAAATATATGGGTAATTGGGGCTTTCGCAACATACTACGTATGAAAGCACTCTGCAGTGTTACGAGCCTGTCTAAGGAGCGAGCATAATTGAGCCTGCTGCCCTGGCGGAGCTATTAACGCAACCAAGACCAAATTTAGTGAACATTGGTGGAGCGCTATGGATACTTTGCGAAGTTTATTGCGGTTGCATTAAACACAGCTTTTTCTAAAAAAAACTCTAATTCAAGTGTTACAGCGTGTGAAGTGGCCGCTATCAGCTATTCTTCGCAGTGTCTCGACAAAGCTGTAGGTTACAACAGGTTTCTATTTCGTGGAAAGTGGAAGGGGTCGTGCTAAGTTCAATGTGCGACACAAAGTGTACGTTCCTGGTCCAGGTAACAGTGTTCCAAATAGTTCGAAATTTTTTTGTAGTTTTTGTATATTTTCATGCGTCATAAGACGCTCCGAGTTGCTTTCAGCGATGTCCTCGGTGAACTAAACAAGGCACTTTATTTATATTTGGAGAAAGTAGAGGGCGCGTTAAGGGAGTATGTAATTAACGTTTGATGTCAGGGGACTAATTATGACATTTGCAGTAAATTGCGCATGGACGCAATCCGGAACTTTATTAATATGCTTTATGAAGAAAGCACACGTTAACCTGCTTCCCTGGGAGAATTGCACACTCAAATCTAGCGAAAATTGCGTGAGGGAAGGGAGTGAAGTACCATGGTAAATGTTCTGGCGAAGTAATATGTACATTTATCAATTGCTTGCTATTTAAGTATTCCCGAAAAAAGTGCTCCCAACGATTACATGACGGCAAGGTTTAATAAGGAGCAACCATTTACTGAATACTAAAGTATGCGATATAATTACCGGAAACTGAAATTTGTATTGCAACTGCTAGAAAGATGTAGCTTCGCTGGAAATGGGTTTGTAAATCTCCACGGTCACGCACGTCTGCTGACTTTTCTTCTTGTTGATGTCGCAAGTCATTTATCTTGATTGCTCTTTGTTGTGAAACTACCTTAACTATAGCGATATGTTTGTGCTCTAGACTTAAATACCAAGTACGATTCTTGGTTTAATTATTAAAATTGTTTGTAGCAAATGTGTATTTCTTATGTGGGCTGTACCGGCTGCTACTGGGTGGTATCAGGGACCTCTGTCGAGCACTCTCTGTCTTTTGTGCCTTGATCACCTTAATATTTTATGTAGTCTGAAGATATAAAGTCAAATTGAAATAACTTTTCAGCCTTCCAATGTTCACCATGTGTGATTGATAAATAGATCTATGTCTGTTAACTTTACATGTAACTGACAGACGTATATTGAAGTTTGGTAGGTCGAAATAACCTTGTGCTGCTTTTTGTGCACCTATTCATAAATAAATAAATAAATAATAAATAAATAAATCTAGAAAGAGAGAGGAGGAGGAAGTAAGATGGAATGCTAGTTGCCCCCCGTCACACACTTAAGAAATTGTTGGTACGCCTCTGCTGCTCCATTTGCCATCCCATTTTCTGAGATAAACACATTAAGTAATGCTTCCTGCTTAATTTTCTCAAGTACTGAAACCTATACGCTTAATATACTGCACGAGGTGTCGCACGAGGATCGTATTCTCGATATCGAAGGAAGCCCTCTTATCCCGTTATACTACTATCGCTGAAATGTAGGTGAGCATTTAGCGCCATGCAGAAATACTGCCTTTCTTTACATTAGTCTGTAGGGATCTTTTCACATCGAAGCCATGACAGAAAAAAAATCTCTATTGAAGTAGGTAAATGGTGTAGTGCAAGTCAAAGCACGAAAGGTACAGTAGGGGCCGATAAAGAACATAGACTTCCAGCTTATTATCCAGTCAGCTGTTGATCTCTTAGCTAGACAATAGAGTACGGAGTAACGTTTCCCATAAGGGGACCCTAGCACACCAAATTCTCCCAATTTGCAGCAACTTTTTTGCAAGCAACAAGCCTTACTGATGAAACCGTATCCGCACCTAATGTGTCATTGCATACCATAGTTGCCGGAACGGTAACGTTATTTTTGAAGCGCCTGCGATGAAAGTATACTGAATAACGCCTACATTTATGTACCCACAATCAAAGCGCCACACGCAACACTGTATTGTACTTATTGCTTCACATATAGCGGCTCATTGATTACGTAAAAGAGCGAAGCTTTACATGATCGACACTTTTTTTTCTCCTGCCCACTGCGACAGCAATGTTTTTAATTTATTTATTTCATTTACCTTCGCATGCCAGTTCCGTCACGGCTACGAGCGCAGCGCCTTTATTCGATTACGAGCGGCAGCGGCGTCCGTGGCGTCCGAGGCGCCGGGCTCAACGAGGGAGAAACGGTTTGCGTGCACCGAATTCCTGCCGCTCCTTGTAACTCCTTGTAACTCGCAAAAAGAAAAGGAAACAAACAAACTGGATGGCCATATAAATGGCCGGCATCCTTGCATATGCAGCACACGTTCCCGAAACGATTGAGGCACGTGCCAAGTCTGCAAAAGGCACGCCATTGAACAAAATAAAAGACCTGTTCTTGTTTATCTGCACGTCGCGCTGTTTCTGACGTTGATCCTCGAAAGGCATTACTATTCTCCCGCTTCAGCCGTCCCTCGTATTTCACTTTTAGCGTCGCACGTCATCGTGGGTTCGCCCGCAAAGGATGTGATGGGAGGAAGAGACTGGAGGGCGAGTTGAGATCGTATGCAGAATGACTGCGGGAATCGAGGTAGCGAGTCCACGCGCTAGAAAATGCGCAGGTTCAGCTATCGCACCTTGGAATGTTTGAACGAGTGGCTTTCTTGTTTTTTTGTAGAAGGGGAGGGGGTGAGGGGGATAAATTGTTGCTACGAAAGTTGTCTTCCTGGCAGTCAGTTGAAATACCCAAGGGGCCGCGCAGGTATTACAAGACAGCACAACGCCACAACGAAGGTCAGTATACGCGCAAATGCATGAATAACGCATGGGCAGTCCCCTTACGCGTTAGATTATTTGCCGTTCTTCAGTAATCATACAGGCGCTTCCATCGTGCGTTTGAAGAGAGAAGAGTAGTCGTGCAAAGTAGTAGGCGTAGGGAAACTGAGTTCTCTTGAGATGTTGCTGTGTGCAATCAACGGTCAGTGTTCTAAATGGCTGAGGCGACGCAAGAAACAGAATAAAGTTTTGAACTCTGTATTTGGCAGGTGGCATTCCTGTGCGCGTAGGTTAGCGTTAGCACTGAATTCGTACCTGCGAATCTGTACGTGCTGTTATTAAATGAAGAGATAAGCATACGCAACCCATTTATGGCTTGTTTTATTTGCTGCGTCATTTAAAGTTTCAGGCATTAAAAGCTTTACTGTTCCCTAGAGGAGACTTAATGCACTACATTTTCTCAAGCATATTACTTAAAATGTGCCTAGTTGCATTTCTTCACTTATTGAGTCTCTCTCTCTCTCTCTAGGTTAGGTAATAAAGCCGGGCAACGTCCTTAAACTGAGTATTGTTTCTTTACAGGGAGCATGAGCTGCAGAGTTCAAAGGAAAACATACGGCTTTCTTTTACTTTTCGTTTCAATTCTTCATATTTGCACCACAGGGTATACTGTAGGTATTTCTTGTCGCGTTTTAAACTTTAATTTAGTTATTCGAAGTAACGTCATCAGAGAGATAATAGCAAACATGGTGGACCTTGAAATAGAAGCGGAACTTTTATTCAGCATTAAACCATGTTCAATGACGACATACCACGTGCTTGACCACGTAGAAGCGCGCCAGAGAGCCACAGTAGGACAAGAAACGCACAACAAATTTCGGCGACGAACACGTCCCGTACCTTGTTTCTTCGTCGTCAGCTAGAAAGTCGGCAAGCTCAATTTTGAACGCATAAGCTTTACTAACCTCGTCGAGCCTAGTTTAGCCATCGCCGCGAATTTGACCTTCATTTGACCGCCGCTGCGCCGCAGATTTGGCAACGCATCACGTGACTCGCCACGCTGAGGTCCGGCGTTCTCTGAGCGTTGCCAGGCAGCGGGAGGCTTTGAGCTGTCATCGCAAGCGACGTCTGACCCCCCCGCGGACATTGCCCGGCAAGCTGCTTCACTGGATAGGGTTCGGAATGCGACAGGCGTCGCACCATCGAGATCAATGTAGCGACCGCGTTCGCACACTGTCCGTTTGTGCTATGACTCTGCGCATGTTCGCGGCGCCTCCTTGCATGTCTAGCACTGGCGCTTTCCCTGTGGTACAACAGGCTTTGCACCGTCGAACAATGCGTGTGTACCCAAGCCTAATCGCAGTAACGTCTAGCCACTGACCTAGGCACGGCCGTCATACCTGCCTTAATGGTGACTGAGTACCTAAGTATGATAACTGCAGCCAAATCAAAGGTTAACCAAATGAAACCAAAATCCTAACAGGGCTAAACCATGCTTCCGCTTTGCATATTCAGGGTTAGCTGAGCTAAGCCGCCGCCAATTTTACAGCGAACCTGCATACCTCTACCGTCCAAGGAAATTTTCGTGTCGTTGTTGTAAGCAAATAACTCCTCATAAGCGGGCCGCTCCCGGAAATAGTGCAATGCCGGGCCGACCCGCGGCGGAGGTGAAGCATGCGTTAAGCACTACCCATACGTGGGCCGATCCCGAAGACAGTGCAATACGGGCCCGACCCGCGGTGGAGTTGAAGCAGGCGTTAAACACTCCCCATACGTTGGCCGATCCCGAAGATAGTGCAATGCCGGGCCGACCCACGGCGGAGGTGCAGTTGGCCATTAAGGGGCCCACATACACAGCTTCGCTTGTGATCCTTCTTCACAGAGTGGAAGGGCGCTGAGTTTTCTGTTTAAGGTAATTGCCACTATGCGACGCGTCTAAGGCAGCAAGTGTCTCACAGCGCTGGCTTGCACCAAGAAAATTCTTGAGGGAAAAGCCGAAATCCAACAACATCCGTGTTACGGCTGCGATGCTGTACCTTTGGAGGAAGGAAAACTTTAAGGAAGAACATCGCGCAAAACGACTGATGCCAAGCGTGCCGGCCCAACACTTGATGAAAACGTCACAGCACCGACCATACACATAGAGAAACAAATGAGCATACGTAAGAGCGCGTGGTAGATTTTAGCACTGCCGGATAATTTTTTTTTGAAATCATTTCATCATTTATCGGGATCTCGGTAGAGTGCTGCGCAAGACCCAGTACTTATACTAACTATCACCGCCAAGAATAATTCAAGAGGACAACAGAGGCAGTAAGAATCCTTCATATTTCATGAACACCCAAAGTCACATTCTCTGTATATGCGTCCTTTACTGATACTTCTCCACAATACAAAAGTGTATTTTTCAGCACGCGCGAAATCCGGACGTGGCTAGAGTTCAACGCCCTCGTCTAAGACAGTTTCTTCGAAGCCCGCAAGCCGTGGAACCTTTTTCTTCTTGATAAAAGAAATGCGAAGGTGACAGTATGCTGCCTGGGTAGGGTGGGGGTGAGGGGGGGTTGGAAAGTCGTAGCAGTAACACTCTAGCCGCTAGCGCAGCTGAGCTGAGTGATTGCACGTCTGCCGCGCGGGTGGCTATGCCTTGAGTCTTACTTCTAGCTTTTCGTGCATGCGCGTTCTCTTCTGTTCGAATGCCTGCAAACTGAGCAGACGAAAATTTTCACTTCATCTATAGCAACGCCGAATATAGTAAGTTCTGGCTTTCTGCTTCATATGTGTCGGGACATTTATGTTTATCAAAGTACGAGTATACACTTCAGTTTGGATAGCTAGAAATATTGAAAGTGATTTCGCCAAAGCGTTATCTTTTCTTTTTTTGGTTCTTCAACTAGAGTATTGGGAATTTTACAATTACAGTGTAGTTTTCGTTAATGCGGCATGGAAGTGAGTGAAATCGTTTTTTCCTTGCAGTGAAGAGAACAGATTAACGAAGAATGATTGTAGCTGTGCTTGAAAACACTTACTAATTTGCCAAGACTAACCTCTCCTTGCTTTAGCAACGTTGATCGAAGTGAACGCTCCGCAACCATGAAGCAAATTCTGAACGAATTTTTTTTAATTATTATACTGGCGAGAAAATTGTAGCCACTGCTTCTATAGCTAAAGCAATTGAGGGGAAAGCTTTGGAAAATATCTTTATTAGCGAAGCTTGCGCACATTCTAGCAAATTTGACAGGAAAATACGCTGCTTCCTGCTTCGTCGGCCACGTAGCCTCAGTAGTCGTAGGATTGCGTTGCCGAGAACGACGTCACTGGTTCGGTTTCCGAATGTGGGGGCCGCATTGCGACGCGGGAAGAATGCAGCACTGAGAGCAAGCTTTAGAACCCGAGACAGTCGAAACCCATCCAGAGCCCTTCACGGCGTTTCTCTCAGCCGCTGTTTTGTACCAGGGCCCAAATTATTGGGAATCAGTAATTGACACATGACTACCACTAAGCAGGCTATTAAGAGAATCAATAGCCAAGGAGAAGCATTTCGTCAGTAAAATATACGCATACCCTCCTGGAATCTCCTACCCCGAATTTATTTTTTCTGGAATGCGTTATAAGATGCGCGCCGCACATTAGTGTTGGACCCTACCGAGTGCCACGCATTAAAACCACGCATTAAAATAATAATTCACTGTAGGGCGGCAGTGCATTGCACTACCTTAATAAAAACATATACGCTTCGGTGCTTCGTTTTATGATCGATGCACCCGAAGCATGTTACCACTAATCAACGTTGGGTAATGTACGACATTAGGCACACGGGAACACGTTTCCATTGTGTTGGTGCACAACGCACATGCAATGCCCACAGTGTCCTTGAAAATTCTTCCCGCCTAAGCCACAGATGCAGCGACTACTGGTACATTTGAGTTGATTTTAATACTTTATATACTGCCTCAATATGTGTATCATAAAAAGCTGCGGGCATACTTAATTGTATACAGGGATCAATAAAACAAATATAAAATAATGTAGCCCCAATATTTGTATAACGCATATTTTTCTGTATAGTAACATAAATACTTTAGTTATGGTTCGAAAAAATGCCCACGTACCATGCAATGACTGCGCAATAAATAACCGCAGGTGGTCAAAAGTCATCCGGAATCTCCCACCACGGCGTTCCTCATAATCACATCGTGGCTTCGGCAGGTAAAACCAAAAAACTTACATTTTGATTATTATTAAGGTTAATATGCGCAAATAGTTGAAGGAGAGTGGCTCTGCAGTAAAAAAAAATTCGTAATTCGTAAACCTACATATATCAATACTGGGCGGATAGTCCCATATGATTAGCTAATTCCTTCTTACTTTTTGTTCGGTGCATCCCTTTCTGCGCTTTTTAATGAGGTCTGGCTCAATTTATGTTGACTATGACTACAGCTGAAGAGGGACGGCGACGCAGAACAACAAAAAAGAAAAAAAAACACGCAGGACAGGCGCTGAGCTAAGACCTCATTTTACTGAAATTTGAAAGGAATCAATACAAAAAGCTCGTCTGCGCGCGCGCCCTCCTACTGCTAGCTCAGGCCAAATCTTCCGCAAAGAGTGCTTGCGCATTTAAGCAGGTTTTTAGCAGTAAATGAAATACAAAATTCATGGCTTCTCTCTATGCGCAGTGCCTCGATGATTTCGCGTGCTTTTAGACCCATTGCCTAACTATCACACATGTTCTTTCAAAAAAAAGGGCTTTACGCGACTTTACCCGCCGTGGTTGCTCAGTGGCTATGGTGTTGGGCTGCTGAGCACGAGGTCGCGGGATCGAATCCCGGCCACGGCGGCCGCATTTTGATGGGGGCGAAATGCGAAAACATCCGTGTGTTTAGATTTAGGTGCACGTTAAAGAACCCCAGGTGGTCAAAATTTCCGGAGTCCTCCACTACGGCGTGCCTCATGATCAGAAAGTGGTTTTGGCACGTAAAACCCCAAATATTATTATTATTTCTTTGACGCTTAATGCAGCGGCTTTATAGTTTGGCGTCCTTTGTCTATACGATGTACGTGGATTCAATTCAGTTCGATTTTATTTATTGCACGTGATACAATTACACCTAGGCATGAAGTATATACATAGGCAGGTCTCAAGTTATGAAGACGAAGTCAGCCGCACATGCTCGTCGAGCGGGGCAGCACAGCAACGACAGCTACGATGTCAGACAACGGTGTTTTTGGCATGCATGAAGAAAAAAGTTAGGAGAGAGTGCATCGCCGTGGTGCATCGCCGTGGGGCCATGTCACCCTCACTGTCGCTCTCGCAAGCCTGTGTTATGTGCACGTTCCTTGCACATGCCAGTTATTGCCTGCGTTCTGACTGCGCCTCGGTAAGGCCCAGTGAAAACGCGCCAACCGTTCCATCGCGCTCGCTCGCCCGCAAAGTGTTGGTATCTTGAAGTACGCTCAGCAGCGTTCAATTGGACATTGGTCCACCCCAACATCTCTACTTGGCCCACACCCAAACTTCAAATAGGCCCAACCCGAAAGTGAAGTTGGTCTTCCCCCAAATGTAAGTTGGCCCATCTCCGCCCTCAAACTTCAAGCTGACCATACTTCCAAATTATGGTTGGCGCACATGCAAATTTCAGGTTCACCCACCACCAATTTTCATTGGCCCACTCCCAAATTTAAGTTGAGCGATACTGAAATTTCCAAATGGCCCACCCCTCAAATTAAGTTGGCCCAACGCGTAATTTAAGTTGGCCCACCCGCAAAGTTCAGTTGGCCCTACCCCAGATTTCAACTTGGGTCACCCTGAAATTTCAAGTTGACCCAACCTCAAATTTCAGTTCACCCGACCCTGCTATAAGCTTCCCCATGCATTTTCTAAGCAGCCCTAAGTATACCTATGGGTTTTCTTTCTATTTTATTTTTTCTTTAAATTGTTCCTTATCACTTAAAAGCTACCAATCATTTACAATTACACTATCGTAACGATTAACCGTATTTGTAAATTTCTCATTTTTGCGCAGACACAAAGCACTACACGCTTCGAGCGACAGGGCGGTGGAGCTCGCCCTGTCATAGATAGGGAAGGTTGGGAACAGATGAGAATAAATATAGGAGATAGGGAACGTCCGTGAGAACTAGAGTCTCTCTAATGGGCCACTCGAACGTAATATCTTCAGGACTGCCTTGAATGTCTTGTGGTGTGATGACCGTATAGTTCGCGGCTCCAGGAGTGCCTGCTCCAAAGGCTGCCAGTCTTCAAGACGCTCCAGCGCGATCGTGAATGACTGCCTGTGTGCACTGTAACGGGGACAATGGCAGAGAACATCTTCGATAGTCTCCTCTTTGCCGCAGTGGCCACACGAAGCACTGTATTCCCTTTCAATGCGGAAAGCAAAAGATTTCGTTAAAGCGACACGAAGCCACAGTCGGCAATGAACAGTTGTCTCGGGTCCAAGCTGAAGACCGGGGTCCAAGTCCAAGTAGTCCAAGTAGAAGACAGGGGTCCAGTCGATGAAAACGTGTGTGCTGTAAACTAGATGGGTTCCACTACGATTGTATGGCGTCAATTGAAAGCACTTGAAGTTCCGCTGCTGTATCTCTTCTTGACAGTGAGACTCGTTCCTGCAAACCGTCTTCATGAGCCGGTCGAGCAGCTTGATCGGCATGTTCGTTGCCCATTATGCCACAGTGGCTAGGGAGCCACTGAAATATGAAGTCGTGTCCTTGCTCGACAGGGCCGTGAAGAAGCTCTTGGATTTATAGAACTAGCTGTTTGTAGGGACCACGGCATAAGGCAGAAAGCAAACAATGCAGAACTGCCTTGGAGTCACTGAATAGGTTCAATATTTGAAACGGATGCTCTCGAATTATGCGAATACCACTACGAAGAGCAGCAAGGTCCACGGCTGCCGATGCCGTGTGGTGGGATGCCTTGAACTTAAAGACTTTTGCAGGAAAAATCACTGATGCTGCAGAAGCGTCCGTGGTGGTTGAGCCATATGTGTATAGGTGGTCTAGGTAGTATAGGTGATATATGTGTATATGCAATGTCGTCTGACAAAAAAGGTGCGTGGTCGGTCTTCTGGCAGTGAAGCGAGATAGTGGAAAGGCGCGCGAGCGAGATGTCTGACGCGTGCTCTGAGTGCTTCCCCAACAATGCGAATCTTGGATGGGTAGTAATGTGCAAGTGAAATGACTTCGGATGTTGATGTACATTGTGGCAGCCCTAGGCAAACCCTAAGCGCCGGGATCTGAGCACTTTCAAGTGAACGGATATTAGTCATGCAGGTATTGGTCAGAACGGCCAAGCTGTGCCTCAGGTACATGAGAAACAGCGTCCGGTACAGTTGCATCATCACGTGTACTGAAGTACTCCAGCTTTTTATAGCGAAGCTTTCCGTCGACTTTCCCACTGCTGCTGTCGGCTTCTGTGGGCTTCTGTGGGCTTCTGTGGGCTGCTGTGGGCGGCTGTGGACGGCTGTGGGCGGCTGTGGGTGGCTGTGGGCTGCTGTGGGCTGCTGTGGGCTGCTGTGGGCTGCTGCGGGCTGCCGCGAGCTGCTGTCTGCTGCTGTAACTGCTGTGCGCTGCTGTGGCTGCTGTTGTCGCCCACACCGCGTCGGGGTGTAGTTCAGCGCGTGTATATAGATGAGAGCCGCGAATAAGAGAGGAAAGAAGATGGGAGAAACACAATTCTCTCTGGAGCTCCCTGGCTGTCACCACATTAACCACTTGACAGCTGTAATTATCCGTGAATTTCGGCAGAAGCATTGCAGAAACTGCAGCGCTTCACTTTCTACTCACCTACGAGTCCATAGAAGACGTAGATAGAACTTTAGAAATGAGGGGGGAGGAGATGCAGTTCGCATGCAAGGGAGGCGGGGGGAGGTGAAGTGAGAAGGCAAGAAAACCCTACTACTATACGAAAGCAGTTGCGGAGAAATTGCATAAGTTTAAGTTCAAGGTACGGTAAAGTACGTTCCTTCTATTTCTGAAAAATAAACGCCATGTAAATATGTCAAGCGGACAACTTACGCAGGGCGCGCACAAGCAGAGCCGAAATAATTAAAGCACACCGCAGGGTCCAGGAGACACTACGGAAGCGGTCGACCATCAATTCAACACTTCTATGCCCACCGCGGTAGCTTTGCGGCTATCGCGCTGCTACAGGTCGCGGATTTGATCCCAACCGCGGCAGCCGCATTTTGACGGGGGTGAAATAGAAAACGCGCGTGCACTTAGATTTTGGGACACATTAAAGGACACCACGGTGTCAAAATTAATTCGGAGACCGCCACTACGGCGTGCCTCAAAATCCGAGTGTGGTTTTGGCACGTACAGCCCCACAATCCAATTCATGTTTAATACTTCTGCCACACTGAGATGCCAAGTGAGGCCATGACAACGCTCAAGCCTCTCAGAGGTTACACAATATGGTGAAGAACGCCTCAAGAAAACACCTCTCCCTGTGTGTTCCAAGTACTACGTAGACAAACAGCAGCGCTGCACGCAAGGTAACATTTCCCATCCACTCACCACTCGTGTTAGCCTAAACGTTGAAGAAATTAAGCTTTACCGTCAACAACACCGGTGATTATCGTCAATCAGAGCATCCAGCACGGAAAGTTTTGCTTACATCGATTCCCACAGTCGTTCGGATCTGCATATTTTTTTCCTCCTAGAAACATTAATCGATGAGAGTTGGCTGGCAGGCGCTTTTTAGGTGGGTCACATGGGGACTCGAGCAGAGGTCACGGTCGATGATTACTCCTAAGAACTCGTCCGCCCTTTTATAAGTGATATTTTTCTAGATGCATATGGCATAGGAAATCACTGTTTTGCACGCAAACGCGACTACTGCACATTTTCCTATGGGAAACTTGAGGCCTTGATTGCTGAGGTACGTCGTTACGAGCATCGCAGAGTTTTCAAGCCTTGCACCCGCTTGACGAAGCGTCACGCCAGGCGCCCAGACCCTGTCATCGGCGCAGCTTGACAACTTCACTGTATTTGGTTGGTATTCTACGGGACCAATGAGCACAAGTTTAAAGAATGTGGGCGCTCCCAAGGCACCACCCTGCAGAACTCCATGGTGTATGCAGTGTGAAGAAGTTGGACCGTCTTCGATATTAACAAAGAGAGACCCCATACATGCATGTCCAACGATAGAGTTGACCGCCGAGATCAACCCTTTCCAGAGCCTCAAATATCGCCTCACGAAGAACATTGTCATACGCTCATTCGATATTCAGGAACATGGCGACAGATAATGGCTAACACGTCTCTTGATATTGAATGTATGTAACCAAATGGATGTTGTTGGCAGTTGAGCATCGGTAACGTCAAAAGCCAGCCATCGGGTCTGGGTAAAGTTCTTAGCGCCCAGGTACGATGCAGGTCTCGCGAGTATCATTCGTTCAATCACCTTCCCTGTGCAACTAGCCAGCGCGATGGGATGGTATGAAGTAATTTCTCGAGGAGTCTTGACAGGATTGAGGAGCCGTAGCAGGTGTCTGGTCTTCCATTCTTGACATTGCGTTCGTTTCAAAAAGCCTGCTGTCCGCTACGCGATGGTGTACTGATCTCGACACCCATGGCAGTGACCATCTACCAACATATGTTCAGTTGAAATGGTTACATCCCCCAGCTCCGCACACTGTGCGTTCTATCGATTGGCCAACATTTCGAGAATCTGTCACCACCGCATGTCAAGCCGTCCAAGCACCATCCAATATTGAAGATGTCATCGCGGCAACTTTACGTGACACAACAAAACACCTCAGCGCACCTTCACCTAGATCATCTATTGATGACCAGTACGAGCGACTTCGCGCGATACGGCGTCGAGCAGAACGGAAATACAGAAGGACCAAATCACCATTAGACGTCACTGCATCACGCCGGGCTCAGCGTCATGTCCTGCGCCACCTTGACAAGCTTGACAAACAACGCTGGAGATCATTCTGTGGCTCTCTGGATCCGAGAAAACCTCTCTCTAGAATTTGGCAAATTGTACGAAGCCTTCGCTCGCCTCCACAACAGCTTCACCCGTTCAGCGCTGTGGCCATACGGCAAGGCCGGTGTGAAGTCGAGGTCGCCGATGACTTTTGCAAATTACTCGTGAGCTCCTCGAACGATATACCAACCCATTCACGACTGACTTTCCCGTCATCTAGTGATCACCGTCTGGACGCGCCTTTTACTATGCACGAGCTCGACGCTGCGATATCTTCTTCCCGACGATCAACTTGTCCAGGACCAGACGGAATTACATACTCCGCGATTTGTCATCTTGGAGTAGAAGCTCGAGAAATTCTCCTGGCGCTCTACAATTCTACGTGGGACACAGCAACTGTGCCTAATCACTGGAAGTGCAGTCGTCTTGTGGCTTTGCTAAAACCTGGGAAATGCCCGCATGATCTCTCACATTATCGGCCAATAGCCTTGGCAAGCTGTGTCGGCAAAGTGATGGAGCGGATGGTACTGAGCAGACTGGACTGGCTACTCGAGAAAAGTGGTGGACTTCCTGATTTCGTCAATGGATTCAGAAGAGGCCGATCATCCATTGACGGTGTGATCGACCTAGTATCTTCTGTTCAACAGGAAAAGAGACGCCGTCGTCTGGTATGCGCAATATTTCTGGACATCAAAAGTGCCTACGACAACGTCTTCCACCATTCGATTCTTCAGGCGCTTGAGGATATTGGTGTTGGTGGCCGGATGTATGCATGGCTGCAGAGTTACCTCAGTGGCCGCACCATTTTCATGTCCACTTCGGATTGCGAGACTCATAGACATGAAGTTCGCAGGGGTGTTCCGCAGGGTGGTGTCCTTAGCCCAGTATTGTTCAATATGATACTGGTGGGCCTTGCAGACGAGCTACCTGAAACAGCGCGTATCAGTACGTACGCGGATGATATCTGTATTTGGTCATCCGGGGTCACACGTCCACAAGTGCGTGCAAGGCTTCAACGTGCGGTTACCATAACGGCGAAGTACTTGCGCCGTAGAGGCCTGCAACTCTCAGCAACTAAGTGTGCAGTCATGGCATTTACGCGCAAATCGATGTCAAATTATCCAATCTTTGTCGACGGAACGGCGCTTCCTGTAGTCACCCACCACAGATTTCTTGGCGTGATAATAGACCGCAGTCTTTCTTGGACCAAACATGTTACTGCGCTTAGGGCTAAACTGACTAACTTCATACATGTTCTTCGTGTAATATCAGGACTGAGATGGGGCCCCTCTGAGCGAAGTTTGCTCCAAGTGTACCAGGCACTTTTTGTGGGCTACATATGCTACAGCATGCCTGTGTTATCTAACATGGGGTCATCTTGTATACGGACGCTGGAGAGCCTTCAGGCTCAAGCACTACGGATATGTCTTGGCTTGCCACGCTGCACGTCAACTAAGGGCACAATAGCGGAAGCACGGGCTTGTCCTATCGACATATACAGGTCTTGTGAACCTGTGCGAACCAATCTTCGCCTGCTAACCAGACACTCACACCATCCACTGTCAACGCTTCCCAGCATCAACCTTGACTGTGCTTTTTCTAAAGCTATTGCATGGCACGCAAGCATTGTACCTGCAAGATTCCAGGCAACCGACATCCCCGCGACACCTCCATGGACATTGCCAAGACTACTAGTGAGGCTTCAGATACCCGGAATTAGGAAGAAATCTCACGTTTCCTCCTTAGGCTTGAAGCAGCTCACCCTGTCCCACATATTTACTTTATATAGTGGGACTGTACAAGTATATACCGATGGTTCGGTCACGCCATCTGCCACAACGGCCGCATTTGTCATCCCACAACTTGGAATTACTCAACGATTTCGATTAGACCACAAATCGACATCTACGGCTGCGGAACTTGCGGGAATACGGGAGGCTGTCCGTTTTATGAGAACGCAGACACCCCATAAATGGACAATATTGTGCAATGCCAAATCAGCGCTACAGGCGCTAAAATACTTTTTAAACAAAGGACCATACTATCTGCTCGTGCTGGAAATCGTCGAACTTTATCACAGTGCCGAGTTAAGTGGCCACGTGATTACCTTTCAATGGGTGCCTAGCCATTGTGGTGTTTTTGGTAATGAACTCGCTGACAGTGAGGCAAGATCGGCCTCCTCTTCCTCTGATGAAGTACGGATTGCCTACTCGCGACCTGACACCAACTCCATGATCAAGGCACTCATGCAGGACCTTACAAAGGCTTACAGAGCCCACTCTGATAACATTCACAGACGTCTACATATGATTGACCCAGATGGTAAATTCTGTTTGCCCCCGAAGCTTACACCGAGCAAAACATCATTGCTACACAGGATTCGGCTCGGCGTTGCTTTCACCCGTCGCTACGCACACCTCATCGGCCAATCGAACAGCCCTGATTGTGTACACTGCCAGATGCCCGAAACACTGCAACACGTACTGTGCGACTGCCCAGCATATATGCTGGAGCGAAGGACGTTAGACAGTTTCTTAGCCAGCGTTGGCTGGCAACTACTGTCGGAGGAAGCTATCCTCGGTCCATGGCCTGACACTGCAATTTCAATGCGTGCAACAAAAGTATTGTTGGAGTTCCTGCAGGACACCAAGCTCGACGAGCGCCTCTAGCGAGGCGACTGTCTCATGTCCATAAGCACTCACCACTTCTCTTATCATCATCATCCATTCCAATACTTTCACTCCCCTTCCCTCTTCCCCAGTGCCGAGTAGCAGACTAGAGCGCACTAGCTCAGGTCGACCTCTCTGTCTTTCCTATCAATAAATTCTATTCATTCATTCCATTCTTAAGGAACGTTTCCATCCTGTCAGGACTTGAAGACGTTCAGCAGTGCACTTCGTGTTTGTTCACAAAGGTGGCACAATGTACTGTGAGATATACCACCTAGGCCAGGAGATGACAACTGGTTCCATAACGCAAGTGCCACGTCGAGCTCTTGAGTGATGAAAGGCAGATTCATGCTTAAATCCCGTGTGTCGAGAATGTAGTTAAATGTAAGCGAACTTGTTCCGGTTTACTTGCCTGCAATTAAAGCAACAGAAATATTTCACTACGTTCAGTCTTGCCGGCGGTGGAAGAGCGCTAGGGCCTTGAATAGGAACCGTTGTTCCGGAACAGAACGTAGGCCTCTCACAGTTCTCCATATTTGTGACAGTGTCTTACGGGCATCACGGGACTCACAATATTATTTCTATTGCTCGTATTCCAGTTTATCTATGCAACATTGTACCTTTTCTTGAGTGCGCCAGGAAGTCCTCAGATCGTGAACGGGCTTCGTGCGTCGGTACCTTCGTTCGCGTGATTCGTTGTTGCGCCTAAGTTGCTCCAATTCCAGGTCGCATTGCGATTACTTAGGTAGCACATTAGTGTGCGCATAGTGGTCTGCGCCGCTTGTTTAGTACCTTTTTACACTTAAAAGGAGAGACCTTTCTGACAAGCGTTCCCCAGTTGGTTTCCAAACAGTCTAACCTATTCTTCACAGCGTGTTAGGAGAGTGAGTCTTACATATTCCATATATATTAAGGTAAGTGGACATGTGATCCTTCGCACGTGCGTTCATGTACGAAAACCACTCACAGCGCGTAGCAAGGCGGCGCGATACAAAGGTCAAGTCCAGGCACCCACTGTACTCTGTGACCTGTAGAAATGTAGGATTGCCTTTATTCAGCAGCAAGAGGTCATAAATGGCGATAAATGAAGCGAGTCTTTGTTCAGCTGCGTTGACTTATGAGCTTCCTCAAATAGTGGGATTGGAGTTAAGATCCCCGATGATAATCCAAAAACGATGATATGTTTTATTATATCTGCTAATCTTTTGATTTTAAACAAGCATAATGGAGATGGGTACGCACTTATGAGTGTGCTGGTGAGCATTCTATTTTTAACGGTTAGGCAAACATGCTGATTGTTGCCATAAGGTTGCACAGGCTTGACGACGTAAGCTCACGGCGAATAAAGACAACGGCCTTGCTACTTTCGTTGTTGCATGCGCAAGTACTTTACTCGTAGCCGGGTAATATGATTCGGTCGCATAATTTTGGTTTGCATTAACAGTAATTGCGAATCCTTTAACATGTACAAACTGGCGAAAGTCAGCAATTCGAGATCTTTGAGCTCTGGCGTTCCACTCAATAATCGATGCTTCTATGACCTCCTTATGAAATGACTGGTGATTGTCAGCTATGGTTCACTCGAGGATTGCTAGGACTGGGCTCAGCGAGTCCAGCACTTGTAGTCGTACCCTTCGAGCGGATTGAGTTTCGATGCTGGTCAACATTACTCTGATGACATTAACTAGAGCCGACAGCATTGGAAGGATTTGGCGGTCTACTCTTGTCGCATCATCAACTGAAGTTACCTTCGACGGAGGAATCAAGTGCGTAGGCTCGTTGGAAAGCTCGGTTCTCGGGAGCGCCGGCCAGTCTCCTACACGGGAAGGCTTTTCCGCTTGAGCCCTTCTTGTGATCTCGCGTTACCTTGTACTTGAAGCTTATCTCGTTGAAACAGTCTATGCATAAACTGCACATGGCGCTGTGCACTTGCGTCAATGACGACGTCCACGCCGGATCTTTTCAGAAGCTTAACTATAAGATGAGCTGACCCGCCGTGCTTGCTTAGTGGCCATGATGTAGGGCTGCTAAGCGGGAGGACGCGGGATCGAATCCCGGCCACGGCGGTCGCATTTCGATTAGGGTGAAATGCGAAACACCCATGTACTCAGATTTAGGTGCACGTTAAAGAATCCCTAATGGTCAACATTTCAGGAGACCCCCACTACGGCATGTCTCATTATTAGATCATGGTTCTGGCACGTAAAACTCCATAATTTATTTTTAATGAGATGAGTTGTATTTAACCATTTGTCTTTAAGTGTGGCCTTATTAGAGTCATTACAGTTGCCGCACCTAATATTTGTAACGCGGCAGACGTCTGCAGTGCAGACTGGGGCACACTGTAGATTTGGCGCAAGCACCCTTGACATGTAAGATACTGAAACACTTGTGGCAATGCAACAGCTTGGGGACAAACAGTTGAACGACGCGTCTGAAGTGACTGACTTTCAGATGCGAAGAGGTAGAGTCGCTCTTGTACACTATGTTTACGCAGCGACAATTTCCGAGGCGGCATACGTGCGGTATGACCGCTCCTTCATGCGCTGTTTTTATCAGAACGGGAAAGTCTAAGTTAGCAATTGCCAGGTCAATGTCGGAGATTACGCCAGCAGTACAGGTTCTTTAATTTGGTATAACCAGTCGTACTACGATGTTCTCCAATTCAGTTATCTGCCGGAGCTTCTCTAGCGCATTTCCAGTGGTCGTGTCGACAGCCAGGACGTTCTTCCGCGTGTTTAGTCGGACCTCCTTAGTTTCATTTGACGCTATTCTCTCTAGGAAAACGGAGATAACTTACCTGTTTAGTCCTCGAAGGCCAATGGAAGAATGCGCCGGTATAAAGAGGATGGTGCGCCGTCAGCGCTAATGTTTTGACTGCAGGGCTGATGCACTCCAACGTGATAAAGTCTTCATGAGTTTCCTTTTGGCCTTTCGGCTACTCCTCGACACAGAGCTGATATCCGTTGAGTCTTTGCCTTTGATTGAGTAAACATAAGTATATTCACTGGCGCTGGGCCATGTACCTCAGTTCCTTGAACTTGTCAAAGTATACCTTTGGCTTGGCGGGACGACACGCTTCGCGTCAATGGTCACGAGAGCAGGAGCCTCAGCGGAGTCTTCACTGCTGGTGCGCCAAGCACACTGTGTCATTGAAAAATCATCCGTAGCAAGGTTCTCGCCGCATTGACCTGTAGTAGGCTCCGCGTCCATAGCCCCAAGGCAAGACGCATAAAGCGTCCCGAAAGATGCGAAAAATTTGACGAAAAACAGGTAGCCGAGATATATGCGTTCTAGCAAAGAGCAATTTCGTAGCCTTCCTTATCAAACACTCACTCTTGCTCACCTCGGTGGAATCATCAAGAAACAAGGATTTCGAGGGTGGCTGGGTATGTGGCTATTTGATTTAGGAATACATAAAACAGCTGTACGCGTTTATGTGGTAGGGAGTTCTGACTATAGTCAATAAGGCGAATGTATGGAGACACGGCTAACACCTGTTATCCAGAAAAGCCTCCGTAAATGCTCCGGTTAGCGGGCACATTTCGTCTGCCTATCTACTTAGCTAATGGGGTCAAGCATACTACAAAGATTTATGGAAATGTTATTTTCTTTTCCTTCATATCCTTTAAGCTAACATATCGGAAAGTAACTAAATAGGTGCTAAAATTATGCGTTTATATGCTTAGTTTTAGTCGGTGCCCGAAAACAGTAGTGGGATCCTAAGGCTTGGACTGATGTTATCAGAAAATATGAAACAATTATACAGAAACTCCAGTGGAGTTTTCCAAGTATGCATAAGCATTCTGGCGCTTGCTTAACTCCACGCAGCCTGGTGTAATTATCAATCTGACGAAGCTTGACCCGACTAATATAAACCATTACTGACCCTTAGCGGTCATTATCAACCTCATCGTACTCGACTACCTATCCCTCTAAACGCTTATCAGTTATTAGTATTATCGGACTCGATCCGTTCGTTATAAACCTTATCAGAGTTGCTGGGACCATGATAAGCCTTTATCGCTCTCTAACACCTCATCCATTCACGTCGAATCATTATCAACCGTGATGAGACCTGTATAACATTTCATCACTCCTTATCATTTTTATCTACTCACTGACGTCTTATCCGTCTGTGTAGCGCGACGTGAAGAGCATGAGACCTCAGAGATCGGTGGCATTACGGTCGGTAAAGGAACGCCCTTAGCGATAGGTGCATCCCGCTATCGCCGAAATGCCCCACGACCATCGAAACGCATCGGAGATGTGGCATGTGTGGCATTAAATTTTGGCATAACCGTTTTTTTTTATGTCTACAAGGCTCTAAGTCGGATGTACATGTGTCCTAGAGTTGGCTTTCCTCCCACAATCACCAAATGTTTCAACAAAGACTTTATAGAAACTATTCTCCTTTGATTTTTCTTTCGTGCCACGGGTATAAAAATTTGGGGGACGCTTACGCTTAAGCTTTAAGAGTGGCATGCGATAGCATTAAAGGATCTCGGACTGCTTGTCTCTCATCTCGGCAACTGCTGCTTATGTCCCCGATTGTTAGCTGGAAATGCTGGCGGCGAACGTTATGCACGAAGGCAAGCGTTCTGGTAGAAACGCGGCGTCTTGCGTGGGCAGCGATGCGGCACAAGCGAGCACCATCTAGGGGGGTAGCGATGAACCGAGAATTCCCCCCCCCCCCGCCATTTATGCCCTTTGAGGTTGCGCGCGCGCGCCGGTGCGCGCATATCTCAGAGGCTATCGCTGCTCTATGAAATACAGAAACGCTGGAAGATAGGCTTGTTTGAGTTTCCGCGTAACAGAGTTTCCGCGCAACGGAAACAGTGCGCGGCCCTTGTGCCTATCGTCTGTGGCAGTTTAACCACCACAAAAAACAGGCCAAGGAAAGCGGCTCGCTTTAGGGGAAACCAGATTTCTGCAAGTTTGCGGAATCACAGCTAAAGTTCCAGCTACGATATTCTTTTTCGAGCAGCTGCGTTAAGAAATAGGTTGCCTGGAACAAAGCAAACGCACTAAATTGGTGCCCAGATGTAAATCAGATGCCTTACTACGCACATATCGGTGACTCCACATGCAGATCCGACATAATGTTCACCAGATGTAATCTTCGCGGCTAGTGTATTCTTCCAACACACCATTTAGACATCGCGTTCCTTCTTGGAAGGCGTAGATAACTCTCCAGGGTGTTGCAATTGGTAAATCACTTCAAAGGCCGTGATTAACCCACATGCTTCGAACTTTGCCTGCCCATAACTCTGTGCTTTAAAAATTGAATTATGAGGTTTAACGTGCCAAAACCACTTTCTGATTATGAGGCATGCCGTAGTGGAGAACCTGCCCCTAAATCTAAGTACATGGGTGTTTTCGCATTTCGCCCCAATCGAAATGCGGCCGCCGTGGCCGGGATTCGATCCCGCGACCTCGTGCTCTCTGTGCCTTCGAAGTATTAAAAAAAATGGGACGTTTATTCCTCCATGGACACCGCGGACGCTTCGGGTAATGCGCGAAAGCAGGGATGAAACAATACTGGAAAAAATAGTTGCACAGCTCATAATTATGCACGAGGCGTTAAAGTACGCCACACATTCAACTTTACATTTCCCCGTTTCAACCAAATGTAACAGGTTGAGAATGTTCGTGAGTGCTAGCAAGCTTGACGGATAACGGTCATCATCATCACAAGCCTGGTTACGCCCATAGCAGGGCCAAGGCCTCTCCCATACTTCTCCAACTACCAGTCATGTACTAATTGCGGCCATGTTGTCCCTGCAAAATTCTTAATCTCATCCGCCCACCTAACTTACTGCCGCCCCCTGCTACGCTTCCCTTCCCTTGGAATCCAGTCCGTAACGCTTAATGACCATCAGTTATCTTCCCTCCTTATTACATGTCCTGCCCATGCCCCCCCCCCCCATTTCTTTTTGGTGCTTTCAACTAAAATGTCCTTACCTCGCGTTTGTTCCCTCACCCAATCTGCTCTTTTCTTATCCCTTAACATTACACCTATCACCATTCTCTCCATAGCTCGTGACGTCTTCCTCTATTTAAGTAGAACCCTTTTCGTAAGCTTCGAGGTTTCTGCCCCGTACCTGAATACTGTTAAGACACAGCTGTTGTGCACTTTCCTCTTGAGGGATAGTGGAAACCTGCTGTTCATGATATGAGAATGCCTGCCAAACGCACCCCAGCCCATTCTTATTCTTCTGATTATTTCAGTCTCATGATCCGGATCCGCGGTCACTACCTGCCCTGAGTGGATCTATTCCCTTACCATTTCCAGTGCCTCGCTACCTACTGTAATCTGCTGTTCTCTTCCGAGACTGTTAAACATTACGTTAGTTCTCTGAAGATTAATTTTAGACCCACCCTTCTGCTTTGCCTCTCCAGGTCAGTGAGCATGCATTGCAATTGGTCCCCTGAGTTACTAAGCAAGGCAATATCATCAGCGAATCGCAAGTTACTCAGGTATTCTGCATTAACTCTTATCCCGAATTCTTCCCACTCCAGGTCTTTGAATACCTCCTGTAAGCACACTGTGAATAGCATTGGAGAGATGGTAACTCCCTGCCTGACGCCGTTCTTTGTTGAGATTTTGTTGCTTTCTTTATGGAGGACTATAGGGGCTGTGGAGCCGCTATAGATATTTTTCAGTATTTTTACATACGGCTCGTCTACACCCTGATTCCGTAATGCTTCCATGATTGCTGAGGTTTCGACTGAATCAAACGCTTTCTTGTAATCAATGAAAGCTATATATAAGGGTTTGTTATATTCCGCACAGTACTCTATCATTTGATTGATGGTGTGAATATGGTCTATTCTTGAGTAGCCTTTACGGAATCCTGCCTGGTCCATTGGTTGAATTAAGTCTATGGTGTTCTTGATTCTATTTGCGATTACCTTAGCAAATACATTGAAGGCGACGGACTATAATTCGGTCTATAATTTTTCAAGCCTTTGGCGTCCCCTTTCTTATGGAATAGGATTATGTTAGCGTTCTTCCAAGGTTCCGGTACACTCGAGGTCATGAGGCATTGCGTATACAGGGTGATAAGTTTTTCTTGAACAATCTGCCCACCATCCTTGAACAAATCTGCTGTTACCTGATCGTCCCCAGCTGCCTTTGCCCTTTGCATAGCTCCCAAGGCTTTCTTTACTTTTTGCGGCGTTACTTGTGGGGCTTCAAATTCCTCTAGATTATTCTCTCTTCTGTTATCGTCGTGGGTGCCACTGGTACTGTATAAGTCTCTATAGAACTCCTCAGCCACTTGAACTATCTCCTTCATATTAATAATGATATTCCCAACTTTGTCTATTAACGCATACACCTGATTCTTGCCTATTTCTAGTTTCTTCTTCACTGCTTTTAGGCTTCCTCCGTTCCTGAGAGCATGCTCAATTCTATCCATATTGTACTTCCTTATGTCAGCTGTCGTATGCTTGTTGATTAACTTGGAAAGATCTGCCAGTTCTATTCTAGCTGTAGAGTTAGGCGCTTTCATACATTGGCATTTCTTGATCATATCTTTCGTCTCCTGGGATAGCTTACTCGTATCCTGTCTAGCGGAATTACCATCGACTTCTATTGCACACTCCTTAATAATGCCCATAAGAATGTCGTTCATTGCTTCAATACTAAGGTCCTATTCCTCAGTTAAAGCCGAATACCGGTTCTGTAGCTTGATGCGGAATTCCTCTATTTTCCCTCTTACCGCTAACTCATTGATCGGCTACTTACGTGCCAGGATAACAGTAGTTGAGCGTTTTCAAGCACTTGCAAAGAAAAAATTGGAGGAGGTCTAAGCTGCTCCCTTAAGAGTGGAACGCTATAGCATCTCAGCATCTCTGGCTGCTTCTTACGCATTCTGGCAACTCCAGCTCATGTAACCCTAATGTTTATACCGGGAAACGCTGGCAGCGAAAACTACGCACTAAGGGCGAGCTTTGTGGTAGAAACGCGGCCTTTTGCGTGGACTGATCCCGGATTTAATACACCACCGCACCATAAATATATTATATAATGTTTATGTTTATGTTATTATTTCGCACATTTAATATCTAGTCCGAGAATGTCATGGAAAACTTCATTGAGGTCTATCGAAGCGTGCACTAGGACTTAGCAGGCAGCTCCCACGTCGTGACAGAAAGGCCTAGCCTCTCCGCCACGTCGCGGGCCCGTTGGACTGCCGATAGTTGGGCTCCAAAATCGGGGCTGCGTAGGGCGGCCTCCCACTTGGACGACCTATAGATTAAACATAAAATGCATGCGCTGTCGCTGTCGCTGTTTTATGACATTTATTTGTGGGCTGTCATTTCTCAAAATTTCGAGGATAATTTTGTCAACAATGTAAGAGAAGGTATGAGCAACTTCAGTGATAGAACAGTGTGGCAATATAACCCGCATATATCGCATCTTTTATAGCAAGGCATGGCATGTGCATATACCTAAATATATAAGGGAATTTTCGCTCACAGGACACCGACGCGCTGGACACCGGCACTAGATTTTCTGAGACATGTGAGCCTTAACGCTGTCACGTTAATATTTTTCACGGGCAATAGTTTTTGCACAAATATATTTAGCTTCACAAATACATTGGCCACAATGTTCCTCCCTTCGTAACAAAATTAAGTCTTGGCGGCAAAAGTAGTTCTTCCAGGACAATGCCCTCAATTCAGCCTCGTTCGTAGAACATACACGCAGCAGACTGGACAAATTTAATACTCAACGTACGGGAAGCGCTGTAATTATCCCACACAATTTTAACTTTGCCTACACATTCATTACCCATAACGCGCTCCTTATTTTTAACAAAGATAACAGCGGTGCCTGGTTTGATTCACAATGTACACCGAAGAAACCTACTACGAACCACCTTTAATGTTTGAAGATAGGAAGCAGACGGTGTTGCTGTAGTAATTTCTAAAGCTCCTAATTAAGGCAGAAGCTGGAATGTTCCAGCAGGCTTGCCGTGGCCTAAATTTTAATCGAATGGAAGTTCAGTCTAATGTTGAAATCTCTCGAAATACTGGTAAACCTGGCACGAACCATACAGTGATTTGAAGCATTGGCGAAGAATTGTTTTGTTGTAAAACCACTGATTAACTGACCCTCATAAAACTTTGCCCGCACATAACACAGGAGGGGACCCTGCTGATTTGAAATGTAAACTTCAGGTTGCGCTAAGGTTATTTAGCAAATTGGCAAAACTTTCTACGGGCTCCTAGAATACGCGTGTATTGCGTTGGAACACCTGCACAATAACATTTTGGCAAAGGCTGCAATTAACCGATACAGTTCAGAGGTTCTTCCCACATCAAACACCAAAGGCTTCTTCTTCCAAAGAAATATAAATAACTTGACTTAGTTAACCCAAACAGAGAAAGAATTGAAAGAAAGGAAGGCGCGCATGATAACCAGATGAAAAATACGGTTTCCTGCCCTGCATGGGGGGGGGGGGGCGCTACGTAGAAGGACACGAAGGGAAAAGAAAGAAGAGAACAGAAACAATCACGCATTCACTGCTGCTCACTGCAAGGGATAACACTTCGCTCTATTCAGTGCTAGAGTGGAATTTGCGCGATTTATTGTCCGTAAGACCTGCAACATTCGCAACCATCTACGGCGACAGCTCCGGAGGTCGGTATGCTGCAATTATTTGTTCATAGAATGGTCTGTCTTCAATGCGAAATTGCGTAATCGTGAGCCTTTGTCTCCACGCATTGTACCGAGGACGGTGGTACAACATTCATTCAAATATATGTCTCCCCAAGACGACAGTCTATCGCAGGCACCATTGCCAGTCATTCTAATACAGACGGCAAAATGTTTTGTGAAGGCTGCTCCTAGCCAAAGCCTGCAAAGCAGGGTAGCATCGGGTCGGTGCGGTCTTGATGGGATGGAAAGGCGAAGTGAAGAGACCAGGCAATGCAGTCGGTTTTGAAAACTTCTTGTATGCCACATAAAGAGTGGGATGTCTCGTGGCATCACGCACCATATTCTACCTGCATCATAGGGCCACAATGGCATCATTTATTCTGGGGCCGTCTTGAAGACTTGTGCGAGCTGCGTCATCGGCGTGCTCGTTACCCCTAATGTCTCAGTGACTCGTAAGCCATGGAAGCGTGATGTGATACTCTTTGTCGGTTACTTTACGAATGAGCTTCCTAACCTCGAATAGCAGTTATATATGTGCTCCGTGCCGTATGGTTGATGGTAAAGAATGCAGCACCGCTTTTAAATCCTACATTACAGACAATTTTTGAGGTTCTTTGTGGTTGGTCAGTTGAAATTAAGCGCGGAGAGCTACAAATTCCGCAACCAACGATGTCAGTTTAGTCAGGAAACCGGAAGACCAACTAGATAGACTGCATATCATTAAGAAATGTTCATTAATTATCTTCAAAAGAAATGTTTATACCTACACACTTCAGAGATCCGGTAAACCTTACTCTTAACGAGCGTGACCGCCCAAAAGTAAGCACGAGGTGGGGAACGGTAGAGGAGAAACAGTCCCTCCCAACCGACAATTTATTGACAGGTATAAGTAATGTATATAAAACGTGTTCTAAGCAACTTCCGCTAATTTAAAAATATGCAAGTGCCACGCCACTCGACCGAACCCAAGTGATGTTGTTTGCCATCGCTTGAAATAAGCAATTTTTTTAGCATTTTACTGCATGACATATTTACGTAATAATAATTAATCAACTTCAGTAAATACTGTATTCAAAGCAAAAGCGTCAATGAAAAAAATGTGTACCATCTTGAAAAAGTTTCAATTCAGATTTCTGTTGCTAGATACGTCCTGCATAAACGTTTTTTTTCGAAGCCTGCAAGAAAGTCCGCGGAACACGAAACACTGCCATGCGAATCAGCCCATAGTTTGTAGTCACGTTAACATCAACAACCATGACGAGCTGGGTTGGGCCAAAATAACGATGGAACGACAACAGCATCACGGCTTCCAGCACATACCTAGTGACACAAGCTAGTAGAAAACCTGAGTAACTGGGTTGACATAAGTGTCTAAATATACTCAAAGCGCCTAAAGTAGGCAATGAAAGCTAATCGCGGAAAATAACGCGAGTCCAACACAGTGACTTGTACAAACATTTTCGGTTGAGTGTAACAATGGAGAATTATTATTATTATTATTTGTTTTGGACACATATACACATATACACAGTTAACAGGAAAGGGAAAGCGACGAGCAGGCTGGCAGCTGCCACCGGAAGGGGCACAACGCTTGCCTACTCTTCTGAAGGGAGGTGAGAATATAGGTGATTTTCTATATTCTCTCTCTCCGCCAATGAACGGCTACTTTCGTATTCTACAATCAGACTTTCATTTGCCTGGAGAACGAAATTATAGAGAAGTCCGTATGTTTTAAGCATAAAATGCTTTTAGCTCCCGTCAGCGACCATTAGGTGACCTTGAGCCAAAAGCCAGAGCCATCATCCCGGCACTGAAACGAGAACATCCGTGCAAGTTGCGAGAACAAAACGGGATCCTCCCACCCTTTGTACAAGACCTCATCGCATACTCTAGCTACTGCCAAACAACTTACAAAAAATATTGCTTCCGAGTTCTTCGTAATGTTTGTTCACAATATCACTCAAGCTGTAACTTCTATTACGCTGAAGTTTTGTGTGTCATTTCCGATACCGACGTTTCAAAAGGCAGATACAGACAGGCAGACACTTGATTGTCATCTTTTGGCACTGAGACAGAGTTGCATGTGCTCTTTTCAACGCCAGCGGTCCGTGAGGTCCGTGGCGTGTCTCGCATGCCGGCAGCGCATGCAGCGTCCGGGAACCCTCAAGCCGTTAAATAAATTAAGACAAATCAATTTAATTAAGGAGAGCATGTACTAAATGACTAACGTACGGGTTGAGAGGAAAAGCAAGATGCCGACATGAGTGCGGACGTGCGGTATGATCAGCCCTGCTCTTGCCAGGTTTTGTTCTAACTTTACCTATGGAAGCTCAAGTGTTGCTGATTACACTTATGCAATTTATTGCGTAAGTGTTCGTAAGCAATACACGCGTGCTCTAGGAATCCGTAGGGAGTTTTTCCAATTTTCTAAATGAACATCGTCTGCTTTGCCGGTTGCGATTTCATGCTTACATCTACTCTCGATTACGGGAGAGCCAGAATTTTCTTTCTGCGAATAAATGAAATGAAAAGTAGAAATGCTCACTTAAGTTTATTAGAGTGTTCCTCAAAACTGAAGTGAATAAATGCAGTACAGTCTAGATATAGATGAAATAAGTCATTATTGTGACGTATGAGGTTGTCTATGCAGTCAATCCAAGTTTGCCAATGAATCCATTTTAGGAGCCGGTTGCATGCAGAAACAAAGAGTACAAAATCCGAGAGGGCACACGGCGCTAACAAAATAATACGAATGAATATGAAAAGCCACCTTGCGTCTACTTTCCGGAAAAATTGCAACAGATGCACCCAGTGACAACGAACAAATGATTCCGAAAAAAATATGTGTAAGCTGTTGCGCCTGAAAGTTCCTAAGTGGAAAAACTAAGATACCAGCACGCTTGCTTGAAAGGCAGCGTCGCGCCACAACGGCGACAAGAACGAAGCGAGCGCACGCTTCCAGTATATCAAGGCACCTAAGAGTGTAACTGAAAACAAAAGCTAAATGGAGAGAAAGAAGATTGTGTTTCGTGGAAGCAGTACAAGGTGAGATCCACGTGAAGGGAAAAAAAATGCGAACTTCTAATAACACCAGCCGCGAGCATGATGGTACCCGACAATCTACGACGCTCGTGTACCGTAGAAAAGTACAATGTCGCCACAATGAGGAGCGACTCGAGAAAGAACGATGCACCTTCGCTTGCTTCAGAGAATTGGAGTGAAGCATCAGAGACAAAGTTTTCTAAGCAGTGGCGAGAGAGAAACAACGAGAGCTATAGTAAAAGGCCCGAAAGGGTCTTTGCTTTGGGGACGAGCTGTCACGCTACCCTGGTTATTTACTCGCTTCGATCCCTGGCAGTTCCTTGATGCAACACCTTCTAAAGATAGGTGGTGCTTCGGTGACATGACGTTTTTTTTTCCCTTTGTAGCTAAGACTGAACAAGAAAAAGGATAAAGCTCGAATATCTGCATACTATACTGTATTCCCATATTGCTTCGGCACAGTCTTTTAGTTTGTTTGCGTGCATTCGTTCCTTTCTTGCTTTGTAATATAGTTTTAGATGTGCATTAGGTTGAGATTACACGACGTCGTGTCAAGTCAGGTCGAAGGATGAAAGGTATCAGGCTTAAGTTAAACCTAGAAGTGATAAAATAAATGCAATGTATAACTGATACAGGATCTACACCTATATAATACATGCTGTGAGGCAGTGATGCCTCTGAAACTGTTGCGCCGTACGCTCAAAACGTTCAAGTGGGACTGGGTCCTTACAAGGCAGTTTTACCTTCAACTGAAATATCAAGTTTTAAACTGTGTAACTCAACAATAAAAAACCTGACAACAATTATGTAAACTTCACATTCCGCTACGCCTAAGGCGAAAAAACTAAAGTATTATTCGCCACTTAGCGATTTAATACTAAGTTGTGAGTACAATTTTTCAAAGCTTCTTTAGACACTGTAAATTTTTTGCGTAAGTGGTGAAACCTTTAAAAAATTTTGTACCCATCAAATGCCTTAACAGGTAACTTTAGAGAGCTGGAATATCTTTTTGGTTATTGAGGTACGCATTTTTAAATTTGATGCTTCTTTTTGTTTTCTGAGTTGCCAACTTTCCGCGATATTAGTAATTGTTCTAAGGCCCCAAATGTAATTGCTGCGTCCTACCATCGGTGTAATCTAGCCTTCTCTCTACAGTTCAACAAAGTTCAATGAAGGCGGTCGAGCCGTTATCTCCAGAGAGCATTTCTGAGTTTCACACATACTTGAATCGCAAAATAAAGTTAGCCCAGAGTGAAATCTTCCTTCTAAATTGAGGCATATAAGCTTTAAAACCAGTAGTTGTGTGTGCTACGTCTCTCCTCTGTTCTTCGTCTGTTGATTATATCTCAAGAATATGCCCCACCTGACCCAGATCGCAACTCTTCTTAAAAGGTTAGTGAAGCAAAAAACCGAGCGTTCATTTTACTGTTTTCATCTCTTCTTTACCTTTTCAGTAGCTATACGCCTCAGTAATGTTCCCGCATTCAAAAAAGTTTCTTGCTTTCAGCGATTCACTAATAAAAGTCTAATACTGCGTTCCTCATTCCCAAACTATATTGCATAGCTTATTTTAATTATATTTATGTTTGGTTACAGAAAGCTGCACTTTTAAACAACTCCTCTTAGGCCTGCACTAACAAAATCGGCGCCAGGTCGGCTGCATAGTAATCAACGAAAACGATCACTCTTACGATCTCATATTTACATAATGAGAATTGAGAAAAATATTCAGTAGTGGTGTTCGTTTTTGCATGAATAGCATCGAACGTTTCCTAATTACCTATCTTATGCTGTCCAGCTGGCATACCTTAAACGGCATCGTGCATGAAGTTATAGAGAAATATGGAGTCAGTTGGCGGCTTATTTTTACGGTATTTTTACAGGAGGCGCGCGGTATACATTTCCTCCTTCCGACGATGGCGTAATGCTGTGACTAAAGCCACCGCGAACACTGTTACAACAGTATCAACAGCTCGCTAGCTCTCTGTAAAAAGAGGTGAAACTGCAATTACACTTTCTCCGTTTAGAATGAATTGCTCCCGGATTCTTACTTCATTTATTTCAATTTTCAACTCAAACACTCAAGGTAACATGCAAGAAAAAGGTTCAGTTCCATATGAATACAAGAACAGCAAGCACGTTGCAAACAATACAAAAAACACACATACAGGTACAAAAGAATGAACGACTGTGAGACACTTAGAACCATCAATAGCAAAGAACATGTTGTTAACAAGGTTGTGTGGAAACAACGTAAATTGCACAAAACGAAGAAAGGGTATAAAGCAAGTATAACATTAGGAAATATTTGTTGGTACTCGAGCAGCATCCACTACTTAAACGTATACGCGGTTTTTACATAAGCTCCCGTAAATTACCAGATAAGTATTTCAACGTCAACAAACTTCATGCGCACCAACGTGACCTACGTGAAATCAACACTGAAAAAAAATTATATATTATGAAAAAAAAGAATATATATATATATATATATATATATATATATATATATATATATATATATATATATATATATATATATATATATATATATATATATATATATATATATATATATATATATATATATATAATCCATGTTAATTATCACAGACCATGTAGGTCTGCTGCAAGAATAACTGCAACTGCGGACAGCGTCTGAGAAGAAAACAACCACAATAATAATAATAATAATAATAATAATAATAATAATAATAATAATAATAATAATAATAATAATAATAATAATAATAATAATAATAATAATAATAATAATAATGAAGAACACAACCGACAATGCTGTAACGACTTTTTCTTTGGTTTTCCGTGAAACGATCAAAGTGACAACTTGACCTGCCGGTTTAAGAAGGACATTTACTTTTGTCGTCCCGCTCTATCTGTTGTATACAACGACGGGGATTTTCTCCAGCACCTCAATTTCAGCGCCAAACGCGCGCAGACCTGTTTACGCCGAGCGGAACCGTTCTTCCTCCTATTTCCAGAGAGAGAGGTTCCGTTGTCGCATCACGCGGAAATATCTTGGCCCAACTAGAGGAACGGACGAGGTTCATTTGGCGCCCAAAAAGTACGCCTTCCGTGCGAGAACATCTTTCGTTTCTTTACAAGTCGCTCTCATATGTGTAGTGCTGGCGCGAGTTCTTGTATTTGTCTAAAAAACGCTTTTATTATATTTTTTTTGAGCGATAGGCTGCCATGCGTGAATGGTTGTTTTCAACAAGAAGACGGCATGTACGGGCGTGCGGAAGGTGGTGCGAACATATTATGCAAATGTTGACTTTAGCGATTTTTTTTCCTAAGTGGTAAGCTGGATGAAATTCAGAGGGCCTTTTCAACTGTTCATGGCGCGTAACAAATCTGGACTTTCAAGCGTATTTTGACAATTCCGCATAAAAATTTAATCGGGGCCGTAATATTTGGAAACTACACAGTGTAGTCCGAAGGATGCCGTAGTTGAGGGATCTGTACGAAATAAGAACACCTGCGGTTTCCAGCGTGCGAACAAACACCGTACACGGGAACTTTTTATCATTATTTGTTTCAATAATGTGCGGCCACCGATAACTGCGATAGCCGCGATCTATATGCATGGCCGCTGAGTCACTTCAGCAGGTGATAAATCCGCACCCTAGTACAACTTTGTATAATTGTTAATTTTTAGTAAACAGCGGCACAGAGGAATCTCTATCGCCCGTTCTTCTCTCTCTCTCTTTATATATATATATATATATATATATATATATATATATATATATATATATATATATATATATATATATATATATATATATATATATATATATATATATGTGTGTGTGTGTGTTTGCGTACCATGAACTGAGTGGAGGTGTACTATGGGAAAAGATGTGTAACAAAAGAAGAAGAAGAAAAGGACAGCAGACTCGGCGGACCTTCCACAAACACAACCCAATTTCCAGAGAGGAAGCTGTTTCTTTCGAGCTGGTCTTCTTTGAAAGGCTTGTCATAAATCACGTAACTCAAAAATAGCACACATATTACAGGCCCATTTGCAACCTTGCAACCTTGCAACCTTGCCCAAGTGCCTCTCCCTTATCGCATGTTTCCTATATTTTTGTTTATTGGTTGGTTGGTTGAGGCACTAAACGATGCAGCTCCGAGAAATCGAAGCTTTTATAAGATTGGCCGTCGCAGTGCTGCTGAAAGTTTTCTGCCTTCTCTTCCTTCTTGCTTGGCACACTCATTCGTATCGAATATATATTCATACCCATGGTAGCATGTATGGAAGAGAGATAGAAGCACAAGAAATATCAGTGCAAACCCAAAATACTCGGAAGCTTCTTTTGTATTACTTTGAGTGGTGACGGTAACTCCTCAGATCTTTATCTGATTTTCTTGGCTTCTTCAATTTATCTTAAGCTTGGAACGGTGTACTTTATCAATCCTGCGGAGGTTTGGATTCTTTACAACGTACAAAATAAATAGGGCGCAGCTGGTGCGGGAAGAAAAAACTGTAGCATTACCAGTGATTTTGACATTTTTAGCGTGTAGGCAAAGTTGCGAGAAATGCTTGAAAAAGATATTATAGAGGCAGCGGCTGCCTTTTGCTTGCCGACTTGCTTTCACCAATTTACACGCAACAAAAAATAATATCATGGGGAACGTAGTAGTAGTTTCAGGTGACACTGCGTGCATTGTTACTATTTTAGTAGATTTCATGGCTGTAAATATATTATGGAGGTTCTGTTCATGCAAGTAGGCCTTATGTAATCACGTCGTTACTTCACAAACAAAAAAAAAGAAAAAGAAAAAGGTAAGTTAGGCCGAATGACCAAATTTCGCAGTCTAATTGTTCGTTCATCCCGTTTTGTATCCGAAATTCAGGGCATTTCCATCGCATCTAGTAGAAATAGGAAAGTGTCACCCATAATTTATATAACTGTACTTTTTCTAACGCTATTTTCAGTTTAAGAATGTTGTTCCCCATAAAATGAAGAACACTGAAGCGTCTCTCTCAATGTGCGCACAAAATCTTATCGTTTTATACAATAAAGCTCACTCGCATGCACATAATTGAAAAAAAAAAAGCGGCATGAAAGCGGCACAGTTTTGCCGCTTTCAATGAGACATATCGAGTGGGGGACGTTGCAAGCTCCTGAACCAGCACAAGCGAAATTCAGCCAAATTTCCAAAGCATAAGTTCCAGAACCAAATGAGCCATAGCATCAACAGACATCAGGGTGAGGTCAAAATGCCTCCTAAGTTTCGAAATGATCTAGCCCATTTACCACGAATGGGTAATTTTCATGCAGGTATCCTGCAAGAACTACAAGGGCCTTTTTAAACGAACAAATTCAATATCTAAGACTGCAATTACTACTTGTGTGGACAAGGGGTTCTCTCGGTTCTCTCAGAGAAAAAAAAAAGTGCAGAAAGGCGAGTTTCACTTTTCCAGAACGCGCAAAGCAAGAACTAACAGAACGAATCCTACTGAAACGGCTTTTTTGGGAGTAGTTTTCAATATACAGAAGCTCGTAAACTGCATATTAGGGGAATATCATTTGCCTAAGATCGCTGCAACAATAAGTGTTAAAAAGTTTTCCAATTCATTACCTGCAAGTGAGATTTTGTTATGCGAGATACGATTGTCTTTTGTAAGAATTAGTATAGAACAGCGCTGCAATCACTTCTTCTACAGCAAATATGTACCTAATACCCATTGAAATAAGGATCAAACAACAGATCGTGTATAGTTTATTGACTAATTTTGTTCTTGCTTCCAAAAATAGTTCGTTGTCATAAGCAAAAAGAATCCCCTGAGCACTGATTGCTTTGATAGCTCGTTTTATTTAGAAACCTTATTGCTGCTTTCGTGCAATCTGGAACTAAGAGTACAAGAAAACATCATGAAACAACCAATGAAATCTCGTTCAAAACCTCAGATGCCTCTGAAACCTCAGAGGTACTGGAACTCAAAACTAGATCTTCTACTAGCAATGCAGAAGAACGAATTAAAGTTTTACAGTCAACAAGCGTGCGTATTTGTACAGTTGCTGACAGATGTACGCTCAGGATTGCGTAAGGGCGTGTTGTACGTATTCCAACTAAGGCAAGTTGGTGCGACTTGCTCGAGATGAAATAGTCTGAAAAAAATGGACGTTATTAACATGCATACATGGCGATGTTATCGTTGTGTCCATTTGTTTCATCGTCTCGTTTTCAGCACGCCCCTTCACCTTGGGAGTCTTCTCTCCTCTTTAATGTTTCTGAACAGTTCCGTGACAACAGCTTAGGAATCGCCTAGTGCTAATGGTCAATCTCCGCGATCCCAGGCTCTTCACCTGCTCCACCTTAACGTTTTTTGGGGGGTCAGAAGACTCATCCTCCATTCAGCCAGCAGCGAAATATTCCTCGTTGTCGTCCACACTGCCTTCAGATCCATCCTTAGCATTTGTATAAGTACCAGTGCAAAATTAGGCACTATAACTGATGTCCATCCTCTTTTTTTCTATGTTCGCCCCGTGAAAAGCAGGAGTCAATCCAGGACTATAGCATATGTTGTTGTCGCCGTAATCCGTCACATTTAGTTTCTTTCCAGATTTCGACATTGACCGCTGTGCCTACACCAGGTTCAGAAACCTTCAGCTACCGTGAGCCAAGTCACATCCACTCCTTTTAGGTGTTCGCGCTGCTAAGAAAAACAGCTGTTTGGAAAGCTTTGGAACCACGTCCAAGATCCCAATAGTTGAGTCGTTCATTAGGCTCACAAGTAACATTCGACAAGTAACAACTCTTTAGGCGACTTGTTGGGAGCCTGTTCTCAGGACGATCAGCTCTGTTGCACATGCACCATCTGGCTTAACCCTATTACTTATTTTGCTGAAGAGATTTGACAAAGATATTATACTTTAATTTCTACGGGTAAGTGTACGAGCCAAATTAGATATACTGTAGCATTTCTTGATTCAATAAATTCTGTGTGACATTACAACTCATTGCACTTTGTGAATAATGTTTGTGGTCATAAATGTGCGATGGGCACGCCGCATAGGGTGGTCCCTCCGCCTCTCGTGCTCAACATAGCCATGACAGGTCTCCTGGAGCGTCTTTCCACTGTAGCCAGTACTAACCACGCCCTATATTACTGTCTGATGCACGGGAGGTTCAGATGCTGAGGTGGAAGATGCGCTCCAGTCGGCACTGTCTATCACTGAAAGTTTGCTGGAGGGTACGGGGCTTCCACTCTCCACCTCCAAATCAGAATTGGTTCTCTACGGAAAGATTTGGCTCAGGAGGAGGCCTCCCTCGCCGCTTGATCAGGTACAGATTACGCTAACCGCATGTGATGGACTGTCGATTCCCAGATCCAGCTGCATTAGGGTGCTTGGCTTGCTACTCGAGTCCAACGGCAGGAACTACCCGCCGTGGTTCCTGAGTGGCTATGGTGTTGGGCTGCTGCGCACAAGGTCGCGGGATCGAATCCCGGCGACGGCGGCCGCATTTTGATGAGGGCGAAATGCGAAAACACACATGTACTAAGATTTAGGCGCACGTTAAAGAACACCAGCCGGTCAAAATTTCTGGAGTCCTCCACTACGGCGTGCCTCATAATCAGAAATTGGTTTTGGCACATAAAACCCCATAATTTTTTAACGGCAGGAACTCACAGGTTCTGGCATGCATCACCTCCAAAACGGAGAACATGCTTAGACTAATTTTAAAGGTGTCAAGCCGCAGGGGAGGGCTGAGGGACAGCAACCTCCTTCGTATCTACCACGCGTTCCTCATGAGCCATATTAATTACGTCGCATCAGCACTACTTTTGTCTAAACGTGAAGAGGATAAAGTGGACACTTTGATGCGCAAAAGTATCAAAAGAGTGCTGATACTCGCCATGAGCACCGGTACAGACAGGCCCATGAGCCTAGGCATGCACAGCAGCCTATCGGATATGGTTGAGGCACAGAAACTAATTCAGGTCGCGTGGCTCTCCTCCATGAAGGCTGGTCAGCATCTCCTACAGTCGCTGGGCTGCCACCAAACGGGCAGTGTGGTAAACGTCTTTTTAACAGACAATCAAGGGTACCTACCAGGTGGAACTCTTGCCGTGTAATATCCATCCGCAGTACGATATTAGCCGGCCAAAGGCACGGGCCACGCCTCCGCTTGACTTCGCAGCTAAATTCTCGAGAAAGGTGGCTTTCATTCATGTGGTGCAATATGGCCCCTCCAATAGCTTTGCAGCCGTGGTTGTTGATCATCGTGGACGCGTACTCAATTCAGCTTCCCTTGGGAAGGTGTCAGCCTCCGTAGCAGAGCAGGTAGTGATAGCTGGTTGCAGTTGGGGCCGAGCGTTTAAGGCGATGAACTAGGTGTATCGATAGCTCTAGCGTTGAAAGACCCTTCGCGTCCTGAGATATTCATTGAGTCCAGGGCTGCCATCCGGGCCTTCGCCTCGGGGGTGGTGTTCAGGGAGGCTGCCGCTATCCTCAGTTCATGTGCTATGGCAGACTTTGCCACAATCAGCCCAAGACCGCAGTATTCGGCTCTGCGAATGCTGCAGGCAGGTTCGTCGCCATGTGGTAGCACGCTTGGTAACTTTGCAGAAAGCATAGATCCAGACTGCCCTATCTGCAGGTCGGATAAGTGCACACTCGCTCACGTACTTTGGCAGTGCCCGACGTTACGTAGCGTCAAGTTCAGCACAGAGCAGGACTGGGAGAGGGCCCGTAAAAGCGGGGAACTCTCAGGCCAGCTCTCGGCAGTCCAGGAGCCGAGCGGCGTGCCACGGTCTTCCAGTACCGGCGTGGGCGCGGCCAGCAACCCTGGTGGACCCCCATTTGGGGGCTGTCTCATCGGCCCTTCAGGACCAAATAAGGTTCATTTCAACTTCACTGTTTAGTACGTTAGGTTGCTAACCAGTGCAAAAATAACAATCTAGTTATAAGCCATTCTAAAACTATATTTATGATTTTCAGATGCTTTCCAAAGCCGATATTCACTTTCATATGAATGAATGAATGTATGGTGTTTATTGGCGCTAGGGCCAAGTATGGCCAAAGAACGCCAAGCTAGTGTTGATGAGTTTGCAGTGGAGTTATGACTTCTATGAAGTTGATGTGACGGGGCTGTAAAGGGGCCTTAGAGATGGTCGCTCTAATGTGCATAAAGTCTATGTTTAATAAGATTATGGCAATGACAAAAGACTTGTACTATGAGCATTAAGGTGCATTGTGAAGTTTTGATAGTTCTGGCGCTAGGTCCTATTATTATGTCTGCCTGTGATTGTCTCATTTCGTTGAGCGCGTTTTAACATAACTCTTAATTTTGGTTAGCGTGTCATCGACACCAAGAAAGGCGCTTTTGGCATTCGTGCAATAATTACATCTAGGCGATAGTATTTACAAACACAGTATCTGTCCACATTTTCTTCCACCCACAGTCAATTAAACAACGGTATAGTTACAATCCTATATTTCGTCGGGGCAACACATCCAGAAGCAAGCAATCCGTATCAGTACATTGAGTCCTCGCTTTTTAATGCTCTCACATTACTTAGGCAATGCAACAATTTGTGTCATATCCACTAAATTGCACCTGCTCGCTTTCTTTAAAAATAATTATTCGTCAACTACCTTTCAAACTTACCCACAGCCACTTATTAGGAAATACCAACTGCACACGTTTCGCGTCGGAATGAAGTTTATTATTATCACAAATTTGCAATAACTGCGGAATAAAAACGTCATTTACAGTTATTTCATTCTGGAACATTTTGCCACCCAATTTAAAGTCGTTGTCTAACCTTTACAGATTTTAAAAAGCTCTGGAATTTTATCTTCTGTCGTCTTCATCTTTATATTATGTCAATCCCGTATTACCTTGTGTTATGTAGGTTTTTATTTCGTTTGATGCATTCTTTGCTCCGCTTTTTTATGCGCAGCTAAGTTATTGTTGTGTTCTCTTTTGGCTACTCTTTAATAAGCGTTACTTTTGTCTTATCATAATGAGCCAACAAACAGTGACACCAAGGATAACATAGGGGAAATTACTTGTACTTAATAAATGAAATCAAGAAACGAAAATTTTTTGGAAATCAAAGTGGATTCCAAATCGCTTACCGCAGGTGGAGAACGATCCCACAGTCTTCGTATACGAAATGGCGTTGTAGGAACGGAGCGAGCGTTGAACAACCGTAGTTGGTCGAGGTCATGGTTTAACTGCTCGAAACATAAGGACAACAAATGCAGTGCTTCAGTTTTCTCTGTGGATACCATGTTTCCGTTGTCACTAAACGTCAAAAGTTGGCGATATACTTAAACCACTCTCCCACACGTCCAAGCATACGAAAGATCAGCGTCTCTAGCGGCAGGCGATGCTATCTGAACATTTCAGATAAAAACGTATATTTTACTCTCTGTGCTGACCTGTTATTATAAGGTTTAGAATTCAATCACTCGTTCATCTCCCTGACAAGGTCTTTTAAGTACCTGAACTCTGCTTTGTAGGGCAAGGGCAATGACTTCACCTGCATGACTGCGCTGTTCCAGCGTCCGCAAGAGATCGGCCGAGAACATTATTGCTTATATCCACACCAACTGTTCCAACCATGGCGGTCGACCTGTATCCACTTCCCTAAAAAAATCTCAAGCATGTAAGCACTACTTCCAGTGTATTTTCCAATTATGTTTTGAGCGCATACAATTTTTTTGGCCGTGTGAGGGTCGTTTATATTCCATGAAACGGTGGAAAACCATGTGCAAAACAAAATCTGCTGGAAATCTAGCGTCTCATGCCTTCTATCAAAATTTGTGTTTTTGCGTTGTCTGAACATTTTCGTTCATTAGAAAACAGTTTCAAAAAGTATTCCGTTTTCTTTGGCGCTGAACACAAAGATAAAAATGCGCAAATTGTAGCCTTTTCCGGAAATTTTTTTCACAGAAAATGATTGCGCAAGAAAACATAGGCTTATTTTCATGGAACGGTTCCAAAATTGGCCGATCTTCTAAAATCTTATGTTTGCCTCTGCGCTTCCCACAGCATCTCAAATAAAAGTCTGAATTTGACACAAATGCTATTATGGCCTATTTTAGACATCGGTAACACATTAAGGTGGTTCTTGAAAAAGTACGCTGGAAAACGGATCTAATTGAGACGCATAACTACTTTCGCCACGAAAATATTATTCGAAATAATTTGCGTTTTCATCAAATTTTTTTTATTTCAGTCTCACGATTGTGATATTTTGGTTCGCGCTTTCACTTCCTCTCATAGCATATGGCCGGAAAATCCAGGCGAGGGCGGTGCAGATGGTAGTGTGTGCGGAGAGGAATAAAAGCGGTGATCACCAGAAGTTGGAAATCCTGAAGGTATGCCTACTTACAATAGCTCAACGTTACGCACGTCCGTGCAACATATACATGTGCGGCCACCTACGCATGACGTGATAGACAGGGCCACAAGTCGCTTTCATGAGCGTGAAATGGGCGCACCACTTGCATGACGCACGTTAAGCCAGCGTGAACCAGGGAAAAAGACGAATATATTTGGGGAGTATTATTGACAGGCACCCTTAGGGAGCATATTTCAATAGTTCCGTGATATGTCACTACCATCATTCCGTCTACTTTGGGCCAGATAGATAGTAGTCGACGAAGTTTTTGTTGACACACGTAGCACTGGCCTATGTGGTGTCAAGCATGATAAAACCAAAAGTACAGCTGCTCATTATTGGAGGCATTGTTGTACTGAAGTCAATGTTATTGCTATATTTATATCCGTGTTTGTTGCCTTGTTTTTATACGGGGTGATCCTTTCTAAGTTTTGTGGGATTTTTAAAACCAGGATGTTGCAGATACCATAATTCTAGTCCATGAGCAGGATTAGTCAGAGAGGCGGACATATCTTGCACGAAAAATCAAAACACATATTCTACTAATTAACTTCTTCATTAGTTGCCTTACAACACATAGCGAAATGTATTCATTGTAGCTTGTGAGTCTACGACGAGTATTCACTTGGAAATCATCTTATAATTCCATTATTTTCGAAATATGTGCCACCAAACTCGCCAAAATATTGGACTGTGGTTCCACTTACCTTTTTTTAACTTACTTTTCCTTACTTTTGTGTGCTGAACACAAGATTCACTGGAACGCCCACGTATTTCATCCCACATTTGGAAAATAACATCTTTAAACTGGTGTCATCCTGGAAATTAATTTCAAGTGGGTACGTCTTGCAGGCTCACCTTCTACATTTTGTAAATTGCAATATGTGCTGTAAAGCAAATAATTAACAAGCTAGTTAGTGAATCCTTGCTAATTAGTTGAACATGCGCTTCCATTTCTCGTGCTAGTAATGTCGACCTCTTTAACTTATCCAGTTCAAGAAAAAGAATTATGCTATCTGGAACAGAAGGATTTTTAAACATTACGTGAAGGTTAAAAAACTATCACCCCGTTTAATATACAAAAGTACAGACAAAACAACCGGAAACAATATTCTGCGAATAGACCGCCAATTTTATTACGCAGCAAATTCAGTAGGTTTGTGTGTCCCGCTAACATGATGTGATGTGAAGTTGGAGCGCCAATCAAAATATTGCTATCGTGGGACTCAATTTACATTTTTTTTTGTCTAGGAGAAAATGCAAATCACTTCGAACAAAAGTTCCGTGACGAAAGTTATGCTTCTCGATTATATCCGCTTTGCTGCGTATTTTTCCACGGACCACCTCAGTGTGCTACCAACATCTTAAAGATCGGACAAATAGCATTTTTTGCCAATGTCATGCTTTTATTCTTAGAGTCTGTGAGCCGCATATCGCCGAATACTAAATTTTAATAGATAGTACGTTTTAGGGACAGTTCTATAAAAATGATTCCAGGTTTCCTTCCATGAGCGCTCTTCGTGAAAAAATTTCCCCAAGAACGCTGTAGTTAGCGCATACTTGCCTCAGTGCTAAGGATTGAAATACATAGAAGCATTTTCTGAAATTGTTTTATAATGAAAGCGAAAAGTTCAGATGACTGAAAAACGCAAAGTTTAAAGAATGCGCGGAAAGTTTCAGCCAGACGTTTTTTTCGCACCTGGTTTTCCAACATTTCATGAAATTCAAACCGCCCTCACGGACGCAAAAACATTTTTCACTCGAAATATTTTGGGAATATACTGCGAATGTAATGCTTATCTATGTGCAGTCTTTTTGTAAATATTTAAAAAAAACTGACATTACTCGAGCGCCATGGTTGGAGCAGTTGGCGTTGAAGTTGCCTTTTAGAAAGAACGTTACGTTACGTGAAAGCTAGATATAATATCCAATTGAAATTCATAGTGATTACACAATAGAGTTACGTTATTTCGATTCTTGGTTCTTGGGCCACGGCGCGAGCGCGCGTATTTATAGAAAACGCGTACTATGCCCCGTTAATTGTATCATATACGAGGCAAGAATGGTGGTGAAACGAGTACTCAAATCACCAAAACAACGTCAGAATATCTGAATACCTGCTAGTATGCATATTAGACATCTAGGTGCTCGTTCTGTGACCTGAGAAGGCGTGTGAACGCCTGTGTAATTAAGGAACGCCTACCATGTTCATTGACAATTGCACCATTACCGTCCTTGTTTACGTCACCGTCATAACACTTATATGCTGCACCACATTGCGCAACTATATTCGGCTGCAGCTGGTCAGTCAAGTTCGAACTATCCAGCGAAGGACCATTTTTTTAGTTCAAAATAGTGGACGTTTGGACCCATGCATGCACGGGCGCCAGCTGAGACCTTCAGACGAGATCCTATTCACGCACAAAAAAAGAATTATCCGGAGTTGAAACAGCGGAAGTCTACTATACTATACGCACGCGGGATGAAGACGACAAGCCAAAAAGCAATATATTGCGAACAGGAAATGGTGCGATGGATTCTTCTCGCCTGTGTCCTTGCTCCAGTAATGCTGACAGTGCAGGCGTATTTCGGCCTGAACGTTTTCTCTACTGAACAATTTCAGTGCCGGGAAAGTACTGGCTTCTTCACTGAAAGGTCGGTCGGTGTGAACTCACATCCCAATAACCCTTAATATGTTGTCTCCGTATGATACCCTGCTTAATGAATACTCGCATAACCTAAATACAGCTCACTATGTTTCTATGCTTTCCAAGAAAAAAAATCTTATGACAAAATATTACACATCCCACTTGCCTTTATATCTAAATAGAAAGGAAAAATAACACATCATTGATAAGGGGACAGAAAGGGGGAAAACATGAATGGACAAAGCTGAAACTTACGGATGCTGGACAAAGGTAGAAAACAATGCGATAAAGCTGAATGTTCCGATTTGTTCCTTTGTGTGCTTTTTTTCTGTACCATGTTCACCACTGTATTTCTTTTTGTTTTACAATGGTGCTCTTAGAACCTCGCTGGGTTTCTCTTGACGTGCGCAACTTCACCGACCAAGGGAGAGAGATGAGAAGGAGAGGGTTAAAGCAGAGTATGTAAATAGCATCGGGCAGCATAGCGACTTGACGAGGCTGGGTGGAGCCTAGCGGGGGAGAAGGAGTGGCGCGCACGCGAGCTATACTCGCGGACAACTTTTCTTGGCTATGAAGCAAAGGCTACGAAAACTAAGCGTGCCTATTTCACCGCTGCTGGAAGTAGTCCCGCAGTTTTGCTAATGTTTTATTATGTGGGAAATACGAAACAATACTTGTTTTTTTACAGCACCTAATTTGAAACAATACGTAACATTCACCAGTCAAATATTGGTATTCTAATCGTACTTTTAGTTTGCTCTTCCGAGTTTTCGCACACCCCAGACTGTCGCACATTTTGCACATTCATCAAACGCAAAATGACGCCCGCGTCTTCTGTGAGTGTTCGTCGCTTGCTGTCCCGCCAATCAACTCCCCTGAGAGGCTTTTGACTAACTGTAGCAACTAAAGACTGTTGGAGCACACGAAAAAAAGTTTCTCCAGCGTCTGCGCGGAAACCAAGCAAGCCCATCGGGAAATCATAACGATCGGCACGTATACAAACGAGTGAGCGAGCTGACTGCTGCGCCTGCTCTATCGACGGCAGCGTCGGTGGCGCGTCACCATGCGGCTGCTTCGGAGCTCTCACGCAGACTGCGATGCTGGCTGTTCAGAACTTGGTACATATCGCTTGTGAGTAAACATTGATTCACGCCGAGTTATTGCATCTGCCTTGACTAGAGAAGTTGTGCGACGTTGGCGAAACCGAAACGGGTGCCGAACGCGCCGAGACTACACTTCGTATGAATACGGTCGTGTGCAGAAGCTCCGCCCCCGTAGCTTTCGTTTCATAGCAAAAAAGAAGTTGTTCACGAGTATAGGAACGCGGTCCGGATGCGTGCCCTCTCCTGTGGCGCGCGAGGCAAGGGGATCAGGCAAGGGAAGAGGGGCGTTCTTCTGCGGCGGCTGCTAGGGAACCTCGATGTCCTGCTCGCCCGCCGTTTCGTACGGAGTGAAGCCAACCGCGGCGTCAACTACGGCATTGGCCACGCGAATAGCGGACGCCGTATACTCGGGGACAATGTTGTGTGGCAATGAAGGGTAAGCAACGGAGGCAAAGCGCGCACAAGTGAGAGCGCTTCTGAAAAGAGTCCGGCGTTTTCATCCACGTTGGTTTAGACTGGGAAAGACAAAACATATACAACTTATCAGTAACAGTTAAATAAAACAGAATACACCTCCGAGTGTGAAAGTTTTCTTATTTTGCGGCTTTTCCCTTCCTCGTCTGGGCAAATGCGAAACCGTTGCACTTGGAAGCTGCGTCGATTCAGTGTCTGTTCCGAGCAACTGAAAGCCCTGTCAAGGCTACCGAACTACTTGTGCACATGTGTACACACATGTGCATATGTGAGCACATGTGCAGCAGCGATGCGCCCATAGCTTTCCCTTCATTGCCACAGAAGGTTATCCGTGAGTATAGTAGACGCATTTGGCGGACACCTTAGGGATGCGTTGCCGGCGCTCGTGTGCCTTGTGTGCGGTTTGGCACTATACTTTACTGGCCTTCCACCAGCTCCACTGGTCTCTATAGTTTGCGATAGCAGAACAACGCGTGACTTATTGTCTTGTTATCTTGGCGTGCACTTGCCGAGCGTTCTGCGTTGTTAGCTTTTTATTATTGGCTGTGAATTGAGAGATTGGTGCCTCGCCTTAATGATATGAGCCAAAGGGCGTTGATGTTTCTCTGGATGCCAAGTCAGGAGCACCAAGAGCACGAGAGACAGATGAACTGGAGAACATACTCTAGTCTCGTCGCGACAACGCAGCCGTTTGAAGCTCAATTTGTAAGCACCAACGAAAAACAAATGTAGTGCCTACAAAAAGAAAAGGATGGTTGAAAAAAGAGCGACAGCACCGACATTTTTCACTGTAGCGAATTTATCTTCGCTATGAGGCAGCGTATCATTTATCTTTACCTCGACGCCACAGCTAATTCCGGATACAGCTGAGTCTAGCCAATTTTTCACTGGTAAGATGCAGCAGCCGGTTCTACATTGCCGATACAGGACTTCAATACTTGATACCGTGCTACACAGGGTAGACTGTTTCTTTTTTTAACGACGAGCTTACTTGAAGGTTAAAGGACCCCAATGCAAGGTCGCGTGAGTACAAGTCGGCGCTATTTTCTTTTTATTTGGAAAGCGTCAGACAATGGGTTATATATGGAGCGCGCGCCATACATTGAATTCAAGGTGACAGCGATGATGCAATAATATCTCGCAATACCTCATACTTGCGAAAGAAGTGTCGAACGTTAATTCCTGCGTTGCCATTTGTTGGGCGTGTTGGTAAACTGAAAGCATATAGCAAACAAGGACGGAAGGGAGACGATGCATTGTAGCGCATTGTGGTGTCGTCTCCCTTCCGTCCTTGTTTGCTGGCGCTAAATATGCTTTCAGTTAATTCCTGACCTCGTTGCACGGTAGAAAGGGTGAATGAATGGCATATTGGCGTCGGAGTTATGAAGTCAGTGGTCGAATGCGAAACGCGATTATATAACCAGCCTACTCCGAGAATGTGTGAGCAGCGTTGATTCGACTGTATCCACATGCCCAAAATTCTTATTTTGGGCATGTGGATACAGTCGAATCAACGCTGCTCACACATTCTCGCTCTACTCAAGACATCAACTCTACAAGTCGCTCGCATGATAACGCGCATCTCCAACAGACGCTCAGGCATGCGAGAGGAAGACACGCTAAAGCTGGTTAGGAGTCTGGTGATCAGCCGGGTTACCTACAGTCTCCCGTACTACAACCCAATCAAGAGCGAGGTTCAGCAGATAGACGCGATCATACGCAAGGCATACAAAACCGCGCTCCACCTACCACAATGCACATCCACGGTGAAGCTCTTGGCACTAGGACTTCATAACACTTTCGAAGAACTCAGAGAGGCACAACATGTTGCTCAGCTGCGCAGACTACAACAGACTCCGTCTGGCAGGGAGCTTCTGCAGAAGTTGGGATGCAGCGAAGAGATGCAAGAAACCCAAAGAACCGCGACTATCCCGGACAAAATACGAAACACAATCAAGGTGGCTCCCATTCCCAAGAACATGGACCCCAACCTACACGAAGAACGCAGGAAGGCTAGAGCCGAATACATCCAAAAGTCACTAGCTTCCCATGCAACAACGGTATACGTGGACGCAGCCACATACACCAGAAGGGCGAGACAGACCAACCCCAACGCAGTAGCGGTGGTGATAAACTCGGATATGCGAGAAATCGTCAGCGCATCTCTACGGGACTGCACGGTAGTCGAGGCTGAAGAAGCGGCCGTCGCTCTAGCGGCAGCGGAGGGCTATCGGACTAGGCGGTCCTTAACAATCCTAACCGACTCCCAAACAGCATGCCGAAACTACATGTTCGGTAGAATAGGTCACAGAGCGCTCCGCATACTCGGCTCTGAAGATCCCCACACACAAAACCCAGAAAAAGAACAACCAATTAGACACACGATAATGTGGACGCCGGGTCACACGGACGTGGAAGGCAACCGTGAGGTCGACAGGGTAGCTCGAGGATACACTGCATACCGAGCACCCTCTGCCAATGACCTCGAGGAAACCGAGCCAGTCCCCAGAGAATACTCGGCTATCCTAAACCACTATAAGGGCAGCAGGAAGCGGTACCCCTCGCCGCATAGCTCTCTCACTAGAGAGGACTCCGTAGCTTGGAAGCTGCTACAGACGGGTGCATATCCGAACCTAAACACCCTCAGCAAAATACAACCCACACAGTACACTGACAAATGCCCATGGTGCCAGGAAACACCCACGCTCTACCATATAACGTGGGCCTGCCAGAAAACAAATGCGGCGCCAATAATACCAAACCCGAGTGCGGAGCAATGGGAAGGAATGCTCTCCAGCTACCGTCAGGACGTCCAACTAGGGCTGATCCGACGGGCCCAGCTGGCAGCGGCATCCAGCGGAGCCCTGGACTAGGGGCAGACGGCCATTGCCAAGAAGATGGAAGACACCATGTGACTCCGGGAAATTCATACAGCTTTCTAGAGCTCAATAAACGTTTTTCCTCCTCCTCCTCCTCCTCCTCCTCCTCCTCCTCCTCCTCCAGCTTACTCCGTATTGAAAAGGAGTTCTACGCCTGAAAAGCCATCATGTTAGATCACTAGAAACGTGCGAAATGGTCTTCTTGCATAATAGGTTGTGCAGCTTGGTAGAACATGGATTTTAATATGCGGAATGCTACACTGCTAGCTATACTGCTAATCCTTGAGCAAACACTAGGGGCTTAACTTTCGCTCTACAATCTCAGTCTCGTCTTCATTATTATTATTATTATTATTATTATTATTATTATTATTATTATTATTATTATTATTATTATTATTATTATTATTATTATTATTATTATTAGGATTACGCCTATTAAGGACACCTGTACTTTGTGCTCCCGGCCTTTTGTCGGCAAACAGCAATTCTCTCGCAGGGTTTGTTCAGAAAAACGTGCACATGCGAAGTGTATTGCATGGCCGGACAAACAACCTCGAGCTGCTGAAGTCGGGTGAGCAGGCATTCACTTGTAACTTGCGCTAGGATGCCGACATTTCTGCGGTCAGTCTTAGCGGCGTCAACACGCTAGCCTCAACATCGGTAGCCGCGTCTCCCGACGGGACAGATTCCGATGCGGTCGTTGACCTGACCACCATTTACGGCCTTCTCCTTCAGGCGCTTTAGGGAATATCCTACCTCAGTTATGCAGTGGTGCCACTATGGAATGATAACGCCCGGTTGCACAGGCAAAGCTCGCAGCATCCTGAAGCTATGGGCGCTCTTCGAGCTGAGGTGCGCGTTCTACGAGACAGCTTGCCAAAGAGCGCAAGCATCCATCGCCCACTTCCGCTACTGCACCGCTGGCACACCCGTCCAAGGCAACGACGTATGCTGTGCGGACGGCTTCGCTGAAGGCGGCTGTCCATCTGCCGCGTTTACCTTCTGCACTGGATCGGCCTGCTTTGTCGAAGGCCGTCAGACTCTCCAGTGTGCCTTGAATAGACTGGACGGCAAGCCATTTGCAGAAGCAACGATCTTGGGAGCCTGGCCTCACAGTTCATATGCCCAGAAAGCAGTTCGAGTGCTTCTTCACTACCTGAAGGGGACAGACTTGAGTGCCCGACTATAGACATCCTGCGCCTAACTTAGTGCATGCGAAAGTGCGGTATAAACTCATGTTTTCTCTCTCTCTTTTTCACTCCCCATTCCTCTTCCCCCGTGTAGGGTAGCAAAGTGGACTCAGTCTGGTTAACCTCCCTGCCTTTCCTCCTTCCTTTTTCTCTTTCTTTCTCTCTCTCTTTGTCGAAGGATCCCGCTGTTGACCGCTTGATGTGCCTACCTGCTTCAGTGGATCTGTCACCTGCCAGTCAGCCAACGCTGAAGCGAAAATCAACACTGAGTGCTGACTGCTCTGACACCGCTGGGATTGTTGCTGCTTCTCGCACTGCGCGCCCTCTGGCTATCTTTGTGACAAAGCTCGCGCCTGACACCCATGCCTTACAGCTCGCCACTCACCTATCAGCATTTGGTGCAAAACCCCTGTTCTGCACTCGACTAAAACAAAGTATGATTCCTGTGCGTGATTTCATGTGTCTGTTAATGAGGACTGCTATTAGCCTACAAGTATCCTTCATTGTGGCCGCGCTCTTGTTTCTACAAGCCCTTCGGAGGTGAACTTTACGATACTATAACACTGAAAAATGTTTAGCAACATTAAAAAAAGCATCAGTGATGTGATAGTTTTCTATCATCATGTTCGTAGACTACGCACAAAGGTGAACGAATTTTTCTCCAACGTCACTTCATCTTGGTTCCCCATCATTGCCCTAACAGAGACGTGGTTGTGCCCTGAAATACTACCTAGTTCATACTCACCGCCGACTTATCAAGATTTCCGACAAGACCGCGATCCTTCTTCACCGAAATCAAAAGGCGGTGGGGTCGTCATTACGATCAGTAAACCATTCTGATCCGTTCACCACCCTGCTTTAGAATGTGCAACGGAATTTGTCTCGGTGGAAATTTTGGGGGCTGGTAGGAATACGCTATTAGTAGGGAATTTCTATGTTGCGCCAGATATGAATATTGAGATGTGCATGACTATTCTAGCCAGTATTGAAAATGTTATATCAGCCCATGCTACCCATAAAATACTCACAATTGGTGATTTTAATACACCTGGCATTTCCTGGCAAACTGGGGAAATTTCAACCCATTCTTTTTACATATCTGCTAAGTGCAACTCGTTACTTGATCGTATATCTTTTACATCTCTGTGCCCCAATTTAAGATTATTCTGAACTCTTAGGGCAATGGTACTAGACCTATGCCTTAGTAATGCAGAAGCTGTGAATGTGTCCTGTGGCTACTTTCCCCTTGATAAGCCAGATAAATATCATCCCCCGCTTCATATTTCTTTACAATTGGCGATACCAAGTAGCAGGAGATTAAAGGATACGCAACACTTCGCTCTTTCATTCTTCTCGCGCGGAGAATACGTGCGTCTTTACCACTATCTTAATAATACGAACTGGTATTAAGTAGTAGAACTAAGAGATCTGAATGACCAAGTCACGGTATTCATGAATATTATTCACTTTAGAATGAAAAACTTTATACCACTAAAAGGTACTAAACGCTCTAAACTTCACTACTGGTTTTCTGTTGAACTGAAAACAAGTTTGAAGCTAAAAGGCCGTGCTCCAAGGAAGGCACAGGGTACAAATCAGGAACACTGGCACTGTGTTCTCGTTCTGCTTCTGTTCGAGTTTGTATTTTATTTTTATACAATGCCAACTAATGCTGAACTACAAAAAAAATCGAGGATCCAGAGGCTAAAATTAATAGTTTAGCTAAAGACACCTCTGATAAGGTGTTCGGCAAATTCTTGCTAAAAATGAAAGATTCCGGCATTGATGTTGCGGAGTTAAAGAAGGAAGTTCAGTCCCTTCAATCAAGTGCAGAAAACTTGAATCAACTTGTCGAGGACTTACGCGGCCAAAATACCTCATTGGTAAATGAGAATAAAGAATCAAAATCTCAAAACTCCTCACTCACTCGTACAGTCGAAGAACCTGAGCAATATTCACGCCTCAGCAATGTCGAGATCAAGGGCGTTCCCTGTTCCCAAGGGGAGGGCTGCGTCGAAATCATGCAAATGCTAGGGGAGAAAGCTGGATGTCCCATATCGCCTAATGATGTCGACATTGTTCATTGCGTGCCTACATGGTTTACTGACAAAAAATAACATCATTACACGTTTCTGGTCTCGAACTGAAAAATCTGACTTCATCAGTAAAGCACGTAAGGCCAAGCTTTGTGTCAGTGATCTAGGCTTCTCTAGCATTTCTAACGCACCTATCTTCGTAAACGATCATCTGACCCCATGTAGCAAGGCCCTATTTTCCAAAGCTCTAACACTGAAGGAAGAAAAGAAGTAGATGTCTCTTTGGACTAACAACTGTCAAATCAAGACTAGAAAAACTACTGACAGCAGAGTTTTGCGCATCCGTGATCATTCCGACTTACCTAGAATAGACTAATAGCATAGCAACCAGTGTTCATTGTCTCACCACTTATGATATCAATAATGGCCTCTTTCCAGGAACCTAATCAAGTTAACTCCTTCGTAAGTGGATTTCAGTCCGTCATTCATTTCAATGCTAGAAGTCTTCGCAAACACTTTGATGAGATTTATCATTTCCCTTTATCATCTTCTAGCTCATTCTCCTTAATTGCCTTGACTGAAACTTGGTTATCAGACGATGACAAAAATCTTTATTGCTTCCTCAACTACAACTCATAATATTGTAACAGATCAACGAGCAGTCATAGTGGTGCGGCAATATATATCTTTCCTGATCTTACTTATCGCCGACGACATGATCTACACTTACCAATCACTAATTGCGAATCTGTTTCGACTGAAATAGTTAATTGCTGTCCCTGTAATGGTCCCAGAGATTTCATATTTGGTTGCATTTACCGTTCCCCTTCATCATCAGTCAATGACTTTTTTTTATAATCTTGATCGTACTTTACATACCCTTTCACTAGAAAATAAAGGTGTCATTATAATGGGTGATATTAACATTAAACTACTCAATGACACATCACCAACAGTTATTTCTTACACCAGTCTACTACAAAGCTACGGATATGAATGCTTAATTTATGTTCCTACACGACAGGTTTCTAATGGCACAGGGACAATAATTGATCACGCCCTCTCTAACTTAATAACTTCACGAGAGGTGCAAGTTCTTGATATTGACACAACAGGTCATTGCCCATTGCTTCTACGTTTTCAATATAACTCGGGTCCTTGCCATCTTCCACACTCTAAATATGTTCTGGACAAAGAGAGCTTCATAACTGCCTTTGCTAGTATAGACTGGTATGAAATAAAAAGTTTTAATGATCTTCAGAAAGCATTTTCTAAATTTCTTACTGTAATTACATCACTTATTCATAAATTTACTTGTAAAAGGAAATGTAAAAAGAAATCATTGCATTCTATCACAAATACAGATTTTAACAGAGCATCAAATGCATACGCGAAGAGAATACAAAGCAAAAGTGGAGAAACTGAAAAAATCATTACAGAATGACGGAGCACACAACAGATATGAGAGTTTTTGTTCAGTTATTGAAATTCCTCTGAAACTCCTTTCAGGAAAATATTAAATTTAGGCATGAAGATATCCAGGCATTCTGAATGGGCGTTGTATACCGCCTGCGCTCTAGATAGAGGGTCAGAAAATTCTGAAGGCTGAAAGATGCACTGTTTCTTTGCGCCTTTCTGCAGAATGTAAAAGCGCACACTAGAAAGCAAGTGTGAGCAGCAGATTTTTCTATGTATTCATTTGTGAAGAAAAAGAACATCCGATTTATTGCGTCTACAGGTGATGGCAGTTGACGTGAGTGTCTGTGTTAGCTCTATGGAGATGGAAGGGTTTTGACAGAATCGATGTTTAAATATAGTTGTGAACTTTTCTTGGCAAATTTTTGCGAAGTTCACCATTAAACCTACAAGTGCCGCCCCAAACCGCGGAGGCGTACACAAGGACTGGAACGCATACGCTCTTATATAAAGTTACATATGGCCCAGGTGTTTTGAAATCTCTCCACACCCGACATGCTGTGCCGAGCGCTCGAAGTACACGCGGCCTCGTCTGTTGAGCGTGGGGCGCGAAACTGAGAGAGCTACCGAAGTACAGCCCAAGGTCCTTCGTTCCCTGAGCTCTTGACAGGCGAATGTCTTTAACGCTATAGGAAAATAAGGTCCTGTTAGTCTCCCACGTGAAGCTAACAATTTTTAATGTCTACGCAAATATGACCCGCTCATTTTCAGTGCACCATGACGCAAAATTTGAAATGTCCTTCCGAAGAGCGGAGCAACCATTAACACTTTTTACCGCTTTGGAAAGTTTAGCGTCATCGGCATATAACAAAGCTTTTAAATGACTTTTAATGACTTTTAAATGACTGCCGAAACATTGTTAATAAACAGCGAGAAACGTCGAGGACCTTGTACAGACCTCTGAAGAGCTCTACTTGTAACCGCATAAGGTTCTGGTCACTGACCACTAACGTAGCAGTACCGGTCGCGTAGGTAGCTTCTTATGACCGCTGTGAGAGAGTGGTGCAGATCAGGTTGTGTCAACTTTTGAAGGAGCATTTTGTGGCATACGACATCAAACGCCTTACTGAGGTCAAAATAAATTACATCCAGCTGTCGTTTCTTATACACTGCTTGAGAGGGATGCGCCATTAAGCTAACGAGGTTGGTAGTTGTAGAGCGTCCCTATATGAATCCGTGCTGCTGAGGAATGATAATATCTTCAATAGAGGGCGAAATTATTGAGTGCAGAGTTAACTCGAATAACTTAAACGCTGCGCATAGGAGAGAAATAGGACTGTAGTTACTCGCGGCAGTTTTTACCCCTGACTTGAACACGGGAACGACTCGCGCTATTTTCCAAGCCTTTGGAAATGTGTTTGTCTTTGAAGGAGAATTAAAAATGCAAGTAAGCACTGGAACAAGAAAGGACCCGTCCGTCCTAATCAAATCAGGTGGAGTGTCATCCGGGTTACACGAAAACGACCATTTTAAGCGTGTGACAAGTTCCTCTGAGACCGATAGGAGTAAATCCAAGGAAGGGTGATTGGAAAGCTCACTGACTCCGTCACTGTGCCCTTCACCGTACACAGACCCGAAGTTTAGGTCGAAGGCACCCGCAACGCCTGGGAAAGGTTGGCTGTCACCGCTAATTAGAGATATATATTGTTTCGTATTCTTGGATTACTCTTCCCGAACGTGTCTCCAAAAAGACTGAATTTTAGAAGTACTAGCTTCCACATGTGCTATATAGATTGAATGATAACGCTTGTAAAGACATTTAGAGAGTGCCCTGTAAATTTATAATTTATTTATTAGTAAAAATACAGATAATTCCATGTGCATAGTATACATAAGGAGCTCCCATAGTTAAAGACTGTATCGGGACCTCCTGTTAAAGACACTTACGATGTTATACAATGTTTAAAGCAACAGTAGTACAGATGAGAGCTAAGACTAATGTGAAAACATGTTTATAGCGTATGAGTAATAAGAACACTTGTTAACAGCATGAAAATAAAAACAGAATAAAACTTGAAAGAATGGACAATATGAGTAACTATTATGAATGCTTTTAGTTCTCTTTTATATTGGTACAAATTTTTTGAATTTTGATTATAGGTGGTAGAGTATTGCAAAGCGATATCGAGGAAAATTCCGCAGTCTGTTTACCGTAGTTAGTTCGCCCTTTAGGTAGACAGAAATCATTATTGAATGCAAATCTAGTGTCACTATGAGCTATCAGGTCATAAGGTGAGAAGCAGATTGATGGTAGTTCCTTAGTCCTATATTTGTAGTATAAAATCCCTAGATTATATTTGGTGAGCTCTGAAATGGTTAGGATGTTGTTTTCATGTAGTAGGGATTTTCCATTTGCAAAACGTGAACTGCTTGTAATATTTCTTGTAGATTGGTTCTGGATTACCTGGAGGGATGCCAAAGGAGTGTTATAAGTGTTACCCCAGCATATTTAGCCGTAGTTAATATGAGAGTGAATGAATTAGTTGTATAGCGAGATTAGCGTATTATGTGTAAAGTAGGGACGAGTTTTAATTAGAACGCGAATACCGTATGCTATTGTTTTTATCTGAGAACTCTGATCTTTATATTTCAAGCTGCTGTCAAGAGAAATCCCAAGAAAAGATGAGCATGGACTGGAAGACATAGAGTGTGAGCCAAAAGTTAAAGAAGGGGAGGATGCCGAATGTTGTTGATGTGAGGAAAATACAACAAATTTAGTCTTGGTGGCATTAATAGATAATAGGCTAGCATTACACCATCTTAAAACATTTTCTAGATCAGTATTTAGCTTGTTAAGAAGAAGTGACATGTTTTTATCAGAGGCAAATATGGTAGTATCGTCAGCGTACAGAATGCACTTCGTAGACGACAAACAGTTAGATAGTTGATTGATATAAATAAAAGGCAGTAGGGGTCCTAAGATGGATCCTTGATGGACGCCGATGTTAGTGGTTTGTTCTCTGCAATAGACATTAGACACAGACACTATCTGAACTCTGTTTGATCAGTAACTTTTCAATAGTGAGAGCGCAGGACCATGAACACCGATAGCCTCAAGCTTAGCAAAAAGGATAACTTGGTGTAAGCAGTCAAATGCCTTTGTTAGATCAATGAAAACTGAACCTGCAAATAGACCATCGTCGATTACTTTTTTTAATTGGTCAGTTGGATGTATGAGTGCCAAATCTGCAGAGTATCCATTACGAAAGCCAAATTGGCATGAAGAGAGAATGTTAAATTTAGTGAGATATTTGGTTAGACCCAATGCGATTAATTTCTCGAGAACTTTGCCGAAAAAAGGTAAAATGCAAATAGGGTGGGAGTTATCTATTATTGTGCTGTCACCTTTTTTCAGAATTTAGAATGACTTTACCGCGCTTAAGCTCGTTAGGAAACACACCAGTCTTGAATATCGAATCAGTAATATAAGACATGATATAAGAAATTAGGTGGGCAATCATTTTAATGGTAGCAGGTAGAACTTCATCTATTCCCGCAATGGTGGGTTTTAGGCGACATATAACGTTATATATTTATTCAGGCGTTGTGGGGGAAAGAAAAAATTTGCGAGGGAGACGATTAGGTTGAGTTACTTGTGAAGGAAAAGGTGCGTCATTACCAAAAAATATGAGCTGAAGGCGTTGGCTATTTGGATAAAGGAGTTATGCTCTGAGTTATTGTATATAATTTTAGATAGTTGTTCTGGTTTATAATTCCTGTTTAGAAAGGAGTTGACGATGTTCCATTTCAATTTGCTGTTATTGCGGCTTGTAAGATTTTTGTTCAAGATTTAATCGTTTTGCCGCTTTTAACTGGCTGTTTATAGAGTTACGTAACCTTTTATATCAGGCAATTAATTTGGTATTAAATGGCTGGCTTTTAGTTTTTTTGTACAGGTTATCGCGTTTGCGCAAAGCTGCTAATAACTTTTTAGACATCCATGGAGTTAGTTACGAAGCTATCTTCTTTCAACTTTTCTGTTCGATGCATTTCCTTTTCTTGTCGTAGCCACGGTCAAAGCAAGGTCACACTTAAGGAAATGGCAATTTCGCCGCCAAAAAATGTTGCCCGATCGCGGTGGTTCAAGAATGCGGGCCCCGATGTGGTCGCTAACCAGGCTGCGCTCGCCGCTACAGGGGTGATTGTAGGATTGGGGGAAGAAAAATAGGGAAACGACGAAAAACGGTGACGTACAAAAGCACAGTTCGTAATAGGGGATCAGAAAATTTGGTTGTCGGAGTTCATAGTGTTCTTCTTTCTTTTTTTTTCAATGTTTAACCTAGGTAGGGCATTAGGCAGTATAATAGCAAGAGCTTGGTGGCGCAGCCCACCGCCCCGTTCCAAAGGGGACGCTCATAACATACATACATACATACATACATACATACATACATACATACATACATACATACATACATACATACATACATACATACATACATACATACATACATACATACATACATACATACATACATACATACATACATACATACATACATACATACATACATACATACATACATACATACATACATACATACATACATACATACATACATACATACATACATACATACATACATACATACATACATACATACATACATACATACATACATACATACATACATACATACATACATACATACATACATACGTACGTCCGTCCGTCCGTCCGTCCGTCCGTACGTATGTACGTACGTACGTACGTACGTAAGTACGCGCGCCAGAAGTAGACGGCGTGGCACGGGGTTCAGGGAGCTCAGACACGCGCTATCTCCCGAGTGAAGCGGACGTAGTCGAGTAAACTCCCTCGTTCTTGGTTATTCTAGGGAGCCACACTCGTCGAGAGAACGCAAACTCCCCGTGACGCCCACTACGGGGAACTTCAACGTGGACCTCTCGAACTCGGCCAACCACTGGTTAGCACGTTACAGGGAGGAAGTGCTTGGCGTCACACTAAAGACCACTAATCCAGTGCCCAATACGCGATAGGGTGGTGTCATCGACTACGTGTTCACCACAGCGGTCAATCTAGCCACTTGCAAGAGCGCCTTGTACATCAGCACGCATAGGCTACTACTATGTTCGGTAGCATCCATGCGGTTGTAGAAGCATCAAAGAAAATAAAATAGCATTTAGGAATAATACTTAAGAAATAACATATTATTGGTCAACGCACTTGCGTCGCGTATACTTTTCAGAAATGCTTTGCATGGCACAGATAATCGTTTCCTATTGCTAAAGTGCACGACGACTTAACTGTATATAGCTTATGATTCTAAAGAATAAAAAAAAAATTCTGGCGGAACACATCGCCGATCTTCCACCATCTCAACGACGTTTCCTTAGTTTTGAAGAGCGGTGTATTAATGCACAAGACATGGCATTTACAATATGCCGGTCCCTTTACATGCAGACCACTACTTGTCCATGGTTTTGGATTCCTGGATGCTTGCTCATAATATTGGTCTCTGAACGGTAAAGTTACACGCGTAATTAACAACCTATGTGTTGACACTTCCTCTGGTGAACAGGTGATCGATATATTCACCGAATCTCGACGTAGGTGTAGCGCCGTCTAATACCGGCGAGCAGTTACGAGACGCAACCCTTGCGGCGGCCGAAGGACTTCGTGCACACAATTAAGGCGCATTTATTCGCATGCTTGAAGATTCACCTGAGCGAACTAAGAATGCATTTAGCGCACAACCTTTAGTCAAGCGCCACAGTCCAGCATGACTGATTAGATAATCATTAGACTAAAGGGTCTAAAGGACTAAAGCACCCGACGCAGCAGAAGGTGCTAAGAATCAGTGGCTCCGGACAGGCCGCCATTGGAATATGAACCTGGCAACGTTTAACGCTAGAACGTTATCTAGTGAGGCGAGTCTAGCAGTGCTATTGGAGGAATTAGAGGGCAGTAAATGGGATATAAAAGGGCTCAGTGAAGTTAGGAGGCCGAAAGAGGCATATACAGTGCTAAAAAGCGGGCACGTCCTGTGCTACCGGGGCTTAACGGAGAGAAGAGAACTAGGCGTCGGATTCCTGATTAATAAGAATATAGGTGGTAACATACAAGAATTCTATAGCATTAACGAGAGGGTGGCAGGTCTTGTTGTGAAACTTAATAAGAGGTACAAAATGAAGATCGTACAGGTCTACGCCCCTACATCCAGTCATGATGACCAGGAAGTCGAAAGATTCTATGAAGACGTGGAATCGGCGATGGGTAGAGTGAAAACTAAATACACTATACTAATGGGCGACTTTAATGCCAAGGTAGGCAAGAAGCAGGCTGGAGACAAGGCAGTGGCGGAGTATGGCATAGGCACTAGGAATATCAGGGGAGAGTTATTAGTAGAGTTTGCCGAACAGAATAATATGAGGATAATGAATACCTTCTTCCGCAAGCGGGATAGCCGAAAGTGGACGTGGAGGAGCCCGAACGGCGAGACTAGAAATGAAATAGACTTCATACTCTGCGCTAACCCTGGCATCATACAAGATGTGGACGTGCTCGGCAAGGTGCGCTGCAGTGACCACAGGATGGTAAGAACTCGAATTAGCCTACACCTGAGAAGGGAACGGAAGAAACTGGTACATAAGAAGCCGATCAATGAGTTAGCGGTAAGAGGGAAAATAGAGGAATTCCAGATCAAGCTACAGAACAGGTATTCGGCTTTAACTCAGGAAGAGGACCTTAGTGTTGAAGCAATGAATGACAATCTCGTGGGCATCATTAAGGAGTGTGCAATGGAAGTAGGTGGTAACTCCGTTAGGCAGGATACCAGTAAACTATCGCAGGAGACGAAAGATCTGATCAAGAAACGCCAACGTATGAAAGCCTCTAACCCTACAGCTAGAATAGAACTGGCAGAACTTTCGAAGTTAATCAACAAGCGTAAGACAGCAGACATAAGGAAGTATAATATGGATAGAATTGAACATGCTCTCAGGAACGGAGGAAGCCTAAAACAGTGAAGAAGAAACTAGGAATTGGCAAGAATCAGATGTATGCGTTAAGAGACAAAACCGGCAATATCATTACTAATATGGATGAGATAGTTCAAGTGGCTGAGGAGTTCTATAGAGATTTATACCGTATCAGTATCACCCACGACGATAATGGAAGAGAAAATAGTCTAGAGGAACTCGAAATCCCACAGGTAACGCCGGAAGAAGTAGAGAAAGCCTTGGGAGATATGCAAAGGGGGAAGGCAGCTGGGGAGAATCAGGTAACAGCAGATTTGTTGAAGGATGGTGGGCAGATTGTTCTAGAGAAACTGGCCACCCTGTATACGCAATGCCTCATGACGTCGAGCGTACCGGCATCTTGGAAAAACGCTAACATAATCCTAATCCATAAGAAAGGGGATGCCAAAGACTTGAAAAATTATAGACCGATCAGCTTACTGTCCGTTGCCTACAAACTATTTACTAAGGTAATCGCAAATAGAATCAGGAACACCTTAGACTTCTGCCAAGCAAAGGACCAGGCAGGATTCCGTAAAGGCTACTCAACAATACATCATATTCACACTATCAATCAGGTGATAGAGAAATGTGCGGAATATAACCAACCCTTATATATAGCTTTCATTGATTACGAGAAAGCATTTGATTCTGTCGAAACCTCAGCAGTCATGGAGGCATTACGGAATCAGGGTGTAGACGAGCCGTATGTAAAAATACTGAAAGATATCTATAGCGGCTCCACAGCCACCATAGTCCTCCATAAAGAAAGCAACAAAATCCCAGTAAAGAAAGGTGTCAGGCAGGGAGATACGATCTCTCCAATGCTATTCACAGCATGTTTACAGGAGGTATTCAGAGACCTGGATTGGGAAGAAATGGGGATAAAAGTTAATGGAGAATATCTTAGTAACTTGCGATTCGCTGATGATATTGCCTTACTTAGTAACTCAGGGGACCAACTGCAATGCATGCTCACTGACCTGGAGAGGCAAAGCAGAAGAGTGGGTCTAAAAATTAATCTGCAGAAAACTAAAGTAATGTTTAACAGTCTCGGAAGAGAACAGCAATTTACAATAGGCAGCGAGGCCCTGGAAGTCGTAAGGGAATACATCTACTTAGGGCAGGTAGTGACTGCGGATCCGGATCATGAGACGGAAATAATCAGAAGAATAAGAATGGGCTGGGCTGCGTTTGGCAGGCATTCTCAGATCATGAACAGCAAGTTGCCATTATCCCTCAAGAGAAAAGTTTATAACAGCTGTGTCTTACCAGTACTCACCTACGGGGCAGAAACATGGAGGCTTACGAAAAGGGTTCTACTCAAATTGAGGACGACGCAACGAGCTATGGAAAGAAGAATGATAGGTGTAACGTTAAGGGATAAGAAAAGAGCAGATTGGGTGAGGGAACAAACGAGAGTTAATGACATCTTAGTTGAAATCAAGAAAGAGAAATGGGCATGGGCAGGACATGTAATGAGGAGGGAAGATAACCGATGGTCATTAAGGGTTACGGACTGGATTCCAAGGGAAGGAAAGCGTAGCAGGGGGCGGCAGAAAGTTAGGTGGGCGGATGAGATTAAGAAGTTTGCAGGGACGGCATGGCCACAATTAGTACATGACCGGGGCTGTTGGAGAAATATGGGAGAGGCCTTTGCCCTGCAGTGGGCGTAACCAGGCTGATGATGATGATGATGATGATGATGATGATGATGATGATGATGATGATGATGAGACTAAAGGGTGCCGAAAGAATGTAGGATGTTAGTTCCGAAAGGAGGGGACTGACAGCAAGTCAATGCCGGTTAGAAACGAATAGAAACGGGCACGAAGGTCGAGGAAAACAACCACGATAGCTTCGTTCTAAACAAATAGTCAAATGAATAACGAAAGGAGTTCCGTTACTGAGGTGCACGCATGCATTGTTTGTAAATGCTTCACAGTATTCAGGGTAAGCGAACAATACCTGCTGACTGACAGATAGTCTTCTTGCTGGGGACACCCTTAAGCTTCGCCTTTAAGAGTGGAACGCAATATCATTCAAAGATCCCTGACTGCTTCTCACGCTTCCCGGTAACTCTAGTTTATGTAACCGTAATGTTTACCGGGAAGCGCTGGTGGCGAACGCTATGCACGAAGGTGAGCTTTGTGGCAGAAACGTTGCCTCTTGCGTGGACGGATTCCGAAGTTCATGCTTGGCCGCGCCAATAAAGCTGTATCATTTTTCAGGTTTCTTTTACTATTTCGCACTTTTAATAGTTAATTGTGAGAAGATTTAAGATAAAAGGTATTCTATGTCAGTGTTTTGCTTGATGACATTTGTTTCTGGGCTGCCATTCTCAAAATGCCGAGGAATAACTTTGCAAAGAGTGTAAGACAAGGCATGAGCAACTTTTGTGATACAATGCCGTGGCAATATAACCCTCATATACCGCATGTCAAACATCAAGGCTTGGCAAATACTTATACCTAAATATATACGGAAATTTTCGCTCACGCATACCTCCGCCGACACCGACAGCGGATCTTCTGCGACACTCGGCCTAAAGCATAGCGTTAAAATTGACTCGCCTTGCCAGCCCCGAGAAAGTGGATACCCAGCGAAGCTGTTGCAGAAGTACTACAACTGCTGAAGGGGGGCATGCAATGCTTAATTTATGGTTCAGGCGTTTCTTTCGATCTTGTTCTTTATTGAAACGTACGCTGTTCGGTATGTTGTATGCGTGATTCCAATGAATGCATGCTTCACTTAAGCTTCACTTTGCTGAGTGCAGGAAGCGTCTGCGTTACGAGAGGGGCAAGCCATTGCATATTGGCTTACTTAGGAGGGCATGATCCATTGCTGATAATGATCATCTCTGCTCCCGGACGGACATGAAAAATGCCGACCATCCAGAGGCTAACCGCTTCGCTGTAAAAATTTGTGCATGTAGACACACACTATGCGCGTTGAGCACGGGCTTTTCATTAGTGGACTGCCGCTACCTCGGTGCTTATAAGACACCTTTAATAGGATCTTCTGTGAATGGCGCCAGATGTCCCTTATTAGTTAGAAGGACATGTAACACGGCATCAAGTAGTAAAAAGCTGCACTGTGATATTGAGCGAGCTGTATATTCAATAGTAAGGCCTCGTTTTACGTCCTGAGGTCACTTTGTATTCATTTATTCATCTCTTTTTATAATAAAATGCGGCTCCTATGTTAGGCGACATTTACAGCGCTGCCAAAGCATAGTGAAATGCCCATTCGATGATATCATCTGTGTGCATTGCAGGTTCTAGTTCTAGCGGCTAATTCATTCTTGTTGTCCAGAAGAATTTTGTGGAGAAAAAGAAAAGAAAGACATACGACAATTAGGATACTCCCTAATGCGAAATTTGAGTGCAGTACACGCGTTTTCATTCCACGATAAAGTGAGGCAAAGAATTTCAGACGGAAATCACCGCACCGACTGGCCGTGGGCCAGTGCCGACAGCGCCTTCGCAGAGAGAGAGCATTACGGAAACGCTGGCATGGTGAGGGTCACTAGAGTCAGCTGTGGAAGAAGACGACGACGAACGCGCGAGAAGTTGCACGAGCGCATTCGCGTGGTTGCGCCGAGGAACGGCGACGCTCAAGCCAGGAACGAGTGCCTAGGAGCTGCACTTTAATACTATGTCAACATTCGCAGTCTCGTGCAGCACTCTGCTTTTCTCCTCCCCCTTTAGTCATACTCTCCTCCTCCGCTTTCGTCCTCGCGCTCTTTTCCATAGTGTCATGTTTCACCTGCAGCTGTGCTCCGCGTTTGCTTTTTCATCCTTCCCCGTGCTCGTTCGCTCGGTTACCAGGGTTGCCGAGGTACGCCGACGCTCAACGCAGGAACGGGCGCCTAAGAGCTGTGCTCTAAAACAAAAGACACAGTTCTCGTGCACAGTGGTATCGCGTAATGAATTCTTCGAAGTTTTATGAAGCTTAGTTGAGTAGTGGGACTGACAGAATTAAAGGCCAAACCACACACCCACGTGTGCGTAAGTGCAGAGGAGGGAATTAGTGCCTGTATGTGCAAGAACAGCTGATAATATTTGTATATAGAAGAGATAGAATCAACGTTTAATAATCTAAATCAGTGAGAAAGAGTGCCCGTTTCTTCACCCAAGTTCGGTTGCCTTCTAAGCCTACGTAGCAAGTGACCTTTGCTGCTTCCGCGGCATGGTCCACTAGCGTGCGTTGGTGCTCCAAGTCCGGGGCCTCCCAAGTCCTGATAGTCCTCTTCCTTGCTGTTGTTTTCGGTTCTTGTTTCCTCGTCTTCATTTTTCGAACTGATGGGTTCTGAAAAGTTAGGACAGCCCATCATCATGTGGCGAGGGTGTCCGGCGGCTAGCAGGACCGGCAGAGGTATGGGAATACGTTTGGGTGCCTTGTATTAATTATGCTGCCATGTACATAGGAACCTGTACGAAATGCCACAGAGCTTCTGTCTCTTCTCTGGTTAGTTTGGGGTGCGGAAGCAGGTATTCCCTTCTTTTAAAATTATAATGCTGCAGGATATCCGTAGATTTCTTGGGAATATCCTGGCACCTCGTTGCCTATCGAAATCACTCTGGCAGGAAGACCCGGCTAGTATGATTTCCGGCTGCGGGGGGCGGGGTGGGGGCGGGGGGTGGGGGGTTTCCTTGTCGTTTCCAGCCAGTAACTCGTCGCCAGGGGTCCATGTGACGTAGGTCTCGGGGACTTGCATTTGTATTCACATTTCTTGGAGAGTTTGCAGAGCTTTTGAAGATGGCGGGTCTTCGCTGTCTGGATGATCGTTCTCATTACACCATATAAAAATTAACGCGTCTCACCCGTAAAAGATATGTTGCGCTGTGCTAAAGTCGATGACATTTGATTCTTTACGCTCTGTGGTTGTTGGAGAGAAATGAAGTGCTATGTAACTGCGCTGAGTTTGTTCTTAAATTATGCGCTTGCATAACATACCGATGAAACAAAAATAAAAATCACGTCACTTTGTTTACTCTGTTATTAAATGTCGCGTCCAAGGTGGAGCTAAAGTGCAAGCATTCGTTCATAATTATTTCCTGAGCTCAAGAAGTCTTGTAATGACAGTTCAGTTTAGTCGCCCAGACGCCAAAAAGATGCCGTCACAAATAAAACTAAAATACTTCAAAGTTATCTTCCCCTGCAGATACGGTCTTCTGGCTTCACCTTGTGCGTTTACAGCCTTCCTAATGCACTTGAGCACTTTGTTGCAAATTTCTTTTTTGAGAGAGCATAAATTGAAATGGATATGCTGCTGCCTTTTCAGTATCATCTAGGAGCCACGCGAGGTCTCTTGTCCAATTTCCGCTCAACAACGCCATTATCATTTGTCATCGAGTTCTTTGTTCCACTAAGCAAAAGCGACGTCTCTTTTGTGAATGTCGTGACGTGGAAAGCAACGGAAAAAACAAATGTGACTGTATTACGACAGCAGGTGAGCACACATGGAAAGGGGATTCAATTTCGAAGCATCTACTCGCTACACAAGCTTCCGAACTGAAAACGCATTGCAAAAAGTTTAATGGGGCGCACTTTGTTTCAACGTCTCCAAGGAAAACAATATTAAGATGCGTGGGGTAGAATTGAAAGGGTAAGAGGACTGTTAAAGGATGCGTGGAGGCACAGATAAAAGAAGTGCAAACTTCGCGGGAAAGTTTCGGGCTGCGAAGCTGCGACTAACAGCAGGCGTCGAAACCACTTTCGCCAAAGGCGACAGGCAGTGACGTGCGTTGAGGTTGATACTGGACACAAACAACGAACTTGGAGCTCTCTATCCGATGAGAAGTATTAGAAAAATGAAGAAGAGTGATACTCATATGGAATACAGTTACCGTATGACCAAATGGCAACGACAATTTAAGACACAAAATAGACTAAAGCGAAGAACAGCGTAAATGAAGTATTGCCGTTGAGTGTCGCAACAACCCCCGCTCAAAGTCGTCTTAGAGATTATCTGTATATTTGGCATGTGAAAAAGCTTATGGAACAAATGAGATACTTGCTGGCGACATGAGCGGAAACCGCAGGACTTTGCATGACACTTACGGTAATTTAGAAATTTACTTTTGGCAATGACTGTTAATTTGTACACTAACTTGGGCGGTTTGTAGATTGCTGTCACTTAACCTTCCAGATGTTAGCTAGAGTTATACTCACGGCTTTTCGATAGTTATCATATGATAGTTCATTATTCCCCAGTTGCATGAAAGGGAGATGCGATGTCACTTTCATGCCTGCATTTTAATGGGTGGTTCTCACTGGATATCACAGCTGTAAACGGTGCCTGCATTTCATTAGCGATGACCATCGTCTATTTCTGTCTACAGAAAAAGAAAGAAAGATATTAAAAGTGATGCCCTACAACAGGTCGGCAACCTGACGCTTAATTCTAATTGCTCACATTCACTCAGACTCGAACTGACCCATGTATCTAAGTCTAGGTGAGTCCGGCTGAATAGAGTTTTGGTGAGTCTGAGTCCGAGTGACCACGGCTAATTAGTTTTTCGGATAGCTTGAGTCTCCGTGAGCCCGGCTGAGGAGAATTTTGGTGATTTTGAGCGCGAATGAGCCTGAGTAGAATGTCGGTCAGTCTGTGTACCGACTGAGCTCTAAGCAAAAAAAAAAGAAAAAATTTGTGAGTGAGCGTCAGCAAGTTCTACTTATTTAGTCGACCTATGGGGATCGATTTGGAGCAAAAGCCATTCTGAATATGTGGTGACGCCGGCAGCGTTAAAAGTTAATCTAAGCGGCGTGCACTATACTTCAAAAACTGCCTGTGTATGTGTGTGCGTGCGTGTGCAAAACACTCACACATACACGTGCGTACACACGCATGCGTGCACGCGGGAGATTTACACGAGCCTGTAGCGTCAGTCCGGAGCAGACATGTCCGCGTTACAGATAAAAAGCATTAAGAGCTGAAAGTTTGGTTAGTTGGTCCTGCGTTAAGTGTATTATGAGAATACACTTCTTATAAGCCCTTCACGCCTTATTTACATACACATAGAATTGCTTTTGAAAACTTTGTTCGGTAATTTTCCGCCGTTTTTTATGAAGACATGTGCAGCGGTACAGAAACTGGCCTAATGTGCACGCTGGAAAGAAGGGTAGTGTTGTATCGTGCGAAAACCTTGCTTACAAGACGGTGTTTACCGGATCTGTGTTTACAAAAAAACTGTGTTTACCGCCGCGCTGACCGGATCTAGGTCGTATATGAAAGCAAGTTCTTCATTTGTCTTGGGGCAATGGGAAGGTACTCCCAATAAAGACAGTGGAAAACTAAAAAAAATCGTCTATATATAATTCCTTGTTATCAACGTCTAAAGTATCGATCACTATGTAAACGAGGCATTTGGATTTGTCGGCAAACATTTGATGGAACTTGTCCCAGTGTCTCTTACTCGTAAGGCACTTAGAGTTAAACAACGAATTTTAAGACGCCAGTTAACGTTCACAATGTCTTAGAAAGAGTGGGCAAATCTGCAGTGTAGTTTCATGTAAGGTTGCATATTAGTGGTGCATATTAGCTGCATATTTACAGCCCTAAAATATTGCTTGTGGGTTACAATCGCAAGAATTGGTGTCTATGAGTCACCTATTAAATTATATTATATTATATTATATTAAACATATAAAAACATGTGTTTAACAGCCAAAGATTTCTGTCCACATAAGAGAAGTTACAGACTGCAATAAGCGAGGAATTCAGTAGTAGCCCTTACTGCCTATGAAGGCCGGACGCTGCTTATAGTAGCTGTTGAGGCAGTGGTGGCGGCTCCTTCTTGGTCAGTGGCGGTGATGACGTGGTAACGGGGATAATGACGAGGAAGATGAGGATGCTCCCAACTCCCGGTTTTGGGAAGGGGCGCCAGAGTTTCGGTTTTGGGATAGTGACCGGGATCTGTACCGCGATCAGTTTTGCCACTATCTGGCTTTGGCCCGATGATAGTGGTGTTGCCATTTTTGTTTTTCGAGTTGCAGGCGCACTCGTTTCTTGTTTAGTGGCTTTCGTGTGCGGCTCGGGAAGCTGGGAACGGTGGCCGGGTCATCCCTTGAACAGCTTAGGCACCATGGCTGGTACTGTTGAGGATCAGTGTGGGATGAATTTTCAATACCACATGTGCTGCAGTGCTGACGCTTCGCTGCTGTACGTATGCAATGATCTGGGCGAAGCTCACAATGAACTTCAAGCTAACGTTATCTAATATTTCTCAGGGTGCAGACCACCGCGGCGCTGACAATCGTAGGTGGTTTCACATCGGTTTCATATCGTGCACCATCTAGGTGCGACTGCTGCGGCGCTACCTGGCGATGCTCCTAAGAACGCGAGCGTCTTGAGACGCATGACAAGTTCCGCACCGGTGTTCGTTCTGCCGAGCAGCCATTGCTTGGCTTGTTTGCTGTCGAGCCAACGTGTCTCGTCCGCCTGTAATTAGAACACCTATCGAAGGGTTCAAGCGTAACGCTATACTCTGCTTTTCGTTGTCGGTGTTCCCAGCTTCCGGCGAAATTGCCAATTTTTCTACTGTGTCGTTACAGGGACAGTGAAGAATGAAACACTGCCAAGAGAGTGAGTTATGAATTTAATGGCATACTCTGCTAGCCTGCGGCCTAAAAAGCAAGCATCACACAAAGCACAACGGGGGCGATGAGCACCGTGGTCGGCCAGGGTCGAGTTTCTCGGCTATATTGAACGGTATTAAACTAGTTTCCAGCAGAATTGCTCGTGTTCGCTAACAATCAAGAGTGTACGAGAGCATTCGCGTCGCGCGCAGAATCTGATTAGACAAGACGCCTTGGTAACAAAACCTGCGACATCATTTTGGCATACAGTATGTTTTCGGTGGATATGTCCTGCGGCGAGCGACGAATTGATAGCGCCGATCATTCGGTGAAAAAAAAATTAAATTCTGTTGTTATACTTGCCAAATCCATGCTCTGATTATGAGGCCTTCCGTAGTGGAGTACTCCGCATTATCCTTGACCACCTTCGGTTATTTAACGTGCACGCTATGCGCGACGCAGGGCCATTTTATCATGTCGCGCCCAGAGACATGCGCCCGCCGCGACAGGGAATTGATTTCGCGGCGTTGTGCTTAGCAGCGCAACGCAATAGCCACTAAGTCACCACGGCGGGTAAGCCAAACTACGTACGCCTGTAATATAGCCGGACTAAACCACTTCAATCACTTGCGACGGTTCAAGAGCGAAGGCACTCCGACTTGATCGAAAGTCGGGTTTATTGGGTGGCCGCCCTTTTCACAGCGGTTCTGCAACCGTGCATGACCCGACTGCCACAGATTTAGGATACTTTGTCCTCGTGTTATAGAGTGAGAAATCCGCAGAGCAATATATTACGACTGAACTGGCGGCGTGGTGGGAAATACCATGCGGTGAAACATCTACTAAAACTAGAAGGCTCGTATGAGAAAGCACAGCATCCAAATGGACCATATATTATTTCATTCATAGTTTAGAAAAAGAAAACAAATCAACACTTCAAAGCATGGCTCTGAACATGCTCCTATGGTTGGGCAGCGCAACCCGGACGAAGGACGAGAGGAAGTACACAACACGAGCGCTGACTAACAACTGGTTTATTATTTCAAGCAACGGACTATAATATACAGAAAATGTAAACACGTGTTAAGTGACGTTTACAAGGGTGTTAGCCTATCTTGCCATTCAAAAAATCGGTTTATTTATCCTGCAGAGTGATAGAAGTCTGACTGACGCATGCGCCTGAGTTCACATGCATGAAGTAGGCCTCTACAATCTCGCGGTTAATTTGATGCATATTTTTATACAGTATTTCCGTTTGTTCAAATATGGGTTTGCATGAGCAAACTATACAATGCGCGGCCAGATTAGAACATGTTTCATTCCTGATCGCACCTTCGTGCTCTCCAAGGCGGATGTTAAGGCAGCGTCCCGTCTGCCCAAAGTACATTTTGCCGCACGAAAGTGGAATGACGTAGACCACTCCCGCCGAGCATGCCACAAGCTGCCCCGAGTGTTTGACGCGGCATGTAGCTTTGGACGCCTGTTTAGGTCTATTGACAAAATTGCAAATCTTGTTTAAGGAGTTCTTTGCTGCAAAGATTACTTGAACACCGTATTTCATGGCTGTCTTTTTTAACCCATGCCCCATCTGATGTACATATGGGATGACTGCGTACTTTTTAACTTTTATGATCTGTCTTGAAGGTGCTTCCCCTATATTTATTTTCTTCACTAGCCCTTCACATATTGCCACAATAATGGAGTTAGGGAAACCGGCCTTCTCTAGATGATTTAGTTGTTGCGAAAAGCTCAGATTGGCGAGGTGGTGGCATGACTTTCTAAGTGCGGAACCCAAACACGTCATAGCAATTCCTGTTTTCACAAGTTTTGAGTGTCCGAGGCGTAGTTTAGAATTGGTTTACTAGTCCTGGGGTTATAATGCCAACAAATATGCTGCGCGGTTAATCTTATCTGCAAATCCAAAAATTGAATTTCATTATTACTGGGCAGTTCATGAGTAAATCTGAGACCCATTCCTTCTTTATCAAAAGAGGCGAGAATATCTCCAATAACTTTGGAACTGTTTTGGGAGCGGATAACTACCAGGTAGTCGTCAACAAACCTGAAGCACTTGATCAAAGTTCCTGCCAAGACGCTCTCGAGTGCCTGGTCAACAGTGCCGAGAAAGATCTCGTTAAGAATGGGTTCGACCTGAGAGCCGATGCAGACCCCCCGCTTCTGAATCATTACTTCATTATCCCAGATAACGAACGTGGAATTTAAATAGAAAACCAAGAGTTCGAGAAAAGACTCAACCGGGACGCCACTATCATTTCTAAACTTTAACTCGTCGTTTTCCATAATGCAATCTTTGATTGTCTTGATCAGCTGATTTCTAGAAAGGGAATAGCATAAATCTGTGACGTCGATGCTGAACGCTGTGCATGCTGGATACACCTGTTCTCGTAAAAACCTAATGACATCTTCCAAGCTTTTTACTTTGTATGGGTCTTCTACCTGGAGCCCTGTTAAGTTCTCCTGAAAACCAGTAACTACGTGTTGCCATGTGTTTCTTTCAGACACAATTGTGCGTAAAGGTTGGTCGGGTTTATGCGTTTTTATCGTTCAGCCCCTGACTGTTGTTCACTGCACCAGATAGACGCTCAAGGTTCAATTCTAGCAACAATTTCTTTGCTTGATCTTTGACTTTTTTCATCAGGAATGAGATAGGTTCTAATGTGGCCGCGCATTGCAGAGTTTGCTCATGCAAACCCATGTTTGAACAAGCGGAAATATTGTATAAAAATCTGCATCAAATTAACCGCGAGATTGTAGAGGCCTACTTCATGCATGCGAACTCAGGCGCATGCGTCAGCCAGACTTCTATGACTCTGCAGGATAAAGAAACTGATTTTTTTAATGGCATGATAGGCTAACACCCTTGTAAACGCAACTTTACACGTATTTACATTTTCTGTATATTATAGTCCATTGCTTGAAATAATAAACTAGTTGTTAGTCTGCGCTCGTGTTGTGTACTTCCTCTCGTCCTTCGTCCGGGTTGCGCTGCCCAACCATAGGAACATGCTCAACCACCAACTCGCCCAGCTTGCCGTCTTAATTCATGGCTCTGAATTGGGCTCTATTAACGTGATTGTATACTATTATTAACAAACGCCTTACAAAATGAAGCTGGATCTCTGTATAGTATATTAATGTGATCTCGAAAAGGAGATATTCCATTTAAATCTTTTTGTGGCATCAAACCAACAATAATGGCAAAAATAAATTCATTCTCGAGGAGTGAATTAATATTAGGAATCTGTGAAGACTATCCAACTATGCATGTAGTTTTGCGCCCGTTTAGGTTCCATTTATCTAGCAGACCTACCAGCGAAGCCGTAGTAAGAGTGCTTTTATCATTATCATCATTTAGCTGTACTTAGCTTTTTTTAATTACACTTACACGGAAAATTAGGGAATTCAATTCAGAAGCCGCCATATTCAAACATATTAGAGCACCGTGAGATTGGAGGCACATTGAGATACCAGTGCCTCCTCATTCGCTTGCAATTTTTACAAGAAATACAATGCCATGAGGTAGCCTCTTTCCATGACGATTGATACTCGAACGAAATATTGCGTAATACAATGTGCTCTTTTCAACCAATGAACGTGAGAGCCCCGAGGCACGACTACAGGCTTCTTATCCACAAGTTTGATTAAAGTGCGCTCAGCGTGATAACTTTTTATTCTATTTCTGCGCAGTTTCGTGAGTGGCACTCAAAGAAATTTGGCATAGAACCCTGTTAAGAAACACCTCGGGCAACAAAAAACGCTAGTGAAACAGTACCAAGAAATTATTCAAATGAATCGCGGCAGTATTGAAATTTTTGCCAGAGTCAAAGCTTCAAGTTTCACGTTCGCTTCTCGTACGGTCAAAACTGGATATGATTGCGCTCCCCATATATATGCAAACTTGTCTAACGAGCACACGTGTTTCGAGACCAGAGTAAAGCTTTGTATCCTTGCGTATCGTGCGCGGGTCAGATTCGAGGCAAGAAACACAAAGAATTCGGAGGTTTCTTTGGCTTCCGCGTTTCCTTTGTTTAGCCCTACAGCAACTCCTGTTGCATTGTTGACGCTTGCATCCCCTTTTGCTGTGCCACATTTATTTGTATTTTCCGCCGAACTACTGCGGCGAAGCGCGGATACAGCTGCACACTTTCCGGAGAACCGAAATGAGATGGGGAACGTATAAAGTTACGGAAGAGGCGAGAGTAGAAAGAAAGAACGACCACTAAGAACAGCCCCGTAAATGCTGACACAGGGGCAACGGAGCGTGATTTCGGCAGTGCCGGTGAAACGCGCTCGGCTCCATGCGAACTTTTGCATTGTTTCCTCACCTTCTTTGATTCGAAGCCATGCGGTATTTGCTGAAACATTCGCAAAACTCTTGTAGCGTCGGTTGGAGGGCCGAATATTTATCTTTGGTTTACTCTTCTCGCATGCGCGATATATTTCTCTTTGAGTTTATTGCAAAACGTTGGGTGAGAATTCGGAGGCACTATCTGAATCATCGCTTCTCCTCTCTTTATTTGCCCCCTCCGACCTAAATTTGAGGGCCTCGATTCATCTCACCTTTAGAATCTTCTGCTTGATACTTCCTGTATTTCCACGACGACTACTCTTTTTCGCCCTGAGAAGGGGCATCGATTCCAGTTGAATCGATGAGCGATAAAATGCAACCGCAAGATCGGCGCCCGCATTGCGTGTTTCCGGGCATACAGGCTTAAAGAGACGCGGTCTAGTTGGAGCTTTTGGGCGGTCAGACCACATCGATTTTGCTGCTTTTCATAAAAATAGGGTGTGGGAGAAGCTATGCAATCTAAGGCGCAATAGCTGGTGTAAAACATCTTTACCTAGTGCTTATCGGCACTGTGGTGATCGATAATCTGTGGGTCGTTTCCTTGCATTTTTCGAAGATTCCCTAGGCCAGACATTTTTGGTGCGCTGTCAGGTATGGCGTGCGTCACGTGTTTTGTTTTGTTTTGTTAGGGAACAGCGGACATAATTCTTGCCGCGGCGCATTTCCCCGCCATATTGTACGAAAGTGTGCTAACATCGTGGTCTTCGTCGTCATTGAAATATCGTCGCATGGCGAGACATTGATGGGAGGGTGTAGTTCTGTTATTGTAATTTCATTTATATTTGAAATGTTGAAATGCCTAATACACAATTAGATTACACACAAGAAGGCTAAAATCCGTAATAACTATGTAAAAAAGCGTGTTTTTCAAAGAAAATATGAATTAATTCATAATTTACATCATACTGTGAACAACACGTATTTACTTAATGGGAAAAATTTAATCAGCCCAAGGTTTGGCAAGTATATGGTGGCCAACCGTGCCACGTGTGGCCCTTGCTTGGCGATTTCGTTTGGGCCGTTCATGGGGATTGACGTGCGCCTTACATCGGCCAACTATTAGGGGGCAGACCTAGGGTTGATCATTGTTTGCAGCCTCGCCGACTTCAAAACTAGCAAGGCCCATCACAATTTGAACTATGCCCATGTCTCGGCCTGCGTAGAACCTAGTATGGCTCATGACAATGTAAACGTTGGCTCTTTTACATGCCTACATCTGACCTAGCTTGGCCCAGGAGTCGGCTTACGTCTGGGCCTACATATAACCTAACATCCGAGTGACAACAATGACGTCCTATATATGAACATACAATGCGAAAACATGGATATCCTAGGGGTGTCTCTCACATGACCGTTTGGGCACACTTTCCGTCTCCTGTGGACATCACTTGCATGTCCGCGAGGGACATAATGGGGACATGCTGCGTACACTTGCCTACCTTTCGCATACCTGAGCACATACCGACCTTTCGCAGCTTGCCCTGGATATTGGTCGTACAGCAACCTCAGTTCCACGTCTTTTGCTCACTTATGTGCCGACGTAGTCGGCAACGAACTTTAGCCCGACTTTTCCCCTTCTATGTTTGGCCACGATATTTAGCAGCCGACCTTCCTCAGGAACTTTCCAGCCGTTGGCAGTCGGCCAATTGCGCTTGTGTAGGCTCCAAACTGTCTCAGCGTTTATGGTTTTTTGTAGCTATGTATGATTTATTCTACGAAATCTATCCCAGTACAAATTAAGGCTCCCGTTTTTTTCCATTTCTGTTTTCAAACCTTTGCAACGAAGTGACCTGTATAACGAAGGAATTTGAACGTCCCGAGCATTTCGTTGAAAGGCGTTTGACTGTTAACACATTCTGGAACCTATGTGAAACGGATATTTCGTAAAGCGGTTAATAAAACGCTATAAAGCTGTTCATCTTCTCCTACGTGCTTCGCATACGATGCCGATTACCAGCAAATCAAGAAGAGGCAGCGGGTTTAACTTTCCTTTAGCTTTCTTTTTCTTTAGTCGAGAATTTGCCGATTGCGGTGTCATTTCTTGTCCACCCTCATGCTTTCGCGTTACCTTGAATCCATGCCAACTCGACCAATCACAGCTTTGATACAGCGTAACAGTCTCTCGCTAGAAACACGGAGAAATTTTAATATTTTCCGAATGATTAACTCAAAGAAAATAATAATAAATGCGCCAGATTACGTTATACCAATTACAGCTAAAACAGTGCGAAATTAACACGGTCACTCATTGGCACTCTTGTTTGGACGAAGTAATGCCGATAGAAGCATTTCTTTTTTACAACATTGACATAGTGGAGCACATACCTAGGGTGAATTTTGCTTTCAGTACCGTATACCATAGCGGGAAAACAAATTGATGTTTCCTTGGCATTTCAAGTTAGAGTGCATTGTACAATTTCTATGTTGTCATTCATTTAGCGTTGTCGTTTTGCTTAGCTTTCTAAATGTGTTCTAGAATTACTTCTTGGAAGCCTTCTTTTGTTGTATTGTGCGGCTTTTATGCTGTCATTGATTTAGTGCCTTTTTTTGCCCCTCCTGCTTGAAGCAAAGTGTTGGTCTGTAGGTTGTATAAATAAATAATAAATAATTCAATATATGCTGCCAAGCTTCCTTCGCGGTAAGGCCGGGAGTGCCAGTTGTCTGGTTTCTCATACGTTTCATGTAGCTTTCTTTCTGTACATATGTTATCTATTAAACTACATTGCAGTATTTAATGCAATCATGACCTTCTGAAGAAGCCTAGTAGCTGTATTTGTTTTTGTTGTTCTATTCTTCAAGCTACCAAAAAATGCAGCATTGCTATCTAGAAATGCCACGTAATGTAAGCGACTTAGGGTATTACAGATCCTAAAATTACTGAAATGGGTGCGGTTACATTTTACTAGAAGATTTGTTAGATTATTTATTTTTTATCTACAGTCCAGCGGAAGCCACTCTTTTGATCAATAGCTTTACTGCCCACCAAGTGCATGAGTGGCAACACAGAGTTTCCTTACGCGCAGCATAATTGGCCGGAAGTGATAAAAGCCCTCCATTACGTCACGAACGATGCCTAAATCGTGCACTTAACGTTATGCACCACGCGTGACCAGACATTTCCGCCCAACGACAGTGTTCTTGCAGCAGCTATTCGGCCATACGCTGCATAGGCATTCAAGATCTACCGACGTTATAGCACATTTCTCGCTGTTCGAAATGTCGCTAATTATTCAACCGCTGGAAGCCTCTTAGCAATCACCGCGTGAGGAATAAAAAACGAGCCGGATAAACTGCCCACGTAAAATTGTCGAGAATACAGGTACTTCTGTAACACATGCTGTCTGAAGTTTCGCGTCGTCCGCACTATTTGAGTAGTTTCTCATGCTGCTCTTGATTCGGCGAGCAATGTCTTTTTTTTTTGTATTTACATGTTACTGCATGTGGACCCTGCTTTCATTGTTACAACTCCTCTCGGCAGCTGTGCTTTTCTTTTACCGTTTTCACCTATTTTTTCAAAAGCCATTTCACATATTGCACTTATTCTTGCTCTCTTTCTTTTTCTCCCTTATTTACGAAAGAAAAAGCTCCCCGAATTTATTACAGCGCATTGAATTCGCGGCAAAGCTTTGCTGCGCCGAAGTTCAATCAAAAGATCTGTTCTTACGCTTCTTCGCTGTTCCTTAGTTTCTCCAGTCTTTACTTATTTTTAACTCCAGTGCATCCTTTCTTCCATATCGTTCCTCCGCTTTCACCCCTAAAGCTTTTATTTTCTTGTGACACCAGTCACAGGGCATATTCAAAGGGGAAAATGCGCGCGATTTCCTCTCTCTATATATGGTTTCGAGCCAAGCGTGCGTATCTGTGCGTTCTTTTCGAAAAAGTATTTCCTAAACGTTATATCGAATACGGAGAACGAGAATTATTAGGGAAACGTGCGCTAGCCGTTATTTTTCCTCCTTTGCGCGTTTTGCGAGAAAAATGTGTGAGCAGGTGCGCTTGCTGCGCATGGAACACTTATATTCAAGCTTCTGTAAGGGTACGACATCTCTCAAAGCTGCTTTTTGTTCTGTCTTGACTGCGTACGATACATCTGCTACAAACCTTTTCTTTAGACGACGGCTTTCGCTCTCATTTTATTATTGTTGCGATTACCTAAACCTTTTGTTTCAAATTTCGCGCGTTTCTTGTAAGCAAGTCCAACTTACTATTACAGTAGGAAAATGTATGGAAATGAATAAAAATATAAAATATAAACCGTGATTGGTGTCTTGTGCGCAATTAGAATTAGACGAAATTATGTTATTTGACCCTAAAATTGGCTGACCTAAATTTCTGTTTTGGTGAGGATTTGTGAGAGTAAGAATTTATGAAATAATCGCATTAGCAGGGGGAAATTTAACATGTCACTGTCGGTTTTGTTCTTCGTTGAGTGGTTGATTTATTTTATCACACGTCGCAGTACAGAAGTACCCATCTCCTCTGTGAGTTACCAAGATTTGCTTCGACGCAATTATTAACGAACAAAAAAAAATATTTATTGGGATGAAAAGAGTCCCTCGCTAGAGTGATGAAATGAACAAGTTTACGCGATAGAGATTCGACTCAAAGAGCCAATAGTGTAAATAAAATTGAAAAGCAGTTAGAACTTCTGGAACAGATAGAAAGACGGCACCTTAGCGGATTTTCTTGCGCCTTGACTTTGATTCAAACGCGCGCTCTGCGAAAAATTGTTTCAGGGACGCAAATGAGTTACATGAATTTTCATGTGTTTACCTCTCTACTTATCGGATTGACATTAAGCACATTCATTGTCATATTTCGTTTGAGTCACTTAGCAGATGGAACGCAATCATCGAGATGCCGACTTGGCCGCAAAGAAGCGCGCAGTGCCTATTTTGATCAAAAGCTTGTGTCATGTTAAAATTCGCCCAACCTGACTAAACTAGAGGGTCGAGTTTAGCTGGTGGCTGTAATAAACCCAATTACCCTGCGATGATTGGCCGAGGGGAAAATCTGGGCACTCTGAGTAATGCGCTCAGTTAAGCATGAGGGCTCAAGTACTCAGCCAATAGCCCCAGAAAATAATCTCACTTGATAGGAGGAATGACATTACGTTGCCAGTAACCAGCAAAGAGAATGTGTAAATACCAACAAAACTTTGGACGAGAAGAAAGAGGGTTAATCGAAGGGTCCGATTTTTATTAATCATATCACAAGAAGCCAACAAAGACACCATGGACAACACAGGGGAACTTACTTGTACTTACTTATTGAAATAAAGAAATTATAAATTAAAGTGGATGAAAAAACAACTTGCCGCAGGTGAGAAAAGATGCCACGTCTTCACATTACGCGTGCGATGCTCCTGGAATCGGGCTACCGCGACGCCGTCTTCCCATCCACTTTCTGGGGTATTTATGTGTTACCGCTATAACTAACCTCCTGGGGGCGTTAGCCAGCGCCACCACTCACAACCGTTGGTGGCGGATGTGGAACCTATTTTCTGCTGCAGGCGTCATGAGGTACAAGTACGTGATCTTTTTGGCTGAAAGCAACTCGCCAATAAGCCCACACGTGCTACCTGAAGGCATCAATCTTGCCGGATTCGAGACCCTCGTTATGTAATGAACGAGAAGAAACGGGGTTAACCGAGAGGCCCATTTTCTATCTATCATGTCATAAGAAGCCAACGAACAATTCAACCATGGGAAAAGGAGAAATTACTAGTAATTACTTCTACTTGACTACTAACTACTACTTACTGTTTGACCAGTTAGGTGAAGTAGGTCTTGTCGCACGGGTAACCATTAGGGCCTTACAAAAATTTATAGAGCACGACAGTAGAGCTCTAATTAAATGTGATATGGCAAAAGACGTAGTTGAAAATTATGTAATCATAACTATGTAAGGATGTTCTTTGCTCGCCGTAGTAGCGCAGTGGCTAAGGCATTGCGCTGCTGAGCTTTAGGTGGCGGGCTCAATTTCTGCCGCGAGCCTTCTTTTGACGAGTGCGAAATACAAAAATGCATGTGTAGTTTAGATTCGCGTGACGTTAAAGAACCTCCGATGATCAAAACTGGTTTCAGCTCGTCAATCCCCAAAACTTTTTAAACTGTCTCTTGCAGCTGGCACATCAGCAAATATTACTCGCGAGTTATCTATGATACGTTTGATGCCCTACGTACGTAGAGTAGCATTTCAGTGTCATATTTTTGAACACTCACACCGCTTTTATCATCCCAGCATCAAAGCTTTGCAGGCGTTTGTATATGAACAATACATTTGGTCAGGCATGAAAACTTGAGAAATTGGACATCGCCGGCATGCCTCCCACGTCAAAGAGGTGTGGTTCACCGTCATACGAAAAGTCGGACCCGGCACTTCCGGCCCCAAGTGATGGACTCATGAACAGACACAAGGATATCGTTGAACGCCTCCTTTTATCAAGAGTGTCGTTATCTCGTCTTGGTTGTTGGTCGTGACGGTGGCCATATTATTTATTATATATTATTTATTTATACCCTCTGGGTACACTGAACATTAGAGTGGGGAGGGGCAATCGTACATGAATAAATCAATCTGATAATACGCTGGGAATAATTCAGAAAATAGCATCGGTTAAACGATACAGCAGCAACATAAGCAAGCAAACACAGAATTGGACTAGTATGTATAATAAATATATAGGTCAACACGCAGAAATACAATATAGTCGATGGAGTTACAGAATGCTTAAAGTCCAGCTAATCAACTGTTGGCATCGAACTGGGGTTAAACAGCCAACTAGCCAACTAGTCAACTATCCCTCATCAAGTACTTACTAACTGTTGGCAAGGCGTTTTGAAAGCGTATAGGGTCGCTGATGCTCGTTATAGACCCATAAAGCTGTTCCCAACCTCTTGCAGTGTTATCCAAAAAGGACAATGAATGTGTGACCATGTTACCTTTGGGAACTTGAAGCTTCTGACGGTGGTCTAGGCGCGCTGATATGTAAGGTGCGGCATGTATCCACAATGAAAACAGATTTGGGTTATGATAGTAAATCATATGGTAATGACATAGGCGATAATAGTTCCTACTAGCGGCAAGCGAAGGAAGTTTTAATGATGCTTTCGTGCAGGTTACGCTGGTTGTTCTATGGTAAATATGTAAGATAAAACCCGTGGCGCGGTTCTGTATTGTCTCTATGTATTGGGTTTATGTAACATGGGGGGGGGGGGGGGTCCCACAACGCCCACGCATATTCCAGCTTTGTGCGAACGTAAGTAGTGTACAAAATTACTAAAGCGGAGGATGGTAGTGTAGAAAAGCCTCTACGGAAGCAAGCTACAGTACGGTTGGCTTTAGGTTTGGTGTGTTCATTGTGTTTATCCAAGATAAGTTGTTGGTTATATGGACACCTTGTATGATACTTGTATGATGTTACTGATTGTAATGGTTGGTTATTTATGAGATAGGCAGGCTAGCCATGTTAGTACGAGGAATTCACATGGCCTTGCATTTACTGATATTTATTTCTATGTGCCAGGTACGGCACATGTTCAGGTCTGTTTGAAGAAGCGCGAAGTCAGTAGTACTAGTTATTTTACAATATATTACGCAATTCTCTGCCAATAAACAAATTTAAGAGAGAATGTTAGTAGACAAGTCATTTATGTTTAATAAAAATAACAGAGGTTCGAGCACGGAGCCTTGTGGCACGCCGCATAAGACATGTGTCACCGATGACGCTGTCTCATTTGCAAAAATGACTTGAACGTGGTGAGAAGGGAAGGCTTCAATCAATTTAACTATAGCAAGATTTATATTAAGTATTTGTAATTTATGTAAGAGGATACAGTGGTTTACTTTGTCAAAGCCTTTAGCGAACTCAACGAATGTGCAGTGAGTGAGAAAACCAGAATCGATATTGTTATGTAAAGCATTAGGGAACACTAGCTTACGCTTGTCACATGTCTTACGAAATCGCTGTGGAAAGGGAGTCAAAAAAACTTATCGTTCTCAAGAAAGCGCGCAAGATGTGTGTATATGACATGTTGCATTAATCTGCATTGTACTGATGTGACAGATATTCGTCTATAATTATGTGGCTGAGACGTATCGCGGTATTTGTGAATCGGTATGACTCGGTATTTGTGAATTGGTATGACTTTTTCTTTTTTCCACTCCATTGCTAGAGATCCATTAGTAAGTGATTAGGTGAAAATGTATTCTAATATGATAGAAGAGTATTTCTTAGTGTTCTTAAAATATTTATAGGTAATTTTTTCAACGCCACAGGAAGAAGAAAGCGGTAATTTGCTCATTATTGCACGAGTACCAGTAGAGTTAAATGTAATAGGTTGCATCGAATAGTAGTTATATTGACGGAGCAGTGGATAATCGAGAACCGATGTGCGTGAGAATGAAGTTAGGAATGTGTCAGTTAGTTTAGGTGCGTAGTCGTGATGAGGTACCGCAACACCAAATACTCCAAAAACGTTTTGGGTTTGTTTTAAGTATGTTAGGAAGAGACAGCTGGATTTCTATTTCTTTTTATGGGAAGGTATTCTGCAGCAAATTACTTTTGCGACAACCATGGATCCAGCGTGTTAAATTTTTAGCATTTCGGTATAGCCGCATTTTCTTTTGATTTAGTCGATTAAGCTGAGTATTGAACCAAGCAGCTGAGTTGCTACTGCGCACACGTCGTAGGGGGATATAATGATTGATAGTTTCTTGAAGCTTGCTTTTAAATATGCACCACTTCATTTCAACGGTGCGGTCGAGGATAGTTGGATAAGAAATTGTCGATGAAAGTAAGGAGTTCTGCGTTTATGGCTGAGATGTTGGCTTTTTTATAATCCCCGATTATTTTAGAGGTTTAAGTCGGGATGGTCGTGTTGATTTTAGCGTGAAATCCAAGATGTCGTGATCAGTTAAACCCAGTAAGCGCGTTATCCGTAAAGTGTTATCAATAGATAACGTTAGCACTAGATCAAGGAGTGATGAAATATTATGCGTTAGACGTGTTGGTAAAGCAACTTCCCGGAAGAAGCTAAAGCTAGAACATAAGGTAATAAAGTGTTCACATCGTTTACAAAAAAGCTGCGAAAAGGACGCTGCCCATGTCCAGTTAACTCGCGGGAAGTTGACCTCCCCCATTCATATAATTTCTACTCCAGGAAAACGAACTCTGACTTGATTCAAAGAATGACTGTCGCAGAATGAACTTGGGCCAGTGGAAGGGCTATAACAGACACCTATCATGAACTTCTTGTAGTTGATGGTAGCGCAGCACCACGATAATTCTAAATCTGTGTTTAGAGGTACACAACATGAATTTATGTTTCCATCCATTGCCAGTATCACACCACCGCCAGTTCTGTTTGTCCGGTTGTTGCTCTAGGCAATATATTTGTGATATCAATAAACAAGCTCCGAGTTAGGTATTCTGTTTGTTAACCACGTTTTGGTTAACGCTTTTATGTTTGCATTTGTATCACTTATTACGCTACTTACGTGTGTTGGCGTCTTTTATCGAGGTAGCTGATGGTGCAGGTGTGTGGCCATTACCCCTATCTTTTACCTATTTCTCCGCCACATGGCGAGAGTCACTGAGCGAAGTGAACGGGAGAGCAACTTCGTTCTCTAACTGCACTCCAACTGTGCTCTAACTGCACCAGGTGGTCGGAAGTAACGCCGAGTTGATATTTGCCGAAAATTGTGGCCATGGTCTCTGTAATTAGCGGAAACTCTTTGTCGTTTCTGTTTTAATTAAAAGGTTTGAAAAATAATTACTGGTTCCATCAACGTCTTGGTATTTTCCTGCATTATACAAGGCACCCATGGAGTCCTTGCTGAACTAAACAAGTCACCTTGTTTATATTTCTAGGAAATAAAGGGAAGCGCATGAGTTATTTGTCGGCAAAGTTCAAAGTGCGTTCTGCACTTTTTGCAGACGCTCCAGAAAATAATAGGTGTGTTTTAATAACAGCGTAGGATTTTCCTATGTGTACTGGAATAACCATATAAGCTACCGAGATCAAGTTTGGTTTAAATGGGCGAACATTACAGCTGATGCGTTTGGGAAGTGAAATCCGCGTTGGTGAAGCATGACTTTCGCTAAGAACTCTGTAATGAAATTCTATCAAGCGCTATATCTCCTTCAAGCGCTGCTCGTGCAATTACGCACGCCAAGACAATCAAGGTCGCTGTTGAAAATAACGACGTTTATAATAGGCTGCATACGTAATGAAACATTTCTGACTGAATCTGTGCTGCAAGTTTCCACATTATTTGTGAAAAGTGAGAGAGAAAAATGAGAACACAGAGGACGCAACTTATGAGCTGAACTTAAAATATTTACCTCCTCAACCAGCGGTGACAGCCGATGCGGAGGTGTGGGAAAAGGAGAGGTGATCGAGACACAGAAAGTGTCATCTGTGCCCTCTGTCCATTCTTTATTTATGAAAAGCGTTTTATTAAAACGAGTTTGAACATACGTGGCTGTGTAGTCGCTCTTGGTGGCAGTATGATGTATAAGGTGTCCAAGCTAACGTTATTCAAGCTCCTGAACGAATAAAAAGATTTAAAAATACGGTGCAAGGCACAGTTTTAAAGCCTATGGTTTTCGGTCATCAGACCGCTAAGAGCTAAACACTGATGGTTTTATAATCATATCTTGCTCCACGTTCCTCGATATTTTTTCCCGTTAAACAGCTTTGCTGAGGGTACCATGGAAACAGGGTCTTTCATAGCGATAGCAATGACGTGAACATTCTAAGCAAAATTTCGTCGTCTCTGTCGGTTTGATGTTCCGTTTACGTTAAAGTATATGTAAACATATATGTTAGGTATATGTTTACATATTTATTAGGCATATGTTTACATATATATTACGTATATATTTCGCCTGTATATCCTACGTAGGCGCTATATGGTTCAATCGTCAAAGTTGCTGATACCAGTATTATGGCGTTGGCGATATTATTGCTGTGAATTTTCTTTTTAAATTGCAGTGCGTGAGCAAAAAAGTCATAAAACGTTTCATTCACAGCTTATTCATCTGATCTTAAATCTTCTCAGACCCATAAAAAGTGCCAAACAATGTTAGTGCTCTCAATGTGAAAGTGACGCAATTTCACTGGCGTCACTCTTTACGGACATCACAGTGACGCTTGTGCTACGCCATTATATGCCCTACACAGCATGTTAAAGCATTCAAGGCTGTCAGAAATTTTGGCGCACCCGAGTATGTCACGTCCGAGTATGGTGTCATTTGGGCATAGTTAGGACACCAGCCACAGAGTTCAAATGAAACGCTAAAACTTGCTATCGTTAAGTCCAAGGAGTGTAAAGTGGACAAAACTCGCTCACAGATTAAAAACGCTTTATTCGTTCCGCAACAGTGCGCACTTAATTTTTCTCGCAACCTCGGAAGTGCCATCAAAAGGAGACTTCGATGAGCAGAGTTGACGGGTGCTTAATGTGGGACATTCGGACGCTGTTTCAAACGGGGGTAATGTGGAGGGACCGTTTAAAAGTGTTTGTTTTAATTACGCGCAACTGAATTTCTTGGCGAAACTGCTCTAAACCAACTTCCCTCCATATTCGGCTGCGATTCTGCAGAGTAGAAAGCCTGATGTCGCTTCGTTCTTCGCTTCAACGAATGCTCGTGGACCTGCAAAAGAATCCCCGCCCATTCCAGTCCGTGAAGATGGTCCAACAGCGAAGCTGTGTTAGTTACACCGAATATCGCACCATGCCAGTCAAACTTCGCAATGAGTTCATCTGTCTATCGGTCCGTTCATCATTCCGACCGCGCGGATGTGTTTCCGCGCCTCGGTCGCGCACTTCGGTATCGGCCTCCCGGCGCTGCCGCCTTAACTCGTTATCTCGGGTGTGCAGCTCGTGGTCAGCCCTACGACGACGGACGTGTTCACGAGCCTACTCTCGCTGACGCTCGTGGTAGGCAGCTTCTTTCTTAGGAGTACGCGCTACTCGGGGTCTTGCCATAGTTGTAGCTTAGATGAAATGTGCGGAACCACTAATCCAAAGCTCCGTATTTCGGGCGCAAGGCCCACCACGGGAGATGCGAGTGCTGCAATCGTTTTGATGATTGGTTGAATTGGTTTGACGATTGACGTGGCTGCCGGCACTTCTTGCGCTAGCAAGAAGTGCCGGCAGCCATGCGCTCCTATAGTATCGCGTTTCAGTCGCTGGTCACTATTCGTTGGCCAGAAACGGCCAATATAACATTTATTTATTTCGCGGCTGGGTGGAATCAATCGTGAATAAATTCGACGCCGATCTAGTTCTATTGACAGCCGTATAAGGTTCGCGTATAAGATAGCATTCTTTCAGGGGGAAAAGGGCCACTCCGACCCGTTTGCTGCTGTTGAGCTGTTCTTTTCCTCTCCAGGTAGCTCGCGTAGAGCCTTTTTAGCGAAGTCCGGCAACGATTACACAGGGTAAGCATAAACCGCTTCGATGTAAAATGTAGCGAGATATCTCGTCATATTTGTACATCGTGTGATTTTGGCGGGTGCCGGTTCTGTCCTTGATGCCAGCGTTCTGATAGTTAATTCTTGAAGTCCGTCATCATATTTTGTGTTGAATGCGAAATATGCTTCTGCGAGCAACCAGCTCTGAAATTTCGCGTGCTGACTGCAGCGCCGTAACACACAGCCTAACGTGCTGTGGGCGCAGTTTACAAGGTATATGCAAACCGGTAGCGAAGCTTCCATTGAAGCCCATATGTTAAGAACCGTCGCCATCTACGTACGTGGGGACAACTAACAGCAAGCAAAAAAAAAATAAGAGAACATAAAAAAGCGATATGGGCAATCGGAAATGGCAGTGACGTCAAGGTCGTATGCTGCTTGATGCGAATGCCAGAATTTCTTTGGCGTCCGGCAATTCGACCGATACGCCAGAAGCTATTTTTCTTCTTAGGCTGAGCCGAGCTTCCGACTGGCCTCAGCTTAAACGTCAGCTTGTCGTTTATCTATAGGAATGGCGTATGTCTTAATGTGAACATAATCAGGCTGTTATTGACGGCATTTGCTCCAGTAGCTTCCTTGGGAAAGTGAGCGAATATGATGGAAATAAATGGCACTTCCACAGAGGTTTCAAAAGCAATTTCACTTTTACTCGTCTAGAATAATGCAACCAATATAATTGACCAAACAAAACATGTTTAAATATATGAAAAGTACTATGGCCCGCGGACAGTCGTAATGTATAGCAACTCGCGGGATCGAATCCCGGCCACGGCGGCCGCATTTCGATGGGGGCGAAATGCGAAAACACCCGTGTGCTTAGATTTAGGTGCACGTTAAAGAACCCCAGGTGGTCAAAATTTCCGGAGTCCTCCACTACGGCGTGCCTCATAATCAGAAATTGGTTTTGGCACGTAAAACCCCAAATATTATTAATATATAGCAACAAATGCGGATCATTTTCACAGAATAATTCGTAATTCCTTGCGACACCATGTATTCATATGCAACATTTATTACACAAAACAACATTGCCCCACATTATTATTTAGAAAACGTTCGACTCACTAATTTTGCTGCCCGTCGGACACTGAGAGCCTGTGTTACGGAGAGTAAACGAACATAGCGCGAGGTTTCTTCGCGGAGCGTTCCACATTTATCGTCACGACGAGACAAGCACGTCGGATGCCACAGCGTGAACTTGCACGATAATAAAAAATCTGCGCTCACACCTTTCGCTAATGAATGCCGCGCACTAGCTCACGCAAAATTTGTAGTGAAGCGCACGCCACACTTTAAACAAACACGCAAGGAAAAAAAAAGAAACTTGGATGAAACCACCGCGTTCAAGTGAGCAACGCCATTCCGCGTGACATAATAGCTTGTTTGCACAGACTTGCCAAGTCTTCCGCCAGAATCACTGGTTGGTAGGAGTCACCACGAACGAACTAATAAATTGTGAAATAGGAGTACATTAACATTTTATGTTTTAGTACAGGAAAAATACGTGAAACAGAATATTTACTTGCATGACAGTATTCTGATTATAAATTTTCGAACGTTCGTTTTTCACAAAGGTTTTCTAGTTTCAGTGTATGTTGGCGATGGTGTCCGTCGCCGCCGCCGGTGTCCATAGCAGCTATCGCGGAAAATGTGAAAAAAAAATAACAGGCCTGCGTGGCACACACAGCACTGTCACAGTGCAGGGCAGGAGTCTCGTTAGGAGTTCTTATTAAATTGAGTAATGATGGTTACTACATGTACTAAGTATATGAATAGTACGAATTTATTTTTTTATAGAACGTTGGTGAAAAACACTCAGGTGTGCTTTATGATCGGAGAAGTAGGTCGCGAACTACATTCAGTGGGTCAGTACGGGTACCTTGTTGTTACTGAATACAAAGCCCAAACACGAAGACCCTGTTCGCGAGGTGCTCCATTGTGCAATCACCAAAAATGTAGTACCGAGTCCTTCCTGGACGCACTGGATAAACCAGGCGTTGTGGGGATCCTTTGTTTTAACGTTGAAGTCGCCCATTAGAATTAGGGGCACATCTTGTTCAGGAACGAAGCTTTTTGACAGAAAGTCCGCAATCTCCCTACGTGTGGCGTTTCGCGACGCATACACCGAGGCCACCAAAATGACCAACGAATTACGCACTGCACACACTTCGGCAACTACCGGTGCTACGACGAGTTCGAAAGGCACGCACTCATTAGCGCGTTCATATATTGCCATACCTGAAGCCCGGTGCGCACTTCTATTAAATAAGACAACACACCTGTAGCCAGTGATGTCGTGCATGACCCCAGGTCTCGAATAAACATAGTAGGGGCACTCGTATGAATACGTTATCGAGCATGACCTCAAGCCTGTGCACAACCAGAGATTGTACGTTGATGGCAGATGGCAAATCAGTGCGGCTGATCGAGCAGTGCAAAATAACGCTGCATGACTGCGTCAAGGCGATGGTCTTGGGAATTCGTCCCGCAGCACTCGATCTGGGTTTTCGGCGGCGTGGTAAAATGTGACGTCGTCTTCAGCGTTGGTTATGCAAAGACCATCGAGAGAAGTGACCCGACTCGGTGCCCCGCGCAGAAGTTTCTGGGGGTGACGTTTGTCGTATTCGTATACAACACTAGCATATGTGAATCGTTATTGCAGTAGCCTGCACCAGGGAAAACTGTGTGGGGTGACATGTAATGCCAACCTTACGTTACAATGTTGTGGTCACGTGCATTGTGACATTGTGGCCTACCGCGCACCCAAGCACACTGCGCAGCGGTGCCGTCTTTAATCACGCCAGTCCTCATGTAGAAACGCTGTCGAAATTTAGCCACTCTCTTTTGGTGAGACCCGATTTGTCTATTTCACTGGAAGCGAGGTTTCCAACCGCACCACTGATGAGCCCGTTCACTACGTTTGGGTTCACAATGATCATTATGGCTTTAAAAAATTAAATTATGGAGTTTTACGTGCCAAAACAACTTTCTGTTTATTAGACACGTCGTAGTGGAGGGCTCAAGAAATTTCGACCACCTGGGGTTCTTTAACATGCAGCTAAATCTAAGTACACGTTCGTTTTCGCATTTCGCCCCCATCGAAATGCGGCCGCCGTGGCAGATTATGGCTTTCCAATGCACACGATGATTTTAGCTGACAGGTTGCCCATTTCGGTTAGTGACATTTTAGCAACCCTCTTGACTTCCTTTTCGTGCCCTCCAGAAGTTCGATAACCGTAAATATTGTCCTCAGAAGAAATGGTTTTCACATCGAATATACCTTCTATGTCGTCTTTTGTGTTTAATGCTTCCCCGTCTTTGTTCGCGTAGAAAAGACGAATATCTTGCTGACACCTTCGAGATGCCTCTGCTTTTGTGGCGAACCGAGACTGCAGCATGTTCGCCTTATCTTCGGTGAGAACTTCTCTATCACCAACCACGGTGAGAACCGTCTTACGAGCTAGCACTTTCAAAAATGTCTTATGTATATCTTTCAACATGTCAGTGTTCTGTCATATTAGAGCCACCAGTAATTTTTGGGAAGTCACTGATAATTTTTTTGTCTTTCAAGTAATGTGTTTCAAAACGGAATTGGCATTGGCCACTGTACGTTGTTAGTTATGTGCAAGTTTTTTGCGTCTGTTTATATTTTCTTCCTAATTTGTTTCAAGTTTCAAGTTTCAAGTTTATTCATCAACGATGTCAGATTTACAAGAATTGCAAAATGAGCACTACACAGGGAGCCCCAAAGTTACAAACTGTCAGGGGGACTCCCATACATGAAAAAATAATTTTAAAAAGACAATACAGATCAAGCATTGGTTACGGTGGCATTACAGACTAAATAAGAAACAGCTCGAAAAAAGAAGAATTCAAAACTGTTTAGTAAGACAAAAAATTGCGAGGAAGACTTCTGTAGTGAACAAGCAATGCAAATGTACAATACAATAAAAATATGAGTAATATAACATGTAGTATAATAGCTAAGTCAATTGTGATTACACTCACAAAAGTCAGTGGTTAGGATAAAGAGAGTTGCTGCATAAAGTATTTCCTAACCTGATTCTTGAATATATGCTCTGTGGGGGATGATTTAGTGCTATGTGGAATAGAATTCCATAGTTTTATTCCCGCAAACGTGGTAGTGAACTTACCATAGTTTGTGCGCACTTTAGGCAAAAGACGATTATCGAGTTCAGAGAACGTACTAGTGTTAGTATTTACAAAAGTTTCAATAACAAAGCCATCTATGAGTGCAATATTCCGAAATAACTTATAGATCACGATTGCTAATTTTAACTGAAAGAGCTGATGAAGAGGATGACTGTTTAAACTGCAATAAAGTGGCGTTGCATTCGATAGGAAATGGCTGAAAGTCATGAGGCGAATCGCCTGATTCTGCATGCGTTGAAGTTGGCTGAGGTGAGCGAGGTATGTGTTTCCCCAGGCTGATATGCAGTAAGATAAATGGCTGTGAATGTGTGCATGATAAAGGGAATGGATTATGTGTGGCTGAAAATACGAGCGGGTTTTGATTATGGCGCGTATTCCAAACGATATCTTACGGACAAGTGACTGCGCATGAAGGTTGAATTTCAGATGCCTGTCTAAAACTACGCCAAGAAACTTAGTGCTAACAGATATTGGTATTAAGTTGTTTTCAAGAAGCCCCGATATAGATTTCGAAATTAGTGTCGGGAAGGAATGAAAAACCATAAAAACCGTTTTTAGCGGATTGATGCACAACATGTTCTTTTGACACCAGGAAGTTATGTTATGCAGATCAACGTTAACATTTTGCTGTAGCTCGTCGACATTGTTAGCACAAGTAAAAATAGTCGTGTCGTCTGTATATAATATACAGTCCGTAGTGGTTAGAACATTAGGTAGGTCGTTGATAAATAGCAAAAAGAGCAGCGGGCCAAGGATCGAGCCCTGAGGAACGCCTGGATATATATTCTTAGCTGATGAGAGTTTGCTGTCAATCTGAACAACTTGAGTACGATTAGTTAGGTAGCTAGAAATAAGCTGAAGTGCTGGGCCAGTTATGCCGTAAGATTCAAGTTTATGTATTAGAATTTTGTGATTAATGGTATCAAAGGCTTTTGTTAAATCTATGAATACACTTCCAACCAGCAAGCCTTGGTCGATTGCCTTCTCAACTTTATCGGCGAAGGTTAGAAGCGCAAGCTCAGTTGAGCAACCCTGCCGAAAGCAGGGTTGCTACAGACTACAATTTCGTGCCAGTGTTTAATGAACTTGTTCTTGCACATATCGATTTTTATATAATATTGCACAAGAATTCGTAGAAGTCATTTTTACGTTGAAGGAGAAATAACGACAAAAAAGGGGGTGTTTTCGCTACGTGCCCTCTGATGGCGTCGCCGTGCAATTTACAGGATACGAACGTCTGACCTCTCAATCACAACTCGTTTACTGTACTACGACGCCATGTTGGAACCCGTCAGTTGCAGAAGATTTTACTCTGTTAACGATAATAGGCACTCCATAAGCTATGGCTACGGCTATGGCTGACTTCCGGCGTGGGCGCTCATCCATAGATAATGTCATCGATTTGGTCACATTTGTTCAACATCAAAAACGTCTGAAACGACTCACTGCGGCATTATTCCTTGACATAGAAGGCGCCTATGATAATATAGCACATTGTGCCATTATATAGGCTCTGAATGAAGCTGGAATTGGTGGCCGCACATTTCAGTGGCTGTGCAGTTATCTGACCGACTTCGTGATGACCGAGGATGGCGCTACGACTCAACACCAAACGTTCCGTGGAGTACCGCAAGGCGGAGTGTTGAGCCCGACGCTATTCAACCTAGTGCTCGTTGGCCTATTCAGATGCTTGCCCAACACAGTTCAAGTATGAATCTATGCCGACGACATCTGCATTTGGGCGTATACTGTAACACTACTGCAAGTACGAGCACGGCTACAAAAGGGAGCTACCTTAACCTCACTGTACTTGCGTAAACAGAACTTAGGGCTGTCTTCAGAGAAATGCTGCCTTGTTACTTTCACTAGGAAGGCAATGAACCGTTGCTCTGTTAGTGTCAAGACAAGAAGTTGCAAATGCAGGAAAAGACCGCTTTTTAGGGGTAATTATCGACCGCGACCTATCAGGGAGCCCCCACGTTTTGTATCTAAAGAAGCGGTCCATGACAATAACACATCTCCTCCAATTTCTCGGCGGAAAGTCATGGGGCACATCGGTGCGGTCAATGCTGCAGCTTTATAACGCCTTGTTCTTCGGTTTCGCAAGATATAGCCTCCCTGTTTTTTATAATACCTGCAAAACAAACCTCCGTGTACTCCAGGGACTACAAACTCAAGCCCTAAAGACGTGTCTCGGTCTTCCGAGGTGTGCGTCTACAGCGGCAATGATCGCCAAAGCTCGAGATCACCCAATATCAACGTACTTGATGACCGACGCTCTCAGAGCGCGTATGCGCCACGTTTCCTGACTACCTCCTCAACATCTTGCCGCTCTACCCGCAGAAAGGCCACACGCAACTATCAGTCGTATAATTGTTGCCAATCTTACCTCATTGCCATCGAACTACATGCCTGCAGCAAGACCATCCTCACCTTTATGGTGCCTGCACAGTCCTGAAACACGCCTCACCATCCCAGGAATCATGAAGAAGGCTAACATGCCATCGTTTGCCCTGAATCAGGCCACATTAGAACATTTACATGAGGTGCACAGTGGCCGCATAAGCGTTTACATCGATGGCTCAGTTACATCTGCAATTTCAGCTGCTACTGTGGTGATACCAACAAGATCCGTCAAAATACGGCTAAAAACGTCACATGTATCATCAACCATAGCTGCTGAACTGGTAGCCTTGCGTGCAGCTCTTCATTTCATTCAGGAGGACCCACCCCATGCATGGTCAGTCTTCTGTGATTCCAAGGCAGCCCTACAGAGTCTACTATCAGCACTGCACCATGGATCACATGAACAGCTCATCGCAGAGATCAAACAAGTCCACCATCGCCTAGTTGACGAAGGACACGATATCATATATCAGTGGTTGCCTAGTCACTGGGGCATACACGGCAATGATCGAGCAGACGCAGCGGCCCGATCGGCCCATGACGGCATCAACTGCGTTGCCATTCCTCTTTCGAGAGCCGACGCAGCGAAAAAACTTGCCGTACTCGCACACGACCTGACATTAGCTATGTGGAATTCCTCCGATTTCACAAGTGCAGACCTTCATGCCCTGGACCCTAATTTACAACTCCGTATTCCTCCCGAGCTTCCACGACGTGACTGCACCCTTCTAGTTCGTCTATGGCTTGGAGTAACATTTTCAAATGCGTACTCCTTTCTTATCGGAATGTCCAACAGCCCTCTTTGTGACTTTTGCGGGTGCAATGAAACAATCGCGCACCTTCTTTGTCAATGCTCTCGTTTCAATCCGCAAAGAGCAGTCCTCTCAGCCACCCTATACGAACTGGACAAGCGCCCAATGACAGGAAAACAAGATCCTTGGGAACTGGCCTACGCGAACATCAGCGCGATCAGCTATGAAGGCGCTGCTGCGGTATTTAAAAGACGCTGGACTTTATGACAGATTGTGACTTCACTGTGTAACGGAGGATTGTACGGTGAAACTGCATAACACTAGGAACGCCTTTGCGGGCTGCGTGACAGTGCCCACAGAAACAGTTTGTGTGAACGTGCGTGTCTGTGTAGCTTTTTTTTCATTTTTTTAAATCCTTCTCTCTCTCACCTATCGCATCCCCTATCCCCTTGACCCTCCCCCAGTACAGGGTAGCCAACCGGAGATAATCTCTGGTTAACCTCCCTGTCTTTCCTTTGCCTCTCTCTCTCTCTCTCTACCATACGCTGATGTTTATATTTTGCGCATTTACAGGGCAGGTGAACATTCACGCTTGACAAATATAAACAAGAGTAACTGCTACCACTTTAAGGCAGAGAAATTTCCAGTCACCGCTCGCCTCTTTTTCAGCCTTTAATGGACACCGTAGGAAGGAAACCCTTTACTTGAAAACACCGTGCCCATGACTTTACTCTACTATCTGTTTTCTTCGTCGGTATCGTTTGTGCTCGTGCCCAGATGGGCCAATAAAGAATTAAGTCTTTTCGCTAGACCCTATTTTCAATCTGCGGGAATGATCTGGATTCCAGTTCAGCACTGGCGACTCGCGAAGGATAAAGTTCATGTAGTTGAATTGCAGAAGCCTTTAGCTACTCTCATTTAGTGGAAATCAAACAATAGGATCTTAGGCATTACCCCAGCGGCGGTTATGGTTGGATGACTTCAATGACAGCTGCCCTACGTCCGAGGTCAGGTTTAATGGTTATATCGTCGCTTTCTACTAACTGATCGTTTAAGAGATCAGATAATTACTGCATATATAAACCATGCTCGGCTGGGTCAATTTATGAGTCACAGTTCTTCAGAAATTAAGGATGACATTTAGTGAAGTTACCATGACACTCCTCTCCTCATGCGCCTTGAATGCACTGGGTATGTGCCGCTATTTAATGAACCTCTCGTCAAATTGGGTCATTTAGTTTGTGCCACTTAGTGCTTGGCAATTGAGGGAACAGTCTCAGTCACCGACGCGCCACACTTCTCGCCACGGACGCCACGCGCGGACTTCTCGACCGCGCCGCTAGATGGAGCAGCGCGTCCAGAAAGAAGCACGAGGGAAAAGCACGGTTGGCGCCCGGCGCCATTCCAAGCGTTCACACGCACCGGTACCTCATGAATTTAGGAGGTCGCGCACAAGCTTCGTGACGGTGGCGCCAGATGGCATCAAGTGTTCTTAGGAAGCGAGAAAGATGAGCCTTGCTGCAGTACACGCCTCATACATAACTCATTTAGACGGTGCCAATACGTTGTGCCGCTATATTAATTCAATGCTAAACGCATTACCGTCGGCGGTCATCGCGAAATGGTTTCTGCCGAACTTGTTCTTTTAGGATTGCAAGACACTTTTTGCTCTGAGGAAAAGAAGCAATCTTCTTCTCGACGTCTGTACTTCCGTTATACTACAAGCGCACATGATTTACTAGCGACGAACAGAAATTACGTTTCTGTGATTTGGAGGTTCGTTTAAACTAGCTTCGAGATTGTGCTCATTTTTTTTGGTTCCAGGAGATAAAGCATACTCGTTCACTGTGGCGGCCTTACAAAAGCAGAATAAAGCGAACTGCATCTCACGCTCACATCCAAAACGTGCAGTGAAAAGAGCGCCATACATTACCAAGCTAAAAATAAACAAAATCAAAGGAGTTACTTGCGAACCCCGAAAATAGAAATTCTAAACTGCAAGGCAACGCCTCTTTGGGATGTTTACTGTAAGGCCGACAGGGCTTCGCGTTCTGCGCGTCTAAGCTCCGACGGGCGCTTAATCACCTCCACACACGTTTAATCTCAGTGCCTAAAAGTCCTTCCCTCCCGTCTTCCTTCGATTCGAACCTCTGGAACAGCACGCCGAACAGTGAAAAAGAACGTGACGGCGGGATCTCTAATTGGGATTAATTAGGGAATACAATTGCCTCCTGATAGGAGTAATGCAATTAGCTGGACACGAAATATATTCCGCTTATATCGAGAGGCCAGCAAACAGAAAATGTATCGTTGAACCGCTTTCTTTTTTTTTCTTTTCTTTGTCACCTGTCGCGGCTCTCTCATCTGTTTTTGAACATCCTAGGCTTTAGACATAGAGCACAAAGTAATGTTCCTGATTCATAGTTTAAAGGTTATAATGGATTTCTGTGCGCAGTTCGCCAAACGTGAGGCGCTGTGCAGTAAACTTTTTAACGTTTCTTTTTGTTTCTTGTTGCTCATGCTACACTTGTACAAGACGTTTTCAATCAGGTATAAGTAAGAGCAGCCTTATTTTTTTTCATGCTTAGAGTTTCAATCGTAAATATGAAACGATGGGCAACCTTCCAACATTCGCAATGTCCTCTGGAATACTGCTGATTTGTTCGCACCAATATATTGAAAAAGAGGACACCTGATCCTCCGTCTTCTTCAACATCACTCCGTTTTGATAGCTCTTTATGTGGAACTTTCATTTACAAACTGGCCTTTCTTTATTTTTGGAGATGGAAGTATTGAAAATGTTTTCGCAATATCTTCTTAAATTTGCTGTAACTCGGTAATGCCGTGGTCATCGGAGGAACGGTAAAATATAGCGTCGCTTATTATGTCCTACCGGCGTTACATGGTTAAAGTATTCCCGATACAGGTTCACGTTCGCCAAGCATTACAAAGTCCTGTTAGGCCTCAACAGACTTGACGATTTCAAAAGTCCTCTGAGTGTACCATACATTGTCAGAATGCAAAGTGAATAAAATGAGAACAAAAATGAAACCAAATTTCCCGCAAATTAACTTCCCCAGAATAGAACTTTTTTTTTTTTGGCATGCGCTCTTATTGACAAGTATCCAGGTTCTTAGGACCCATGCGTAGACTCGGTGATTCTATGCTGCTTCTTGATGTTACGATCTTAATTGTTGGCGCGCGCCAACAAGAGGGCAGAAGGAAGGGAATATTGTGTAAATGTCTACCTAGTGGACGTGTTCATTTCGTATTCGTCTCCTGAACTTCTGATTGGCTGGGCTGAGGTATCCGTCTGGAGGAGACAGGCGCCCCCAGCCAATTAGCACGTCAGCAACAGGCGAAGTGAACATGTGCGCAAGGTGGACGCTTACGGAATATCCCCCCAGTATTGTAGAAACCTAGCGTCCTTTGGTATTCTAAAGAGCAATAAATTCGGCTAGTTGGTGGTTGTTCACAGTTTAATCTTACGCTTTGTGACGAGGAAAGGAACAAAGAGTAAGACAAAGAATGGTGCGCAAACTCACAACTAGTTCATTCATATCTGGTGAGGTCATATAAAGGTCAAGAAGAGGCGAATAGAATCGGAACGCCAATACGACTAGGAAAAAGCAAAGGAAAAATTATGCGGATCCCACGCACTGTGTGAATCGATACAAGCGAAGCTTTCTGTGCTGTTTGTTTTGACGGATGATAATTAGCGTTGATGTTGATGTCGAGTGTTTAATATCTTCAAGAGTGAGTCCAACACCAGGGCGGTGAGTTGATGTTAAACGCTATCTTGCGGTCACCACCGCTGTTGGTTTGCATAGTAGACAGAACACATAGGGGGAGTTGTTTGCCTGAGGCGTTATTATACGCCATACTTCGTAACCTCTGAGAGGGTTAATCATTTTCATTGTGTCACATGGTACATCACATCATGGCAAAAGTGTTAAACTTCAATTCAATTATGGTACTGTACGTTCCATAGCCTCAATAGGATTATGAGGCATGCCGCAGTGGCGGACTCCGAAATAATTTTGACATCGTGACGTTCTTTAACGTATCCCTAAATCTAAGTACGGAAGCGCTTTTCTTTTATTTCGCCCCAGACAAAATGCGGCTGCCGTGGTCGGGATCCAGCCCGCGACCTCGAGCGATGCCACAGCAGCAAAGCTATCGCGGAGGGCACAGAAGTGTTGATTTGACGTGTGACTGCATCTGTAATGCCATGTAGACCCTTCGTGCAGCGAGCACGCAGGGCAGCTGAGGCCGTTGGAACCCTGGACAAAGGACCCCACCCGTACTAAACACAGTCAGGAGCATCCAACATGACCCTGATGGACTACAAAAAACATCCTGCAGACACGAATAAATGATTTTGATGATAGACCTTTCGGTGCGCTTTAATGCGACTCGGCGTCTGCACACTCTGCGTAAGTTGGCCGCTCGACATATTTCATCATCATCATCATCATCAGCCTGGTTACGCCCACTGCAGGGCAAAAGCCTCTCCCATGCTTCTCCAACAACCCCGGTCATGTACTAATTGTGGCCATGCCGTCCCTGCAAACTTCTTAATCTCATCCGCCCACCGAACTTTCTGCCGCCCTCTGCTACGCTTCCCTTCCCTTGGAATCCATTCCGTAACTCTTAATGACCCCCGGTCATCTTCCCTCCTCATTATGTGTCCTGCCCATGCCCATTTCTTTTTCTTAAAAAAAAATTAAATTATGGGGTTTTACGTGCCAAAACCACTTTCTGATTATGAGGCACGCCGTAGTGGAGGACTCCGGAAATTTCGACCACCTGGGGTTCCTTAACGTGCACCTAAATCTAAGCACTCGGGTGTTTTCGCATTTCGCCCCCATCGGAATGCGGCCGCTGTGACCGGGATCTTTTTTTTTCTTGATTTCAACTAAGATGTCATTAACTCGGGTTTGTCCCCTCACCCAATCTGCTCTTTTCTTATCCCTTAGCGTTACACCTATTATTCTTCTTTCCATAGCCCGTTGCGTCGTCCTCAATTTAAGTAGAATCCTTTTCGTAAGCATCCAAGTTTCTGCTCCGTACGTGAGTACTGGTAAGACACAGCTGTTATTAACTTTTCTCTTGAGGGATAATGGCAACCTGCTGTTCATGATCCCAGAATGCCTGCCAAACGCACCCCAGCCCATTCTTATTCTTCTGATTATTTCAGTCTCATGATCCGGATCCGCAGTCACTACCTGTTCTAAGTAGATGTATTCCCTTACCACTTCCAGTGCCTCACTATATATCGTAAACTGCTGTTTTCTTCGGAGACTGTTAAACATTACTTTAGATTTCTGCAGATTAATTTTTAGACCTACCCTTCGGCTTTGCCTCTCCAGGTGAGTGAGCATGCATTGCAGTTGGTCCCCTGAGTTACTAAGCAATGCAATATCATCAGCGAATCGCAAGTTATTAAGGTATTCTCCATTAACTCTTATCCCCAATTCTTCCCAATCCAGGTCTCTGAATACCTCCTGTAAACACGCTGTGAATAGGATTGGCGAGATCGTATCTCCCTGCCTGACGCCTTTCTTTATTGGGATTTTGTTGCTTTCTTTATGGAGCACTACGGTAAAGAATATTTGAATGGTGGTTATTTTTCAGAAATAGGGGAACCGTACCGTACCATACCTCGAGCATAAATTTGTGGTGTTTGCTCTCAACCGCTATCCGGTCTAGAGAAGTAGCGTTTGCTTACCAACTCACGCCACTTCTTCTCTATCCCGCCCCCCTCCCTTATTTGGAAACTGCGAGCATAAGCCTTAGACGGCTCGTGGGACAAAAATTTAACCATCCAGCCTGACGCCGTCTTTTGTTATGTCAATAAAATGCTGGTCGAACCCTCAACATTTGGTAGGAGTCAAACCTTGGACCTCTCGCGGGAGTCCAACCAACTTTGGGATATAGACGAATCGGCAATATCTCCAAGCTGGATTTCAATGGACATCGTGAAGGTCGAGAGTGTAGCGCACAACCTTTGGTGGAAGTCGAACCCACGACCTTTGGCGTTAATTAAGGCGAACTTAAGGCACTCGAGCCCACGACACAACATACAGATATGAACGAACCGGCCATATCTCCAAAATAAATTCCAATTGACATCGTTAAAGTTGAGAGTCAAACAGACTGTCTTTGGTCTTAAGGCAAAGGTAATTACGTTGTAGTTAATTAAGATATAGCTTATTAAGATACTCGAACCCATGACTGTGGTGGGAGTCGCACTGGCGATATATAGGGTTAATTAGATCGACACTAGTTATTACACATTTCATTAAGGTAGAAATAATTAAGACACTCGAACTCATTGCCTTTCTTAGGAGGAAAACAAGAAATAGGAAGTAACAACGCACTAGTATGAAAATGCCAAGCAGTGTAATAAATGTCTCGCGAGCGAGCAGGCTTTCGCCTTCATCCTGTTTAGCGTATGCTAATGTGACTGTCAAGTTTTGCAAGTGATGCACGTGACTGTCAAGACGGTTCTGCCCATTCTATGCCTGCGCTTCCCCCTCCTTTCTACCATTGTATCTAGCTTGCCTCTGGTCTTGATACTTAGTAGAAACGCAAGCGCTGTCAAGAGGCTAATCTGGTGACGCCTAGGAAGCTCCAGAGGGCATCCTGCACATTGTACACGTTGCAATGAGGCAAACGAGTTTCTCGCGTAGCCTTTCCTCTCTGCCACGCTCCTATCATTTATACGCATGCTCTGAACCACCCCTTAACGAGGTGGGCCAGGCAGAAGCAGCAGTAGTGGGAAAGTCGAAGGAAGAGGCAAGGAAAGGTTCGAGTTAAAATCCAAGGAAACCAAGAAAAACAACAACCACCGAAGTCTCCGTGAGTCATTTATTCATCATACAGATTAGTGTGGATCATCCTATAGGAATGCGACGCCTGCTTGCGTGCAGCTGTAATGAGGGTGTGCTCATGCATTTGTCCTTTTCTGGGATAATGAAAAGTGCATCTTTGATCTTCCTGATATTCTTGCTACCACCACATGCAAGGAACTCGGTTTCGTGGAAAACCGGTGCGCATGAGCATCGCTTGCTGTGCGCAGCAAGGTGGCCTTGAGGAAAGCAGTACATTGGTCAGTCCGGGCACTGCATGAGGGAACGTCTCTGCGGATAATAATGCTCATACCAACAATAGCAGGGTGCAGGCCATGGGCCTTGTCCTTTTTTACCTTTCTTTCCACACTTCCGTGCTCCGCCCAGCCGAAATTTGCTCCATGGTGAATGCAGTCGCTTTCTCATGACCTCAAGAAAAACACGTTCTTTTTCAGTAGGTTAATAAGTGGCCGGGCAATATTGTTGAAATTTCTGACCAGCACATCCTTTGAGCTCGCGAGTGGGTTATTCGTTTCTCCAGGGGATAGCATGTTGCCCTACATTCGCGAAATACAAAGTTATTCTGTACTTTGCTTCTGGTTCCAGCTTCGAACTAAGCCCTCAATGCCGAACTAGCATGAACAAAACAATGTTTTCTACGCCTTCTTCTTTCTACTACGGCTTCTCTTCGTGAACATTCGCTCGCATTGAAATTCGGATAGCGTCGCCAAGGCGCGCAGTTCTAGTGGTTTATAGGCCGCATTTACAACCAGCTCACAAGTTGTCGCATGTTATCACGTGGTGCATGGTGCTGCGTTCGAAATTAGGTTTGTCGCTTCTCACCGCAATAAGGTTCGCATTCTTTCGCAACATCCTCCTTCAAAACATTTGCTTGCCCACTTTACCAGCCATTTTTACTTTGATTCCTATTTGCCATTTATGCCTTCTAGTAGATATTTCGTCGAAACAAATGGATGCAGATGCAATAAACCTAAGAAACGATTGTCCGAGGCTGCATAGTAACAAGAATGTAGAGGAAAATTAAGAGTTTGTTAAAACGTTAGGCAAGCGTTTGCAGCCAATCGTTTATTTGTTTTCTTTTTATGTATCATATCCTAAAGACAACTATGCGGCCTTTTCTAGTTTGCTACCACATAGTGGAACCCAAAAGACGGTCATTCGGAGCGGGATAGCAACAAGGAAGTGTTCGAGAATTACAAGCTTTCATTTAACCTAATGCATTTGTGCCCAGCCAATTGTAGTGTGTGTTTAATTGGGAAGCATTGTATGCCTCATTCGTGGCACGTTGCAATAGATAAGTAACTTCCTGTCTCGCGTTGCTTTAATAAAAAGGAATTAATTCATGGCCAGTAGTGAAATCAAACATCTGCCGTCGAGCACAGCAGCCCACTTCTCTGAGAATTTGATCACGCGCATACTTCCCTCGTTCCAAAGTCAGCTGGCTCTTTGACAAAAAAAAAAAAACTCATCGCGGGCGCCTCACGCAAGTTTCTGGTCTGCTTTCCTTACGACAGCTCGCCCTTTGAGGCACCGTGTTAGACTGCACTTTCTCCAGAACAGGCCCACTTGTCCCAATGCTTTTTTCGTAGCAGCCTACGTTACGGAGAAACTAAGCGACGTTGCATCGGTTTCAATCTTAAGATTTCTTCGCCGCAGCACCAATGCCATTGTAGCTTGACACTGTCGCCTGAGGTGCGCCACATGACCTAGCCATGAGTACGTGTAGTTGTGCAACACTTAGTGTCTCATGGCGTCACAATCCATGTTACTCTCGCTTATGCTCGTTAAATACCAATGTAGAAAAGAATAGTTGCCCTGCCATTAGCTCACGTCAAACGTCTTGTGCAGAAGTCATGCGATTTATGCCATAGGATCGTCTTCGACGTGGTTGTGATCATGCTCTTCTTGTTACACAAACGTACGCTTGCGACCACCCCTCCCCCACACACACCCACACCCAAACACATACAACCACTCCATACGAGATTGAATAGCCAGGTACCAGCAAAACGTTTCGTATAACATTTATTCCCACAGTGCGCTTACTCACCGCAGTCCTGACATTCGCGAGTGTTTGTTTGTGCTACAGTCATTGTGCGCGAGATCTGCAAAATGTACTTTTTTATTTCGCCCATCCTAACGAGAGCTATGTGACTTTTCTTAGCATCAGTTAAGGTTGCTTTATAGGGCAATAAAGCAACTTAAGCTAATGCTATGACAAACCACTTAGCTTTAACGGGGATGCGCTAAACAAAAAGGAAACGAACACTACCATTGGCTACCGACACGCGCATCATATCGCTTCACGCATACTGCGTGCTTCTTTGGGGCGATGCGAGTGCGCACCCCGACGAAGAAGACGAACTGTTCCTGGGCCTCGAGCTGTCGTCGGAACTGGCCAGCGCTGCAGTTGTCTTTGCAAATATAAATTGTAAATAGGCTTCAGTGTTCCAACAATCGTTCACGTAAAAATATTAAGGAGCCCACTCTCTATGAAGTATAGCTGACACATATTATTATTAGCTGACACACGTCGCAAAAGCATACAGCACATTGATATGTCGCACTAGGCTTAAAAACACTGACATCAATCAGACATAACGCCGCAAGCACCGCAGCTTTATTGCAGCCTGCGTCCGTGTGTTCCGCTGCTCACGTGTCATGATGACCATGGCAGTGCCGATGAAGGCACGATGAAGATGACGATGAAGTTGGCGATACATCACTGGCACGATGAAGATGACGATGAAGTTGGCGATACATCACTTCTCCCCCTCTTACAGGTCCAAGCGTTCAGGAGGCCGTCGCTGTCGGGTCGAGCTTCGTAACGGTGGCGGGCTATCCGTCTGGGCCACTTCCGGACTATGTCGCGACGTGATTGGAGTGCTATCTGCAGGGTTTACGGCTACCCTCTGTGTCGAGAAAGAGTCCGAGACAGTTCGACGTCTCACCTGGTCCAAGTGTCGCCGCTGAATTCCTTTCCCGGAATCAACAGTGACCATTCTGCACCCCAGTTGATCTCGCACTACTCCTGGTATCCACCTGCGACGACTTGTTCGGAAATCGCGCCTCCAGACTGGGTCACCTGCCTGAACTGGAGACCCTCCAACTCGTGGTTGGATTTCTGGTGACCTTTCATCGGGAGCAATACAGTCCAGTTCTGTCCTTATTTGGTACCCCAATAAGAGTTCCGCCGGCGACTTCCCATCCTTGACGGGCGTTCGGCGATATCGACATAAAACCCGCGCTATGCGTATTTTCAGGTCTATTCCGGGGTTCTTCTTTAGTCCTTCCTTGAGCGTACGCACAGCTCGTTCGGCTAACCCATTCGACTGTGGATGATAAGGGGCTGTTGTGAGTTGTTGCACATTGTTCCGCGCCAGAAACTCACGAAAAACTTTGCCCACAAATTGTGGTCCGTTATCAGAAACAAAGGTTTTTGGAAGGCCGAACCGTGCAAATATTGATCTTAGCGCGTTGGCCGTGGTTTGCGAAGTGGCAGTTTTCATTGGAATGGCTTCCATCCATTTCGTTTCCGAGTCGACGACGACTAAGACCATTTGTCCGTCCAACGGGCCTGCGAAATCTGCGTGCAGCCGGCTCCACCTTTCCCCGGTGGCTGGCCAGGCCAAAGGTATCTGTGCTGGTGGCATCGCTGAAGCCTGCGCACATGTGGAACATGAGTGCACCAGTCGCTCTATGTCGGAATCCAGTCCCGGATACCAAAACAACGTTCTCGCTGTGGTTTTCATGGCTGTCATGCCGGGGTGTGTCTCGTGCAAAAGACGCAACACACGCCTTGCCGCTGCCAAGGGTAGAACAATGCGATGTCCCCAGTACACCAAATTATGGCTGACTGTAAGCTCTGTTCTTCTGTTGAAGTACCGCCGGAGATGCTCATGGCCCTGCGGAAGATATGACGGCCATCCCTGGGAAATCCATTTTTTAACCTGCAGAAGGCTGGTGTCTCGATTAGTCAGATGTTCAACCTCGCGGGCACAAAGCGCTGTTTCCTCAAGAGAGTGGGCATACAAAACGTACTCGTCGGCAGCAAAGTCCCGCGGCTCCTCCATTACTGGCAAGGGCAACCGACTGAGGGCATCAGCATTGGAATGGTCACTGCCCTTCCGGTACTGCAATGTGTAGTTGTAGTTGCCAAGAAACAAGGCCCAACGCTGTATTCTTGCAGCCGCCATCGGTGGTATGGCTTTACCTGGATTGAATAAACCAGTAAGAGGCTTATGGTCTGTTACTAAGACGAACTGATGTCCGTACAGGTAGTCTTTAAACCGGGCGACGCCGGGTACCAGTGCCAAAGCTTCTTTTTCTAACTGCGAGTAATTGCGCTCGCTCTTGGTAAGTGTCCTGGACCGGAATCCGATGGGGTAGTCAACACCATTCACGCGGTGCGACAAAACGGCCCCAATGCCTACTGGTGATGCATCGCACTCCAGCCGCAGTGGCTTATCCGGGTCGAAGTGAGCGAGAAACTTGGAAGCCACAATTGCCTGCTTAACTTGCTGAAATGCTTTCTCCTGTTCCTGGCTCCATTGCCACTTGACTCCTTTGGATAAGAGAGCATGTAGCGGAGCTAGCATGGTGGCCAGATTGGGCAGGAACTTGCCATAGTAATTTATGAGACCGAGAAAAGCTTTCAGCTCACTCACCGAGGTGGGCTTTGGGGCTTCAACAACGGCTTTGATATTGTCGTCCTTCGGTCGCAGACCCTTCGCGTCGATACGATGACCGAGAAATGTGACTTCGTCTTGCCGGAACTTGCACTTTCCCTTGTTCAGTCGGAGACCATACTCCCGCAGCCGCTGCAGCACGGCTTTGAGCCTAGATGAATCATGTTTTTTCTCGGCGATGATAATGTCATCCAGGTACACCTGCACTCCAGGAATATCCCCCAGCAGTCCGTCCATTCGCCTTTGGAATATGGCTGGAGCAGAACTTACGTCAAACGGTAATCTGTTAAAACAAAAAAGACCCTTCTGGGTGTTGAGGACTGTTATCTTCTTTGCTTCCTCATCCAATGGCAACTGGTTGTAGGCTTGACGCAAATCCAAGGTCGTGAATACTTCGCCACCGTTTAACCTAGCAAAAATGTCGTCCACTCGAGGCAACGGGTATTGTTCTACCACAGTGGCCGCATTCACAGTCATACGGAAGTCTCCACACAGTCGGAGGGACCCATCGCCCTTCAAAACGGTAACCACAGGGGTTGCCCATTCAGCGGTTTTTACCGGCGTCAAAACGCCTTCCGCGACCAGCTGATCCAACGATTCAGACATCTTATCTCTGAGAGCGTAGGGTACAGTACGGGCCTTAAAGAACCGTGGACACGCGTTTTCTTTCAATTGAAATGTGACCGGTGGTCCTTTGCACAGGCCGAGTCCCGGAGCAAACACGTCGGCATATTCGTCAAGCAGCTGTTGCAGACCTGTGCTGACAGCCTGTACTCCAGCCGGTTGCAGATTCGCTACCACATTCGACAACATTGCCACTCCAACTTCATTAAATGCCTTGATAGTGTCTCTGCCGCACAAAAATGGTCCGGAGCTGTCGACCACTATGACAGTACCAGGAATATCTTTCCCGTCGCACGTAGCGGTCATGCTAATCTGGCCGACAACTGGAAGTTCTCCCAAGAGACAAGAGAGCTTGAGCTGTGAACTCTCCAACGGAGGCCAGAACTGCTTGTACTTGCGGAACACCGTTACGGGAATGACGCTTACAGGTGACCCCGTGTCCACCAACATAGTGAGCGGAACGTTATTCCAACTGATGTCCTTGTAAATAGGCTTAACCTTGCGGATACTGGCTGCGTGATGGAGAACCGCTGTAATCGTGTGCAAGGCGTCGTTGTCGTCCGAGCTTGTGTCCTCTCCGGCTGCCATGGCGTACGAACCCTGGCGCCGTTGTCTTGCTGGATAAGATCCCTGCCGACGGTCACTATTTGTGCTAGACAGGCACATCCGACGTAGATGTCCTCGTTTTCCACACCGGTGGCACACCGCGCGAAGGTGTTTGCACTCATCCTC